>NC_090651.1:235401937-236001937 GCF_040937935.1 Hyperolius riggenbachi | reverse complement strand
TCCGCTTTGTTTACATTGTACGGCGCTGCTGCGCAGCAGCGCCGTAAGGCAGATCGGCGATCCCCGGCCAATCAGCGGCCGGGGATCACCGCCATGTGACAGGGGACGTCCTGTCACTGGCTGCACAGGACGGATAGCGTCCTGTGCAGCCCTGATCTCCGGGGGGGAGCAGGTAGGAGAGGGAGGGGGGAATTTCGCCGCGGAGGGGGGCTTTGAGGTGCCCCCCCCGCCAGCCACATGCAGGCAGGAGAGATCGGACCCCCCCAGCACATCATCCCCCTAGTGGGGAAAAAAGGGGGGTGATCTGATCTCTCTGCCTGCTACATGATCTGTGCTGGGGGCTGCAGAGCCCACCCAGCACAGATCACTCAACACAGCGCTGGTCCTTAAGGGGGGGTAAAGGGTGGGTCCTCAAGTGGTTAATGTGTGTAACAACTCTTTAAAGGGGAACTGAAGAGAGAGGTATATGGAGGCTGTCATGTTTGTTTCCTTTTAGACAATACCAGTTGCCTGGCAGCCCTGCTGATCCTCTTCCTCTAATACTATTAGCCATAGCCCCTGAACAAGCATGCAGCAGATCAGGTGTTTCAGTGGTTTAGACTTATAAGTCTGATCTGACAAGACTAGCTGCATGCTTGTTTCTGGTTTTAATCAGATACTACTGCAGAGAAATAGACCAGCAGGGCTGCCAGGCAACTGGTATTGATTAAAAGGAAATAAACATGACAGCCTCCATATACCTCTCTCTTCAGTTCCCCTTTAAAGAGAAACAGTGACCAAGAATTAAACTTCATCCCAATCAGTAGCTGATACCCCCTTTTACATGAGAAATATATTCCTTTTCGCAAACGGGTCATCATGGGAATCTGTATGGCTGATATTGTGGTGAAACCCCTCCCACAGGAAACTCTGAGGACCATGGTACTGACAGTTTGTCTGTGAACCTTGTTGCATTGTGAGAAATAGCTGTTTATCCTGAATTATCCTGCAGGATGTCAGTTTTTTTTTTCTGCATGTGGAAAATGAATGAAGTACTCCATTTGAATCCATTTTTCTGTGCAGAAAACATGCAGAAAGACAGTCAGGTGTGTCCCCTGCCTAACTGTGACTATAACTGCAACATGTGGCTGTGTAATTGTTACTATAACTGCAACATGTGGCTGTGTAACCAGGGCTGTGGAGTTGTAGTCGGAGTCGAGGAGTCGGGGCAATTTTGGGCACCTGGAGTCGGAGTCGTTGATTTTATAAACTGAGGAGTCGGAGTCGGATGATTTTTGTACAAAATCCACAGCCCTGTTAAGTATTAGGCTAAGGAGTCGAGGAGACGGAGTCGGAGCCATTTTGGGTACCCAGAGTCAGAGTTGGAGTCGGAGTCATGGTTTCATAAACTGAGGAGTCGGAGTTGGAAGATTTTTGTCCCGACTCCACAGCCCTGTGTGTAACTATCACTATAGTTAAAACATGTGGCTGTGTAATTGTTACTATAACTGCAACATGTGGCTGTGTAACTAACTATAACTACAACATGTGGCTGCGTAACAATCACTAACTGCAACATGTGGCTGTGTAAGGGCTCATTTCCACTATCACGAATTCGCATGCGTTTTTCGCATGCAAATTCGCATAGCAATACAAGTGAATGGGACTGTTTCCACTTGTCAGGATTCCTTTGCGTTTTTCTGTGCAGAAAAAATTCGCATGGCAGAGCCATCAGAATTCGCATGCCGCATACCGCTATGCGAATCGCATACAATGTATTTAATAGGAAATTCGCATGAGGTTTTGGTATGCGAATTTTCATGCGAATTTTCATGCGAATTCGCATAGAAACAATGGAAAAGCACACCAGCACTGCCATGGTTAAATTCGCATGCATCATCATCCATGCGAATTCGTGTGCGAATTCGCATGAAAATTCGCATGGACCCGCATGCGAATTTCGCATCCGCATGCGAATTTTTCCCGCGGCGATTCGCACCGCACAAGTGGAAATGCAGCCTAACTGTTACTATAACTGCAACATGTGGCTGTGTAACTGTGACTATAACTACAACATGTTGCTGTGTAATTATAATCTTTCAGGCAAAGTCTCTCACCTGTCACTTGGCAGATGTATTATTTCATCCATTCTTAACAGCCACTCGGGTGGTATCATCATTGTGATATCCTAAAACATGAAAACAGAGTAATAAATATCCACTCTCCACATGCAGAATATCTCCTAGACTTGCCACTTCTACCTGCGCAATATCCCAAGAACATGTCCCACCTTTTCCCCAGAGATCATTGTACTCCCAGGTACATCTCTTAACTACTACAACATCCTCTTATCTTCTATGAATGACTTTACGTCTATAACCCATTATTATTTTGTTTTTTTTAAAGTAGATTCAGGTTGTCACGTATCTGACTGCACTTTGCGTATTCCTTGCAGTGATTTACTATGATCCAGGCAACAATTAGAAACATTTGCCCCCTGACAACATTTTTATTAAAAAAAAAAAAAAAATGCAAAAGTTTCAAAAGCAAAAGCCACAAAACAGCGACCTCATCGACTGACTATATCAAATTGTGCAACAACATCCAACCAACCAGTTCAAGTCTTTTAGAGTAATTAAAACATGTTTATTCAATTGCAACTTAAAAGAAAAACAAACAAATCTACATTTTGTAAGAATTTTAAATATTACAGTCACAGTTAGACCCGGGGGGCCCACTTGATCGTTTTCAGCAGAGATTTCGGATGTCAAGGAATTGGCGACACTTGCTTGCTGAAATCACAATCTTGGTGCAGCATTTTCAGAGCGATTTCAGTCAGGGAAATCACATTACCTGAAAATCGCTCTGGGAAGCTCTGGTTCTAAAATAAGTGATCCCAAGCTGAAGCTCGGGATAAAAATGAGATACTTACCTGGAGAGAGGGAAGCCTATTGAGGCTTTCCTCTCGGTGCTCGGATGTCCGTCGCTAAGTGCAACTCCCCTCCAGATTGGGGCCGCAGTCCTCCTCTGTTACAAGCATGGTCGTGCAGTAGCCGCTTGAGCCCACCCGTGCATGCGCAGTAGCACGGACCTGCTCGTACATGCTGCAGGGAGAGGAGCTGCACGGCTCCAATATGATTAGCGACAATGACTTGTCGCTAGTCTTCCGAGGGCCATACTGAATGACGGGGGACTTCAGAATACTGAGGGAAGCCTCAATAGGATCCTGAGGCGTCCCTCTCTTTAGGTAAGTATCTCGTTTTGTACCCGAGCTTCAGCTCAGTTACACCTAAGTACAAAAATTGCTATAAAAATAATGATTTTGATAATGATTTTCAATTTCTAGTGGGTCCCAGCCCTTGGAGTAAACACAGGTGCAATTGGATTTGCATAACCAGCTTGTAATTAATGACCATATTACAAATTGTCTTAAACTGTAACCAAACAGTGGTGAACAAAATGTAGTAAACAGTTCAAAAGGGTGCACAGAATTCTGTCACAGACCACCTGAAGAATATTTTGTGGGTTCTGTGCTTGCTCCTTCAGAGGAAATGGTTAGTGGTCCTAGACTATCAATGCAGACATAAGGTATGGCCTGGGATAGTGCACTGTATATACTAGCCCCACCCCTTTAGATTGTAAGCCTCTGGCAGGGTCCTCCCTTCCCTAGTGTAGTCTACAGGATTGTGTGCTCCTTTCCTATGACAACCTGTATTTTGTACCGTTTACCTTGTATAACTTTGTTCTATGTTTTATAAATATAAGCTTTCATAAGGTATCAATGTGCTGCAAATATAAAGGAAACAAAAGTGACTCCCACTGTAGTAGCAGGTTCTTATAAAGTGCTTTCAGGCTACATTTACACTTTTATTTTAGAGAATTAACCATACCGGTAACATATAGCTCTCATCCCCCAAAACTGAAATACATGAATAGCAAATAAGTGCTAGAGGATTTTTAATAAAGCAAATTGTGTGATAAATTGTACACATACTACAATTGAATTGGCATACAAGAAGAAGAAACCAAGTAAAATCGACATATATTATTACGCTCAACTATAAAAATTGGCTTCTACTGAGGCATGTTTACCCATACTTAAATACCAGCGGTCCATGCCCCCTTAAAAAGAACCTGTATTGAAAATGAAAAAGTCAAAATAACCATACACAGGTCATACTTACCTCCTGTGTAATCTACTCCTCAATCTCTTTCTCCTCTCCTGCGTTCCATTCGTCCACCGAGATCAATAGATTTCTCCTTCCTCCATTTTAAAAAAGGCCATTACTCCCTAACAGCTTCCTGGTCAGCACACTGTTAAAGTACTCCTGACCTCTTATTTTAAATAAAATGTTATTAATACATTTTTATCATCTGTGCTGTGACATAACACAGCACAATCCTTTCCCTTTAGCGCTCCCCCTGTCCCCCGCTCTGCACAGCCACTCGAGGATGGGCTAGGGGAAGGTGTCTGTACTTCCTCCTCTCTGCCAGTCATCAGTAACTCCCCCAGCACTCGCCGCTATTTGTTCCTACTTACACAGCACGCTGCGGAGCGGAGCTGTGTACGGGTAATTTAGCACAATACAGCTATTAGTACACTATCGTTCTGAAGTAAATTACCCCAAGACCGCACACAGCTGTGTAAATAGGAAGGAATAGCGGTGAGTGCAGGCGGAGTTACTGATGACGGGCAGATAGGAGAAAGTACGGACACTTCCTCCTAGCCTATTCGGCTGAGCAGCAAAAGGGGGAGAAAAGCGTTGTGATGCAATTTTACAGCGCAGCAAATTTTTAAAAAAAAGTACGTCTGCTGTTTTAGAGGGGGTTTCAGGGGTACTTTAAACTGTAATATCATCCACTTGAGCTATAGGGTAACATGGACATTACCTTGCACATTCAGTTGTAACTGACAGCTGTTGATATATAACTGACAGCAACTGGTATATTTCAGTTCTGACAAAATATTGTCAGAACTGGATGAGATCACTGTAATAAGAAAATGGTGAGCCTCAGAGGAACTGACAGTGAGGTTAGTATGTAATATTAATTTGCAGCTACGTCATGTGTTTATTTTAAAGACTTTTCCTCGTTTCAGGTTTCCTTTAAAGGACCAGAGACTGCTGGTACCATAAATGGCAGAATAGCGACGAATACCCACACATACCCACCGCATGTCGGGAACCTGTGAGACGGTCAGGAGGTGCTTTCATTGGCTTCTGACCCTGCCTATGAATGTAAGCCAATGGGAGCGGCTTACGTTGATAGACAGGGTCAAGAGCCAATGAAATCGGCTCCTGACCAGGACTCTGCCGTCTTAGAGACAGTAGAGCGAGTGAGCTGCGGCGGGGAGACAGCGGCGAGATCGTCAGGAGCGACGAAAGCGGCGAGAACGCGCGGCGTCGGTGGATTGAAAGCTACGCCCTGGCAGCCATCAAAACAGGGCGTAGATTTCAATCACTAAGGTCCTTAAGTAGTTAAACAATCTTTATTAAGTGAATGACCTGTTGAGAAGAAGATGTTACATATTCCATAGTACGCAGGTATGGCCTGCACCTGTGCAGTGGAAAAAGCTATGCACAAGCGGCTTTATGCTACTGCGCAGGCATAGCTTGCTTAGTGTGCAGTGCAGCCGCTCTTCTGTCTGTGTACAAGCAAGATAGAAGGTCCTTGGACCGGAGAAGCCTCTGACTCATCCAAAGGCTTCTTTCTACTGAGGCAAGTAAGTAACTTTTCTTTTACCACAGGTTTGCTTTAAGGGGTGGTGAAGAGGAGTGAATGGGAGGGTGATAGGAAGGAAAAGTTAATTTTAGCTCGAAGTCAAATGTTACAAAAAGTGGTTGAAAGGGCATAGGGGTTAACGGACAATGCACAGTATAGCATGAACATACCTCTTACCATAGGTAGTTTTATCTCAGGCAGCATAATAACACCTCATTATTTACGCCTTATTTACCTGGCTAAGTTAGAGTTTCTAAAAGGGGGGTTCTAGTAAGCGCCAGTGTTGCCTAAAGATCAGTCAGATGACACAATCTAACTGCTCAGGATAATCTCGCCCCATCTTCCCTTTCTTTAACCCCACCGCTGATCTGCAGGTCATAGTATTGCTTACATTTAGTGCTGGATCTTTGGGGAACGCTGGGGCTTGATAAAGCGAAGTTTAAAAAGTAAACAGACCCCTTAAAATAATGATCTCCTCTAATTCACACACATTAATTTACCATATTAATAGAGGGCAAATTGTGCCCGGAGAATTAAGAGAAGGGTACACAAAGGAGCACATTAAGTAAATTGATTTCACCTTGTAATGGCTACAGAAATATATAATATTAACAGCAGCACTGTCGAAGATTGCCAATAGAGCTTTTCCGGCTTCACATTAATCTAAATGAATTATGAATAAAACACAAAACAAAATGTGTACTCTATGTCCTAGGTTAGGGTACTTCTGATGGTTCCAGGGAGTACTCAGGCTTGATATACGTAACCAAGAGTAACAAATTTAGAGTTTTATAAAATGATAAATCTTATTTAGGCAACACCAAATTAGTTTTTTAGTTAATTTAAAGCAATAGTAAATGCTTGGAAATAGTTTAAAACCAATTATTATGTACTACGATAAAATATATATTAGTCAAGGGGTACTTGTGACAATGTTTATTATGCTAGGGGGTACTTGGCGAGTACAGGGTTTTAAAAGGGTTACATACCAATAAAATGTTGAGAAACACTGCTCAATAGGATACTTTATATTTGCACTAACACTAGTTTCCTGAATGATTATCTTTTAGAAGTACAAATTACATTTCTGGGATCCATGAGCTTAATGACTTTAATTTCATTTAATAAAGACCACAATCTGCCGCTTAATGCAAGTATGTAAGAAATATAATTCAACGTTAAGAGCTTGTAAGGCATTTAAAGGGGGAACTGGAAAGTGAAGTTTGAGGAATGATGTGTCGCTCAAGAGGTGAAAGATGTCCAAATTGTTTTGGATAATGTTTTAACAAGCTTAAAGAGAATCTGTACTCTAGTATTCTTACCATAAAAAGCATACCATTCTATTCCTTATTTTCTCCTGTGCCCCTCTGTGCTGTTTCTGCCACTCCCTGCAGCAATCCTGGCTTGTAATTGCCATTTTTAGGCAGTGTTTACAAACAAAAGACTGGCTTCTAACCACAGTATCATAGGCTGAGAAGTAGCTTACTGTGTGACTCATGCAGAGCTTGGAGGGGGTGTGGAAAGCTTCTACCAATGACAAGCAATGCTGCACATTCCACACATTCCAGCCTCAGCCCGACAGACACGACAGAGGAAAGGAGATAAGATTTATTACAGAGACAGTGCAAGTAGGAAAGGCTGCAGTAAAAAAGGCCACATTAGAACAGGTATAGGAACTTATAGGATAGAAGAAATAAGGCTTAAAATTTTGTTACAGAGTCTCTTTAAGTCAATATTGAGTTCAGTTTGATTTGTGTTGAATAAAATTCTCATTAAGAGTGCATAATGTAGATCAAAAACCATTTCTACACAGATCCAAATGCTGGAGGAAAATTAGAGTGCCGAGAGGAAACTCACACAGACATGGGGAGAGCTTACAAAGTGCCTTAGTTGGGAATTATGATGCCCCACTGCAGTGCATTGAACCACAGTGATAAAGCAATAGACCATTTTCTGAACAAATACAGTATATGACGCTACCTCTGTAGTACTCACAGGAAGATTAAGGGCCTGCAGTTTCTTTAATACTTGCTTGAGTGAATGCATCTGGTTATAGAGCTGAAGGACACTCTCCCGCAGCTGGTGGTTCTCCTCATCTAGGATCTGGGCCCTGGAGGATACACAGGCAGATAACATAAAATCCTTTAAATGACCAGAACACTTGAAGTATAAATTTACTTTTTACATGTTTGTAAAAACCTCTCAAAGATAAGCAGAAACTAGAAGATGTTGTGTGTTCTGAAGAGAGCAAAAAAAAAACAACACCTGGTGTCCCAGAGTGCACTGGGATGAAAAGGCTTAATGACATCATAGCCTAGGCTAAACATCACTGGGAGGGCGGGGTTACATATCAATATACAGGAATATATAGATATAGGATGTGTTTCTGATGCTGGAAAGTAGGTAAATATACTGTCAGATGAACAAGAACACATGGTATTTTACATTGTGACATTATTTACACACAAAGACTAAATCCCTCATTCTCAAGTGAATAAGATCATTCCTAAGTGTAAAACATTCAAAACAGTTGCCAGTCTTCCCAGGAGTGAACATCTTAGCAAATGTTCCCCAAAGGCAGACTGTAATTCTTAGTGAAATTGCAAAAAAAAAAAAAAAAACAAAGAGCAAGAGATACATCTCAGACTCTACAGACCATAGTTAGCAGTGGATAGCACTCACGCCTTGCAGCACTGGGTCCGGTTCAAATACCAACCAAACCACTATCGGCATGGGGTTTGTATGTTCTCCCCATGTCTGTGTGGGTTACCTCTGGGCACTCCGGTTTCCTCCCACATCTCAAAAACATACAGATAATTTAATTGATCTCTCTCCAAAATTGGCTCTTGACTACGATGGTCATAGGACTATGGCAGAGATTAGAAAACACAAGAGCGATATGATTTCTCTTGTATTGGATGAAAATGAGACAAGGTGGGTTACCACTAAGGCAACCAGTGCAACAGCAGGTGGGGAGAATACCTGACTCCACTTGGGATAAAATGTCACTCTCTGTAGAAGTGACACAAATAGGGTAACACCCCTCCACTAAGAATACACCCCTCCACCTAAGAAAACTTGATTATTTCTGAACAGAGGTGCCAAGGTAGATTAAAATAAGTTAAAAACTGTTTAAAAAAGGAGCTAGCAGTGGACTTAAAGCACAGAGTATTTTTGGAGCATATAAATAAATATTTTTTTCTACTGGATACTGACTATCTGACTCTATTTGGGGAATTAGGGTAAGTCCACTGTTACCTCCCCTTTTGAACTGTTTTAACTTATTTTAATGGCCCCTCTATTCGGAAATACCAGTAATCAAGTATTGTGGGATCCTCTGAGGGACAGTTAGTGAAAAGACAATATACTCTGTACAGCACTGCCGAAGATGTTGGCGCTATATCATTACTAAATAATAATGATACTGTTAACATTTTAACCCCCCTGGCGGTCTGATTATTTCTGGATTTTAGGGTCTTTTTTAAAAGGTTTCAGACCCTAAAATCAGGAAAAAAATCATGCTGCCAGAACGCCAGCAGCTGCCCCTTCTCTCACTCACCTCCCTGCACTCCAATTTTACCTCCGTCCTCCGGGTGGCGCTGTAACACTTTTTTGAGATCAATGATGGCAATCTCACCAGATTGATTCAGAGCCTTCAAGGACAGAAAGGAGAACTGCTACCAATGTCTGGATCCCCCAGGAGGCAAGTAAAAGTTCCCGCTGTGCACAATACTCTGCATAGAGCTGGCATAGCTCGGGAATACTGCCAGGGAGGTTAAAGTTCATGACAGTACAATTAGAAAATAGCAAGTATAAGAGGTTAGTCAATCTCGCCTTACCATTATACAAAATTACCTATCAATCGCGCAATCAATTCAAGAAATTCAATAAAGTATGGTATAAATGGGTTGAATCCACAGACCCCTTGATTCCCAATTTAGATATCGACGTCATGGTGCAAGACATACATATGCCTTAAGAATATCTGTTTCTGTTAATTTCGAGATAGAGGCACTGTTGCTAATTTCCTATGTCAAAAGTGTATATTGATACCTGTTGCTCTGTTGTAATACATCTCTGATAAGCTCAAATGTAAGATGTGTGAGGACACTAGACAGCATTATTGTGTAATGTGTTGTTGTGTTTAATGTTTTTATTGAAAAATAAAATAAAAATTCTCTATAAAAAAAAGAAAATAGCAAGTATGATTTGTATAGAAAGACTGCCAGGAAAAAGCCTCTTCTCTAAAAAGAACATAGCAGTATGGCTTAGGTTTGCAGAGTTGCCTCTGATCGAATTATAAGACTTATGGAACAATGTCCTTTGCACAGACGAAAACCAAACACGGCATCATCTGTACAAACACCTCATACCAACTGTTAAGCATGGCGGTGAAGGAATTCTGATTTTGCAGCCATAGGACCCGGGCACCTTGCAGTCACTGATTCAACCAGAGTCCCAGGGAATAACTGAACTTGTCATGGTCAATCCATTACAGTTAGTCTTGAGATGATAAAAAAAATGATAAATAATACATAAATAAGCCTGAATAAGTATTTATAGTTAATCAAACGCATCCTGGAATGCCTGTAAAGCATTTATAAACTATTACGGAGTACTCCTACCAAATAAATATTTGTCAGTTACCAATTGAGATCTCGCCCACAGTAGGGCCAGAAAACACTGATCTAAGGAACTGACTTTTATATGGCCTCCTATAGCATTACAATGTAAAACAACTGTCTCCGCAGAAACTGCTTTTAGTAATGTCCTCGTACACTGGCCTTAAATATCACTTGTCAGCCAGTGACAGACAGGTGATATTGCAGAGTTTGAATCACATTGTACTGCATCATAGAGCAGAAGGATGAAGTGAATTTATATACCTGTTCTTTAGTGAGCGCAGCTTCCACTTGAGGTTGCTCACTGAAGATTCCTGCTCAGCAATGTCCAGCAGCAGCTGTCTCTTCTCTTCATGTAAACGCTCATTCACTGCTGAGATGCTGCTTATCAGCTGCTGTTCCTAGTACAGGAAAAGAACAGTAACATAGAGCTAAAATGCAGCAATTCTATTGTAAAACAAGCAAACAAACAGACAAACCGGTACAGATTCAAATATAGATTAATCCCATCAAAAGGGAGGTATGCATTTATAACAGACTAGTAAAAAGGCCCGTCTGTTGAAAAACTGGCGCTAGGCCAATGTTGCGTCCCGCGCACCCCCGCCCATCCCCCATCACTGTCCGAAGTCTGCACCTGTGCGCCCGCCACAATGGACACAGGGACAAAAGGAGGATGCTGGGACAGGGGTTTTGTTATATAGGACTAGCTATTTAGCCTGCCCGTTAAATAATGGGCGCTAGGGCTGTGACGCAACCCCAGGGTACCCGGCCGCGTTCCATGCCTGTACGCGCCCAGCCGCGTTCCATGCCATGTACGCGCCCGGCGCGCGCACCAACGGCAGCCCGCAGCCCCCTCCTGTCCCAACGGCTACACATGCGTAGTAGCTAGAACAAGCATACACAGAAGGATGACGTAGGGACAGAGAGAGGGGTTTTATTATATAGGACTTGTAAAAAAAAGCCCTCCCATTAAAAAATGGGCGCTAGGCTACGGGCGCTCTCTTCCCCCCAGCAACGCGAGCACAGATGCATCCACTTGCCAGTCCTCCACCGCTGTCTGCAGTATATGCACACAGGGAGATGTTGCTTGTTTGGCAGTTGGAAAAAGCTGTAACTTCCCACACTGCAATGAGGTTCTCAGACAGCAAACTGTGAAGTCTGGAAGCAGGGACACACACACACACACAGGGACGAGACACAGAGACACAGGGGTTTTATTATATAGGACTAGTAGACCTAAGCCCGTTTAAAAACGGGCTCTAGGTCTGTGTTTCTGGGTGCGCGCACGCGCCTGCCGCCCGTGCCCGCCGCCGCATGCGATCCCGCCACCGTGCGCGACCGGTTGTTCGGACGTCAAATCGGGCGTGTATACAGTCTGTCGTTCAGCTGATAAAACCGGACTTGAGCGATCCACCAAGCGGATCGCTTAAGTCCGCATACTTATCACCTCTTCCAAGGGAGCGGTATTCTCTGTCTCAATACCGCCTGCTCTAATCTCTATGAATTGACAGACATGTGTTGAGATAATCACTGCACAAGGCGGTAATTTCCCGCACTGCTCAGTAGTTTGAGCTTTTCATGCGGTAACAGCTTTTAGGAATTAACATTTTGCTAAGTGCTCGGTAAAGTCAGCTGTTTTCAGCATTACCGCATGCGGGAATGCTTTACGAATGATAGCCATTGTCGGTAGAGCTTTTTCAATTACCGTATGTATGAGCTCCTTAATCAGTCGATGTCAAATAAAGCAATTTTAAAGTTTGTGTCTGGGAGCCCACCAGTCTCTTTCAGCAGGATGCACTTCAAGAGTTTCGTTCAGTCTACACTCTCCTCAGAAAGCTTAATCTGTCCTGCAATATGCAGACAGAAAAGAATGAGCCAAGCAGCCAACTTGTCCACAAAGCCTGCTGACACTTCTTTCAGCTGTCTGCTTCAGGTCACGTGACCGCATTTTACAACAGGATCTTTAGTTATCAAGTTGTCAAGTCACAAATGCTACAGTTTGGGCATTCGGTTTACTAAGCTACTCGGGTATACTCAGAGTTGGGCATTGGACAGATTTGACTCACCTTCTCAGTTTGGCTTTTTGACACACTGAGCTCCATCTCTAGCTGTTTGTTGTGCTGATCCTTCTGGTTCACCTCATTTAGGTACCCCTCTTTAGCTCGGCTGAGTTTGGCTTTATGACGTAACTGCATTTCATTGTACTTCCTGTTTACATAGAAATAGGTCAGTATCAGCAAATTTAATGAATGACGATATCAAGAGGATGACCACATCTTAAAGCATCACTATGACTGGTGCTCACTTCTGTTCAGAGTGTAAATTATAGCCAAATTATTTCAGCCTCTCAGGAGATTAAAAACCGCTTGAAAATTGCTGTTTGTTAAAGTTACAGCCACCTAACTGTTGACATTTCCAAGTGTAGAATCAGGCCTCTCCATCAGAGAGAAAAAAAAATCATCAGAATTGGTAAACTACACGCGTACGTTAAAAAGGGGCGCTGGGAAAAAAGGGCGCGGGGTTTTAAACGATAAACATGGATAACGTTTAAAAATATAATGTACTATATTTCGTTTAAAAATAATGTTTTATAAAGTTATAAATCATTAAATAATGTTCATGAAATCGTGAATTGTGAAAACGTTAATCTTCCGTTTAAAAAGTGAAACGTATAATAACGTTTAAAAAAAAATTAGTAAGTAACCCTCCCTGTACCTACCCCTAACCCCTAGACCCCCGTATTGGTGCCTAAACCTAAGACCCCCCTGGTGGTGCCTAAACCTAAGACCCCCCTGGTGGTGCCTAAACCTAAGACCCCCATGGTGGTGCCTAAACCTAAGACCCCCCTGGTGGTGCCTAAACCTAAGACCCCCTGGTGGTGCCTAAACCTAAGACCCCCCTGGTGGTGCCTAAACCTAAGACCCCCCTGGTGGTGCCTAAACCTAAGACCCCCCTGTGATAAGCATTAATAACGTTTCAAAAAAAATTGTACTGTTTTTCGTTTAAAAATAATGTTTGAAAAAAATATTGTACTGTTTTTCGTTTAAAAATAATATTAAAAAATGTATAAATCATTAAATAATGTGTAATCATGAGAAGCAGTTATAAAACATTAAGTCTCCGGGCGCCGCTTTTAAAACGTTATTTTTCTCCGGCGCCCTTTTTTCCTGTCGGGCGCCCATTAAACAATATTTATTATGGGAGTGAATGGCGGCGCCCGATTTGTCCACTAGCCTCCTGCGCCCTTTTTTACTGTTACCAAACTACACACCTATAAACTTACAGAGGATCTGTAGCGAAAATAATGCAATAAATAACGCAACAAATAAAACTGCTTATTTTTTACAATATTGATTTATAAATTATTTTGTCAGTGTTTGCCCATTTTAAAATCTTCCTTCCCCATGTCACGTGATCTCTGTGGAATGTTTGTTTACAGGTAGTCCCCGACTTACGAACGACCCGCCAATACGGCATGGATTATCTGTTTCCATGGGAACAAGTTAAAAAAAATGTTTTCCAAAAGGACTTGGCAGTTTTTGAGAAAATCGATTAAAAAAAAAAAATCAAAGAAAAAATGGCTTTTAAACTTGTATGAACAGGTACCAAGGGCAGAGGTGACACAGAGGGGGACACTGGAGGCACAGGGGGGCACAGAGGAGGTACAGGGGACAGAGATAGCACAGTGTTACGACTTAAGAACAGATTCAGGTTAAGAACGAACCCAGTCCCTATCTCGTTCGTTAACCGAGTACTACCTGCACTGAGAGTTCTAAAGCCAGTAGAAAATATACCTGGTCTCCCAGAATGCTCAAGGGGGATACAGCAATATATAGATATGTGGAACAGTGGGTATCCTGAATAATTCATTACATTCACTATATGCCACTACAGTGCCTCTTTAACATCAGTTGTGTGTAAACTGTTTGAGGGAAACCTATGGGACACTGTACAAAATTGTATAGCAGAGAATAATCTTTATTTCAGTTAATCAGCATGGCTTTACTAAAAACAGCTCGTGTTTGACCAACATGCTCAGCTTTTATGAAGGGGTAAATGCAAATCCAGACATTAGAAATAGCCATTATGCCAAAGCATATGTACCGTAACTCTAAAACCTAGGCTCTCAACGTGTGGTACGCTTACCCCAGGGGGTACTTCTGATGGTTTCAGGGGGTACTTGGGCTTGATATACTTAAACAAGAATAACAAATTTAGTTTTAGAAAATGATAAATCTTATTTAAACAACATCAAATTAGTATTTTAGCTAATTAAAAGCAATAGTAAATGCTTGGAAATTGTTTAGTACCAATTATCATGTACTGAAATTAAATATATATTTGTCAAGGGGTACTTGTGATAATGTTTACTATGCTAGGTGGTACTTGGTGAGTACAGGGTTTTAAAAGGGGTACAGGCCAATAAAATGTTGAGAAACACTGCTCTAAAACACACAATTAGACAGAGTATAGTAATGCTATGTGCATGCCATTAACATGCCCAGGTCACTAGGACACAGGCCAGCAACCATACCATCATCTACAAACTTGAATCTGTGGCAAGTAGCAAAGCTCCATACACTAAAAAACATGTGAAAAAGCTTCACATCCTACCGATTATGTAAATAACTACCAGCAATGGTCACGTGCAATGCCTTTTGTTTATGTTTGCGTGCATGGTTGCACACACGCAGGTGCATAGACTGATGCATGCACAGCATACAATAATGCGCCCCAAATAAATTAGCTTCTGCCTATAAAAGGCAACCTGCCCTGAACACTAGAGCTGATTCCTGTCAGTTTTGGTGATAGTTGCTAGCTCAGCACTGTGGTTGTGTCTGACCTCTGATCCTGACCCAACTTATTTTGATTATTCTCGACCTGCATTCCTTGGTACTGACCCGGACTGATATCATACTCCTGTCTGCTGCCTGACCAGACTCAGATTGTTTCTCAATCAAGATAGTTTTCAACCTGCCTACTGACCCAGACCATCCTTGACTGCGATTTTCTCTCCTCAATGTGGTGTCACCTAATCTCTCCACAACCATTAGGGTTCCCTTGAGTGCGACCTGGTGGGCACTAGGCAGCAAAGCCCATTGTTCCTTGTGGAGCGCTCTGGAGAAGACCTGTGGTCACTTAGACCCCACACTCAGTTTCTGTTTTTTTGCATTACAAATCGCATTCGGAAGATCGTTTTCTGCTAAGAAGCTGAAGAGTGGGAAATTGTGGCCTGCCAGAAAGGGGAAATGAAATGTATTTTTTACTTGATTTTGTGTTTTAAACTTTTGTTATGCTAGACCCTTGCTTGATACATTTTGGTAAATTACAGGCAAAAACTTCATGAAGATTACTTGAACCACTTTTTGCACAGAAATTCAGCAGTAATTGAAAATTGATAAGAAAAAACAACCCTCTGGAGCATAGGCTTAGCAATCACCCCTGCAACCCCTGCCATTGCAGGGGGGGGGGGGGGCCCTGTGGCTTTGTGGGCCCCTCCTCCCTCTCTCCAACTGCAAGTGCAGCCAGTTAGCAAAACAACCTCCCTGTTTGCTCACAAAAACCATGTGCAGGAGAGAGTGTCATTTTTTTCTTGCTTCCAGATGCTGCTTCACAGCAGAAAACTCCCTGCTGCCATTCGCCGACTCCTGATCATATGACCCACATGGGGGCCCCATGCTATCATTTTTGCAGGGGGCGCTAATAAGTCTAGTTATGCCCCTGATCTGGGGTATACTTACCTTGGGAGGGGAAAGACTCTGGATCCTAATGAGGCTTCCCCCGTCCTCCTAAGCCTCGGCGATCTAGCGCAGAAAGCCCCCGAACGTTGGCAAAGTAAATATTTACCTACCCCGTAGATATTTACCTAATGCAAGGCAAGTACCCACTAGAGGAATTATTTTTTTTATTATAGAGAGAGTCTCTTTAAGGCAAGGGAGGTTAAGAGCAGAACCTTCATTTGACACAAATAAACTGATGAGATAAATAATTCCTACTCCTAAAAATGACCTTTTTTTTTTTTTTTTTTTTTAGAAATCAGAGAGTTTTATTTTCTACGGGAAAGCTAAAAAAGTAGGTTTTACTGTTTTGTTTCAAATGGATGATAGAGTCTTTCACACAGCCCAAGTCCTTACCCAAAATATATGAACTATTGACTTATTTATGTCAACCCTGCACTCTGAAGCTGTCGTCTGCCACAATTTTATGGCAGAAATTATTTACAGCTTACGCTATAGTCCAACTAGGTCCCGTCTGGAGAGAGATTGACACTTGCATACCTGATGTTTAACTCTTTCAGGCAGAAAAAGAAGAGAAGGCCTAGTTATTTGTATGCTTGTCACCTCAGGTACACTTTAAACAGAGTTATGAAAATGCAACAGTTCCATGAAACTTCCTGCTCCAGGCCAGTGTCTAGCCCATATACCACCCGCTTTGGACTCTCATCTCACCTGATAGAATCATCCAGCCTTTTCAGGAGAATATCATATTCCTTCAGCAGCTGTTCCTTTTCCTGCTGCATGTCCTGCAGCTTCTCTAAGAGCTTCTGATTGGTGCTCTCACAATTGGTACGCTGTATCATGAGACAAGGTATTACACAGGTTATATGATCCCATAATATGAAAGTAAGATCAACAAAGGGTAGCATAACTGGCATAACCGTGGCTAAAAACAACCATTCATAAAAAGGTGTTTGTAATACCGGTAATATGAATTACCACTACAGTCATGTCTTTACAGCTCTCTATACAGGTGATCTTACATGGTCCAAACATATACAATTAGCATCTTTAGTTGTTATTCATGGTATAAATAAATATGTGAGACCACAGAGGTGTAGCCAGTTCTATTTCTATTACATTAGCAGAATCTCCTGCAGGCACAGCTCATACCAAGCGTCTGGTTTAATTATGTCACCATACAGAAAGGATGGAGAATTAGCATTCTGAATGATGATTACTGACCTCAGAGGTGGCCGACTTCCGTTCATCATCCAGGTGCTGCAGCCTGGACTCCTGCTGGTGCACTTTAATCTGAAGGGCACAGTTGCTCTCAGTCAGGGAAATCTCCTTCTCATGTAGGGATTTGATTTCCTGCTGCAACACCTCCAAGCTCTCATCTAAAACTTTCCTATAGAGGCAAAGGATACAACTCCATCATATCTGTAAAAAATTATACCGTTTCTGTGAAATAACAGTAAAATAATGGGAAATATTCCCATGGCTAGGTCTGGGGGAAATCAAACATTTGTTGCTTTTCTTCATGCTGCTGTTCCTCTTCTGCATGTCACAAGCTGGTCCAAATAGATAAAATGTCAGCACCATGGTTACTGGTACATAGTTTACACTACCAATGCAAGTCAGTGAGCAAAAAAGTTAGATACTTAGGCTCAGTAGTGGGAAGCCTCTAGGTCCTAGGTTCTCAACATGCGGTACACGTACCCCAGAGTTTTAGAAAATGATAAATCCCATTTAAACAACACCAAATTAGTATTTTAGCTAAATAAAAGCAATAGTAAATGCTTGGAAATTGTTTAGAACCAATTGTCATGTAATATGATATATACATACATTTGTCAAGGGGTACTTGCGATAATGTTTACTATGCTAGGGGGTACTTGGCGAGTACAGGGTTTTAAAAGGGGTACATACTAATAAAATGTTGAGAAACACTGCTCTAGGTCACAGGTGTCAAAAGGTCAGTCCTCGAGGGTGACATACATGCCAGTGTTTAGGATAGTCTGCGACATGGAGATAGGTGTTCTACTTGCTGAATCACACCTTTCCTGATTCAGTCTCATCAATTCATTTGAGCCGTGCCAAAAGTGTGTGAAGACCTTGACCCTTGAGGACTGGACATTCCTGCTTGAGATAGTCCAGAGGCTTCCCAGATCCTCCAAAAGCTCACCGTTCCAGTGATGGGTTCCGACAAGTCTATACCTATTTGACTTAGCTAGTCAAATAGGTTCTTTTGTGGCCATGGGCCTGCACAAAGTTTACAGGAGTACAGAAGAAGAAACAGTATACATATGTCATAATAAACTCTGGGTCAATCCTAATACCAGGTCTGTGAGCAATAAAGTAAACTAGGATCCTTATCTTACCCCATTTAGATGGTCTGTGTGTATTAAGGCATCTTAATGATGTATTTATGCTTGAAAAAAATATCTGTTTTTCCTTTTGATGTTGCATGTATATAAGCTGTCTGTACCACCAGCTTGCAAACTAACAGGATATAAACCTGACGAAGGCTGCAAGGCCGAAAGCTTGTTTATTCTTATTCATTTGTAGTTAGCCAATAAATGGTATCAAAGACTGTACAATTGAATGGTTAATCGCTGTGGCGCACACCGCCCCCCCTGGACTAAAATGTACGCCCGCATCCAAACAATGCAATACTGGTCTATGGAGAAATTTTAGCTTCCATCATAGTTTTGCATGCAAAAATATAGATCTACTGGACATCTGCACCAACGTTGAGGTAAATCTCCAGAGCAGATGTCCTAACACTAAACTGACCTAAGTTAAAAGCAAATGTCTTTACCCTGGCAGCAGCTACGCTAAAATGTGTAACTTACATTCAATACAGACAGCAGAAAACAAAGCAAGCGCTCACCAATATGGGCCGCATCTGAATGACTCACCACCTCATATGCACCGCTTAAATAGCTCAAATACACACTCAGCAATCAGACAGATGCAAAACATATGCAAAACTAAACTAAATACTTACCATGCAAAACAGGATAGCACAATGGGTGCTGCTAGCCTGGTAGTTACAGAACTGTGGATACAAAATATAGGTAAAGGCTGCGCATCCCTGACCCAATACTGTACAATTGAAGGCCTCTTGCACACTGCATGCATTTCAGATTCCGATTCCGCTTTTTAATCTGTTTTTACATCCGATTCCGATTCAGATTTTTAATCTTAACTGCATGCTGCGTTTTTTGATCCGTTTTTCTGTTGAATGTATTCAAGGAAAATCGGAAACGGAATCGGAATCGGAAACGGAATCGGAATACGGATTTGCAGTGTGCAGGGAGCCGAATGGTTAATCGCTGTGGCGCACACCGCCCCCCCTGGACTAAAATGTACGCCCGCATCCAAACAATGCAATACTGGTCTATGGAGAAGTTAGGACATCTGCTCTGGAGATTTACCTCAACGTTGGTGCAGATGTCCAGTAGATCTATATTTTTGCATGCAAAACTATGATGGAAGCTAAAATTTCTCCATAGACCAGTATTGCATTGTTTGGATGCGGGCGTACATTTTAGTCCAGGGGGGGCGGTGTGCGCCACAGCGATTAACCATTCAATTGTACAGTATTGGGTCAGGGATGCGCAGCCTTTACCTATATTTTGTATCCACAGTTCTGTAACTACCAGGCTAGCAGCACCCATTGTGCTATCCTGTTTTGCATGGTAAGTATTTAGTTTAGTTTTGCATATGTTTTGCATCTGTCTGATTGCTGAGTGTGTATTTGAGCTATTTAAGCGGTGCATATGAGGTGGTGAGTCATTCAGATGCGGCCCATATTGGTGAGCGCTTGCTTTGTTTTCTGCTGTCAATAAATGGTATCATCCTGATTTAAAACTTCTTGCTTTTACTGATGGCTAACACGGTACAATACCCTACTGCTACTAATATGTCATAATAGACAGAGACACAAAAAAAAGGATACTGACACTTTTTTTTTTTTAAATTTAAGGTGTGCGTTTTAACTTGTTTACTCTTTGTGGTAGATCAGTATCCCCTTTATCCATTTCCTTGTCAGATTTAAGCCTCGTACACACGCCGTACCAGAAGCAACGATGGGTCTGCCGGACCCTCCCGCTGAGCGGATCGTTCATAAACAGCCTTATCCGTCTGCCGACAGCGCGTACAGACGCACATACTGTCGGCTAAACACCGCCCATCGGGAGGGTCCGGAGGACTTGTCATTGCTTCTGGTACGGCGTGTGCACGAGCTTTTAGGATACCTGGGGTTCTCCTTATTAACAGAGCTTTTAGATTATAGCATAAGCCCTGCATACACGTACCCTCACCTCTTACTGGCACCAGATACAACAGGTATAGAAATAACCCCCAATTCAAAATGGAGACACACACAACATATTTCCAACTGTACCGTATTTCCCCTAAATTAAGACATCCCCCGAAAATAAGACCTCTCTAATATTTCAAGCATGCTTGAAATATAAGACATTCCCCAAAAATAAGACACCGCAGTTGGCGTTTTACGTCCCCATGGGGGGACACTAGACGCAGCGGGTTAATCAACCCTGGACTCTACAAACGACGGGAGAAATCGGGATTGGAACACAGCGTTCCCGCAAATGCCGGTAAAAGCCCAGTACAAATGCTCCCATTCACTTGAATGGAAGCGTTTAACGTCAAGTACCGGACGCCAGCGGTAAATTCCCGCCAAGCGTCCGTGTGAACCAGCCCTTGTTCCCCAGTATAATCTTGGAAAGCAGGCTAGATGTGATTTGTGGCCGCGAGACAGCATGCACCAGTTATAACGCAAGAGAAAAGAAAAAGCTGCCGCAGATCCTCTTACCTTTTAAGCTGTTCCTCCTGTAATTCCATTTTCAGCTTGGATTCCCTCTCTCTTGCCTTTTTTAGATCTTCCTCTAGATGGCGCTTGTCTGCTGTTTGGGTTTCCAGGAGTGTAATTTGGTGCTGAAATGCTCTAAGTTGCTGCTGCAGATTGGAGACCTAAAGTTATGACAAATACTATAAATTATTGGGATATAATAATGCAAAAACAAGCATAGCTAAAAAAAATACTGCAAAGATCCCTAGTCTACAAAAGGAACATAAGGTAAAGTACTTGAACACCACAACATGTAGGGATTGGCTTTAGAGGCTCATATGGAAGTTGTTCTGCTCCTTTCATTGTACACCTAGAATTGATTATAACTATTTAGAGTTTATACAGTGTCCATATAGAGCGTTGTTTTTTAGACCCCCAACAACCCTCCCATCAAACACTGCCATTACTGCCACTGACATTCATGCTTTGTCTGTGTTATGATGTAAAGTGAACAAGCCATGATATGGGATGGGGCACTATGGAAGATGTTTGTTTTGTTTTATTTAAAAGTTGATTATTCTTCGTTTTAATCATTCAATTTCCCTGAATATAAGACCTATCCCAAATACAAGCCCTTGCAGGTTTTTTCAGGATTTTTGAGGATGGTGGAAATATAAGCCTTACTCCAAGAATAAGGCCAAGTTACAGTTCATAAAGCGAGTCAGTTTAAATAGTGTCCAGGTAGCAACAGTTTATATGTAAAAAAGTAAAATAAATTGGCAATAGAATGCAGCAGGACAGACAGACTATTCAACAAGGAAAGCAGACACCCCCAAAAGACCCTTCACCCCCAAAACAATTGCATTCAAAAGACCCCACAAGACCCTAAACAACAGGGTTTAGCAAATGTCTGGCTCTCTGTAAATCAAGGGTGTAACTAGACATCACTGGGCCCCCTGCAAAACTTTGGATGGGGCCCTCAGTATAGGCAGGTAGAGGTGCACCCAGTATAGACATGTATACGTGTCCCCAGTATAATTGTTATGCTCACACGGATACCGTTGACATTGTCACTGAGGTGAGGACTTCCCAAAGCACAGAGTCTAAGTGACCACGGATTTTCACCAAACAGCCCACAGGGGTCGAAGGACTTCACTGCCTAGTGCACACCAGGTTGCGCTTCAGGTTGTCCTAACAGTGGCTCGCAGAGCAGGTAACACTGTGATATAGAGTTCAAGGTTTAGCGTGGTACAGAATCATCAAGCAGACTGTAGTCAAACAATCCGTGGTCAGTACAGGCAGAGTTCTTTCATAAACGGTATAACAGGCAATGGGTCAGGGCAGGCGGAGAGCAAGCGTAATCAGGAAACAGGCCGAGGTCAAATAACAGGAGTCAGAGTATAAGTGGGCAGAGTCACAGGAACTACTGCTGGCAAGTTGCACGAACAGACAGCACTGATGTGCTAGAACAGTAAGTTTAATTAGGCAGCTTGGCGCCAAACTTAGGATGCTGCACTTGCGTACAGACATCCGCATCATAGTGCGCACGCGTAACCCTGTCAGCATGAGGTTGCGCAAGCGCACAAACGTCCGCATAGACCCAATTGTTCGCGGACGTATTTCTGTGCACGTCACACAGTACGGGGTGACGCCATGAAATAAACAAATATGTCAGCCCTTCCTGCGGACATATACGCGACCAGGAGCCAGGCGAGGACAATCATGCAGCGGGAACCGGTAAGTATGACAATAGCTAGGTATAGATGTCCCCAGTATAGCCAGCTATAGGTGCCCCCAGTATAGCTAGCCGTGGGGGGGGGGGGGGCAGGCATGGGGGGGAACAATGGCCACTCCCCCCCCCCTCACGATCCCCCATCAGCGCTTCCCCCTCCATTGTTAACTTCAAGGGCCATTGTTCCCCCCTCAAGTGCAGCACCCCCTCCTGCCCCCAAAATACCCTGCCGCAACTACATCCTTTGCAGCCCCTATTGTTACGCCACTGCTGTAAATGGAGATTGTCGTACATGGAAAAAGGAAATAGAGTCAATTATGATAAATTCATGATGGAGTTTAGGGCTGGGAAAGTTATGATGCTGTTCCAGAATGTGATGACATGACTATGTTTGAATGCATTTTTTTTTTTTTCAAAGAACAAATGTATCATCCCCTGAAAATAAGCCCTAATGTGTCCTTTGGAGCAAAAATAAATATACCGGTAAGTCCCTTTTTCACTTTTGGGGAAACGCGGTATTATAACTGAGCTTACTGATGAACATACAGGCGGTACCCTGCTTACAATTAGGTTACGCTCCAAAGAGATTGTAAGTTGAATTTGTTTGCAAGTCGAGTCCTGTGTTATACATGGGCAAATGTGGATAAATGGTTTACTTTCGGACAACTCTGGATTTGGACATATACCGGTAGTATAAACTATGGCTTTTGGTTGTTTTCATTGTGCCATTAAAGTGTTTTAACTTATAACACTTTATTTAATACTGTAACATTTAACAACAAAATATGTAATAAAAATGGTTTACTATGTATATAAATATGTTTGTATCTCTAAAACATAAATTGCATTGTTTGTATGTAGGGGACTATCTGTACAGCTGGTTACATTTTTGATACTCCCCTCCCTCCCCTACACTTAGAAAATAAAGGGCAATACTATAAACCACTTGTCAATTCTAAAACTTTTCACTCTATAAAATATTTTATGTTTTTGCTGACTGTCACTGTTGGATGGAAATTCTCACAGCTGGGGACACTGAAGAGCAATATAAAGCCTTTCCCAATTATCCAAAAGAAAAATAATTAGAACAAAGTTAGTAAAATAAAAAGTCAGGCTTTCATTTCTACCTTTTGGGAAACTCCATTTTATGAAAGAGGTTTGTGAATAAGCATCAAGTGAGATCCTTGCAACACTCATGTCCTATAAAGGTGCCAAACCTCAACATGTAACCTTCCTACTTCCTGTACAATTCCACCACTGTTTACTGCAATAGAACATGATTAGACCAATGAGCAAGGCAATATTAGAAGCAAATGTACAGACAGATTTCTAATATTCACATGAAAGGGTTTGTAATGTAATGGTATAGAGTTTTCCTTAGCAGCAGGATGACAAAGCATGCTGGGACGTGATAAGCGGTGTCCTTCTCTCTGCTTATAGATGGTGTAATAGATGACTAATCAAAGCTGAATAAGGCAGGCAGGCTCCCAGGCCTTTCCTGGAATACAGCCACAAACATTCCACAACAAATTCATACTTGTGTTACAGCATAATGAATGCTTAAAGTAGACCAATAGAGAAAAAAAATGACACTGATTACAATATGCTTATAAATGTCTGGGAAATGCCTCCTTGTCTTACTCACAAGAGGGCTGAATTCCTGCTTCTGGGTGGTCAGCCTACAGCTACTCCTCCTCATATCAGCCAGCTCACCTGCTTATTTAGCCCCCAAAAGTGGCCATGTGACCTATGGCAGGCGTTGCAGAATAAGTGCTCCTGGGGCATGATGTGATTACTGTGGCAAACAGGAATACTGTAGGATGCCAGTGCCTCACTCCACCAGCCTGGACTACTGCAGGGTCAGTCCCCCTGTGTGGGCCAGCAAAGGTAAAAACACCTGCTCACAATAGGATTCAGGTGATAATAGTCAGTTGGGACTAGGTAAAGATAAGTAGGAAGGGGGCACTGACTTACTACAGTACTTAAAGTGGACCTCAACTCTTGCACAAGACAGAAGGAAAACATAAACAAGTGCACCCTGTATGTATTTAGAGAGTTTAGCCTGTTTAATTCCCCCTCATCTGTGTCTAATCACACGTTGTAATTTGATCTATCTCCCATGTCACATGGCTGCCATGGCAGAGATGGCAGATAAGCTCATTTCAAAGCACAGGCTGTTAACAACATGCCTGCTTCCATGAACCAGGAAGTAGAAACACTGCAGATATATTGTAGGATTTGTATCAGCTGTAACAAAGAAAAGTTTTCTTCAAAGGTTATTATGCTGTTGCGCATCTTTTAGAGCAGAGAGGAAGTTCTGAGTTGGGGTCCACTTTAACCTCTAGCCGACCGCG
Source organism: Hyperolius riggenbachi (assembly GCF_040937935.1). Taxonomy (NCBI): domain Eukaryota; kingdom Metazoa; phylum Chordata; class Amphibia; order Anura; family Hyperoliidae; genus Hyperolius; species Hyperolius riggenbachi. The sequence continues at coordinate 235,976,990 of NC_090651.1, read as the reverse complement.
TCACGCCGATGGGCATGGTCGCGGCGGCAGCCCCAGGACTGCCTAACACCGATCAGCACAAAGTTCTCGGGCTCTGTTTTGCAGGAGATCGCGCGCAGGCTGCATGCACATCTCCTGCTTGGTGGGCGGAGCGGAGCGTTCAGTCTCCCGCTCGGGAGACTGTTAGACAGCGAAACCGCCGTCTGATAACCCATACAGCACTGCGATCAATCAGAAAAACAAATGAAAATCAGATCGGACCTGTTGGAAGTTATTGATTCAACCATCAATTGGACGGGATATTGCATGATGTGTACCAGGCATAAGGTCTGCAAAAGCTTGATGGATACATCCAAAGACAATATTTATATAACTCTAGAGACAACATATTGGAGAGGCTGAGATTGGGAGAATTTGCTTTTCATTGTCAACATAGATAAGAGTGGTCGAATGACCCCCTTTATGCTGGGTACACACGATGCAATTTACTGCCCGATGGGACGGGCTGATCGATTATTTCCGACATGTCCGATCGGCTCCCGATCGATAAAGCAATTGATTTTCTAATGCTAAGTGTGCAATTGCTTTATTGATCAGGAGCTGATTGGACATGTTGGAAATAATCGACTGACCTGTCAATCAGGCTGGGAAATTGCATTGTGTCTACCCAGCATAATACACTGTAAACTCACAGTATAAGTTGATTTTAGTGAAGCAGAATACAAGTATGAACAAAAAGTATTTACAAATGGATTGCTATAATTACGATCTCTGATGGAGGGTGAGGGGGGTATATTAGTGCACCACAGGACCCAGTGCATATCTGCTATGGTTACCAGCACTGATCTCATACCATTTTCTCAGCCCCCGCTGCTCGGGACTTTTCATGCTCCAGCTTCTCTTGCCAGTTGTTTTGAACTTTAGAATTTCGAGTCATTTTTAGCAGTTCTAGTTCCATCACTTTAAGCTTCTGCTGCTGCTGCTCCCGCTCCGCTTCCAGACTGGCACATGCAGCTGTGGCTGAGACCAGTTTCTGCTTCACATGGCTTAGCTCCTCGCTGACCTGGAAAGATAACAGAGGGGATCAGAGGCAGAGCTCTCGTATCACAGCAGCAATGTAAAAAGAAGACCCAGAACATATTATTTTCCAGCAACAACAGAACTGTAGCTGTCAGTGGCCTCCCCTTCAGCGCCTGGCAAAGGTGGGAAATCCGTGACTGACACAATTCTAGTTACTGCAGTGTGACACCTTCTGATTGTCCCCCGACCCCCACCCCCTCCACATATAACAGAACACATAGCTCAACTTAGAGCTAAGCAGCATATTGGTCCAGCAATCGAGGATAATCTGTCACCTGCAATGATCATGATCAATAACTTTGGATGGCTAAGATTTAAAGGGTGTAGACGGCTTTACGCCATTAAGGCAGACCTGAAGGCTGTATACACATTTTCCATTTATTCACTAAATATTTCCCCTCATCACAGACATAAATCATATCAGCCCTATAGCCCCATTGTTTGTTTAGAAGACAAGACTGTTATACACAATAAAGGAAAACTGTAGTGAGAAGAATATGGGGGCTGCCAGATTTGTTTCCTTGGAAACAATACCAGTTGCCTGGCAGCCCTGCTGATCTATTTGGCTGCTGCAGTGTCTGAATTACACCAGAAACAAGCATGCAGCTAATCTTGTCAAATCTGACAATAATGTCAGAACACCTGATCTGCTGCAGGCTTGTTCAGGGTATGTGGCTTTAAAGTATTAGAGGCAGAGGATCCGCAGGATAGCCAGGGAACAGGTATTGCCTAAAAGCAGATAAATATGGCAGCCTCTATATCCCTCTCGCTTCAGTGGTCTTTTAAATGTTTTCTCCATGATCACATACAGAGCCATAATGATTTCCATTAGCCCACTGCAGTCAGGGGATCTGGTAACCAGCAGTGTGTGTAAAATTAGTCATCTTAATCGCCCCTCCAACATGTATACAACCTCCATGCAGTTAGTGTTCTGGCAGGGATTCAGACCTGATCTAGCAGTAAGGAGGGGAGAAAAGGTTCCTCCTGGGTCTGCAGCAAGGCCTACAGAGGAGCCCACGGCTTGAGGTTCTCAGAGCATTTACAGTCAAGGTGGCTGGAAAGATTCAGACAGAATTGTTTCCACCACATCCAGAGATTATACATCCACATAATTATCTGATGAAAGCAGATTTGCAATTGGAACCTACCTCTTGGCTAAAGGCCACCATACACCATGCAATGATTTTAATATGGTGTTTGTTATTAATTTAGTATTTATATAGCGCTGTACAGAGTATATAGTCTTGCCACTAACTGCATCTCAGAGAAGCTCACAATCCAATCCATAGTAGTGTGTCCATCGTGGTCTAAAGGCTCGGACACATGTCCAACAAAGTGCACGACCAACACAAAGACAAACCCTTTACATATTTTCTGCACACCAACCAAACGACCAACTCATTTACATACTGCGCGCGCAAGTGAAACGAAGGACTGCACAACATGGCCGCATTTAAAAACGTATGTCTTTCTTTAACTTCATACACACATATCTAACTGTACGATATCAGCCAAACAGTCATGTCAGTTGATTCGCTGGATGGATTGGGCAAACCACCTGTTATCAGTTGTTCGTGTAGTCGTTTGCCATGCGTACACACCCCTGACTGTCATCCAACAGAATACACACACACACACACACACACACACACACACACACACACACACACACACACACACACACACACACACACACACACACACACACATAGGCTCGCAACTTTTCTTGTGAAACACCTAAACAAAAATCTCTTGCTATTGTTCAAGCAGCTGATAAGACTGATAAGAAGTCAATCCAAATGTTGAATTAACTTCTTATCAGTGTTATCAGCTGCTTGAACAATAGCAAGAGATTTTTTTTTTAGGTGTTTCACAAGAAAAGTTGGGAGAGCCTAATGCTGGGAATACACGATGCGTTTTTGCGTTCGTTTTTGTCGTCGTTTTCGCTTTCGATCGATTCTACTCTCCATTCACTGCTCGATTCCCCTCTCGATTCCTTATCTTTTCTTATCAATTACATTCACTTGAATGAGGAAAATCGAAACGAAAGTAGAATCGACCAGATCCAACAGGTTGGAATTTATCTATCGAACCCATCTATCTAAAGTAAAAACTTAACGTGTATTCCCAGCATAAAAGACCGCTGTTGAGTGTGTGTACCGGCGTGACTGGAAGAAAACTCATGCAGACACAAGGAAATATATACATTTTGTGCAGATAGTGCCCTGGCTGGTTAATATAGTAGATGTTCAATTCAATGAAAACACAGAATCAAATGAAAATCTATTATAGACTAGAGTGTCGATATTTGATTGATAATGTGTAGGCCAAGGCTGTAAAGTAATCAGTTTTCCCACACTGGGAATTATCAATCACTCCCTACATCATGCGTCATCATATAATGTATGCCTATGTAGGGATTAATGAACTCAAGTTTAGCAAATAAAGCTGGAGAACAAAAAATGGAGAGGAAAATACTTTGTTCTCAAAACCTACAAGCCGACATTTAACTTGTATTCTTGAGGGATAGGGAAAAAAAGAAATTGGATTTGTTATTGTAGAGGCTGCTGCAGTTTTCTGTTGTCAGAAAAGCCCTGGGTTCAGCCATTGTGAGGCTGTGAGCTCAGCTGTGAGACTGCTGCCCAGTTCTGTATAGTGAGGAGAGAGAGCCTAGTGACAATCCACATCCTGCCTGATGTCACACCTGTGTGTTCTCCTTCTGCAGGAGGATGAGCTGCTTCTTCATGTCCAGGTTTTTATCTCTCTCATATCTCAGTTCTTTCTCTGCCGAGCTGCAGACGTTGTGCACTCTGCTGAGGTCTTGGCGTAGTTGGCGGATTTCCTCAAATTGCTGCTGGATGAGACCCTCCCCTGCCAGATTCTGCCAAAATCAACACAAAAGGAGAAGCAGAGTAAAGGACAGTTCTTATTGATTCCACTTTGAATGCTTTTATGAATAATATACTTTGCTAAATGTCCCAATCCAGATCCCACCCCCTCCCCCATAATCTGTGCCACATTGTTGCTGTCTGTACTGCAGTTACGCTTCCTCCTCTGGCCCTTGTTATATGCAGTGAGCTCCGCTGTAAGCTGAACTGCTCAGTGATCACATCTGTATTGTATTGCTGAATTGTACAGGGCTGTATTGTCATCCTCTGTGTAATGGCCAGCATGATTATAGGAAGCTGCTAAGTGTATGCAGCCTCTGGGCTCTGATAGTCGGGTGTCTGTACATCTCAGTGCACAGCTGTCCATGTCAAATGCTCAGCAAAAGAGGTTCTTCATCTTCAATTTAACCACTTCACAACTGAGGGGTTTTACCCCTTGAGCACCAGAGCAATTTTCACCTTTAAGCGTTCCTTCCATTCATTCGTCTATAACTTATCACAATGAAATGAACTATATCTTGTTTTTTTCGCCACCAATTAGGCTTTCTTTAGGTGGGACATTATGCCAAGAATTATTTTATTCTAAATGTGTTTTAATGGGAAAATAGGAAAAAATGTGGGAAAAAAATGTATTATATTTCAGTTTTCTGCCTTTATAGTTTTTAAATAATGCATGCTACTGTAATTAAAACCCATGAAATTTATTTTCCCATTTGTCCCGGTTATAAAACCATTTAAATTATGTCCCTATCACAATGTTTGTCGTCAATATTTTATTTGGAAATAAAGGTGCATTTTTTTCAGTTTTGCGTCCATCCCTAATTACAAGCCCATAGTTTATAAAGTAACAGTGTTCTACCCTCTTGACATGAATATTAAAAAAAGTTGAGTCCCTAAGGTAACTATTTATGTATTTTTTTTAATTGTAATTTTTTTTCTTTAATTACAAAAAAAAAAAAATAATTGGGGAGTGTGGGAGGTAATGAGTTAATTTTTAGTGTATAACTAATGTATTTGTATATGAAAAATGCTTTAGGGTGTAGTTTTACGATTTGGCCACAAGATGGCCACAGTAACATTTTGTTTATGCGTCCTGCAAGCGTCCGGAAGGACGCTTGCAGGAAGTGTTATAAGGCTGGGAAACTTTTTTTTTTTCACAATGATCGCTGCTTCTCGTAGAAGCAGCTGATCAGATCATTGCGGGGGCTTGGATCAACGAACGGGAACGTTTTTACCCGTTCATGGATCTCCAGGCGGCGCGTGCACGAGCGTGCGCGGACAGCAGTGTCAGGTGCGGATTTCTCCGTCCCTGGTGTTAACAGGGTGGAAAAAGGGACGGAGAAATCCGCACCGCTGGGGGTAAAGTGGTTAAAGGACCACTATTGTGAAAATCATAAAATTTAAAGTACATGTACACATATATAAATAAAAAGTACATTTTTCCCAGAGTGAAATGAGACCTAAATTACTTTTCGTCTCCGTTGCTGTCACTTATGCTGGGAATACACGGCTCGGTTCTGAGCTGAGAAGATGGCTCAATAGATCATTTCCGACATGTCTGATCGCCGTTCGATCATTTTGCCGCTTGATTCGTCATTGAAGTGAATTAAAAAAGATAAGAAAAACGAGCGGAAGATAAGAGAATTGAGCGGGCAAAATGATCGGGCGCAGAATCGACCCGTGTATTCCCAGCATATCAGTAGGTATTAGAAATCTGACAGAACCGACAGGTTTTAAGCCTCATCTACACGATACAATTTACCATCAGATCTATTAGATAATTTCCAACCGGTCCAATTGGATTGCGTTCGATTTTGCAGTAGATGTTGGTTACTTAAAGCAAAATTTATCGCAAAATTGATCTGAAACAATTTGGACGTCTACACACAATGCAGTTTATTAATAGATTTATCTAATAGATCCATCTATCTGATGGAAAATTGTACCGTGTAGATGAGGCTTTAGACCAGCTCATCTTCTCATGGGGGATTCTCAGGGTTTTCTTTATTTTCAAAAGCACTTAGTGAATTGTGAATTGCTCCATCCAACTGCTAGAAAAGTGTGTAGTGAGCAGGGAGGCTGGCCAGCATATTTGTATAAATCCTTTTCAGGGAGTGTCTTTATAAAGAATAAAGGCCAAGATGAGAATCCTCCATGAGGAAATGAGCTGGTCCAAAACCTGTCGGTAATGTCAGATTTCTACTTCCTACTGTGACAGCAATATAGGAGAAAAGTAATTTATGGCTTACTTTACTCTGAAAGAAACATACTTCTTATTTGTATGCATTTACATGTATGTTACATTTTACACTTTTTTGCAATAGTGGTCCTTTAATATATTAACAGATCAGCTCTCCTAGATACAGTATAAGCAGCTACCCTGTGCTTATATGAATCGTAAGCAAGCTACAGTGTGTGCAGATTCATTTAAGAAATATGCTTCTAAAATGTTCCCACTGGTTCTAAAGTGTTTTCTCTCCACACTCCTTATGATCCCTGTGAGGATCTTATCAGCACTTCAGCAAATAGGAGTAAAGATTCCTGTTAAGGTTCATATACACGTCCAACAAAGTGCACAACCATTTTCCATGCACCAACTCATTTACATAATGCACACGCAAGCGAAACGGTGTACTGCATGACATGGCCGCATTCAAAACTATTACATTGCTGAAACACAGATGCCAGATTCATTACGGCTTTGGAAACACATGTTCCCTTTAACCAATCAGTGCTGTTCTAACGGACAGCGTTGGGGACGCGTGTGGAAGGTGATCGCAGTGGAGTACGTATATCTAGGCCCCTGGAGCTAAGATGATGTTTGAAGGGGAGTAGACACACTGTCGCCAATTCAGGAACTGGTTAATGAGAAACTCCAGTGACATATAGTATAATGTAATAAAATATTCAGCATACTAATTTTATGCAAATTATCCTGGTTTCAGCATCAGAAACACTTCCTATATCTATATATTGGTATGTAACCACCCTCCCAGTGATGCGTGGCCTAGGCAAGTTATTATGCAGAACTTCTTCTCCCAGTGCACTCTGTGAGATCAAGTGTTGTTTCCATTTAGTTCGGATCACACAGTAAACAGACATTCCACAGCGATGCACCTACCAGCAGTAAAGTTGTCACTATCTGTGATAACATGCAGGATGAGTAAATATTTTATAATGGGAAGACACTAAAATTAGTAAAGTTCCTCTATAACCTGTTTTACTTCCTGGACGTAGAAACTACGGCCAGGAACCATGCGCGCTACCGCACGCTCCCGCGGCCGATCGCGCGCGTGCACGCGTGCTCCCGGCCCGCGGTTCGTTAGCCAGGCAATCAGTGAATCGGGCTATGGTGCCCGATCACTGATTCCTCGCCCCCGCTGAAAAAGCGACAGCTTCTCTCGGAAGCTGCGCCTTTTCTGGCTGTTACCTCCCCCATGCGTCTCTCTAAGCGTGTGTTACGCTTAGAGTGACGTCATGTAAACAAACTCATGGCCGCCATCTTGTGACCAAAAAGTAATACTACAACTAAAAGTAAAAAAATAAATAAAAATCAACACAGATTTACATTATAAACCAATTGTTTACATCCCACCCTCCCAAAACTATCCAAATAAAATGTTTAATATAAAAAAAAAAAATTACAATAAAAAAAACAAAACATGTAAATATTTACCTAAGGGTCTAAACTTTTTCAATATCAATGTAAAGATGAAATATTTCTATTTTTTTTTTATTTTAAACTTGTAAATAGTGATAGATGCAAAACGGAAAAAATGCACCTTTATTTCCAAATAAAATATTGTCGCCATACATTGTGATAGGGACATTATTTTAACAGTGTTATAACCGGGACATATGGGCAAATACAATACGTGAGTTTTAATTATGGAGGCATGTATTATTTTAAAACTATAATGGCTGAAAACTGAGAAATAATGAATTTTTTTCCGTTTTTTCTTATTCTTCCTGTTAAAATGCATTTACAGTAAAGTGTCTCTTAGCAAAATGTACCCCCCAAAGAAAGCCTAATTGGTGGCGGAAAAAACAAGATATAGATCAGTTAATTGTGAAAAGTAGTGATAAAGTTATAGGTTAATGAATAGGAGGTGAACATTTCTCAAGTGAAAACAACGGACCGCGAATGGGTTAATGTGGAGTAGATCTGGTAAATGAACAATATTTTTCAGATACCCACTCCACCACAGAAATACATGCAGTTCTGTTACTTTCCATACATATATTTTAGCTTGATTTTCTTTTTGTTTCATGACTAGATTAGCCTTAAATAACATTTCTCTCTCTCTCTCTCATCCATAAATTTCTCTGACACACCTGCGTCTCCTCAGCTCCATCGCCACATCTCAGTGGCCGGGGTACTGGGTTCTGCAGATTGAAGAGGTCCTGTCTCAGGCGTGAAATCTCTTCTCTCTTGGTCTGGAGATCCTGTCTGGCGGTGCTGACTTCCTGCCTGAGCTGAAGGTTCTCTTCCCACAGATGCTGTTTCTCCAGCAGCCCCTCTTGAATTTGTCTCTGGAGGGTCTCACATTTCCGCTGGTGCTCAGACAAAGAAGCACTACAAAACCACGAAAAAAAACCAACTGTAAATGTAATTTAATTTGCCTGGCTTTCATTTAGCTGCAGTGTGTCTGAGGAAAGCACTGCAGCTGTTCCAAATATTATGAAGGATCCAGCAGAGCTTCCTGAGTCACACTGCAGAACCCCTTTCCCCAGGGCCAAGGCCTAATCTGTACACACAGTCTCAATCAGTGCCCCATTAAAGGGGAATTCCAGGAATCATAAATTGTTCCCCTAATTATACTAGATATTGCTGTTAATATTTTATTATTGATTTTCCCTCATTTAGAACAATCTATAAATAACAACATTTTCGGCTCCTGTAAACTCTGCATCATACAGTGAGCTTATGTGGACATTCAGAAATCAGTTTTACACATTCTAGTTGTCAGTCACAAGTGCAGATGCTGGTAATTGCCTGCTGCCTGAGCTCTGCATATGTTGGGTGGCCTCTCACAGGGCTGGGACAACGAAGGCAAATTTCATTTTCAAAGGATCAAAATATAAAGTGTGTGGATCCAAAGGGGAAAGAGTCATGACTGATAACAGGAGAGGGCTGTGGGGATGCAGGTGAATATGTTTAAGGTGAGAACATGTAAATGCATAAGAATGAATGGCATTTCAGGGGTGGGGAGGGAGAAGTTAATCACACTGAAACAGTGCCTATACAGGCAGAAAGAATTGCTAAATAAATGGCAGATTGCTGTTGAGGCATGCAGTCACTGACAGTCTGCGCCCACAGTGCGGTCACTGTGACAGCCTGTGCCTAAAGTGTGGTTACAATGACAGTATATGCCCACAGTGTGGTTACAGTGACAGTATATGCCCACAGTGTGGTTACAGTGACAGTATATGCCCACAGTGTGGTTACAGTGACAGTATATGCCCACAGTGTGGCTACAGTGACAGTCTGTGATAACAGTGTGGCCATGGTAAAAGTCTGTGCTCATGGTAAAAGTCTGTGCCCACAACAGTGTGGTCACAGTGACAGCTGGAGCTCACAGTGCGGTCACAGTTAGAGTCTGTGCCCACAGCGCAGTCACAGTGGCAGTCCATGCAGAAGAAAATCTAAAGTGTGTATACTAGGGTTGCAACGGTATGAAATTCCACGGTATGATAACCGTCAAAAAAAATACCACGGTATGACGGTATTACGGTATACGATATTAAACAATTATTTGGACCTGGGCCCCACCCCCTTACATTAAATGTGCCCCCACCCGCCAGTAATAGGTGGCTGCAGCATAGGTAGCCAGGGATAGGTGTAGCCAGTGGTAGGTGGTGCAGCATAGATAGCCAGGGATAGGTGTAGCCAGTGGTAGGTGGTGCAGCATAGGTAGCCAGGGATAGGTGTAGCCAGTGGTAGGTGGCCACAGCATAGGTAGCCAGGGATAGGTGTAGCTAGTGGTAGGTGGCCGCAGCATAGGTAGCCGCAGCATAGGTAGCCAGGGATAGGTGTAGCCAGTGGTAGGTGGCCGCAGCATAGGTAGCCAGGGATAGGTGTAGCCAGTGGTAGGTGGCCGCAGCATAGGTAGCCAGGGATAGGTGTATCCAGTGGTAGGTGGCGCAGCATAGGTAGCCAGGGATAGGTGTAGCCAGTGGTAGGTGGCCGCAGCATAGGTAGCCAGGGATAGGTGTAGCCAGTGGTAGGTGGTGCAGCATAGGCAGCCAGGGATAGGTGTAGCCAGTGGTAGGTGGTGCAGCATAGGCAGCCAGGGATAGGTGTAGCCAGTGGTAGGTGGCCGCAGCATAGGTAGCCAGGGATAGGTGTAGCCAGTGGTAGGTGGCCGCAGCATAGGGATAGGTGTAGCTAGAATTAGGTGGAGAGGGAGGGAGACAAATACTCACTTGTCAGCAGCCAAGTCCTCAGTCCTAAGTGCTTAATCCACTGCAGAGACGCTGGGCGGGAACGAGCGTCATTGATGACGCCAGCCCAGGACTCAGAAGTGCTCTGCATAGTGCGCCGCTGGTGGGAGCCCGGGAGGCAGTCTGTGCGTTCCAGCAGCCGCGCCCTCACTGGACGCGCATCATATCCGGCGCCTGAGAGCCGACTCGCTGAGTGGTGACGGGCGGCAACGGGTGGCGAATGCGGAAGTGGAAAAACCGGTATTTTGACAATGTGCATGGTATGATAACCATGCACATAGAAACCGCGATATATCGCGATACCGGTATATCGCGACAACCCTAGTGTATACGGCTATAGATATGCACATAAAACAGCACCCACACCTTTGGCTACACAAATACAGGGTATCTTGAATGCAACATTCAGCACTGACTGCTCAAGCAGCAATTAATATACTCTGCTACATATAAGATAGACGAGCAATGGATAATAGCGAGCAATTTCTAATAATATCATTCATCCTTTCTGTATTATTATTATTTAGTATTTATACAGCGCTGACATCATCCAAAGCGCTGAACAGAGTATATTGTCTTGTCTCAGAGGGGCTCACAATCTAATCCCTACTATAGTCATATGTTTATGTATGTATTGTGTACTGTATGTATAGTAGTCTAGGGCCAATTTTAGGGGGAAGCCAATTAACTTATCTGTATGTTTTTGGGAAGTGGGGGGAAACCTGAGTGCCTGGAGGAAACCCACGAAGACATGGGGAGAACATAAACTCTTTGCAGATGTTGACCTAGCTGGGATTCGAACCGGGTACCCAGCACTGCAAGGTGAGAGTACTAACCACTACGCAACCGTGCTGCCCCAAAAAAAGAAAGGAGGACCGACATGGGAATCGAACCCGGGCTGTGGTGGTGAGCAGCCACTAGACCACCAGGGAGAGATTTCTTTATTGTATGAGAAGACTGCCTGTTTTAATGTTTGCATAAAGCTATTACTGTACATACAGTGGTTTGCAAAGGTATTTGCCCCCCTTGAAGTTTTCCACATTTTGTCATGGAGTCGGTCCAAAAATCCACCGACTCCGACTCCTCAGTTTAGGATTCCACCGACTCCGACTCCTCTAATTTGCATATTACAATTTTGTTAATTAAAAGTATGTAACATGAAATTCGTCTCTTAACTGCCAACGCTTAGGAATTTTACAAGACAACTGAAGTTAGAAGGATATGTAGACTACTATATTTATTCCCTTTAGACTAAAACTAGTCCTTGGTAAGAGTACTTGTAAAAGGTACAAACCGGAACAAAGAACATCTATCAGGCCCTAGGCAATGTAAGTGTGGGAACATGTAAGAATGATGTGCAGGTACTCTGCAGGGGAATGAGGAGATTGTAAACAGACAACACCTCTGTGTTCAATGTGCACAGCATTCTCAGTGGATTCCCTGCAGCTCTGTGTTGAGTGCATATGTAGAGTATAGTACTACTGTGTAAAAAATTAAACCTGAGACAGAGGAAATTAAAGTTTTATACATACCTCCAGCCGCCTTCAGGATAATCAGTCCCTTGTTGTCCTCCTCCACCACCTGGATCTTCTGCTATGAGTCCAGGTACTTGAGCCAGTCAGGCGTAGTGCGCATGCACACACTCCGGCGCCAGGAGCATACTACACCTGTGCAGCACTATTGCGCAGGTGCAGAATGTTCCTGGCTGTGGGAGCGGCATGCGGCCGGACAGCGCTGACTGGATGAATTACCAGGACTCATAGCAGAAGATCCGGGTGGTGGAAGACAGTGAGGGACTGATTAGCCTGAAGGGGGCTGGAGGAAGCCCCAGGTATGTATAAAACTTTACTTTTCATCCGTCTCAGTTACCCTTTAATTTGTAGTCACCAAACCAAATTTTAACAACATATCAAATTATTTGATTTCATCAGCAAAGGGAGTGCATACATTTGCATAAATCAGCATCAATGCAGAATTATTTCCATCTCGTTGACCATCTCTATTAGTGACACGGCTACACATCAGGCTTAATACTTACAGCATAGATGTTATTTAGTATATATAAGAGATTCCTGTGTACACATCATATATACAGTCACAATCAGATATGTATATCTGACCTTAAAAATACGGGGACTGCTTTATTGAAGCAGCACAAGTAACTAATTTTGATTGGTTTATTTCATTTTTGTGTACTAAGCACAGCTATTACTGTATATACCGTATATACTCGCATATAATCCGACCCGCATATAAGCCGACCCCCCAACTTTTCCAAGAAAAAACAGGGGAAAATGATTGACCCCCATATAAGCCGGGGGTAGGAAATGCTGGATTGGTGCAGGCCGCGTAATCCCCCCAGTGTGTCCCAGTATAGCTAGTATAGTGCCCAGTATGGGTAGGTAGTGCCCCAGTATAGCTAGTATAGTGCCCAGTTTAGCTAGTATAGTGCCCAGTTTAGCCAGTATAGTGCCCAGTATAGGTAGGTAGTGCCCCAGTATAGCTAGTATAGTGCCCAGTTTAGCTAGTATAGTGCCCAGTTTAGCCAGTATAGTGCCCAGTTTAGGTACCGTAGGTAGTGCCCCAGTATAGCTAGTATAGTGCCCAGTATAGCTAGTATAGTGCGCAGTATAGCTAGTAGAGTGCCCCAGTATAGCTAGTAGAGTGCCCCAGTATAGCTAGTAGAGTGCCCCAGTATAGCTAGTAGAGTGCCCCAGTATAGCCAGTATAGTGCCCCAGTATAGCTAGTATAGTGCCCAGTTTAGCTAGTAAAGTGCCCAGTTTAGCTAGTATAGTTCCCAGTATAGCTAGTATAGTGCCCAGTATAGGTAGGTAGTGCCCCAGTATAGGTAGGTAGTGCCCCAGTATAGCTAGTATAGTGCCCCAGTATAGCTAGTAAAGTGCCCAGGTTAGCTAGTATAGTGCCCAGTTTAGCTAGTATAGTACCCAGTATAGTTAGGTAGTGCCCCAGTATAGCTAGTATAGTACCTAGTATAGTGCCCCAGTATAGCTAGTATAGTGCCCAGTTTAGCTAGTATAGTGCCCAGTATAGGTAGGTAGTGCCCCAGTATAGCTAGTATAGTACCCAGTGTAGGTAGGTAGTGGCCGGTATAGTGCCCTGCTCCCTCCGCTGCTATTACCTGCAGCGGCTTCCTGGTCCCCGGCGGCGCTTCCTCTTCCCCGCTCTCATGCCTCTATGAAGAGATCACAGCAGCGCGCCCGGCGCTGCTGCTCTGATGATGCAGGGGGCAGGAAAGAGCGCGGCTCCCTGTAGCGGCGATCTGTATCGCCGTTACCATGGGAACCGCTCTTTCCTGCCCCCTGCATCATCAGAGCAGCAGCGCCAGGCGCGCTGCTGTGATCTCTTCATAGAGGCATGAGAGCGGGGAAGAGGAAGCGCCGCCGGGGACCAGGAAGCCGCTGCGAAACAAGTAATAGCAGCGGCGGCGGGGGAAGCGGGGAGGGGGGAGCGGGGGCCGCGGACCAAGGACCACCAGGGAAGACTCGCATACAAGCCGACCCCCCAACTTTTGACCCCCTTTTTGGGGGTCAAAAATTCGGCTTGTATGCGAGTATATACGGTATACTGTATATATACATTATTTTTAATGCCTATTATCTGAGAAAGACCAACATTACTTACGGTAACGTCTTTTCCAGTAGTCGCGAAGACAGCACCCCTAATGAGACTTGTCTCCCTCCGAGCAACGGACAGGAAGCTGCAAAAGATTAAAAATTTGCATAACAGGCGGACAATAGTATAAATAGGCATAGTCTCTCACTCTACCTTCAGTTCTATACAAACGACACGGACACCAAATGATGCTTAATACTTTTAATATATATATATATATATATATATATATATATATATATATATATATATTCTCTTTCTTTTTTTTTTTCTTTTTTTTTTTGTACCCAGGGTGGGTTGTAGGGGTGCTGTCTTCGCGACTACTGGAAAAGACGTTACCGTAAGTAATGTTGGTCTTTCCCAGTACGTCTGCTCAGACAGCACCCCTAATGAGACGATATACACGATACATATATGTTTAGGGAGGGACCACAGCCTGCAGAACTTTTCTGTCAAAAGACAAATCAGCGTTAGCTAACACATTAAGTCTATAGTGCTTTATAAACGTATTCTGGCTGGACCAGGTTGCTGCCCTGCATATCTGCTCGATGGATGCTCCAGCCCTCTCTGCCCATGAAGTTGAAACCGCTCGCGTTGAATGTGCTTTCACTGGAGAGGATAGCTGTCTGCCCTGAATCTGATAAGCTGTAGCAATAGCCTGCTTTATCCACCTGGCCAGAGTGGCCTTAGATGCTCTTTTTCCTTTAGATTTTCCGGAAAAGATGACAAACATTGCCTCAGTCTGTCTCCATGATTTAGTTCTTTCCAGGTAATAAAGCAAACACCTCCTCACATCCAAGTGATGCAACTCCTTCTCCTTATCATTAGTTGGATTAGCACAAAAGGAAGGAATATACAGCTCCTGAGATTTATGAAATGCTGATACAACCTTGGGAAGGAAGGCAATGTCCAAACGCAATGTGACTCGATCATCAGATATCACACAGTATGGTTCCTTAATAGAAAGAGCTTGTAATTCCCCCAGTCGTCTAGCAATAGTGATGGCTAAAAGAAACACAGTCTTAAAGAGAATCTGTATTGTTAAAATCGCACAAAAGTAAACATACCAGTGCGTTAGGGGACATCTCCTATTACCCTCTGTCACAATTTCGCCGCTCCCCGCCGCATTAAAAGTGGTTAAAAACAGTTTTAAAAAGTTTGTTTATAAACAAACAAAATGACCACCAAAACAGGAAGTAGGTTGATGTACAGCATGTCCACACATAGAAAATACATCCATACACAAGCAGGCTGTATACACCCTTCCTTTTTTAATCTCAAGAGATCATTTGTGTGCTTCTTTCCCCCTGCAGCTATCTTCCACTGAAGTGTCAGGCTGTTTCTTCTTGCAGAGTGCAGACAGCTGTGCCTGTATGTAATTCTTCAGTATGTGAAAGCCCAGCCAGCTCAGAGGACGATTTATCCAGCTTGTAAAAGATAAGAGAGAAGAGAGAAGCTGCCATAATCTAAATAATACACAGGCAGTGTGCAGAGAGGGGCCTGGAGGGGGGAGATGCATCACAGAACCACAACACTGAAGAACTTGGCAGCCTTCCAGACACAGCCTGAGAAGTCTGACAAGAGAGAGATAAGTTGATTTATTACAGAGATGGTGATAGTAGAAAGTGCTGCAGTAAGCCAGAACACATTAGAATAGCTTTTGGAACTTGTAGGATGATAAAAAACAGGATGCAATTTTTGTTACGGAGTCTCTTTAAGGGTTACCATCTTGTCGGATGCCTGTTCTAAGGGCTCAAACGGAGCTTTGCAAAGTCCCTGAAGGACTGTATTCAAGTCCCAAGTAGGTACTCTAGACTTCATAGTAGGCTTAACTCTCTTTAAAGCTTCAAAGAAACGAATTACTAATTCCTCGTGAGCCAGCCTCCTCTCCAGAAATACAGACAAAGCCGAAGTTTGTACTTTAAGGGTGCTTATACTGAGTCCCTTCAGGAAACCATCATGTAGAAACTCCAGCACAGATGTGACAGAGTTGTTGAGCATAGATTTCTCATTGCACCATTCATTAAACACTCTCCAGGCTTTTTGATAAATCTGACGAGTCACCTTTTTCCTACTCTGGATTAGAGTTTCCGTTAACCCATCAGAAAGTCCCTTTGCCTTCAACAAACTCCACTCAGGTTCCATGCTGTAAGATGAAGTAGACATAGATTTTGGTGAAATACAGGTCCCTGAGACAGAAGATCCGGGAGGAGAGGAAGAATGATGGGCTGAGATATCGTTAAAGTCTGTAGTAACGTGAACCAGGGTCTTTTTGGCCAAAATGGTGCTATCAATATCACTCGAGCATGGTCCCGTATGATCTTGTTCAATACCCTGGGTATGAGAGGCAATGGGGGGAATGCATACATCAGATGGTGACTCCAGTCCATGGAGAAGGCATC
Organism: Hyperolius riggenbachi; assembly: GCF_040937935.1. Classification (NCBI taxonomy): domain Eukaryota; kingdom Metazoa; phylum Chordata; class Amphibia; order Anura; family Hyperoliidae; genus Hyperolius; species Hyperolius riggenbachi. The sequence continues at coordinate 235,960,563 of NC_090651.1, read as the reverse complement.
TATCGCCCAAGGCCTGTCTCGCGGATGGAGCGAACAAAACTTCTGATACTTCGTATTTACTCTCCTGGCGAATAAATCTACCTCCGGACACCCCCATAAGTCCGTAATCTGTTGAAGAACCTCCTGCTTGAGAGTCCACTCGTTCTGGTCCAGGGTCCTTCTGCTCAAGAAGTCGGCCAGCTGGTTCGAGGTTCCTTTTAAATGACTGGCGCTTAGGGAATCCAGGTTTGCTTCTGCCCAGTTTAGTATTCGAGATGACTGGCGCCACAAGAGCTGACTCCTTGTCCCTCCTTGGCGATTTATATATGCCACCACACTGCTGTTGTCTGATCTTATCAGAATATGCTGGCCCCTGATGTGGCTGCTGAAGGACTGTAAGGCCTGCCATACTGCTTCCAGTTCTCTGCTGTTTGAAGAGCGAGACCTCAGCTTGGTTGACCAACGACCTTGGGCTGGAAGAAGATCCAGGTGGGCTCCCCATCCCCACGCACTGGCATCCGTAGTTATAATCGTCTGATTTGGATACTGCCAGAGACGCCCCCTTGACAGATTGTCTCGAATCTGCCACCATAGCAATGACACTTTGACATCGTGTGGGATCATCACCCTCTTGTCCAGGGAAGTTGACTTCCTGTTCCAACTTCTTAAAATCCATAACTGTAAGCTTCTCGAATGAAACTGTCCCCACTGTACCGCAGGGAACGATGCTGTTGATAGTCCCAATATTGACATTGCCTTTCTCAGTGAGATGCTTCTTGATGTCTGAAAAGAGAGAACAGCATTAAGTATGGAAGAGATCTTCCTATCGGGGAGAAAAACTCTTTCATTCAAAGTATCAACATTGAACCCTAGATATTCCATGTTCTGACAGGGAGATAAGGAGGACTTTCCCCAATTTACCAGCCACGCTAATGACTGAAGGAAGGCTATGCATGAGTCGATATGGGAACTCACTAAGCTTGCAGATGAACCCCAAATCAGTAAGTCATCCAGATAGGCTATGATATTAATTGAATCCATTCTTAAGACTGCAAGTACCTCTGCCATGACCTTAGTAAACAACCATGGTGCTGAGGATAGCCCGAAGGGGAGAGCATTAAATTGAAAGTGTCTTACCTCTCCGTCCAGCAGAACTGCAAATCTGAGGAATTGCTGTGAAGACAGGTGGATAGGAATGTGCAGGTAAGCATCTTTCAGGTCCAGGGATGCAAGGAAGCAGTCCTTCTGTAAGAGACGAATCACAGACAGAATGTTGTCCATCCTGAACCCTCTGTATGTTACTGACTTGTTTAGACCTTTCAGATTGATAATGAAGCGAAAGTCCCCTTGAGCCTTCTTGACCAGAAATACTGGCGAATAGTACCCCTGGCCTCTCTGACCTGAGGGAACCTCCCTGACTACCCTCTTGAGGAGTAGAGATTTTACTTCGTTCTGGAGGGCGAGCTGTTTTAGTTTGCTTGAAGGTAAGGGAGTGAGAAGAAATCTCTGAGGGGGCGTGACATTGAATTCTATTCTGTACCCTTCTAATACAACGTGTAGAAGCCATGGATTTGTTATGTGGAGCTGCCATGTTTCGAAAAAGTGGGATAGTCTTCCTCCCACTGGGAGCCTGATGTCATTGTTTACTTGACTTACTAATCGGGGGGTTGTTGGGCTTATTCCTCTGGCTCCTATAAGGGACCCATCTCCTTTTTGTGTTTGTTCTTTCGTTACTTTCTGGCTTTGATGGCCCGCGAAAGGGCCGTTTAAACTGGAAAGATCTCCTCTTAGTGGGAAAGTTCTTTTTTGTGTCAGCTGTTCTGTCTAAGGTCTCATCCAGCTTAGAACCGAACAGAAGGCCCCCTTTCACAAGGAATGCCGCAGAGTTTTGACTTAGATGAGTTGTCGCCTCCCCAAGTTTTAACCCAAACTCCCCTTCTGGCAGAGTTCACTAGTGCAGTGGTTCTTGCTGTTAGCTTAACCGAGTCATCAGCGGCATCAGTAAGGTAATCAGCTGCATTAAATAAGTTGGGGAAATCTTTGAGTATCTCCTCCCTAGGTACGCCTGAAGCAATCTTGGCCTGCATCTCTAAAAGCCATGTTTTCATTGATCTACCCACAGCTGTGGATGCAACTGCAGGCTTGAAGGTCAGAGAGGAAGACTCCCAGGCTCTACGTAGGATGTTGTCCATCTTTGTATCGATGGGATCTTTAAGATTCCCAAAATCTTCAAATAATAGGTCAGTCTTCCTTGACACCCTAGATAATGATGGGTCAAGCTTTGGTGGAGGACCCCAAAACCCCGAATCTTCGGGACTGAAAGGATAACGTTTGGACATAGAACGTGGCCAAAAGGCCCTCTTCTCAGGCGTGTCCCATTCCTTCTTAATCATAGACTTGAGAGAGGAATGGACAAAAATGAAATGTGACTGGGGGTCCGCCAAACTCTCGTACATCTGGTCGAGGGGTGTCAAGGATTTCTGCTCAGTTTTAGTACCCATGGTGCTATGTAAGGCAGAAATAAAGTCTTTCATCAGCTCTGGGGAGAAGGCAAATTTCTGGGACTTATCTCCTTTTTCCCCAATTTCCTCTTCTGAAATTTGTTCAAGAGAAGAAATCTCCCCCTCCGATAAATCGGATTCAATTACATCCTCAGTTCTTTTCCTCTTAGAACCGATAGGGAGAGGTAAACTAACAAGAGAGCCTGCTCAGGAGACTGGTGGGAGAGAGGCAGGAGGTGCATCAGAGACAATTTTAGCAACCGGATTAATTAGAGGCAGAGTGACAGATGAGGCAGCAGCATCGGCTGCAGAAGAGGAAGCCATAGCAGAGTCTTTTATTTCCTTAATAGCTGTGGCCATCTCGGCTCTCATCCACCCCATCAAGTCTTTAAACACAGCAGGAGACTCATTTTTTACTACTTTATCAGTACAGGACTGGCATAATTTCCTAGAGGAGCTGGCGGATACACGATTATTGCAAATAGCACATCTCTTTTCAACTTTGCTGTCTGAGCGTTTGTCTTGACTGGAATGTGACCCCGATTTATCCACTTTGTCAGACTTTTTAGGCTACAATACAAACAAACAAATAAGCCTAGGTTAGCTACATAATCCTCTTGCAAAAAACCACCAACAAAAAACTAGACAATAGCTAAGCAGTATGCCACGCAGACTACTTGCCAGAGAGGATTCAGAGCCAGGTTCCACAGATAATGCAGTAGAGGATCCTGCAGCGTCCTCCATGATCTCAGCCAACATCTGAGATATGGGAAATAGGTGGCTTTTAAAACACGTCGGCAAAGTATTTTGCATAATTACCCCAATCACATGATGCACTCCGTTCAGCTGGCGCTGCTCCCGCCGCGGCCCCTGCCGCTAACTGCTCTGCAGCGCTTCCTGGTCACGTGGGACGCCTCCGCGTGACGACTTCCGGTTTCTCCGAGCGGAAGTTCCTGGAGCGCGCGTCTGCGCGCATAAATCTGCCGCCTTGCTGGGAGAAGCCTCCTCAATGCTGCCAGCCACATCATACCGCTCTCCCCTGGAGCGGACTATGCAGGAGACCAGGCAGCAAGCCCCAGTCGTCTGACCAGATGGCAACCCTGAGACCTCTCCCTCCTTCACGTCCGGACAGGAAACTAGAACTGAAGGTAGAGTGAGAGACTATGCCTATTTATACTATTGTCCGCCTGTTATGCAAATTTTTAATCTTTTGCAGCTTCCTGTCAGTTGCTCGGAGGGAGACAAGTCTCATTAGGGGTGCTGTCTGAGCAGACGTACTGGGAAATAGAACATTTTATCATATTTTCTATTTTAATTACAGTTACAAATTCATTAGGAGTCGGAGTCGGTGCATTTTTTCCCGACTCCGACTCCAGGCACCCAAAATTGCCCGACTCCACGACTCCGACTCCACAGCCCTGCATATTACTGCCACAAACCTGAATCAATTTTATTGGAATTCCATGTGAAAGACCAATACAAAGTTGTGTACACGTGAGAAGTGGAACAGAAATCATACATGATTCCAAACATTTAAAAAAAAACAAAAAAAACTGCAAAGTGGGGTCTGCGTAATTATTCAGCCCCCTTTGGTCTGGGTGCAGTCAGTTGCCCATAGACATTGCCTGATGAGTGCTAATGACTAAACAGAGTGCACCTGTGTGTAATCTAAGAGGTTGTCTAAAGGGGGCCATACACTAGGCGACCAACCAATCATGACTGATAACAGTCATTATAATCGAATTGGATGAAAATTGGTGCTGCCAAGTACATGCCCGACTGACAAAGCGACCAATTTCGGGACAGAAATTGGGCGCACAGTCGATCATGCATGTTGGAAAATGTCGGGCCGAGGTTGGTTGGTTGGTCAGTTGCGCGGCGGTATGGCGGCCGAATTGCGAACGAGCGACGAGACGACGAAACCTTCGCCGCTGCAATGTATAAATGTATGTAGTGTATTTATACATTACCTGTCCGGTGTCAGCCTCCACGCGGTTTCCGTCCATCTCCGGGTTCCGCATACAGGCCGGCGTCGCTATGTCTGACGTCACAAAGGCGCATAGCGGCTGACGTCAGACACACTGCGCCGCTAGCGTGTATGCGGCTTACCCCGCGGGATGGACGGATGGACCAGGAGAGCTGCTACAGGACAGGTAATGTATAAATGCACTACACAACATACATTTATACATTTTGGGGGCAGAGGCGGGGCGGACATGGCGGCTCAGCCGATTCCCTGATGATTTCAGGCCTGTAGTGTATGGGCAGATTTGATTAGAGACAAATTTATCCCTAATCAGATTCGATTAGAGATAAAATTTGTCTCTTGGTCAAATCTGCACATATTTGTTCTAATGTATGGATTAAGAGAATATTGGGAACAACAACACCATGAAGTCCGAAGAAAACACCAGACAGTTCAGGGATAAAGTTATTGAGAAATTTAATGCAGGCTTAGGCTACAAAAAGATTTCCAAAGCCTTGAACATCCCACGAAGCACTGTTCAAGCGATCATTCAGAAATGGAAGGAGTATGGCACAACTGTAAACCTACCAAGACAAGGCCGTCCACCTAAACTCACAGGCCGAACAGGCTGAGCGCTGATCATAAATACAGTCAAGAGGCCCATGGTGACTCTGGATGGGCTGCAGAGATCTACAGCTCAGGTGGGGGAATCTGTCCATAGGACAACTATTAGTTGTGCATTGCACAAAGTTGGCCTTTATGGAAGACTGGCAAGAAGAAAGCCATTGTTAACAGAAAAGCATAATAAGTCCCGTTTGCAGTTTGCCATAAGCCATGTGGGGGACACAGCAAACATGTGGAAGAAGGTGCTCTGTCCGATGAGACCAAAATTGAACTTTTTGGGCAAAATGCAAAACACTATGGGCTTGATGCACTATGCGGTGCTAACCTACTTAGCACGTCTAAAGTCTTTGTGCGCGCTAACCAGGGTGGTAAGTAGGTTAGCACCGGTTTTCTCAATCAGATCGCACGCAAAGTTTTGCGCGCGCTAAGTCCCATAGGCTTTAATGGGCACTTCCTGCGGAGCGCCCTGCGCTCTGTGCAGTGCGCGCGTAAAGTTTTCCGCGCATAAAGTTTTGCGTGCGAAAAGCTCGTTTAGACGTGCTAAGGGGGTTTTCACAGGCATGCTAACAGTTAGCACCGCTTTGTGAATCAAGCCCTATGTGTGGCGGAAAACTAACACTGCACATCACTCTGAACACACCATCCCCACTGTCAAATATAGTGGTGGCAGCATCATGCGCTGGGGGTGCTTCTCTTCAGCAGGGACAGTGAAGTTGGTAAGAGTTGATGGGAAGATGGATGGAGCCAAATACAGGGAAATCTTGGAAGAAAACCTCTTGGAGACTGCATAAGACTTGAGACTGGGGCGGAGGTTAACCTGCCAGCAGGACAATGGCCCGAAACATAAAGCCAGGGCAACATTGGAATGGTTTAAAACAAAACATATTCATGTGTTAGAATGGCCCAGTCAAAGCACAGATCTAAATCCAATCAAGAATCTGCGGCAAGATCTGAAATCTGCTGTTCACAAACGCTGTCTATCTAATCTGACTGAGCTAGAGTTGTTTTGCAAAGAAGAATGGGCAAGGATTTCAGTCTCTAGATGTGCAAAGCTGGTAGAGACATACCCTAAAAGACTTGCAGCTGTAATTGCAGCAAAAAAAGGTGGTTGTACAAGGTATTGACTCAAGGGGTTGAATAATTACGCACCCCCCCCCCCCCCCTCCCACACACACACACACACACACACACACACACACTTTGCAGTTATTTATGTGTAAAAAATGTTTGGAATCATGCACGATTTTCGTTCCACTTCTCACGTGTACACCACTTTGTATTGGTCTGCAAAAGACTTGAGACTGGGACGGAGGTTCACCTTTCAGCAGCACAACGACCCTAAACATAAAGCCAGGGAAACAATGGAATGGTTTAAAACAAAACATATCCATGTGTTAGAATGGCCCAGTCAAAGTCCAAATCTAAATCCAATCGAGAATCATTTGCAAGATTTGAAAACTGCTGTTCACAAACGCTGTCCATCTAATCTGACTGAGCTGGAGCTGTTTTGCAAAGAAGAATGGGCAAGGATTTCAGTCTCTAGATGTGCAAAGCTGGTAGAGACATACCCTAAAAGACTGGCAGCTGTAATTGCAGCAAAAGGTGGTTCTACAAAGTATTGACTCAGGGGGCTGAATAATTACGCACACCCCTCTTTGCAGTTTTTTTTTTTTTTTTAAAGGTTTGGAATCATGTATGATTTTCGTTCCACTTCTCACATGTACACCACTTTGTATTGGTCTTTCATGTGGAATTTCAATAAAATCGATTCATGTTTGTGGCAGTAATATGACAAAACGTGGAAAACTTCAAGGGGGCCAAATACTTTTGAAAATCAATGTAGTTCTGTGTTTCAGCTTAAGTACTGGGATTGGACGCTGCAAAAAGCAGAACACCAACCCCTGTGCAGGAAACAATGATGTTGGGAGATTTCTTGATATTTCTGATGTTGAGGCCGGACTTGCATATGATTCCATGAACTAAATGTTTTGGATACAAATGAGTGCACATTTTCTTTAGACACTTTTAATGACAGCCGTTCAGCTATCAGTTCTGCAATTTGCAGGATTTCAGCTCCAGCAAATATTATGGACTAATCCATGGAGGATGATCACCACAGAGCGTGCACTGGACTCCATACATTTCCAGAACAGTCACTGAATAAGAAATAGTTGTGTCGTACACAAGGCCGGATTTATACTTTTTTGGCCCCTAGGCCAAGTATGTTGCGTGGCTTCCCTTTATTGTGCAGCAGTGCCCCTCCCATGCCCTGTCCTCCCTCTCTTCCATGTGTATCATCCATGTGGGCTCTTTCACATCAGACAACGCGTGCAGGAGCCATTCTTCTGGAGGCGCTGAATAGCCTGCGGCGTGTCCTTGGGATGCTGTGGTGCGAAGCGGCGGTAGCTATTAATTCACCTGACGGGACAACGCCGGCTCCCGACGATTAAAAGCTTCCGGGTGCGTCGTACCGCAACGTCGGGTGTGAAAGGTAAAATGAAAGTCTATGGAGTTTCATTTTACTTTGGCTAATGCACAGTTTCGACTTTGCGTTAAAACGCAGCAAATGGGCTCTGGTGTGAAAGAGCCCTGTACAGCAGCCCCTTTCTTTCATGAACAGCTTCCTTGAGCATCAGTACCCCTTTTCATATGTTGCTTCTCATTTTCAGCCTCCTCTTTTATATGTAGCAGCCCCTCTTTCATATCCAGGTGCCCCCGGGGGCTGTAGACGCCCAAGGCCCGGACCTTTGTGGCCTTTACAGAAATACAGCCCTGGTCATACAAATGGGACAGTACTTCTTTCACTGTGCTTAAAGGATACAGCTGGGGGAAAAAACCTGACTAACAGACTTCTGGGGCTGGAAGAAGCCCAAGGTGAGTGACCCCCCCCCCCCCCATGTATTTGAAGAGAGAAGGATATGGAGGCTGCCATATTTATTTCCTTGTGAACAATGCAAGTTGCCAGGCTTTCCTGCTGATCATTTGCCTCTAATACTTTTAGCCATAGACCCCAAACAAGCATGTAGATCAGATGTTTCTGACAAAAATCTGACAAGATTAGCCGCATGCTTGTTTCAGGTGTATGATTCAGACACTACTGCTGCCAAAGAGATCAGCAGGACTGGCATTGATTTTAACAGGGAATAAGGTTCTAGAAAATTGGAGTGAACTGAGGACTCACCCAAACAGAAGCTTTGCTGAGCTCTGTTGAAGAATCTGGGCAGTGTTTTTGTTATCTGAAATACGCTCTGTACACTTCATTCAGGAAAACACAACTACAGGTATGTGGGCCTATGAACACTTACCTCTGTTTTTCCTTTTCTGAATCCTTGATCACCTCTCTTATGAGTTTATTTGTGTCCACCTCATTGCCAGATTTTCTTTCACTAACTTCCAACTTCAGCTTCTTACACTGCTCTGTCAGCTGTGAGACCTGCAATGAGAAGCATTAATGTTACACATAGCATCAGGGCTGGATTTGTAATTTTTACTGTCCAAGGCCAGCTTTATCGTCTGTACGGTCGTTATCTCTATGTGTGTCACAATAAGAATTTGCCTTAGCTTCCATCACTAAGGTCACAGATCCTAGCATTTTTAGCAATACGCATATAGATTATAAGTTATGTTTCCCTTAAGAACTTTTATGTTATGCTTGCCACTTCATTAATGATGTACCCATCGTGTCACCATTAAAGTTAGGCTGAAGTGTACCTGAAAGAGAGATTACAGGTCTTGTAGGGATGACACAGATACAGGACAGAGTTTAAAGGTTAAAGCTGACCGTGTAGATTGGGATGGCTGCATAGAACAGCTTTACTGCCCCCCCACCAGTGACCCATCTCACGCCCTAAACAAGCCTGAAATTCTGGTGCCCTAGGCCATGGCCTATTTGGCCTTGCCAGAAATCCGGCCCTGCATAGCATTATCCTGAAGATCCACAAGAAATGACTATTGCTGCAATGCAGGGTCTTTCCACAAGCTGCTACCTTTCGTATTCTCAGCATTTGACTGCTGACTGTTATTTCTATGAGAACATACTGTAGTGAGTGATTGTTGCGTACACACGTGAGATTAAAGTCTTTTAAAACAGACTATCAACAACCGAACGGCAGATAATCTTTATAAAGAATGTTCTTAATAACCTAAAAAAGATCATGACGAAAGAGGCTTGTCTCTCAATCTGTTAAATTCATCCCGGCAGATTATGACGATTACCCTTTCCAGAAGGTGAGTATGAGATCATCAGATAGGCCCAGTGCACACCAAAACCGCTAGCAGATCCTCAAACCGCTAGAGGTTTTTGGAGCAGATTTCAGAGCGATTCTAGGCATGTTTAGAGACGTTTTCTAAACATGCTGGGCGTCTTTGTGTAGCAGATTACAAATATTGTTACAGTAAAAGCTGTTACTGAACAGCTTCTGTAACAAAAACGCCTGGCAAAACCGCTCTGATCTAGCGTTTTCCAGAGCGGTTTGAGCTTTTCCTATACTTTACATTGAGGCAGAAATGCTTCTGCAAACTGCAAAAGTACTGCAGGACCCACGTTTGCAATTTGCTAAAAACCTCAAACCGCTGGTGTGCACCATCCCATTGAAATACATTAGCCAAGCGTTTTCACAGGTGGAAGCGGTTTGCAGATCGCTTCAAAAACCGCTCTGTGTGCACCAGGCCATATTTGTGAACGGTTTTCCAAACAGTGCAAGTGTGAAGAAGAGGAAAGTAAATGGACTACAAAAGCATTTCTTGGGTCTTTAGCATGAATTTATTGTTTGCCTGGGTACAACATCGTTCGAATGATGCTTCATTTTCCAAAGATTTTCATCTCCTAAGTAAGCAGCTTTATCCTGATCTATACACTCATTTTTCATTATTTTTTTTTAAGAAAAAGGAGTCATCCTTTAGAAACTGGCATTGCTGGATCGCTGCGGTAGCCTTCGGGGATTACCGCAGTAATGCACGGTAATCTCCCTTCTGTGTGTTGGGTTGCTGTATAATGGCGTGCCACATTGTAACACACTGCATGCAGTGTGTTATCGCAAAACGCATGCATTAACAGTACCAGTGAACCATAATTTTCATTGATTGTATACCTCACTGTATGCGACCCGTTGCATTGTGTTCATCCTGTTACAGGGAACACAATGCCCACTGTGGACCTAGCCTTAATGATAAGAAACTAGTTCACCACTGTGCGTTCACAACCAAAATATCAGTTTTGGGTGGAGTGACTCCCTTAAGTCATGTGACAATGCAGCAAGCATGATGTTTAATAGTGTGCAGGTCACCTTTCTGTCTTGCAAATGTTTTTCTTTCTCCAGTTGGTCATTTCTTGAGCGCAGCATGTTATTCTCCTGCTCTGCCCTCTGCAGGTTGTCCTGCACACCTTTCAGCATTGGCTTTATTTCATTTAGTTCCTGATAGGAAGGAAAAAGCACAACGGTGAAACAGAAATTTACATGAAGGTTCTAAATGGAAGAAATAAGTTCACAAATTCAAAGGACGACAAAAAACAAAACAAACAAAAAAAAGCGGTCACTGAAAATAACGAGTTCATTCAAAAGTAACATAATCCAGTATAAGCAGCTGCATTTCAGGTCACAGATTATTATTTTTTTTATGTACTACCGCTATATGCTTTAGGTGTGACTGTAACTTCAGAAAAATCAACACAAAGACAATGGGAGCCCAGATGGTGTAGAAGGTTAGAGTGTAGTAAAAGGAAAGCAGATCAGGAATTGGTACTCACAAAATAAGGGCAACCAACCAATAAGGCAGATGGAGAGCACAACCGTCTCCACATGGGTATCAGTGTCTCTCTTCGTGTGATCGCACTCTTGATGAAAACAGGGGGAACTCTATGGACGGCACCCAAGTGTGCAAGCAGGGTTGCCGTCCTCCAATGAAGGTGAAAAGATAACAAGAAGAAAGAGGTGCCCAAAGGTAATAAAATGTATTAAACCCAATTAAATAAATAAATGAGAGGTGGCTTACCTCAAAGAAAAGACAAAGAACTTTGTGGAATCTGGAAATTTTAATTTGCACTAGGACAATGCGTTTTGTGTACTCATATAAAGCGTTGCTGAATTAAAATTTCCAGATTTCACAGAGTTCTGTGTGTCATCTCTAAAGTAAGTCACCTCTCATTTATTTAATAGGTTTTAAAACATTTTACTACCTTTGGGTGCCTCTTTTTCACTGTTATTACCGATATACATCTCCTCTCTTACCTTTAGTAATAGATGGCAAACAGTTTTAAAAATAATGATATGAATGTTTGCCAATGCAACCCCTGAAATAGGAGAAGACTGCACCTTGTAATGGTGGACAGCGTCCCACAACCATTACAATACATTAATTATTTTGTGTACAGAATATAAAAAATGCCCCAAAAGACCAAATAAGCACACTACATTTACGACTCCTTGGAGACATGAAATGATCAGTCAGATTTAATTATTTATGATCCGATCATGCAACAGCCCTAACACAGGCGCAGAGCTAATGGCATAAAAATGGACACGTAAATGTGTATTTTGATACCAGGTGTATCAGTGATCCACCAGACAAGAAAACACCTAGACTCCTGACAAGGACATGAATATTGTATACAATGCTTCCTGTTTATCTGATTATTTATAATAATCAAGTCTAATCTTGCTTTTGCATGTCCTGATGAAACATAGGAACAAATACATCTTTAAGGTGTGTTCATGACCTCTGCTGTAATTGTGTACGTGTGTTATAAAGTGACATCTTCTAGTTAGCAGTTAGTCCAGCTCTAGGCACAGATCTCTGTATACTATCAGATAGGGCGGAAAGAATTTTTCAGCCAAACAATGCATCTGCAGCTAAAAATGCTGTTTGAAATATGTGGTCATGTGACCGGACATAGCCCAGATGAAGAATTCCGTCATTCCAAGCTGACTGTGTTACATAAAGAGAACAAATGACTGTATTGTGAACAGAAGGCAGACATGTCAATGACAAATGTCCCGGGGACTTTAGCAGTGGGGTGTTAGCATTATCTAGTAACAATATGGCTCCCGGGCAAAATTAATTCAGCCCCACCCCCACAAGAAACCTGCCCTCTTTCCAGAATTGTGTGGGGGGGTCTTTGTTGCTGCCCAATTCCCCCAAGCACCCCAAGCCAGCTGTCACCCCCCCCCCCCTTCCCCTGGTCACCTTAACTGTGTCCCCCACTACTTGCTTGCCAACTAACCGCATGCTAAACAGGCGATTGTACGCCGTACAATAGACAGACTGGCATATATGTATAAAAATACAGGGAGCTCAACCAAAAGTGCATATGGTCCAATAGCCTTTTGTGTATGATTGGATATGCGTAAAATGACCCAGGTGGCAACTCAGGTTTTAATTGTCTGTGTCTGTGTTAACAGTTTTAATTGTCATGTATATGTGCAATACTCAGTGGTGCTAGAGCACACATGTGTCCCAATTTTTGTGCAATAAAAATCGTGTGTTGGACGTAATTTGCTGTGGTGCTTTATACCAGTATTTTTTCTTTTTTCTATTGTGTCCCCCAGGACCCCTGCAGAGGCTTTGGCAGAGTAACGTCATACCTGTCCAAGCGGGCGCTCTCCTCTATTGATCTGTGGCTACGCGCGCTGCTGTCTTCATCCTCACAGGGGCGCCTCTCCTCTATGACATGCATAATAACATGCCACAGGTGACAGAGAAGATGCAGCCTGTGGTGGATCAGAACAGGAGCACAAGGAGCGCGCCCACCGGGCAGGTAAGTCCCTACTCTGCTGAACACTCTGCGGGGACCCCAAGCAATTGAGGGGTGGTCTGGAGCAATTCCCCAGGTTGCCCATATGGTAGTGCCAGCCCTGGGTGTTAGGAGTCCAGCAGGTTTGTGTCACTGTATTCATAATAATTCTTATAAAGACCCTGTCATAATGCCAACCCTCTGTCAGCATGCTGAAAGGTTTACGTGAACTTGTATTCAGAATCTGTTTGTACATCTGAGATCATCTTTAAGCACATGCATCTTCCTATCTCGCGTGTTGTGGCCTGATTCACTGAAGTGCTAAGGTGTCTGTGATTCTCAATGGTTCCAAATTGGTGCTCAGCTATTCTAATGCACAATGTATCCCTTGTTCCTTATATACATACCTTTGAAGGTCCTCTATGTGTACGGTATTAACTATACAATGTTATATGATACACAAAACAACTGATCTAGTATAGGATGCGGGTTTATAAAATAAATGAATAATAAATAACAAAAATACATTTCCTTTAATTATTCCATAAATGAATGATTGTTGTAGCCAAGAGAACCAATAAACAGTCTTTATATCTCATGTCCTTTTCTTTCCATATTTCTTTTTTGATTGTGAAACATAGAGTTCTATTACAATATCAAGCCTGATACAGTGCATGCATGTAGACCTAAATAAGATTGACAGACATAAAAAACAACCAACCAACCAAAAAGAAAACGCACAAAAAAAAAAACAAAAAACAGAGGAGTATCACTGCAAGTAAAACCCAGCAGAACTTGTGTCACTGTCTCATAGAATTGCACTGTTAGTTTTTGTGGAATGACAGATGACATAATCAGGAGGCTTCATGTAATATGTCACATCTGACCTGCTGCATTGCTGACATCTTGCCTGCATCTTTGCTCGCTCCATCCGTAGCGCTGGCTTCCTCCTTCGCTTCACGCTGCTCCGCAAGTTCCGTCAGCTCCGATTCCAAATACATAATCTGTTAAGTGAAGACAGGGCAAGAAAGTAATCAGTTTGCAGAACTGCATGCTCAGAAAACGTCAAGTTACATACTCATCACCAAATAAACTGACATGATCCCATTTTCTGATTTTTTTCTGAAGACAAAACACAAAGAATGGAAAAACAGGCAGAAAAAAAAACATCAAAAGCTAAACAGCAATGATAAGGAGACAGAAAGTGTCCATGTCTCCTTGCCAGGCTTCCTGCAGAGGCAGTAAACACAATCTTGTCACACTACAGTGTTTGTGTTTGCTAGGTAACCACATTCCTTTCACAAGTCCCCCACCAGCCAGACTCTTTTCTCTCAATTGTCTACTTGTCTGAATCTATGGCAACACACAACTCCATCTAGTGGAGAAATAACTGAATTGCCTTGACTGCATTTAAAACAAAGCAGATCTAAACATTCTGTCACCTGATCTAGAATCTGCCATGTTCTGCATACCCTGGGGAACATTGCTTTGCTAATGCACATTGCCATCTAACCTTACTGACCAGAGCTGCAGAGTGTATTCATGCCATTCAACTATATTGTTTTCCAACAAATTATATGAAAGACAGTACAGCATCTTACTCTTTTTTAACTCTGTAATGCTTTAGAGACACAAATTCATTTTTAAACACGCTTAACATTAGGGTCAGCAGGGCCCGAATGATTAGTAATTGATCATCAGGGTGACAATTTTGGGAATGAGTGTTGTACAGACATGCTGCTCTGTGGAAATTGAAAGAGGGTAAATGTGTGGCAATAGAGTGGGCAGGGAACACAATAAGTCAATGCTTTAGTTCGAGGTCATTTATTCAGCAATAAGTCATGGGGCTGCTGTAAACACTAGATTCTCATCCAAGATGGCCTCAAACGAGCATCTCGGCAGTTTTATCCAGCATGTGCACAAGACTTAAGGCCTTCTTGACACTAGCGCAGATGGGCACGCAAAGGCAACACACGCAATCTGCATTGCCATGCATTGCACTGCTGATCCCGTTCACTACAGTGAATGCATCAGAGTTGCGTTTTAGCAAAAATGTGCAAAAGTGCGATCTTGCATCGTCAAAGACTGTGCAGTTTATGCTCTTGCGTGTTGCACAGCATACGCGTTGCCAAAATACACGTATAGTGTAGATGAGGCCTTAATGACTAACACGGTTTACACAGGAAGGAATGGCTTTTGAAAACTGAGTGTAAAGACACAAAATAAAGAAACCTCAGGATTAGGGTATCACACACTCAAACTAATTATATATAATGATACAGGAGTTTAGTTTCCCTCTAAATAACAAAAAAGTACTTTTATCTAGCATAGTAAAACAGTAGTGCTGCGCTCAACATACAACAGTGTTTCCTTATAATATAGCTCAACAGTCTTTAGTGTCCTCGAGCATTCACATAAATCACTTCACCATCTGCAACAGAACAATAGTCCAGTCTTAAGTGTATATGCGGCTCTTCCTCCAATTATAAGCAATAGAATACGCTCACCAGAACTCGTGGCTGATTAGTTATAGTCAGCAGTAATCATATGTAGTACTTCTGTGCCTCCTGGCTTTTACAGACCTCAGCAGTTAGATACTCGGAAATAAGCAGAAAAAACAGACATAGCGTAATCTCGTTTGTGATCAGATCACCGTGAATTCCACTGCACACTGTGTCAAACACCTCCACCACACTATGCAGTAATTTTCCCCTGTGTAACAAAGGCTATGTAATCTGCTCACCAGATAGCTTGGCTGATCATATAAAACCAGCAATCACGCTTTACAGTGATGTTGCAAAGCGTGATTGCTGGTTTTATATGATCAGCCAAGCTATCTGGTGAGCAGATCACATAGCCTTTGTTACACAGGGGAAAATTACTGCATAGTGTGGTGGAGGTGTTTGACACAGTGTGCAGTGGAATTCACGGTGATCTGATCACAAACGAGATTACGCTATGTCTGTTTTTTCTGCTTATTTCCGAGTATCTAACTGCTGAGGTCTGGGAGGCCAGGAGGCACAGAAGTACTACAAATGATTACTGCTGACTATAACTAATCAGCCACGAGTTCTGGTGAGCGTATTCTATTGCTTATAATTGGAGGAAGAGCTGCATATACACTTAAGACTGGACTATTGTTCTGTTGCAGATGGTGAAGTGATTTATGTGAATGCTCGAGGACACTAAAGACTGTTGAGCTATATTATAAGGAAACACTGTTGTATGTTGAGCGCAGCACTACTGTTTTACTATTTTAGTTATAGGGTGGTGATACCAACCCATAGTGTGGCGAACCATTCTGAACAGTGTGGCGATATTTTGAATTTGTATATTTTGAGTGAAGAGGAGCGCACATACAATATATTAATTACTTTTATCTAGCGTTTTTGATTCTTTTAGAAAACTGGTACTTATACTTATGTTTCAAATCAGCTTCACAGCAGTACAGCAATTTCTTGTATGAACAGATCCTAAAATCTGATTCTGTTTAGTGAAACCAATAGCCCTGCCAAAACCCTAAGGCTTTATAATAAGATAATAAGCAGTATTACTTTCAGTTTAATTATATAACCAATTACAGTCAGATGTGCTTCAACTAAAAGGGCTTGAAATGAGGGCCTGATCAATCCAGAGAAGGGTGTATGCATAGATGTGGTGGAAACTGCCTATGGTTTCTAACATCAAAGCCATATAGAATAGCAGCTGTGATATGGGATGCATATCACAGGGATCACTCACTGTCCTCTGCAGCCCCGCTATCTCACACTCCAAATAGTCTACTTGTTCTTTGGTTCGATTTTGAGTTTCTCCCAATATTGACTCCAGTTCTTCATTGCGTTCCACTATATCATCATACTCTGCCTGCAGCTTCTTCAGCTTGTGTAGCAACTGCTTATTCAGACATTCCTTTTCTTCTATCCCAAGCCTGCATCTGTAACAAAAAAAAAAAAAAGTGTAACCAAACACGTGCAACATTGGTTTATCTACCAAATTCCCTACCAAAGCAACATAAGACAGCAGACACAACATTTACACTCTGATTTGTAGCTGCAGAGAAAAAGGTCCTTTTTGCATACAGTAAATGTTTACACACAAGTACAGATGACTTTTGATCCAGACAAAAGTAGCAGTCATGCGGAGACAGCAAGTTCTTTACTTTTTGGTCGAAGGGCAGAGACAGGACAAGGCCCTCCAGCACCCATGGCTGAGACACCAAAGTGCGCCAACTCCATCCCTCCAACCCCAACCGTCACACACTGATTGCTTTTAGACTAATGCTGCATACACACTTGAGATAAAAGTCTCTGGAAAAGGCAAGATCACAGACCAATTTTACCCCATTCCATGTAGTATGAGAGCCATACTCTACACAGTCTATTCTATGGAGTGAACTCCACATCAGATAAAATCTTTGCAAGATGCTGCACACAAAGATGCCCGTACACATTCAAAAGATCATTATCTACAAAAGATCTCTTCCTGCAATAGATCCATTCCTTCAAAATGCACTCACAGTCTATGAGATCTGCAGATCCTCATACACACCTTGTTTAACAGACTTCATCTGCATATCTGGCAATCATCTGCAGATCTGAAAATCCATCCTGGTGGATGTGATCTGCAGATGATCTGCAGATGATTGCCTGCTAAACAAGGTGTGTATGATGATCTGCAGATCTCATAGACTATGAATGCATTTTGAAGGAATGGATCTATTGCAGGAAGAGATCTTTTGCAGATAATGATCTTTTGAATGTGTACGGGCATCTTTGTGTGCAGCATCTTGCAAAGATTTTATCTGATGGGGAATTCAGCTCCATAGAATAGACTGTGTAGAGTATGGCTCTCATACTACATGGAATGGGGTATAATTGGTCTGTGATCTTGCCTTTTCCAGAGACTTTTATCTCAAGTGTGTATGCAGCATAAGAGGAGGCCGAGGAACCCCCCCTCCAACACCTTAATCTCTAGTTATCTGGCTTGCAGTTACTGCCATGTATCCCCTTTTCTTATGTCTCTCTGCTTCAAACAAAATAGGTAATGATAGCTGAGTGAGTTGTGCGCCTCCTCCTACACTGTGCCCTGAGGCTGGAGCCTCTCTCGCCTCTGCCTCGACCCGGCCCTGTCAAAGGGCACAGTACCAGCAACGTTGTACATGCTCACAGTCACTGCTGCTATAAAGCAGGTCTGAAGCACAAGAGGGATTAGAGTACACACACTGTAAACCGACTCATATTGGAAAGACACAATCACTCTTCCTCCCTTCTAGCTGAATAAACCAGGCCGACTGGTCTAGTTTACTCTGTTATAATAATTCCATTATTGGTATAGCACTTATCTCCTGGTGGACTCAAAGCGCTTGCGTGGCAGCCACTAGAGCGCATTCGATAGGCAGTAGCAGTGTTGGGGAGTCTCGCCCAATAACTCCTTACTGAATAGGTGCAGGTAAACACAGTTTTTGATTAAGTAATTCAAACACAATTTTATACCTATGTTATACCTACTGTATATAGAACATTAAAATTTAGCCTTTGCTTAATACATATTCAAAGAGTACAAAAGTAATAAATAGTAGGCCTTCAATGATTGCTTGCTGGCAGGTTCTGGCAATGCTCCCTGCACAGCTATCCTAGACCACCCACATGTAACAAGTGCACAGTGTAGAGTCAAGTAAGATATTAGCATGCAGGGAAGTATGGTATCACATGACCATCAGATGATGCTCCCTTTCCCTGCAGTCCCTTCTTAATCCAAACTCATGGATGAAACTCATGGATGAGATGCAGCAGCAGAGCAGCTGTTCATGACAATTTTTTAATAAAAAATTTGGATGTTAAAACTCAAAAGTAGATTTCACTTACATTACCACAACAATAGATTAAATGTTCAGTTACATGAAAATCTGGCTGTGGTTTCACATTTTAAAATAATAAGTTTTATTTGTCACAAAGCAAAATATCTTTTTGAAACACTTCAGAAGAAGGCTGACATCTGCAAGCTGCTGAGGTGCATAATGTTCCCGGTGCAGTGATGTCACTGGCAAGCATACTAAAGAGATTCTGCCTCATCTCTCAACAGAAGTACAAGGCCAGGGGAAAAAGCCTGCTTCCATTTCAGGCTTTCCCACAGGCTCATGCTCTATGGCAAAACCTCCCTCTTAAGAAGAACTGTAGTAAAAATGACAATTATTAAAATTGCTTATTATTTACACTATCCATTATTTAGTCGGTGGTTGCCCATTGTGAAATATTTCCTCACCCTGATTTACATTCTGAAATGTATCACAAACTGACATCTTTATTGCTGTCAGGAGCAACTCTGCGGAATGTTCGTTTTTTGAGCATTTCAAACCCAGTGAAAATGGTCTCTCAGAATGCTCTGAGAGAATTCTGCATAGCTAAACAGCCTAGGCTAAGCACTATGAGGGTGGGGTCACATACCAATATACAGCAATATATATAGCTATAGGAACTGTTTCTGATACTGAAACCAGAAAAATTACTGTAAGAAAGCAGGTATCCCAAATAATTTTCTGCATTCTACTATATGTCACTACAGTGCCTTTTTAAGGACCAGTCCTCTTTAAACAGATATTTCTCATTGTGTTGGGGTAAGGTGCCTCCCAACTGCTTATACCTCTCAGTAATATCTCTATATATTTGCATGAAAGAAAATTACAATTACTTTTTATGAAGATCCTGATTGTCCTGCAGGTTGGAATGAGAGGGGCTGGAGTCACTGTCACTCTTTTCACGCTGTAACAAACATAAGAAACATTCTGTCAAAGAATATTCTCTAAGCAAACTCCTAAAGAATTGGGCAAAAACCAGTATGTCACACCAGTACTAATGTTTTCAGAGGCGGCGGTCACAAGGATATTAGAGAAACCTAGACCTTATGTACAGAAATGGTGTCAAAAATGTGTAACGCATGTATAGATATAATGGGCGATAATCAGTGGCGGAGCAATAGGGGGTGCAGAGGTAGCGACCGCATTGGGGCCCTTGGGCTAGAGGGGACCCCCGAGGCCCACCCCTCAACCACAGTATTAGCTTTTTATTGGTACTGTGCTGATGATATTCACTTCTATAAATGATTTGAATAGTAGTGATCAATAACACACTGATCCCCACCCCCTTCTTGCACCTCTGACACTGTGTTTGTCCTTGATTGGTTTTGGTGTGTTGTATCAATTGTTATCTATAGCATGCTGGGGGGGCCCAATGCTAAACTTGCACTGAGGCCCACGGCCTCTTAGCTACGCCACTGGTGATAATAAAGACTTGCCTGCTATCTGTTTTCTTAATTGTGGTATGTAGACTTCATAACTCTGTTCATGGGGAACATGCACATACAGGAAGTCTGTGCCTTGAATTTGCCTTCCTCAGTGTATGTGAGGCACAGAAAATATTTGGCCAGCTTCCAGTTATTTTCCAGTGCGGATTGGCAAATTAAAAATGACACTCTCTCTCTCTCTTTCTCGCTGGCATTTTTGAAGAAAAATGGAATGACATGCACAGTATAGCAATTATAAGGGCACCAAGTATAATGTTTTCGCAGGCTTACTTTATTAACAGAAAATGGACACAGGGTGACTTTGTCAAGCAACCTGTGAAGTCTGTGGTGTTCAGCAGCAACCAATGACATCCCCTTCTGTGGACAAAACTACACACACTAGATTTTCAACGGTGGAATATCACCTAGAATGATTGGAAGCCTAGTGTGCATATAAATGTCCCATGATGAAAGTGAAATAGAACAGGCTTCTAAGTATCTGTACAATGATTATCCCCAGAACACTCACAGTTACAATCAAACAATCTTTTGAGGGCATAGACAATAAAAAGTTGTCTGCCATACAAAGAAAGATCCGCATAGCCCATATCAGTGTGGGCAAAGGTAGCTCTACAAACATACAATATTTTCTCATCTAGGCAACATGGAAACTACACAGGAGGCAGCCCACACCCAATTATATGGCAAGACGTTTTTTTTGTTTTCCTGCATCCGATTAGATGTTTAACCACTTCACCACTGAGGGGTTTTACCCCCTGACCACCAGAGCAATTTTCACCTTTCAGCGCTCCTTCCATTCATTCGTCTATAACTTTATTATTACTTATCCCAATGAAATGAACTATATCTTGTTTTTTTCGCCACCAATTAGGCTTTCTTTAGGTGGGACATTATGCCAAGAATTATTTTATTCTAAATGTGTTTTAATGGGGAAATAGGAAAAAATGTGGGAAAAAATTATTATTTTTCAGTTTTCGGCCATTATAGTTTTTAAATAAAGCATGCTACTGTAATTAAAACCCATGAAATGTATTAACCCATTTGTCCCGGTTATAAAACCATTTAAATTATGTCCCTATCACAATGTTTGGCCACAATATTTTATTTGGAAATAAAGGTGCATTTTTTTCAGTTTTGCATCCATCCCTAATTACAAGCCCGCAGTTTATAAAGTAACAGTGTTATACCCTCTTGACATAAATATTTAAAAAGTTCAGTCCCTAAGGTAACTATTTATGTTTTTTTTTTTTTATTGTATTTTTTTTTTTTTTTAATTACAAAAAAAAAATAAAAATTGGGGAGTGTGGGAGGTAATGAGTTAATTTATTGTGTAAATGTAATGTTTGTGTATGTAAAATGCTTTTAGGGTGTAGTTTACTATTTGGCCACAAGATGGCCACAGAGTGTTTGTTTACATGCGACCTGTAAGCGTCCGGAAGGACGCTTACAGGAAGCAGGAGGAGGCTGGGAGATTCACAATGATCTCGCTGTTTCTGAAAGAAGCAGCAGATCATTGCAGGGGCTAGATCAGCGAACGGGAATGGATTTTCCCGTTCATTGATCCCCGGGCGAGCGGGCGGCGGCGTGCACGAGCGGCGGGTGCGCGCGCACGAGCGGCGGGAGCGCGGACAGCGGAAGTAGCGCGGAAGGTACGGATTTCTCCGTCCCTGGTTTTTTAGGGGGGAAAAAAGGGACGGAGAAATTCGTACCGCCGGGGGTAAAGTGGTTAAAGGAGTACTGTAGAGGGATAGGGGGAAAAAAGAGTTGTACTTAGCCGGGGCTTCTAATGGTCCCCTGCAGACAACCTGTATCGGCACAGCCACTCACCGATGCTCCTGTCCCTGTCTCCGGTTCACTTCTGGAATTTCCGACTTTAAAGTCGGAAAACCACTGCGCCTGCCCGGCCAAGCCCTCACTCAGCCGTACTGGGCCTGCACGATACACGATGAACCGGAGGCGGGGACTGGAGCATCGGTGAGTGGCTGCGTGGGCACAGGATCTCTGCGAGGGACCATTAAAAGCCCCGGGTAAGTTCAACTCTTTTCCCCCCTACAGTAGTCCTTTAAGACTTAATTGTTCCTTGCTGCATACCTGCTTTATTAAATCCCCTCCTTGAGCAGACATTAGGTTTCTGCCTACAGAAATGATCATTAATGACCATTTTGAGTGGCTGGCCGTGGTCTTGATCCAAAACTACTGATAAATAACATCCTATGAGTTACCAATCACACAGTCACACAGTGTGCAATCATTAAAGAGAATCTGTATTGGTAAAATCGCACAAAAGTAAACATACCAGTGCGTTAGGGGACATCTCCTATTCCCCTGTCAC
The DNA here is from genome assembly GCF_040937935.1 of Hyperolius riggenbachi. Taxonomy (NCBI): domain Eukaryota; kingdom Metazoa; phylum Chordata; class Amphibia; order Anura; family Hyperoliidae; genus Hyperolius; species Hyperolius riggenbachi. The sequence continues at coordinate 235,938,133 of NC_090651.1, read as the reverse complement.
AATTTTGCCGCTCCCCGCCGCAATAAAAGTAGTCAAAAACAGTTTTAAAAAGTTTGTTTGTATACAAACAAAATGGCCACCAAAACAGGAAGTAGGTTGATGTACAGTATGTCCACACATAGAAAATACATCCATACACAAGCAGGCTGTATACAGCATTCCTTTTGAATCTCAAGAGATCATTTGTGTGTTTCTTTCCCCCTGCAGCTCTCACCCACTGAAGAATTACAAGCTGATTGTTTCTTCCTGCAGACAGCTCTGCCCGGTGTCTGTAATTCCTCAGTATGTGAATCCTTTCACAACAGAGGAGGATTTATCCAGCTTGTAAAAGATAAGAGAGCAGAGAAAAGCTGGCTAATGTAAATAACACACACAGGAGTGTGCATAGAGGGGGCCTGGAGGGGGGCGTGCATCACAGATCCACAACACTGAAGTTGGCAGCCTTCCAGACACAGGGCGAGAAGTCCGACAGGGGAAAGATAAGTTGATTTATTACAGAGATGGTGATAGTAGAAAGTGCTGTAGTAAGCCAGAGCACATTAGAACAGGTTTAGGAACTTGTAGGGTGGTAGAAAACAGGATGATATTTTTGTTACAGAGTCTCTTTAAGTACGATATGGTTGTATATATTTTATTTATATATTTTTTTATGTCTGTTTTTATCAATTTATATATTTTTATGCTGTTGGTGTAAATATGATCCTAAGGCCACATACACACATCAGACCATTGTCTTTTGAAAATGAAAGATCACAGACCAATCTTACCACACTTCATGTAGTATGAGAGCCATACCTTCACAGTCTTTTCTATGGAGCTGAACTTCCCATCAGAAAAAAATATTTGCAAGATGCTGCACACACAAAAGATCAGTATCTGCAAAATATCCATTCCTGCAAATTGCATTCATAGTCTATGAGATCTGCAGATCATCATACACACCTTGTTTAACTGACTTTCATCTGCAGATCAGACAATCATCTGCAGATCTGAAAATCCATCCTGGTGGATCTGATCTGCAGATGAATGTCTGTTAAACAAGGTGTGTATGATGATGTGCAGATATCATAGACTATGAATGCATTTTGCAGGAACGGATCTTTGGCAGGAACAGATCTTTTGAAGATACTGATCTTTTGAATGTCTACAGCATCTTTGTGTGCAGCATCTTGCAAAGCTTTCTGTCTGATGGGGAGTTCAGCTCCATAGAATAGACTGTGTAGGTATGGCTCTCATACTACATGGAATGGGGTAAAATTGGTCTGTGATCTTTCATTTTCCAAAAGACTATGGTCTGATGTGTGTATGAGCTATCAGACTATAGTCTTTGGAAAATGAAAGATCACAGACCAATCTTACCACCCTTCATGTAGTATGAGAGCCATACTCTACACAGTCTATTCTATGGAGCTGAACTCCCCATCAGAAAAAATCTTTGCAAGATGCTGCACACAAAGATGCTGTACAGACAGAAAAGATCAGTATCTGCAAAAGATCTGTTCCTGCCAAAGATAGGTTCCTGCAAATTGCATTCATAGTCTATGAGATCTGCAGATCATCATACACACCTTGTTTAACCACTTGAGGACCACAGTCTTTTCGCCCCTTAAGGACCAGAGCCTTTTTCTCCATTCAGACCACTGCAGCTTTCACGGTTTATTGCTCGGTCATACAACCTACCACCTAAAGGAATTTACCTCCTTTTCTTGTCACTAATACAGCTTTCTTTTGCTGCTATTTGATTGCTGCTGCGAGTTTTAGTTTTTATTATATTCATCAAAAAAGACATGAATTTTGGCAAAAAAATGACTTTTTTCTGTGCTGACATTTTTCAAAAAAAAGTAACATTTCCTATACATTTGAGCGCGAAAGTTATTTTGCTACATGTCTTTGATTAAAAAAAAAAACATTCAGTGTATATTTATTGGATTGGGTAAAAGTTATAGCGTTTACAAACTATGGTGCCAAAAGTGAATTTTCCCATTTTCAAGCATCTCTGACTTTTCTGCGCACCTGTCAGGTTTCATGAGGGGCTAAAATTCCAGGATAGTACAAATACCCCCCAAATGACCCAATTTTGGAAAGAAGACATCCCAAAGTATTCAGTGAGAGGCATGGTGAGTTCATAGAAGATTTTATTTTTTGTCACAAGTTAGCGGAAAATGACAGTTTGTGACAAAAAAAAAAAAAAAAAAAAAAGTTTCCATTTCTTCTAACTTGTGACAAAAAAAAATTAAATCTGCCACGGACTCACTATGCTCCTCTCTGAATACCTTGAAGTGTCTACTTTCCAAAATGGGGTCATTTGTGGGGTGTGTTCACTGTCCTGGCATTTTGGGGGGTGCCTAATTGTAAGCACCCCTGTAAAGCCTAAAGATGCTCATTGGACTTTGGGCCCCTTAGCGCAGTTAGGCTGCAAAAAAGTGCCACACATGTGGTATTGCCGTACTCAGGAGGAGAAGTAGTATAATGTGTTTTGGGGTGTATTTTTACACATACCCATGCTGGGTGGGAGAAATATCTCCGTAAATGACAATTGTTTTATTTTTTTTACACACAATTGTCTATTTATAGAGATATTTCTCCTACTCAGCATGGGTATGTGGAAAAATACACCCCAAAACACATTATACTACTTCTCCTGAGTACAGGGATACCACATGTGTGGCACTTTTTTGCACCCTAACTGCGCTAAGGGGCCCAAAGTTCAATGAGTACCTTTAGGATTTCACAGGTCATTTTGAGACATTTGGGTTCAAGACTACTCCTCACGGTTTAGGGCCCCTAAAATGCCAGGGCAGTATAGGAACCCCACAAGTGACCCCATTTTAGAAAGAAGACACCCCAAGGTATTCTGTTAGGTGTATGATGAGTTCATAAAAGATTTTTTTTTTGTCACAAGTTAGCGGAAAATGACACTTTGTGAAAAAAAAAAACAATACAAACCAATTTCCGATAACTAGTGACAAAAAATAAAATCTTCTATGAACTCATCATACTCCTAACAGAATACCTTGGGGTGTCTTCTTTCTAAAATGGGGTCACTTGTGGGGTGCCTATACTGCCCTGGCATTTTAGGGGCCCTAAACCGTGAGGAGTAGTCTTGAACCCAAATGTCTCAAAATGACCTGTGAAATCCTAAAGGTACTCATTGGACTTTGGGCCCCTTAGCACAGTTAGGCTGCAAAAAAGTGTCACACATGTGGTATCGCCGTACTCAGAAGAAGTAGTATAATGTGTTTTGTGGTGTATTTTTACATATAACCATGCTGGGTGGGAGAAATATCTCTGTAAATGACACATTTTTGATTTTTTTTTTACACACAATTGTCCATTTACAGAGAGATTTCTCCCACCCAGCATGGGTATGTGTAAAAATACACCACAAAACACATTATACTACTTCTCCTGAGTATGGCGATACCACATGTGTGACACTTTTTTGCAGCCTAGGTGCGCTAAGGGGCCCAACGTCCTATTCACAGGTCATTTTGAGGCATTTGTTTTCTAGACTACTTCTCACGGTTTAGGGCCCCTAAAATGCCAGGGCAGTATAGGAACCCCACAAGTGACCCCATTTTAGAAAGAAGACACCCCAAGGTATTCCGTTAGGGGTATGGTGAGTTCATAGAAGATTTTATTTTTTGTCACAAGTTAGTGAAAAATGACACTTTGTGAAAAAAACAATAAAAATCCAATTTCCGCTAACTTTTGACAAAAAATAAAATCTTCTATGAACTCATCATACACCTAACAGAATACCTTGGGGTGTCTTCTTTCTAAAATGGGGTCACTTGTGGGGTTCCTATACTGCCCTGGCATTTTACGGGCCCAAAACTGTGAGTAGTCTGGAAACCAAATTTCTCAAAATGACTGTTCAGGGGTATAAGCATCTGCAAATTTTGATGACAGGTGGTCTATGAGGGGGCAAATTTTGTGGAACCGGTCATAAGCAGGGTGGCCTCTTAGATGACAGGATGTTTTGGGCCTGATCTGATGGATAGGAGTGCTAGGGGGGTGACAGGAGGTGATTGATGGGTGTCTCAGGGGGCGGTTAGAGGGGAAAATAGATGCAATCAATGCACTGGGGAGGTGATCGAAAGGGGGTCTGAGGGGGATCTGAGGGTTTGGCCGAGTGATCAGGAGCCCACACGGGGCAAATTAGGGCCTGATCTGATGGGTAGGTGTGCTAGGGGGTGACAGGAGGTGATTGATGGGTGTCTCAAGGTGTGATTAGAGGGGGGAAATAGATGCAAGCAATGCACTAGCGAGGTGATCAGGGCTGGGGTCTGAGGGCGTTCTGAGGTGTGGGCGGGTGATTGGGTGCCCGCAAGGGGCAGATTAGGGTCTAATCTGATGGGTAACAGTGACAGGTGGTGATAGGGGGTGATTGATGGGTAATTAGTGGGTGTTAAGAGGAGAGAAGAGATGTAAACACTGCACTTGGGAGGTGATCTGATGTCGGATCTGCGGGCGATCTATTGGTGTGGGTGGGTGATCAGATTGCCCGCAAGGGGCAGGTTAGGGGCTGATTGATGGGTGGCAGTGACAGGGGGTGATTGATGGGTGGCAGTGACAAGGGGTGATTGATAGGTGATTGACAGGTGATCAGTGGGTTATTACAGGGAATAACAGATGTAAATATTGCACTGGCGAATTGATAAGGGGGGGTCTGAGGGCAATCTGAGCGTGTGGGCGGGTGATTGGGTGCCCGCAAGGGGCAGATTAGGGTCTAATCTGATGGGTAACAGTGACAGGTGGTGATAGGGGGTGATTGATGGGTAATTAGTGGGTGTTAAGAGGAGAGAAGAGATGTAAACACTGCACTTGGGAGGTGATCTGATGTCAGATCTGCGGGCGATCTATTGGTGTGGGTGGGTGATCAGATTGCCTGCAAGGGGCAGGTTAGGGGCTGATTGATGGGTGGCAGTGACAGGGGGTGATTGATGGGTGGCAGTGACAGGGGGTGATTGATGGGTGATTGATAGGTGATTGACAGGTGATCAGTGGGTTATTACAGGGAATAACAGATGTAAATATTGCACTGGCGAATTGATAAGGGGGGGTCTGAGGGCAATCTGAGCGTGTGGGCGGGTGATTGGGTGCCCGCAAGGGGCAGATTAGGGTCTAATCTGATGGGTAACAGTGACAGGTGGTGATAGGGGGTGATTGATGGGTGATTGATGAGTAATTAGTGGGTGTTAAGAGGAGAGAAGAGATGTAAACACTGCACTTGGGAGGTGATCTGATGTCGGATCTGCGGGCGATCTATTGGTGTGGGTGGGTGATCAGATTGCCCGCAAGGGGCAGGTTAGGGGCTGATTGATGGGTAGCAGTGACAGGGGGTGATTGACGGGTGATTGACAGGTGATTGACAGGTGATCAGGGGGGATAGATGCATACAGTACATGGGGGGGGGGGGGGCTGGGGAGAATCTGAGGGGTGGGGGGGGGGTGATCAGGAGGGAGTAGGGGGCAGATTAGGGACTAAAAAAAAAAAATAGCGTTGACAGATAGTGACAGGGAGTGATTGATGGGTGATTAGGGGGGTGACTGGGTGCAAACAGTGGTCTGGGGGGTGGGCAGGGGGGAGTCTGAGGAGTGCTGTGGGCGATCAGGGGGCAGGGGGGGGGAAATCAGTGTTCTTGGGTGCAGACTAGGGTGGCTGCAGCCTGCCCTGGTGGTCCCTCGGACACTGGGACCACCAGGGCAGGAGGCAGCCAGTATAATAGGCTTTGTATACATTACAAAGCCTATTATACATACGTGCAGCGGCGATCCGGGTGCTAGTAACCCGCCGGCGCTTCCGAACGGCCGGCGGGTTACAGCGAACGGTGGGCGGAGCCAGTCCCCGGCGGCTGATCGCGTCACGAATGACGCGATCGCCGCATAGCCACTCCCGCAGCCGCCCCCGCCGATGGGCGTATTGCGGTCGTTTGGGCCCGGACTTTGCCGCCGCCCATCGGCTGGGGGCGGTCGGGAAGTGGTTAAGTGACATTCATCTGCAGATCAGACAATCATCTGCAGATCTGAAAATCCATCCTGGTGGATCTGATCTGCAGATGAATGTCTGTTAAACAAGGTGTGTATGATGATCTGCAGATATCAGATTATGAATGCAATTTGCAGACACCTATATTTGGCAGGAACTGATCTTTTGAATGTCTACAGCATCTTTGTGTGCAGCATCTTGCAAAGCTTTCTGTCTGATGGGGAGTTCAGCTCCATAGAATAGACTGTGTAGGTATGGCTCTCATACTACATGAAGGGTGGTAAGATTGGTCTGTGATCTTTCATTTTCCAAAGACTATGGTCTGATGTGTGTATGAGCCTTTACCTGGGGCTTCCTCCAGCCCCATGTGGGCTCCATCGCAGTTCTCCTTGGCCCCTCCCCTCTCCACTGTGAACCCTGGTGTATATCCCAGTCGCGGCCAGTCGTGGTTCACCACTCATGAGCGGCCTGGCTGTGCACGTGGCATGTTCTCGTCGCTGGAAGCGGTCTGCTCCTCTGCAGCTAGTACTACACAGGCGTGAACGGCACGGGCCACAGGAGCACAACAGGGGCACATGCGCAGCTGGGCATGTGCGGTGAACCACAACTGCCCGCCACTAAGATATAGGGGGGACACCGAGGAGGAGCGGATGGGGTGAGGAACGGAGGGGCCCAGGAGAACTGCGATGGAGCCCACAGCCTAGATGGGGCTGGAGGAAGCCCCAGGTAAGTATAAAAGCTGCTTATTTAAACATCTCTGGTACACTGAGTTATAGTGCAAAGTAGATGTCAGTGAGACTCTCTTCATTATAGGCACTTGCGCACAAGGTGGATCAGCGCAACACCAGGCCGCCTCCGAATGGCCTCCATCAGAGATGCGCTGAGCCCCCCCAGGAACTACAAACGCACCCTGAACCCAAACGGAAGCTCTGCATATACACCAAAAGCATGGCTGCCAAGTGGGAGCAGCTGACCAAAAGCGAATTACATTAGTACATAGCAAGGAAATGAGCAGCGCTACTTAAAAACAGATTAGTGCCTACCTGCAAAAGAGTGCAAGCCCCACTTGTGGGGTCGAATACACACCGAGCATACACATGACCTGTCTACCACTAGAGGAGGATGTTGGTTTCCATTAACAGCTTGCATGCAACCTATTAAGTACTCGTCCCTCCCACTGCGAAGAAGTCAATCCTCCATGGGAGGGGCCTAACACTAACTAAATCCTAACCTATGTATATGCATAGCCTGGGTGCGGCCAATCAAATAAAATTGAAAATTGCGCACAAGGTGGATCAGCGCAACACCAGGCCGCCTCCGAATGGCCTCCATCAGAGATGCGCTGAGCCCCCCCAGGAACTACAAAAGCACCCTGAACCCAAACAGAAGCTCTTTTTTGCAAGGAAATGAGCAGCGCTACTTAAAAAGATTAGTGCCTACCTGCAAAAGAGTGCAAGAGTCCTTGCTATGTACTAATGTAATTCGCTTTTGGTCAGCTGCTCCCACTTGGCAGCCATGCTTTTGGTGTATATACAGAGCTTCTGTTTGGGTTCAGGGTGCGTTTGTAGTTCCTGGGGGGGCTATGCATATACATAGGTTAGGATTTAGTTAGTGTTAGGCCCCTCCCATGGAGGATTGACTTCTTCGCAGTGGGAGGGACGAGTACTTAATAGGTTGCATGCAAGCTGTTAATGGAAACCAACATCCTCCTCTAGTGGTAGACAGGTCATGTGTATGCTCGGTGTGTATTCGACCCCACAAGTGGGGCTTGCACTCTTTTGCAGGTAGGCACTAATCTGTTTTTAAGTAGCGCTGCTCATTTCCTTGCTGTGTATCATTATAGGCACTGTCGACTTACCCGAGGAAGTAAAATGAAAGCTCACTAAACACATGGGGCCCTTATTTACTTTCTCCTGAGTTTTTTCCTACATGATATTTTCACACCTTGTCATAAAATGCCTTTAAAGCCACCAGCAAGCAAGATTTTTGTACTTTTTCATCAACCTTTAGGTACTTTTTCAACTGTAAAATGCTTACAAGTTATTTTAAACAGAAGATGAAAAAGGAAAAGCTTGGGAGAAAAGGTGAACTGAATAAGGGTCATGATCTATTGTGCTGAATAAGTAGGTTGTCTTTTGGGGAATACTAGATGTGATTTTATTGGAGGTAGGCCAAGACTTAAGCCTGGTACACACTGTCAATTATGATTGGCCAATCACTAGCCAATTTTATCACCTCCATGTAGTATGAGGGCTTACCTACAAATGCTCTTATTGGTTGACCCTTATATCACATGGAGGTGGTAAAATTGGTCAGTGATTGGCCAATCATAACTGGAAGTGAATACCAGGCTTTATCATCCATTTGTAAGCTGTTTTTAACTCTTTGGCCTGGAACCCACTGAAATCCGCAAACGCAAAAAGCAACCGCTAGCGTTTTGTCTGAGCGGTTTGCAAGCGGATTCATGCGCGTTTTCGGTCGCGTTTTGCAACAGTGTATTTTTTTGCTCAGCGGTTGTGTAGCGTTTTGCGTTTTTATCCCGATTGGTCCTGTGAATTATTTTTAATTTTGTTACAGTGTGCTGAACCGCAAAACGCTAGCAAAACCGCTCAGTTTAGGTGTTTGCTGAGCGTTTCTGCTAGCGTTTCAATACTTTACATTGAAGCGCTAACGCTCCCAAAATGCTGCATGTCCTGCGTTTGCGTTTCTGGGAAACGCAAACGCTCCTGTGGAAGTTGCCCCATCCATTAACATCAGCTGAGCGTTTTGGCAAAACGCTAGCGTATCGCAGCGCTGCCAAAATGCTCAAAAAAAACGCTCTTGTGGGTTCCAGCCCTTTCAGTCTACTCTGTGGCGTCTAAGTGTATTTATTAATTACCTGTTCCATTTGCTTCTTCCATTCAGAGTCCAGTGATCTGACTCGTTGGCGTAAGGCAAGAATCTCCTTGTCTAGTCGCAGGTTATGCTCTTTGGCCTTTTCCAGTTCAGTTGAATCTGCGCAAAAGATAATATTTACACAACACATCTGAAGAAATATGGAGACTGCCACTGCTGACTTCCTTTTTACACAAGCTAATTTGCTGGCTGTCTAGTCAGGGCTGTGTATTTAGTCTTCAATCACCAACCTAAAACCAGGATGTCAGCCTGGTTCACACTGGCACGGACGGAAAACTGATCTGTGTAAAAAGTGATCCGTGGCACGGATCGGTTATTAAAAGGCTCGGCTTTCCATCTGTGACCCTCTCTTCCCTTAGTGCGCGGTCAATGCCACGCATCTGCCAGCTTGGAAAAATTGCTGCTGAACCAAACTTGCGGTCTGTTTGACAGAACAGACTGAATGGATCCATTCAAACGGGGCAATGCCAACAGATCCTATTAATCCTATTAACATAGAATCCGTTCACCTCTGTTAGGGTCTGTTCCATAACGGTCTGCTAAATTGACCGTTTTTTTAGGCCAATGTAAACTGGGCCATAGACCTGTATGTTTTTTTTTTCCAGGGTAGTGGCTGTAAACATTAAATAAAAACATACAGCCAGGCAAACAGAGTTTTCAAGAGGTCAGTGATGGCATGCCATGTATTTTTAATGACATGTTTGCATCAAAGTGTAGTAATTAGTGAAAGAGTAGAATCCCCTAAAACAGTAATATCACCAATATCTGGATGCTGGCAAATTGCAGTGTCCACTGGAAGGTGAACTAGGGACAGCATTGCACAGTGATGTGACTCTAGCTTAGTTACTAAGAAGGAACCTGGGGAGGAAGCTGGTAAGAACTTAAAGAGAGTCTGAAGCTTTCCTAAATCACTGTTTATACTTCATAATCCTGTTAGGCATGATTGCCCTACCTGAAACGCCCCGTGGCTGCAGTCTTAATCAATCCCCCGAAATCCCCTGGTGAAGAGAAGGGGAGCGCTTCCTGTAGAGGCAGAGCTTTGGGCAGTAGTCAATCTGCGCGGATCTCCGCCTCTGCCCACCCCTCTTAGTCTCCTTTCACGGAGAGGGGCGGCGATCATCGCAGATTCTATGCAATTGTCCGTACAGCGCTCACATCCCACAGTCACAGAAAAAAAGTCACAAAAAAGGTTCAAAGGATAGCAGTTCCACTGTCTGCAGCAATCAACTCCACTGTATGACTGTAATATACACTCTCACCAGCGTTTAGTGGCTGATGTGTCACAGATCAGCAATATTCGCTTTTTCAAACAGATTCTCTTCTTATCATCTTTCCTCCATCTATGCTGACACTCAGGGGAAACATAAACAGCCAGACATAGTGTAATCGAGTTTCGAATTTAGGTCTCCTATACCAGTCACCCGATATGTGCCCAGTGTTTAAAATAGATAAATTACAAGATCACCAGATGGCGTGGCTGATTATACCACAAACCAGCATACAGGCTTAGATATAGTTATATCACTGTGCCAGACTCCCGTCTTGCTTCCGTTTGTTCCTCAGGGGAGAAAATTGTGACACAACATAGCGTAAATCTGCATACATCTTAAATTATTCTTTTTTCTATGTGTTCGAAAGTGTGTGCACCCCTGCACCTGTAACTGTGCATATCATGCAACCGACTTGTCACAAACAACTGTGCCTTCACGCTGCCCAGTGTTTTTACAGACCTTCACCAAGCTCTCCACTACATAAATTAGAGTAGAAAAAATGCAGGCTAATGAAATTGCTATGCTGACCGTTCAAAGACCAGCAATCAGCGCTTGAATGTAAATACTATAACTCCAATCAGCAGCCTGGTACTGTACCTAAAGGAACTAACAGACAGCTCCCATAGCGCGATTCTGTATTTATTCCAAGTAAAAAGCTTAAAATTACACTCACATGGTTTAAAATAAAATGCGCATATAAAACTTAAAGTAGGACATCCTCACCGCCACTCCACCAGCGTCTCCTCGTCTGCCGCCTTAGGCCATGCCCTGGCCTAGGTGAAGGGAAGATGACAAGAAGAGAATCTGTTTGAAAAAGCGAATATTGCTGATCTGTGACACATCAGCCACTAAACGCTGGTGAGAGTGTATATTACAGTCATACAGTGGAGTTGATTGCTGCAGACAGTGGAACTGCTATCCTTTGAACCTTTTTTGGGACTTTTTTCTGTGACTGTGGGATGTGAGTGCTGTACGGACAGTTGCATAGATTTTTCAAGGGGAGGAGATGGGATCTGTATAGCGATCCATTCAACAGTTTTTGTTTTAATTGATTAGATAGGGTGGAAGGGCGCCCATACCACTTTTCATATCGTGATCATCGCAAATTGACTGGACTGGAGGCAGAGCTACAGCCCAAAGCTCTGCCTCCTTAGGGCAGCAAAATCCATGACCAAGAAAGTCGTGGATTTTTGCACTGCAGTTTTGGGGGGATTCATTGAGATTTCAGCTGCGAGGATGCAGCGTTTCAGAGGGGGCAATAATGCTTAACAGGATTGTTTAGTAAAAACAGTGATTTAGGGAGGCTTCAGAGTCTCTTTAAAGAGGAACTTTACTGAATACAACTAAATTTGCTTATTCTTTCCGATATTTAACGGTAATGCTAGTTAGTAACGTGCGTTACCATAGCAATAGTCATGCTAGTGAAATACCATGGGTCGCACTAATAGTAATAGTAATATGTCTGTGCACGGCAATATTACCACACTTTTGTGCTTCAGGCCCACATCACACATCACTCACTGTAATCAATATTTGCTCATTGTAATATCTTGACTTGCCTGGATTTACATTCTTAAATGTATCAGTGATGCCAATATACAGCAATATATAGTTATAAGAAGAGTTTCTGATGCTGAAACCAGGATAATTAGTGTAAAAGTAAGTATCCTGAATATTTTTTTTTATGTTCTGCTACAGGTGCTCTTTAACAGTTATCTGCTGTCCTGACTGTCCTGTCAACCAGCTGGCAGAGGGTATTTCTTCACACTGAATTGAATAAATGCAGAGTTGATCCACATGACATGATATGCTGACTGGATGGGCTTCCTACATTGCAGGACTGGCAGGTAAAAAATTTGTATAAAATATATTTAATTTATTTACACTCTCTAGCGTTTTCTCATACGAATCACAATAATTCATTCTGCCTGGCTTTCCTCCTTTACTTAAACAATTATCTTTCTGACAAATGTGACATGACTCATGTACTGCATCTGCAAAAATAACAACAAATCACATTTTACCATTGTCTTTTAGAGCTTTAATTTCTTGCCGGAGTGCATCAGATTCCTGCTGCCTCTTTTCCATAATGTGCTCTGTAAAAATATAAGGAGACTCAGCACATGGCAAGGCATAATCAAGCGGTTTACCTCAATGATATTTTTTGTCATAATATCTAATGGAAGCAATCTGGATAATCCTCAAATTTTATTTCTTGATGGGATCTAATGCCTAGTGCACACCATACAATTTTGTGTTAGATTTCACCATACAATTTTCTGTTAGAGGTTTCTGTTAAGGTAGCCATACACTGGTCGATTTGCCATCAGATCGACCAACAGATAGATCCCTCTCTGATCGAATCTGATCAGAGAGGGATCGTATGGCTGCCTTTACTGCAAACAGATTGTGAATCAATTTCAGCATGAAACCGATCACAATCTGTGATGCTGCCGCTGCCGCCACCGCCCCTGCATACATTACCTGCTCCGGCCGGCGCGAGTCCCCGCTCTTGGCTCCAGCTTCACTGAACTTCCTGTCCGGGGGAAGTTTAAACGGTAGAGGGCGCTCTAGTGTTTAAACTTCCTGCCGGGACAGGAAGTTCAGTGAAGCTAGCCGGACTCGGAGTCCAGCGCGGAGAAGAGGAGAGCTGGGACTCATGCCGGCCGGATCAGGTAATGTAGTGCCGCTGTATTGCGTTGGTCGTGGGGCATTCCAACGCCGCTATCGACACACTCCCAACCCGCCAGCGATCGAGCAAAATCTTCTGCACGGACGGAACGACTGGAATGATTGATTTCGGAAGGAAACTGATCGTACTGTCAGCGTTTGCGCAACGATTTCACAGCAGATTCGATCACAGTGATCGAATCTGCTTTATATCGGCGGGAAAAATCGCTAGGTGTATGGGCCCCTTTATAGGTTTTCTGTTAGATTATTTTCTGTAGAGAATGGTCATTATCTCTGGTGCATTGTCTTCTGGTTATCTCCTGCTGAGTAGAACAACGCCTAATTGCTAGGCAGATAGATGGTTAGATAGATAATTTCCAACATGTTGGAAATTATGTTGCAGGTAAATATAATGCTGGGCATACACGGGTCAATCCGGCGGCCGATTAGCCGCCGGATCGACTCCCGCCGCGTCCTCGCTCGTCCGTGCGTGCACCCGGATCGATTCCCGCTCGTTCCTGCCGGCGCTTCTCGGTGCTATATTGTCTACAGTGGCTATGGGGAAGGTAAGGGTGTGTGATAGTGGCCACACGTAGGGGGTGGGGGAGGTTGGATCCTAGGGCGAGGGACCCATGGTTTGTAGTTCTAACCAAGTATCAATCTGTGAACGTTATATATATTCACCTTGTGTCCTACTAAATCCACGTGCCAGTTGAGGTAAAAAGCTGTAATAAAATGATAAACAATAAGTCTACATTACCAAGCTCATTAATTTCTTTCTTCTTGATCAGCAAGTCATCGGTCAGCTTGCGGATCTCGTCATGCGCCATTTTCAGCCTCTGGGCGGCTTCGTTCAGGTCTCTTTCCACACACTCTCTCATTTTCTTCTCTCTACTCAACTCTTTATCAAAGGTCTGAAGAACAAGGGGAAAACGTTTCACGTTACCACAACTGTCACAACGGTCCGGATGTGCCTCTCTGGAAACAGCCAGCCAGAAACAAGAGAACGGATTCACACATACAGAGACCCATGACTGCTGGCACTAAGCTTTAATGACTGGTGAAACTATATAGAGATGGGTGCAGCCAGCATCTTTGTACAGATCCCTTACAGGAATTGCTTTTGGAAAAAATAAACAAAATACTAAAAATCCCCCATGAGGAGATGGGCTAGTCCAAAACTTGTCAGATCTGTCAGATTTCTACTACCTGCTGTAAGTCACAGCAACATAGGAGTCAAGTAATGTATGGTTCAACTTACTCTGGAAGAAATACACTTCTTATTTATGCATTTACATGTATTTGAAATTTTACAGTTTTTCACAATAGTGGTCCTTTAACAGTAGCTCTTGCTCTGTGCAGCCAACTACCCATGCAACAAAAAGTGGAGTTCCTGGTAAGTCTGTACTCCACACAGAGCGCCGGTGTCTCGATTTCAAATGATAGCAATTTTGCTTACTGTCAATGTTGGAAGCGGATAGTTGCCTACAAAATGAAATTTAATTTTTACCTTTAAATTTCAAATCAATGTATGTAGCACCAGTGTATATCTGTAGCCATTTAGAACAAAGGAGGGTTTCCCTTCAAGCACAGCTGGTCTGTCTTGAAGGGAACACAGGGCTGTATTGGTCAGGACAGTCACATAGATCTGCCATTTCCAGCACTCCAAGTGTGAAGACAAAACAAGCATTACACAAAAGGTGCTTGCTAGGTGAAAAGACATGCAAATAAGCCTTCACGGCATGAATAGATTTCATTTTGCATGACTGCTGCTGTACTTCACACTGTTTAATTAATAACACAAAGACTAGGCAGACATTAAACATCCACCACACACAAGACAGAATAGTTAATAAGCCACCTGTGTGCAGTACAGCTTACTGTATCATCTTACATTTAATAGCAGCCCTGGCATAGCTTCAAAGATGTCTCACCCATCACTTCACAGATCTCCTCTCTACATAATCAGGTTTATAATAAATCATGCACTCCTCACGGATCAAAGAGCTGAGAAAAAAAATTAGGAAAGAAACTGCGCAGGAAAAAAAAAAGCATCTCTTCAGCATTTGCAGTAAAAACGTGTCTGTTATTCCTCTGAAGGCCAATATATTGATGACAATGGATCCACACGCCTTGATAAAGGGGGACCCTGTTTGTCCCCTGAAACAATTGTCGGTTCATACAGTGGAAGCTATAGCACACTAAAGCATGCAGTTTGATTGCAACATTGGTGTGCTGATATTGTTTGCATTTTGCTAGTGTACTTGGCTATGCTTTTTCTAGAAATCTGACCTTAAAATAAAGCAGGGCTGTGGAGTCGGTACAAAAATCATCCAACTCCGTCTCCTCAGTTTATGAAATCACCAACTCCCAAAATTGCTCCGACTCCAACTCCACAGCCCTGAAATAAAGTAGAACTGCACTGTCTGTTTTACTGCAGTGCCCTATTCTGTATTGCAGTCAAGTGATATAATTATAGACAAAGATGCAAATTATTTTTTATTTGCAGTTCTGGAACTGGTAAATTGTAAATTGCATCTCAACTGGCACTTCATGTGAAGAAATGGCTGGAGGTACTGGGTTCCAGAACTGAAAATAGTCTGCATATTTCTAACGTGTACAATTGTGGCATGCCAAACGTGGCTCCTTTGAAAACACGTTTGTTATGTGCTGTAGATCCTACAGTGTCAATTCATATTCTGGAGGATGGGAACAACCCCAGGTTGATCTGACCATCTAAAAAATGATGGGTAAAACCAGAAATGGTAACAAGGCTTTATTGTTGAAAAAAAGAAATGGAAACAAGGCAGGGAGATCTTGCTGCTGGAATCCTGCCAGGTAAATGACCACACCCACCAGAATTCACCCATAACAGATTATTACTTATACATGTGTTGATCCTTTTAGTAGGACTTATTTGTAATATGGTTAGTATTATTAGTGGGTTAGTTAGCTCTACTGGAGAGTAGCAGTATAACTGGGTTAAGTATAACGTAATCTTAGCGGTAACATACTGAATAGTCATTTTTTCGAGCTCCAAACAGCTTCTTCCAGGGATTCTGAGCGGGGGACAGGGGCTCCTTTAAAATAAATAATTCAGGTGATTAATTCTTTAAAACCAAAAAAAAAAGAAAAAAAAGAAATGTATGTTGTGGTTTGTTGGAATCTTACACTGGTAAAGTATAGCTCTGTCTAAAGCTTTGGATAAACCGAGGGAAGGTTACAACCAACTGTCAGATCTTTACTTTTGTTTGGTTCCTGGCTGGGTAGCGTTTGCTCCTCCATTTGAACAATTAGGGACCAAAGTCACAAAGAACAGGAAGTGACTGATATTCTTCACTACTAACACAGGAAGCAATAAAATCCTGATATAAGTTAGAACTCCTACCAGTGGTGCAGCAGCAGGGGATGCAGAGGTTGCGACTGCACCGGGGCCCACCAGGTGGCCTCCATCTATCTCATTAGCTTTTCATTGGTGCCATGCTGTAAATGAACACCTCTATATGTGGACTGCATAGTGGTAACCCTAACAAACTGTTTCCTTACTCTAAATACACCTCTTTGACACTGCAGTTGTGCTTGATAAATTTTGGGGCTCCATATTAATAGAGTGCTTAGGGCCCCATGTAAGACTTGCACCGGGGCCCGAAGCTCCTTAGTTATGCAACTGACTCCTGCTTTCGTAAAATACTAAATATATATTTTTATGGTCTGTGCTGCCACTGAAGAGACTATTGATTACAGGAAGTAAAAGAAGCTTTTCTAACTGGTCTACCGATCGCAAACCAAACCCAACAGAAAATCCAACTTTCCAAACTGGTAATGAAAACTAAAAGACAAAAATTCCTAGATTATGGTATTCAAGAAACAATGTCAGCAAAGTAAATTTCAATACACTGTGAAAAATCTTTTCCCAAAGTAATGTTTTTTCCCCCTCAGTGCATCAGTAAGAATCTGTGATGCTTTGAGACAAAACAAGTAATCTGCCACAAATATCTAGAAGTCCAATCAAGAATGAATTCAACTGTAGCACTTGCTAGCTTTATACTAAAGTGTCCATTTGGGGACTTTTACAGGAAAATCCAGCAAGTGATGACCTGCTGGCATGCTGCTGGTCTGCAGTGTGCAGTTATCACGTCTGCCATTATTACACTTGTTTGGGGTAAAATGGAAGAAAGTGGGGTCACGTTGTTGGCCTTTGCAGGACCATCAGTCACAGGACCAACTTATATACCAGGTATCTGCAGAATACACAGAAAACAGATCTCTGGAGTTTGACCTGATTTAGTCCCCTGTCTGGCTGAGGATTCACAGCTGGTCATCCACATATGCTGTATCCTAAAGGTAACTACACAGTTTTGACTTTACTTCACCGAAACGTTTCACTCCTGATCATCTCAGCAGGAATCTAGAGTACAGTGTTCACTGATGGTACTGACCTTCTTGTCCATATTCTGCCAGGACAGACCACCTTTCCGGATCCCTCTTTTTGCTTACTTCCCTGCCTCTCTCCAGAAAACAGAACACACTACTTGGCCAAAAAACTTGTCTGCACAGTCCTAATGAAAAAAAAACTGCTGCCTTTGCAGATGGCAAAAGACTAATGTGTGTAACTAACCCAACACATGACTGTGGGCAAACTAATCAGGTTCTACAGTTACTAGAAATCATGTAATGGTTCAGCAGAGTATACCACACCTTGCTCAGGGTTTCCTTGGTGCGTCTCATGGTCTCACGTTGCTGTTGGAGTTCCTCCTCTAATGTCCGATGAATTTGTTCCAATTCATCCTGTAAAACACAACGGTAATACTCTGTAAACAAATTTGCTCCAACCTCCAGGGGCCTGCAGCTGCTCTCAGCCCAGCTCACCTTTATTGGGCACAATGCTTCTTCTGGAAGAGGAATACGGAAGGCAACACTGTAGACTTTCCTTTATAAAAAATACTGTGTTTTGACTGCTTGCATGTTGCAGTTGTGTGAATCAGACACCATTGAAGCCCAACGATCAGCATGACAATTGGAACTAGGAATTTTTAAAAGGGGATTAAATATGGCCTAATACTCTCACTACAGTGTTTGTTTAAGGGGTCTGTCTGCCCAAACACAATAAGTGTAGTCATTTTATCCCCATCACCAGGGTTCCTGTGTCCACTTAAAGGACAAATGAAAAGAGAGGAATATGGAGGCTGCCATATTTATTACCTTTCAAACAAACCAGTTGTCTGGCAGTCCTACTGATCTTTCATCCATCCGTAGTGTCTGAATCACACCCCTGAAACAAGCATGCGGTAAATGCAATCAAACATCTGACCTGCATGCTTGTTCAGGGTCTATGATTAAAAGTATTAGAGGCAGAGAATCAGCATGACAGCCAGGCAATTTGCATTGTTTAAAAAAATACATATGGCAGCATCCACATCCCTCTCATTTCAGTTGACCTTAAAAAAAAAAAAAAAAGTTTTTATTTTTCAAAACAAACGTGCAGTAGAATAGTGATCTCAACCACTGAACTGTATCCTATTAACATCTGTAGGATATATAAGAACAAATATATAAGCATAACAACCCCTGAGACCATCAGGGAGAAGAAGAAAAAACTCAAAAAAAAGGTAAATATTCCATGAAGGACTTTTCCTGCAAAGGGGTTGTATAGGTAGTATCACTTGTCACCAGACACCATCAGCCAGGGTCACCGAGGTTAAGAGGGACCTCCAATCTCCGGTCCTTCTAGTGTGCCTGATAGTTGTTGGTAAGCGTACCATTCCAAATATTTGAATAGTTTCATAAATGAGTTCATACAGCTGGCGCAACTGTGTGGAGGATGTAAGGCTGCCATTAATTAAAATAGCGCTTGGTCTTTTTTTCAATATTCAAGGTGACATCCAGCCTGTCAAGCTTCAGGAGGAATGCAAGTTCTTTGGGAAGATCTGAGATGGAGGGGGGAGTAGAGTATATCCATCTATAGAAAATGGCCTTTTGGGCATTCAGTTGTCTTTGACCCAGACAGGCATGCAAAAATTCTCTGCATTCAGCCAAGTTAATAAAAGTGAAGAAGGATCCTGCAAGTAAGTTGGTGTGTACACATCATTTAATCACTCCCACCTCCCCAACAGCTGTCAGTGATACTAGTCAGTTACTGCAGTGAACACATGTTGAGCTCCATCAGTTTCACCAGAGTAGTCATATGTACGTGTGAATGAGTAAATGAATGAATGTGCCAGGAGAAACACATGCAAACACATGCAGATACTGTCCAGTCAAACAAGGGGAGTATAATTAAAAGTGGATTTGTGATCATGGTAGCATTTGCAATATGGCAGGTTTACTCTCAATGCATCTATGCTTATACACATCCAATGGCTGGTAACATCTTACATCGGAGTAGGAACCATGTTACATAGGAACTTTAATAATGGTGTGCTGCTTCCAGCAAATACACCGTAAAAAAACATATACCTGTCGTTTTCCACTGCTCAGATTTTCCGAGCAAGAGTCTGCCTTCAGCTCCAGAGCTTCCAGCTTCTCCAGGAGTGTGGCTCTTTCCACCAGCAGATAGGCAATCTGCTCGCTGGGGCTGCTCTGTGCAATCTCACTCAAGCCTTCCTGATCCAGCATCTCCTCCACTTCCTTCAGCTGGGATTCTGAAAAGACAAATTTTAAACTTCAAAAACTGGATCAAGCAATGACGACATTTCCACTGCGTTTTTTAAGTTATAAGAGTTACCGCTATCAATATCCCATTTGTTTTAAAGCTATTCTTGAGGCACAGGACTATTAGCTTAGAAAACTGAGAATCCAAACGCATGAAATGAAAATTTTAAATCACATGATCGGAGTCTGTTGAGTTCAGTTTTGATCCAGGCTATGTGGGTGGGGCTGCCGCTCGGATTATACCATCCTGCTGTTCAGGTTTTAATGTGGCAGTAAGACTACAGCTCATGGAAGTGACGGTGGTCAGCTGTTGGGCTCCTCACCCAGTAGATATAATATTTGTCATCATCATCAGTATAAAGTAGCTTCATACACAAATACTAAGTACCTTTAGGGCTTGTTAACTCTAAAACCTGTGTTTACCACTATACACTATTCTGCTGCCCATGCTCTCTAATGCAGCACCATTCACAGCGCTTAAGGTACAATAGAGCACTGTAATCAAAATGCATCCAGGTGTATGTTTGCAGGGTAGAATAGACAGCCCTATTCTCATTCTGAATAGGATCAAGTCGCTTAGTCCTTCACCATGGCGAGCAGTTGTGCCAAGCTCTGCGTACTGCTGTCTATGTGGCTGGATAAAGTACTGGGGAAGGGCTCTGCCTTTGACACTGGAGACCAGCGTTCGAATCTCATTCATACTGAATGGGATCGCGGGCTGAATCCCCCCCCCCCAAAATGCAGCAAGCCATGCACAGAGACTCAGCTGAGAATCACCATGAAAAGCGCGCTACATGGAAACAAGCCCTTAGGAACTTGTGGGGTCTTTTTAATGCGTTTTTTGGGGGGTGTCCCGTATTCCTTGGTGAAGTGTCTGTCTGTCCTGCTTCATTCTATTGCCAGTTAATGTAACTTTTTTACGTGTTCCGCAGCTGCCTGGATGCGCTTTATACTTTATACTAACTTTCTATATGAATTGTAACTAGGGCTTATTTTTGGTTAGGCTTATATTTCGTGCATCTTCAAAAATCCTGAAAAAATCATGCTATGGTTGTGGGGCTTGTATTTTAGTCTAGTTCACAAATGGCACAATATATAGCATTCAACCATATCCCTTTCATGGGAACATTCTCTAAACAGACACAGCACACAGGGGGAAATTTATCAATTCATTACCAACAGTTTTCTCTTCTTAATCTGTTCTAACTAGCAGGGAGAACAGTTCTACATGATAATAAGAACTTTCTTAAATCCTAGGTAATAGTGGCAATTTAGTGTGGATTTCCAGAGCTGCACTACAGTTAAGAAAAGTGCAAAACCGTCCCTTAACTGGCGCAGATTAAAGTGGATCCGAGATGAACTTTTAATTATTGCATAATTGTGTTCCTTTCCTATTGTTTATAGGGCATTCCTCGAACCAAATACTTTTTTGTTTTTGTTTTAATATTCTAATTCCCTATAAACTAAACAAGCCACGCCCACATGTTTTCAGAGAGCCAAGGCATTTTCAGACAGTAGCAAGGGCTCATGGGAGCTCAGTCTGGGCAGGAGGAGGGGAAGGTATTACTAGCCAGAGATTTCAGAGGCAGAGGGGAGGAGGGAGGAAAAGGGGGGGATTAGGTTTTTTTTCACAGGCTGAGTGCTCAAGATGCAGATAAGCTTGCTGTGTGTAATGTTTACAAACAACATGGCTGCTGTCATTGTATCACAGGAAGAAATAATCATATTCTATTGAAGCTGTTTGCAGCTAGATTTGCTGTGTAAACTATCTAAACTTTAGATAAGATATATAGACAAGTTACTTGTTATAGTTAGTTTTTCATCTCGGATACGCTTTAAGAAGTGCTTGATAGCAGTTCTACAGATGTAGAATTGCAGGCTAGACATGACTGCAAAGTGCAGGCTACACATGATTTGGGAGGTGCTCCTCCCCCTGCTGAATTTCTCCTCAGAGCCTGCTATCAATACAGCATGTGTGTGGGTTACCTCAGCAACAGCAATTCCCCTCACACACTGCACTGTCAGAGACTCTCCCTAGCTCCTCCTATTTTACAACTATTTAGTCATTTCTTAGGCTGTCTGAGACAGTTCTGCATGGAATTCTTAAAACCTACTAATATTTTGTCTCAGACACTTTTGATAAATGTCCCCCACAGTGACTGGTGAAGGGGTTCCTGACTAGGTAACATTAGAGCAATCATGGAAATCACCTTGTTGGAGCTGCATCTTTTGAAGTTCTATCCTGAGCTGAATGTTTTCCTTTTCAAAGTCTGTGGTGATGGCTTCCCTCTCCTCGGTGAGGCTCCGGATATGAGCCACGTAACTCTCCACCTTGTGCAAAACAAAGAGACTAAACGGTAATGATTATTCAAACAGCCACAGAAAGTAGTTAAATCTCTCCAAAACAGCGAGAATGCAACAAATGGAAGCTTTTTGTAGAATGGTGAAGAGGCAGCACCCCTGAGGGAGTTTACAGCCATGACTCAGGCATTGTTTTGTTTTACTATATGCATTACATAGAACTTTATTATAAATCAATTACTGTATATGTGAAAATGCTGTCGTTTTTGCAAAGCCTAACTAACCTAAAATGTGCTATCCTTCAGTCACATGATCAGGCAGGGGAAGAGTGATTGCTCTGGCATCTGAAGTCATGCCTGTCTACCACTACCCTGTAAGGAAGGCAGGCTTCTGAGTGACTGGGAGGAGAAGAGGGAAGGGGAATGGGTGAGCAGGCAGTTGGAGGCTGACAAGGTGAAAATAAAGTGCTAAGAATTGATACAGCAAGTATTTTCCTTTTTTTTACTTGGCAAAAGTGACTTATTTTTTTTTCAAAATTATTTTTTCATTCATAATTTAGAATAATGTCCTATTACATGCAAATAAAAACCTGTGCCTAAACATGGCATTTAAAGCATACCTAAAAAAAAACAAAAAAAAACCTCAGGGCTAGTTCACACTGGGGTGCTTTTCAGTGCTTTGCTGATGATCAGCAAAAGCGTTATGCAGATGGTTCTCAGACTTATGTGGGTGAGGGCGCCCTTGATGGCTTTGACATTTTTTCAAGGCACCCCTCTGCAAAAACTACTACCAAAATGCTATTATGACCCTTATTAAGCAGACCCCCCCCCCCCCCCCTCCAAGTAGCACTAGCAAGTGATGCTTTTTAGGATGTAACCCCCTCTCCAAGTAGTCAGTGACCACAACGTTCGTTAGAACTACCCCCTCCAAATAGCCAGTGACCCTCCATTATGCAGCATCTCCCTGAATTACCATAACAAGGATAAATAATCAATCTTGTAGAGCCTTTGGGCCTGATTCACAAAGCGGTGCTAACAGTTAGCACGCTGGTGAAAAGCCCTTTATCACGCCTAAACTCAGGTATGATAGGTTTAGGCGTGATAAGTTTAAACACCAACTAGGTTAGCACCGCAGTGCACAGCTGATCAAAAGTTTTGCGCTAGCAAAGTCTGGTGCACTTCGCATAGAGTTTAATGGCGGTGCTTTGCGTGTGGGACTTCATGCGCGATCTAAACTTATCACGCCTAAACTTAGCATGCCTAAACTGGCTTTTCACCAGCATGGTGCAATGGTTATCACGCCTAAAGTCTCTAACTGGGTTAGCACCGCTTTGTGAATCGAGCCCTATGTTCTCAATGTGTGGTACGCGTACCCCAGGGGGTACTTCTGATGGTCTCAGTGGGTACTCAGGTTTGGTTTACTTAACCAAGAATAACAAATGTAGAGTTTTAAAACATGATAAATCTGATTTAAACACCAAATTAGTATTTTAGCTAATTAAAAGCAATAGTAAATGCTTGGAAATTGTTTAGAACCAATTATTTACTACGATTAAATATATATTTGTCAAGGGGTACTTGTGATAATGTTTACTATGCTAGGGGGTACTTGGTGAGTACAGGGTTTTAAAAGGGGTACATATCAATCAAATGTAGAGAAACACTGTTGTAGAGCACATAGACATTTCCCCACATGGGGACTGCAGTCAGTAACACCCACCCCCTTTAATTATGCATCACCACCTCAGCACCCACTACAGATTGTAAGTGACCTCCATTAGCTGCAAAAACATTTCCTTATCTATCCAGGCCAAGCTGCACTGATCTGTCGCTCCACCCAGATTCCTCTGGTGTCCAACTTCAACCACAGCTGCTGGGACTAAGGTTGCAGGCGCATTGTATATCAATGTGAGGTTACATTACCTAATGGCAATGCACAAAGCATGGGGATGAATGCCAAGGCACCCCTGGAAGGGGCTCGAGGCGTGCCCGGGTGCCGTGGCACCCAGTTTGAGAACCCCTGCCCTATGGGATCATTCCCACTGCAGCGTTTGCGATTAGAATTTTGCATAAGTTGCAAACACGCTGCATGCATCATTTCTGGAGGCCATTGCAATGTGATTCTCGTGCTATTGAACAGGAATCACAATCGTGAATTTTGACAAAATTGCTAAATTTTGAGCCGCAAAATCGCCACCGTGATTTGTGATACAGGTATGAACCAGCCCTTAGATACTCACCTAATAGGAAAGGTTCTGGATCCAATTGACCCTTCTCAGTCCTCTCTCCATCTCCTCGTTCCCCCGCTGTCCCCCGTATAAATCCGTACCTTCAGGACTCCTAGGAAGGCTTTGGAAACATTCACCTCCAAGTGCTTCCAAAGACGGGTGCCTCTGCACTGCTCATGCACGACGACGGTTTTGCTATGCCTTCTGTGACTTAGGTTTTATGTTTTTTTTTCTGTGCTTTATACTATAATGCACTTGTATACTTTTATTTTGTCTTTGAAAAAACTCTTTAATAATATACCAGTATACATAATATACTGATATATTAACAAATACACTCACCTCTTTCATTTCTTCTGCCTGCTGGTGCTTCAGCTCCTCCAAGCTGTTATTTGCCGTCAGTAAGTTTCTTTCTGCCACCTGGTACAGATTCCACAGGAAGGCCAAATACTCCTCTACTGAGGTACCAGGATGCAGGCCCTTCTCTTCTAACTTACTGACTATATCCTCCACCTCATAGTGCCCCTAAGAGAAGAAGGAGAAGCAGCTTAACAAGAATGTCTTTTTGCTTTCATATTTTTATGTACCTTATATACTCGCGTATAAGCCTAATTTTTCAGCACAAAAAAAGTGCTGAAAAGTTACCCCCTCGGCTTATATGCCAGTCAATGGAGCAGAGCGGAAGGTGGAGCAGGTTTTGTTACTGGAAAAGGAGAGTAAGGATCATGCACTAGTGACCCTGCTCTTGCCAGCTTGCTCCCTGCTGTGTCCGTGCCACCCATCCTCTGCATCATGGTGTGCAGAGTGCACTGCTCAAAACTACCTGTGTCCTCTGGCTTGTGGAGCGGAGCGTGCAAGCAACATGTCAGTGGTGCACTGATCTGGGATTCTTCCTGTGTGGCAAACGCTGTGTCTCATATCTATGACGCCATCTAGCGGCTTCTTGAGACACAGCTGTATCATCCTTGGGGCATATCTGGCTATGGGGAGGGGGGCTGAATTATACTGGAGGTACATCTTGCTACTGTGGAGGGGGTTATATTGGGTTGGGGGCTTATTCGTGAGTCAATCATTTTTTTCTGGTTTCTGAGGGAAAAGTAGGTACCTTGGCTTATACGCGGGTCAGCTTCTATGCAAGTATATACAGTATTTCAGTGCATCTCTGGGGAGTTTGCTCATCCCTCCACCACCCTAAGAATATCACTCTGCTGTATGTTATAAAAGCCTAACATTCTCCACCTCCTCCAGCGCTTATGTGACCCCGAGTATCTTTCTGTGGTCCCTCATGTCTGGACACTGACCCTTGAGAATGATGCAGAGGGTTACTTGGAACTAATAAGAGGGACATGGTCAAAACTGCCATAGCACCATTAGAAGGGGGTTCTATGGAGGGTGCAAAATGCAACCATGCAGTTGTTTTGAGGCAGATTCCTAGAACTCAACACAACAACATGTGATTGTCAGGTGAAGACAGATTTCTAGAATTTACATCAGTTGATTTAATTACATACAGCATGGGGATATTGCTTGGTGGGGGCTCAAACCCTTTGTCATTCTTAACCTAAAACAATCTCTGTTTTATAAGATAAACTTTCAGGATTTCTATATTTTATCTGTAGTGGATTCTGTAATGTTTACTGGTGGTATATCACGCAGCTTGACTACCTCAGCAGCATTCCCTGCTGTTATCAATATTGTTCTCCTGAGCAGCACATTGAGCTGGACTTTCTGGTACAGACATCCAGGCACAACCCTCCACTCCCCGCTATTTCCCTTACAGCACCAGTCATACCACCTCCTAACACCTTCACTCAAACTCTGGCTGCACCCTAGATTAGTAGCAACAATACAGGGAGAAGGCAATGGCATCATGAGGAGGGGGGGGGGGGGGGGGAGACAAAGTGTCAGATTTTAAAGTCTTGGGAATTTTCTGGGATCAGCAGTGACCGGTTATTGCAAACAGTGGGCAGCACTACTGAGGTGGTTAGACTGTATGGCATGTTTTTACTTACAGATATGGGACTTATTATACAACAAATACAACAAATAAATAAATAAATAAAATATTCATATTACTGTATTGTACTGTCCATTTCAAAAATACACTGTCTGACTTGATGTGCAAAAAAACAGAAAACTGCACCTTCCATATCTAAGCAGATGTCTTTTGTGGTAACCATAAACTGGTCAATATTATTTTATCAAATATCCAGCCCATTCCATCATTTTATCAAATCTGCTAGAAATCGATTACACAAACAATTCCCGGATTATCAACTTTTGGCCAAAATTGATTGATTCAGTTGACAGCGCCAAATGGAAGATTTCGGTCAATTGGCGGCTGGTCAGGAGTGCAGCGCTTGTTGAGTTAAACTTCAGACTGACTGATAGAAAAGAAGAGTTACTCTCACCTGAAATCCAGCGCTTCCTCTCGTGTCTTTTCTCCACCACCGGGGCCTCTCCTTATCTCTTCACTACTGGTGTCTCTATGGGGAGGATCATACATGATGTCATGCGCAGACCCGATCCTCCCCATAGAGAGACAGGAGCTGTGCAGGGAGGCTGCACCAATCGCTGGAACCACGCTGGGTAATGTATAAGTGGCTGGATCGGGGGAAATCGGGGGGTGCTGGCTACCTATACTAGCTAGCCTACTGCTAGCTAAGCCTTTTGCAGCCATGCAATCTGTTAATCCTGGGGGACTCCTGAGGCGAGTGAGCGGTATATACTGCTCAGAAGGTTAAGGCTGGGTTGCATTTAACAAAAACATATATCCCTCCATTCAGTGGCATAGTGAAGGAGCTTTGGGCCCCCTGCAAGTTTTATATTGGGCCCCCCAAGAATTCTATACATATCAATGGATACAGCTCACCAAAACCTGCCCAGGGCAACTACAGTGTCGGAGGTGCAAGAAGGGTATGGGGAGCAGTTTGTTAATGATTACCACTATTGCATCTATAGAAGTGATATTACCAGCACAGGTTCAATAAAGAGCTAATACTGTGATTGAGGGAGAGCCTATCGGGGCCCCTCTGGCTCAAGGGCCCCGATGCAGTTGCAACTTCTGCACCCCTATTGCTACCCATGGTCTCCATTAATGCTAAGAGACTGTGTGACTGTGGATTTTTATAGATTACAACATGTGAAGAGACTACAATTTTACATAGCTCTCTGTAACATGCTCTCTGTAACCCTCAGCGAGAGTCAATAATCAGATTCTTTAAGTGGATTGCAGACTCTTCCTAACATGTGTGGTCTGCCTGCAGATCCCCCTCCCCACCATAACATCCTCCTCTGATGCTAGAGTCTCCTTCCCTTAAATCTTGTCATACTCTAATCCACATCGGAGCTGGAAATAGCAGAGCTGTGACTTCACGTCAGTAATTTATCTTGGCTGTGTTAGCATTATAATGTGGCTCCTGGGAACACAATCTTTCCCATATTAGGGAGTGAAGTACAATAGGACCAAGACTGCATGATCACAGATTAAAATAATGATTTTTAATGTCAACCTCCATGTAGGCAAAATTTTGTATTTCCTATTTGAATTTATTACTTACAGGCCATGAAGAACACTGTTAATGTGAGCTTCTGGCATCTGTACAAAACATACCATGCAATAGGTCCGGGGGTTGGTTAATCTGATGGCGGATAGGGGTACAGGCCGATTATTTCTTGTGAAGGGTGCTAGTGAAGACCAAGGACTCCTTTCACTCTGCACCCTGTGAAAGCCCACATCACATGTGAACAGCTGTCTATAACAACCCCTGGTAGGTAACTAGATGTGTGCAGGCAGCTCTACATGCCTACACCATGGCTGTCATAGTTAAAGTGAAACTTTAGTTTCACTGGATAAAAAATAAAGAGGTGGCTGGTCAGCTGACAGATCCAGAGTGTCGGATCTTCTCGGCTGAGTGCAAGCTGAGGGTTTTTCTCTCCACCCCTCCTGCTGGCAGCCACTCTATTGAGCGCTGTGTTATCAAACCTTTCCCCCCTCATAGCAACAGAACACTTCACTAGTTACAGGCTAGTGACACATCTGTACAGCACTCAGACCTAAACTGTTGCCAGAGGGTTCAAGCCAGGCGAACTGTGCATGTGTACACTCCTTAACCACTTTTGTCTCCTGGACGTAGTAGCTACGTCCAGGAGGCCATGTGCGCGTCCGCACGCTCCCGCGGCCGATCGCATGCGTTTACGCGTGCTCCCGGCCCGCGGTTCGTTAGCCCAGGAATCAATGAATTGGGCTATGGTGCCCGATCACTGATACCTCTCCCCCGCAGAAAAAGCAACAGCTTCTCTCGAAAGCTTCGCTATTTCTGGCTCTTGCGTCCCCATGCGTCCCTCTAAGCGTATGTGTTACGCTTAGAGTGACGTCATGTAAACAAACTCATGGCTGCCATCTTGTGGCCAAAAAGTAAAACTACAACTAAATGCAAAAAAATAAATAAACACATATTTACAGAAAAAATTATTGTTTACATCCCACCCTCCCAAAAATACCCAAATAAAATGTTTAATATAAAATAAAAAAAATTACAATAAAAAAAAACAAAAACGTAAATATTTACCTAAGGGTCTACATTTTTTAAATATCAATGTAAAGATGAAATATTTCAATTTTTTTTGTATTTTAAACTTGTAAATAGTGATGGATGCAAAACGGAAAAAATGCACCTTTATTTCCAAATAAAATATTGTCGCCATACAGTGTGATAGGGACATAATTTAAATGATGTAAAAACCGGGACAAATGGGCAAATACAATACGTGAGTTTTCATTATGGAGGCAAAACTGAGAAATAATGAATTTTCTCAGTTTTTTTCTTATTCTTCCTGTTAAAATGCATTTACAGTAAAGTGGCTCTTAGCAAAATGTACCACCCAAAGAAAGCCTAATTGGTGGCGAAAAAAACAAGATATAGATCAGTTCATTGTGATAAGTAGTGATAAAGTTATAGGCTAATGAATGGGAAGTGAACATTGCTCGGATGCATAAAGTGAAAACGACTGAAGTGGTTAAAGGACAACTGAAGTGAAAGGGATATGGGGGCTGCCATATGTATTTACTTTTATGCAATACCAGCTGCCTGGCTGTCCTGCTGATCCTTTGCCTCTAATACTTTTAGCCATAAACCCTGAACAAGCATGCAGCAGATCAGGTGTTTCTGACATTATTGTCAGATCTGACAAGATTAGCTACATGCTAGTTTCTGGTGTTATTCAGACACTACTGCAGCCAAATAGATTGGCAGCGTAGCTCCTGAGGAGTTGCTAGGCAATGAAATGCATAGGGCAGAGCCACAGAGTGATGTAGGACGCTAGATGCATGCTGGAGACTGGCTTATCGTACCAGCAGTGTTTTTGAACGGAGCGCACGGCGGTGGCATATGAGGAGGTTTGGTCTATGACGGCGTCCATAAGGGAGCTGACTCCACCTATAGTCTCTATGTACACCTTGCTGCGCAAATTCTTTTATGATTTTAATACTTTTATACGAGAAAAAGTGCAGAATTACACTATCGGAAGCTGGTTTTCCGTGTGTTTTTCTCCATATATATACCGCAACCAGTCCCAAGAGGATGGATAAGAGGCAGACACATACAGTGTCCCATCATCTGAAATGTCACAGGAAAAGGAGGTGTGAGCCTGGGAGGCGACAGGGGGCCATACACCCCAAAAGCGCTGACTGGTCTTTTAAGACCCCAACATCCGCTGAGTGGTTTCCTGAAGAGGGACAGGATGGATGTATGAGTATAGCTGCTATATCAAGAGCACAATCACCTGACTACAAGATTGGAAGGGCTGACAGACAATTTGTGTAAAAGGATAAATATGGCAGCCTCCATATTCTTCTCACTTCAGTTGTCCTTGTGGTTTCCCATAGGTTTACAGAGGTTTGTTACTAATGTTTCTGTTATGAATCACTTCACCAGTGCAATAACCTCATTTAAGTGTGGGTTTAAAATAACTTTCTGAATGTGTCTGTTTTAACAGTAAGTGAATTTCTCTCATACATGGCATTGTCATTGTATTATTTTAAAGTATGGCAAGTATTTTGTCTTCAAGCTGTAACACAAAAATTCTGCTACTCTAATTATCTTCTGATTCATTCCAATAGGTGGGTCAGCCAGCTGGCAGGAGAAAGTGTTATCTTCTTCAGCTGGTAACGTTTAAAAAGTATAAAAATTACAATTTTTATTCTCATTGAATGACCAGTATAGTGAAATGTCATAGAGTTCTCCTTTGCTGGATTCTGCTACCAATTTCTTTTTTTTTTGACAGGTGGTTCAGCTTCATTAAATTCAGCCCTAACCCTTAGGCTACTTACACACCAGGACGTTGCGTTTAGGGGACGTTATAGGGCACATAACGTGCCCCTAACGCAACGCCTGGTGGTGTTGGAGCAGGACGCTACCAAGAGCCGCGTTACAAGCAGCTCTTGGTGCGCCTGTTCGGTCGGAGGCGCTGCGGAGACCACGTGAACGGAGCTCTCCGCATCACGTGGTCCCGCCAGCCAATCAGCGGCCGCTCCAAAGCGTAAACACTACAAGTGCAGTGAATGCCAAGTAGCCATGTGCCTGGCTACGTAGCGGCCTCTCCCCGCCTCCTCTCCGCCCCTAAAATTAAAAAAACCACCCGTACTGAGCATGTGCAAACAGTCTAACGCGGCTTAGCCGCTTATAAAGCACTGCATGCAGTACGTTGTCTTGACGTGAAGCGTTACTGTGTAACGCAACGTGGGCACTGTAAACATCCCATTGATTTTTCATTGCTGTGCGGTGGGGGTGCGTTACAGGCTGCTCTAACGTGCGCCTGTAACGTCCCACTGTGAAGCAGCCTTAAAGAGAGGAGCTGTCAGCCATACTATCTCAGAAAAAAACCACATATATATAAGTAGATAAATACTTGCTCTACTTACATAACATATGTATTTCACTGTCCACGTTTTGATTTTAGTGATTTTTCTACAGTAAAAAAAAAAAAAAAAAAAGAGAATCCTTAGCATTTCCCATTTTAACTGTGGCTATTTTGAAGCCAATCCTGATGTAATTTCCTCCCTTACTTTCCTCTGCCTGATTGTGTATGGATTGCCCGCCCTCCACTATAGAAAGTGCATTGACTCAGCATGAGAAATATTGGCCAATCAGAGAGGAACAGGGATGTGGGAGGGGAAACCAGGAGGGAGAGAGGCTTCAGCCAATCAGGCTGCATTAGTTAAGTCTGAGGGGAAAGTAGAGAAGCAAAAAAGGACAACCCAGCATGCCCTGCAACTTCCTTTGTGTGTACCAAATGTTGTGTGTACCAAATAAGTCAGGTGAACTGGGGAAGGATCATGTATCAACAAGAAAAGTAATAGTGATTTTAACTTTTAGATTGCCTGGTTAGCAACCTTATTACTTGTTTACCAGATAAAATTAAAGAATTGATTTTTGAGGTTATGCCCGACAGTTACACTATAAGCAATGCTGGCAGCTGTTTAGGGTTAGGCATTGGTTGGGGGAAGTCAGTTAGGGAGGGATCATGCTTGCATACGCGGAAATTGATTACCTGCAAGTGTTTCGCCGCACAGTTGAGAGTTTTTAACAAGCTTTTTTTTTTTTTACAGTAGCTATTGATTTCCATTGAAAACTGCATGCATTGTGCAGGAGAGTAGTGCAAGTTGTATCTTATTTTTAGGGCTATGCGTAATCGTATATACCTCCGGAAAACACTGTGGCACCATAGACTATATATATATATATATATATATATATATATATATATACGGTATGTTATTTCCCATGCGTTCTTTGTCTGCGGCAAAACGCTGCGGATTTGCTCAAGTGTGACCACTGCCGTACAGTTAGGTATTGAGGTTGGGGGGTGGAGGGTCGGTAGGGTTAGGAAAAGTTGTGGTTTTTGTTCACAAATGAAAATGTGATGTTTATTTGGAGCTCCACTTGCTAGTTGGATCGGCAAGCTTTACGTACAAGTTCAAAGAAAAAGCCCTTGTGTGTATTGCAGTAAGGAGGAGATAGTTTCATAGACAACAGTCTAGTCACTAGTATGGGGACTTTGCTCTTGTAACATTAACATCTCGTTTATTATAGCCACTCAGCAGTCTTCTGCTCACAAAACATGACCAGATGAATCTTCAGGTCAAGCAACAAAAACTGAAATTCTGGTGTATTCGCGGATTTCTAAAGAAAAAAAACATTTTACTTAGCATTTTAGT
Source organism: Hyperolius riggenbachi (assembly GCF_040937935.1). NCBI lineage: Eukaryota > Metazoa > Chordata > Amphibia > Anura > Hyperoliidae > Hyperolius > Hyperolius riggenbachi. Next base: position 235,905,909 of record NC_090651.1, on the reverse strand, counting down.
GCTAATCATATAAATAATTAAATCAAAGAAATATAGCATTCTGTCCAGAGAAGCGATTCTTCTGCTGATCGCTCCGGAATTTAGTGAGAAGAGACAGTGAACAGCTTAACAAGCACGCAGCAAACAAGTAAACAAGAGAGTCTCTGTCTCTGGCAGGGAAGGTCATTAGAAACCACATTCTAGATTCCAATTAACTTTGAGCTTTAATTATCAAGAGGTTCTAGCTGTATTGTGAACATATGAAACACTTCCTGTTCTGACCCAATGCACAAATCCAGGGTGAGGTCATGTCTGGCTGTAGCTGCGCAATGACATCAGATCTCTCTCTGAGCAGAAAGCACTATGTTACATTGGTAGACTGAGCAGGGTGACACAGTGACATCGTACAGCCTGTAGGCTCTGGAACTCTACACCAAAAGACTGAAAAACATTTTCACTCAAAAGCGAAAATTGCAAGCTCTGCATTAAAGAGAATCTGTATTGTTAAAATCGCTCAAAAGTAAACATACCAGTGCGTTAGGGGACATCTCCTATTACCCTCTGTCACAATTTCGCCGCTCCTCGCCGCATTAAAAGTGGTTAAAGAGGACTTCCGGTTCCGGCGCCTGCATGTAAGGAGGACGAGAGCGGAGCTCCGACAAGCCTGACTCACTGCAGCGGGAAAACCAACACGAATCACCCGGTAATTACATCTCTGGGTGGCCCACACTACAGCCCAATCAACGGACCCAGAATGGACCGCTATTTGACCCGCTCCTCATGCAAGGAACAAGAACACGGAGACGCTCGTGTTAAAGACAAGATGGCGCCTACCTCGAGGAAACACGGCCTCCGCTCTGACGACCGCTCCTCGCAAAGGGAATGGGATGATGAGTCAGACGTACCTTCAGAGGACGGTAAGAGCACCTCTCCCCATATAAGCTATAAGAATATAGCACAGGAGGTCATGAAAACCTTAGCGCCCGAGCTCCAAACCGCTGTTGAAACAGCCATCTCTAAGGCTCTTACGGGCATCAACCAAAAGCTACACGACCATACCTCCAGACTCGATGACGCGGAGCAACGTCTCTCACAGTGCGAGGACGACTTAGATAAGGCCTTCCACACCATAGACTTTATTACCAGGCAAAACAGAACATATCATAGCAGGATTGAAGACCTGGAAAACAGGTCGAGGCGGAATAACTTGCGCATCATAGGCCTCCCTGAGGCCTGCGGACCCGACATGCTGGCTGACTTTTGCGAAACAACCTTACCTCAGCTGCTGAAAATGACAGGGGAGTTCAAAACCGAGAGAGCACACAGAGTCGGACCACCTCGTTCTGCCTCATCAAGAGCCCCTCCAAGAGTAGTAATGGCGAGATTCCTAGATTATGGCGCCAAAGCTAAAATACTACGTGCTTTCAAATCTGGCAATGCTACCTTATCGTACATGGAATCCCGTATACGCCTATTCAATTACTATTCTCTAGAAGTCACCGAGAAGAGACAGTCCTTTACTAAAGCATGCTCCTTTTTAGCTCTAAAAAAGATCAAATTTGCCCTCTTATACCCCGCAGTTCTCAGGATCACCGGAGAAGATGGCCAAACTCATTTCTTCAAAAGTGCCAAAGAGGCAGATAAATACTTAATGGCTAATTACTCGTCACCCTCTGCTTCGCGCAAAGCTGTTCCTCCGCAGACCCAGATGTCACCCCCTAAATCTCCCTTCCAGGAAAAGGACAAGGAGTGAATAATCATTATTGGACCATAATCTGTTCAAGGCAATAACCTACAACTCTATTCCTCAATTTCCTCGCCCAATACATGTTCATACCATAACTCTCATACTGCTGTAGTGAGTAAATAGACTACAGGCTTCGGTAGCTAAGATGCATAGATGCAGGGAAGAAGTGAAGTCCAATGTCAGTTTGCATTTTCTATGTTTTTCCTTTCTCTCTCTCCTTCTCTCCTACTTATTCCTCCTCGTTGCTGGCTTCTGCAGCCATGGCTGAGACTGATACTAGTCACATTAACAATCTTTGAACTGGTTGCTAAAATATGTTCCAACCAGATGATAATCTGTTTATATAGTTGGGATTTTTGGTCTTTGCTCTCTCAGGGGTTATATTCTCACATGCAATATGAAGTTCACATGTTTATCTTTTATGCCAGAATTATGTTTAGACATGTACCTATCTGCATGCACACAGCTGAACGCCACCTAATTTATCCATATGGCTAACAAACCAACACTAAAAGTAGTATCCTGGAATATCAAAGGTCTTAGATCTCCAATCAAAAGAGCTCAGGTTCTGCGTCACCTTAAATCCCTTGACACAGACGTAGCATTACTTCAAGAAACTCATTTAAAGCCCCATGAACTTAACTATATGAAAAAAAAATGGGTAGCGCACTGCTCGGGTTCTCCCACCCAAAACAAAAAAGGGGGAGTTCTTATTCTCATAAACAAACAATTACAGTGCCAAGTCGATCCAATATACTGTGACAAACAGGGAAGGTGTTCAGCTGTACGCATCACGATGCCGAGTGATACTATTGTTATTTTCAATGTCTATGGGCCTAATGAGGGTAAAAAAGAATTTTTCCAACAACTGTTACCTATCATTATGCAACACATGCAATCTAATCTCATAATAGGTGGTGACTTTAATGATGTCATGCATCTACTAGAGCCTAGGTTCTCAACATGCGGTACGCGTACCCCAAGGGGTACTTCTGATGGTTCCAGGGGGTACTCATGCTTGATATACTTAACCAAGTATAACAAATTTAGAGTTTTAGAAAATGATAAATCCTACATAAACAACACCAAATTAGTATTTTAGCTAATTAAAAGCAACAGTAAATGCTTGGAAATTGTTTAGAACCAATTATTATGCACTACGTTTAAATATTTATTTGTCAAGGGGTACTTGTGATAATGTTTACCATGCTAGGGGGTACTTGGCGAGTACAAGCTTTTAAAAGGGGTACATGCCAATAAAATGTTGAGAAACACTGTACTAGAGGACAAGTCTAATCCTAAAAAAAACCCCACTCTAACACATACCACACCACTGGCTGAAATGATCGATAATCTTTCCCTACAGGATACCTGGCGATACCTCCATCCCTACGATCGAGAATTTACCTTCTATTCACATCCACACTCATCCTTTTCAAGAATAGACTATCTATTTGTTAATCAGTCCTTAATACATAGACTCTCGAAAGCTACTATATCAGACCTTGTTATCTCGGATCATTCACCAACAATGGCCGAATTCACTTATCAGATCCCCAAGGGTAACGATATCCTCTGGAGATTCCCCACACAGCTCTATGCTGATGAAGAATTCCACCTGCTGCTTCAGAACTGGTGGCTAGAATACCACCATGACAATAAGGGACATATTAACACACCCCAGCTGTTCTGGGATGCAGCAAAAGCGGTTTTGAGAGGCCGTATCATGGCATTTACCTCAGCAAAAAAGAGGAAAACTAATAAGGAATATGATAAATATGTACAAATCTCCAGAGAAGCATATCGTGCCTACAAAAAAACACCTTCCACCCAAAATAGAACACTCTGGCTTAAAGCCAAAACCCAAACGGATCAATGGTTCAAAATGAGAGAAGTATATGTCCAACCATACAAGAAATTGCAATATTTTAAGTATGGCAATAAAGCCGGGCGTTTGTTGGCTATAATAGCTAAAGGAGGATTTGAATCCTCCCCCATATCTGCAATAAGAGATGACTCAGGGGTCTGCCATAGCCATCCAAAAGAAATTAATAGTATCTTTAGGCAATATTTTGCCAAGCTTTACACCTCCCCTTCGACATGTAACAAAACAAAGAGCTCCCATATACTTAACAATCTAACCTTACCTAAATTAAAATCGGATGAACTAGCCTTACTAAATGCCCCAATCACAGCGCAAGAAATAACGGCCACTATTTCAAACTTAGCAAATAACAAAGCTCCTGGCCCAGATGGCCTCTCCTCAGAATTCTACAAAATCCTTAAAATACAAATATCCCCTACACTCGAGACTCTCTATAACGACATACTAACTGGGAAAAAATTCATCCCCTCTGGGAATGAAACCTATATCAAATTAATACATAAAAAAAACAAAGACCCATCTCTACCTGATTCCTATCGCCCCATCTCACTCATAAATCAAGACCTCAAAATCCTCACAAAACTCATATCAGACCGATTAGCTATACTCATGCCCAAATTTATTCACAATAATCAAGTAGGCTTCATTAGGGGCAGATCAGCCATATCTAACATTCGCAAACTCTTAGTAATCATGGAACAGGTGAAGGCCTATCCCATTACTCATCAACACACAGCCATTCTACTCCTCGATGCCCAGAAAGCATTTGATGCAGTCAACTGGGATTGGCTTAAACTTATTCTCGATAAAATGGGTTTTTCAGGTGAATTCCTTAATCTATTCAACTTAATGTATGCCACGCCCAAAGCACGTATTTACACCCCAGGCTTCCTTTCAGCTCCTTTCCCACTGCAACGAGGCACCAGGCAAGGATGCCCCCTTTCGCCCCTACTCTTTAACATAGCTCTCGAGCCCCTCACAAGATTAATAGACTCCATCATCCCAGGAGTTAAAATAGGAGAGTCTCGGGTATCCCAAACACTCTTTGCTGATGACATCCTTATTTTCTTAAACGATCCCATCACACAAGTACCAAAGGTACTTCAAGTAATCTCAGAAGTGGGCACAGAGTCAGGATTTAAAATTAACCAGTCCAAAAGTGAACTTCTTTACCTTTCATCCAAAGCCCACATCCCCTCCCCCAACCCATTAGGAGTAAAAATAACTAAAGGCCCAGTTACATATCTAGGAATACAATTAAACAGAGACCCACATTCCCTTTACCAATTAAACATATCCTCCCTCATCCCCAAACTGATATCCCAGATTCGCTCCTGGCATAATCTTCCTTTAAACGTCTCAGGACGTAGTGCATTGATCAAGATGATCACCTTCGGCAAGCTATTATACCCAATGCAAACATTACCTTTCCTTCTAAAACACAAAGACATTATGACACTCAATAAGGAGATAACCAGGTTCCTGTGGAGAAATAAAAGATCTAGAATCTCAATCCATAAACTGCAGCTACCTAAGGAACTAGGAGGGCTAAACCTACCTAACTTAAGACTATATAATCTCGCATGTATGGCACGACATATCCGAGACTGGGTCTCTCATACATCTGAATTCTCTAACTTAGATCTTGAAAGCTCATTAGCTGAACCCTGGACTCTCCCAGGTTTATTACACTCATCCTGCTCTAATCTCCCCCTTAGACTAAAACACAGCATAGTAATCAGAGACACAATGGTCGCCTGGAAGGAAATAAGAAAACTATTTAAGCTCCCATGGAGAATCTCCAAATATTTACCACTATGGGGCACCCCTGACTTCCCGCCAGGAATGCAACACAACACCTTTATTAGGTGGGAAAATCGAGGGATCAAGAGTCTAAGCCAACTATTTAACATCAGGGATAATCGCTGGTGGGAATTTCCAGAGTTAACCAGGTCAATGGGTATACCGAAGTCAGACTTCCTGGTGTATGGCCAGATACGATCATATGTTCGTAAGCATCTAAGCTCTGTATCTCCAATAGCTCGGGTGACACCATTTGATCGTTTTCTCCAACCAGGAGCCGAGAGACAATCCTTATCCACCCTACATAGATGCCTACAAAGCATCAACTCCAAAAAAACTAGCTCTCTAGCATTCCAAACATGGGCAAAACACTTTTCCCATCCTCAACTTACAGACAAAATTTTAGAGGGTCTGAATATATACAAGAGCATCATAATCAGCGAAACATGGCGAGAATCTCACCTATTCTTCCTACATAAAGCCAAATACGCTTTTAATATTAAATACAAACAGCCTCCTCCTAACTATAAACCAGAATGCCCCAAGTGCGGTCACCCTAATGCTGACATAGCACATTGCACATGGCTCTGCCCTAAAATAGAACTTTTTTGGGAACAAATCTCTCGACTCCTGGGGAGACTGGGATGTGGACACCACATACGAAATCCCATGCTATACCTATTCCATTCTTCTGAAAAGAGCAACATTAGATCTACTAACCCCCCTAAAACCCCAGATATCCTACATCTAACCCTAGCCGCGGCAAAAAAGGTCATCTACAACAGGTGGATATACCCCACTACACCCACCATACGAGATGTCACAGATGAAATGCTAGACTTATTCACTATGGATAAAACTGATACCCTATTACATAAAGAGAAAAATGCAAAAAAATTCTTTAGGAGGTGGAAACCCTTTATCAAACTAACGTTCTCCCGAGAAGTAATAGACAAATTAATGGAACCTTTCAAATATTCCTCCTGGTATTGTAATGAACAATTGATGGGCACTTTAGGCCCCTTGGAAATCTCCTCCTCAAGAATTCCAAGTCCCGACCTTTCAAATCCATCTGATTAATAGACTGGTTAAACCCTATCAAAGAGAGAGTAAAGACCTAACTGTTTAGGGGGGTGGGCGGGTTATCGGGGATGTTATAAAAGTTTATATTTCATTGGTTCACAACTGTTAAATTCATTACTTCCTGACCATGGACGGCCTACCTGTAGAATGGCCTCCCAATGTTCTAGTCAATCAAGCTACTATACCAATCAAACCATATTGATGATCACCTAGGGTGCTGTAACTTGACTAGGCCATTGTATGATGATCTGTTCTTACCTAACATATATGTAAACTGTCTTTTCTGTATTCACATAAAAAATTTCAAATAAAATATGTTTTAAAAAAAAAAAGTGGTTAAAAACAGTTTTAAAAAGTTTGTTTGTAAACAAACAAAATGGCCACCAAAACAGGAAGTAGGTTGATGTACAGTATGTCCACACATAGAAAATACATCCATACACAAGCAGGCTGTATACAGCACTCCTTTTGAATCTCAAGAGATCATTTGTGTGTTTCTTTCCCCCTGTTCTCATGCACTGAAGTTTCAGGCTGCTCTTTTCTTCCTGCAAACAGCTTTGCCCTTGTTTGTAATTCCTCAGTATGTGAAAGCCCAGCCAGCTCAGAGGACGATTTATCCAGCTTGTAAAAGATAAGAGAGAAGAGAGAAGCTGCTCTAATCTAAATAACACACAGGCAGTGTGCAGAGAGGGGCCTGGAAGGGGAGTTCATAGCAGAACCACAACACTGAAGAACTTGGCAGCCTTCCAGACACAGGCCGACAAGTCTGACAAGGGAAAGATACATTGATTTATTACAGAGACAGTGATAGTATAAAGTGCTGCAGTAAGCCAGAACACATTAGAATAGCTTTTGGAACTTGTAGGATGATAAAAAACAGGATGCAATTTTTGTTACGGAGTCTCTTTAAAGAATATAGGGCTCGAATTATGCTTCGGTCTGTTACTGGCACAGTTTATGGGGTGGTCTAGGAAGACCTAGGACTTCAAGTAAATCTGAAATGACGTGTAATATGAGGAGATTCACATATGATACTAGCCCTACAAAGAAATTATGTGAAGTCCCTTTCTGTTTTCCAGTATAGGAAGAGTTAAGAAACGTGTATGCAAAAGAGCTTCTCTGAGATAGTCCCTGAGACTTAGCCGAACTCAGTCCCATTTTATGAAGAGCAAGAAACAGCCAAGATACAGCTTGAGATAAGGTTTTACTGTATGAAATATGAAAATAATTTTTTTCTCCTGAGTTTTCTCCTAGGTGATATTGTCACAGCTTGTCATAAATGCATTTAAAGCCAACAAGCTAAAAAAATACTCAAAATAAATGTAGTGGTACTTTTTCACTAACTTTTGAGTACCTTTTCAATTGTAAAATGTTGAAAAATGTTTAAAGAGTAACTGTTAGCCCCCAAAGTGAAATTTAAATCTGTACAGCAATGTTTTATTTAGTATTAAACTGATCAAAAAAGCCAATGCAGAACTTAAAAATCTATATAATTTTGCTACTATGTAGCCTTTTTCCCAAGCTAACGACGCAAAGCCGCATATCAGATACTATTGACGAGCATGCAGAGCATGCCTATGTCTGCCCTCTCCCCCTCTCCCCCCCCAGGACCAGGTGCCGATCTATTTGCACCACAAACAGCTGACCGCTCTGACAGGGAGACAGAGCGGCAGCACTTCCAGCCGGAGCACCGCAGAGCAGCCAGCGCCGTGCATCTCTCACATGTGATTCTCTCACATGTGACTCGGCGCTGGCTGCTCTGCGGTGCTCCGGCTGGAAGTGCTGCCGCTCTGTCTCCCTGTCAGAGCGGTCAGCTGTTTGTGGTGCAAATAGATCGGCACCTGGTCCTGGGGGGGGAGAGGGGGAGAGGGCAGACATAGGCATGCTCGTCAATAGTATCTGATATGCGGCTTTGCGTCGTTAGCTTGGGAAAAAGGCTACATAGTAGCAAAATTATATAGATTTTTAAGTTCTGCATTGGCTTTTTTGATCAGTTTAATACTAAATAAAACATTGCTGTACAGATTTAAATTTCACTTTGGGGGCTAACAGTTACTCTTTAAAGAGAAGATGAAAATTCTCTCCTACGAGATAACTCCTATGCAATTAAGGCTCATTTGCAATTAACTTTCTCCTGAGTTTTCTCCTAGGAGAGAATTTTTCATTTTCTAATAACTTCCCAGTACTCTGCAATAAAAAAAAATGTATACCAAAAAGTGGGTGAAAAAGTACTATCAAAATTTTGATTATTTTCTTGCTTGCTGGTGGCTTAAAAGGCATTTTATTGACAAGTTGTGAAAATATCACCTAGGAGAAAACTAAGGAAAAAAAGTGAATTGCTGTAGCGATTGCGGAACTTCCTCCGTGACCAGCGCACAACGCGTGCGCTGATACGGCGGAAATCCTCCACAAGCGTGTAATTGCAGGAACCCAGCAAAAGGTGCTAAGCACCTGTAGAGGGAAATTCCTGTCGGCAGATGGCGCTGGGGAGTGCAGAGGAACCAATCCTCTGTAACTCCACAAATGCCAGACAGGAATTGTACGAAGCACAGAACGTAATCGCAAGAGAAGCGATTGCGAATGAGAACAAGCAAAGGGACAGGTTGTATGTGTGTGCGCCAATCTAGTCGCCACCCCGCGACAGCGCACACACAACAGCAGATACGAAACAGAAACGCAACCGCAAGAAAGGCGATTGCCAAATGTGACACAAGGCAGATCAGAACAGAATACGAGGATATCAAAGGCACAGCAAATCATACAATGAGGAGATACAGAAAATAACAAACGCTAACTGAACGCGAACACCGCACTCATTCGCAACTGTGCATGCGTTCATGCGCGGTCTCCACGTGATAAGCACAATAGAGACAAGCACGCCTAACTAACCATCGACAGACAAACATGCAACAGAGGACGCGAGCGCTTGCGTAACGGTTACCTCATCGAGCCTCCAGCAAGCGTTCGTAGCAGACAAGACAGACACTTGTCTAGCAGCACTAGCGAAAGTGGCTAGCGCGATCCAGGAAGACAGAACAGAAGGATCCACAGTACTAGCGCAGGATGCTAGTGCGATCCAGGTACAGAGTAGCAGAACAGAAGGATCCACAGCACTAGCGCTAGGTGAGTGCGATCCAGGCAGACAGAGTAGCAGAACAGAAGGATCCACAGCACTAGCGCAGGATGCAAGTGCGATCCAGGAAGGCAGAACAGAAGGATTCACAGCACTAGCGGAAAGTGGCTAGCGCGATCCAAGGAGACAGAACAGAAGGATCCACAGCGCTAGCGCAAGATGCTAGTGCGATCCAAGTGAGACAGATCAGAAGAGATAGCTGGTAGCAACCGCTGCACCAGCTATACTCCAAGAACAGAGATCAGGACGATTTCCTGTCGACCACCGCTGGGACAGGACAATCGCAACAGAACAAACAAAACAGATAAGCAATCCTAACTGCACTAGGGGAACCTGCCTAGCGCAGTTTCAGAAATTACTCTAAGCTGAACTTCAAACAGAGAGTAAGGCTGACACTCCTCCAGGAGTGTTTCTCAGGAAGGAATCCTTATGACCAGCCAAGCATTGTGGGAAATACATAGTTTTTATAGTACACGTCTCCAATGAATGTGGCCAGGCAATTTGCATGACAACGTATGCAAATTCCTCAGCAAACACAAGATGCAAAACTGACAGAAGCTCTCCTTTCGAGAGTCCTGCAGCATGCAAACCTAAACAATGGTCAAAAAGCTGCCTGCCTGCACAGGCAGCTGAGCAGATCATTACAATTGCATATGGGCCTCTGTGTTAGCATAGAAGGTTAAGTGGTGGGCATGCCCAAACAATAGTTCAGGCTAAACATACCGTGTATACTCGCATATAAGCCTAATTTAGTAGCACAAAAAATGTGCTGAAAAGTTACCTCCTCAGCTTATATGTGAGCCAGTGGAGCAAGTTTTGTTACTGGGAGGAGGAGCGTAAGGATCTCGCACTAGTGATCCTGCTCTTGCCAGTTGGCTCCCTGCTGTGTCTGAGCCCCCCCATCCCCTGCAACATGGTGTGCATGGTGCACTGCTCAAGAATACCTGTGTCCCCTGGCTTGTGGAGCGGTGCGTGCAAGCAACGTGTCAGCGGTGCAGTGATCGGGGATTCCTCCTGTGTGGAAATCACTGTGTCTCATAACTATGACACCATCTAGTGGAGTCTTGAGACACAGCTGTATCATCCTTGAGGCACATGGGGAGAGGGCATGACTTGCACTGGGGCACATCTGGCTACTGGGGAGGGGGCTTATAAGCAAGTCAAATCACTTTTTCCTGATTTCTGACAGAAAAGTGGGTACTTCGGCTTATATGTGAGTATATATGGTATTAGTTATGGTGCAATAGTTTACAGATAAGTCCTCCCCTGAAACCTCACAGTGTACAGGGGGTACATCTCTGGAACATTGAGAGATGACCTAAAGCACTTCAGTCATCAGGAGGCTATGCATGGTCATTAATGTAATACAGATTACGTGGTGTGGTTTTTCCATTTGTCCTAAGTCGAATGGAACTTATTTGTGCACCCCCTATGTGTAGCTATAAGTTAGGCGTAAGACAAGGTGCCTTTCACTCTCATTAACCAGTTTGCAAACAGGCGATCGTGAAGGAGCAAGACATCTACACGCCACCTCATGCCCTGCTATAAACATTTCAGTTAGGAAGGTTCTAAGGATACCAGCCATGTCATCACACACAGAAAATACATAATCATGGCTCTATTTATGGGGCATCCCATCTTATTGTGCAGAAATGTTATTGTCACAATTTAAATCAAATTCATATATGCAGTATATATTTTTGCCACACATAGATCACCTAGCAAGCACAGCACGGTCACATGGGTGATAAAGGGACACAGTAACAATCAGTAAACATTCCACACACAGCAAGCAGTGAGCAACCAGCCAGCCAAGGGGCATTGCCACAATTTAAATCAAACTTATTCATATATTTATTTTTTGGACACACAGAGATCCCCTAGAATGCACTTTACAGTCACACAGTCGGTAAAGGGACACGGTAACAGTCAGTACACATTCCACACACGGTAGGCAGTGGACCAACAAAGGTATATTTTTCACAAAATGTCTGTCACACAGATATTCTGATATTACTGATAACACAGTATGGTCGGTCACACAGGTGTTGCTGTGTGGGGGTAACACAGCAAACGAAGTGTCACAAATGTCAAAACAACAAATTAACTTTTATACAGTGACAGTGGCGTATAACAACGACACGCAACCACACACGGCACGGTCACACAGATGTTGAAGTGAAACGTTAACAGTCAGTCACATTCCACACAAAGCAGGCAGTGACCAGCAAAGGGATATTGTCACAAATGTTTGGCACACATTTTCTGGCACACTGAAATCAGCGATAACACAGATTCAAACCCTGGTCTCCCATGTCAAAGGAGGTGCCCTTAAAGCGGCCCCAAACCAAACATTTTTTTTTTAATTAAAAATATTTAGCTGCACCACTTTGACACATACAAAGATAAATAAACATTTCTTCAAACCTATGAGCATTTCAGTGCATGCTTTTTGCCCTTCTCTTTTCATAACTAGGGTTATACTGGGGGCAGCCATTAGCAATTCCTCCATTGCCGGACACCACCTACTCCACCAGTTTGCCGGATTTTGTCCCGGCAATTTGAAAGGAAGGGAGGGGTTCCTCCAATAAATGTAAAATATTTTATATTTGTCATCATGCAGCTGAAAAAAGGCTGCTATTTATTATTATAATTTAGAAAATAGATTTTATTTCTGAAATCTTGTATTTTTAATTTGGGTCCACTTTAACCAGTACACTATTAATTTACCTTTTCTCCTACTTTTTCACCAAGGTGATATTTTCACACCTTATCAATCATCAATACAATCAGGGGCGTAGCAATAGGGGGTGCAGAGGTAGCGACCGCATCGGGGCCCTTGAGCCAGAGGGGCCCCGGGGGGTCTTACCTCAACTTCAGTATTAGCTCTCTATTGGTCATGTGCTCATAATAATCACATCTATAGATACTTTGAATAGTGGTAATCATTAACAAACTGCTCCCCATTCCCTTCTTGCACCTCTGATACTGTATTTGCCATTGGCAGGTTTTGGTGCGCGTATCAATTGTTATATATAGAATGCTTGGGGGGCCCTACTGTAAAACTTGCATCAGGGCCCACAGCTCCTTAGCTACGCCACTGAATACAATGCATTTTATGCCACCAGCAAGAAAGAAAATACTCAGAATATTTTAATGATAGGATGCAAATCATCCATGAGAAAACATTTATATAACTTGCACGATCAGTGGCTCGAGAGCGTATTCCAGAAACATAAATCAGCCTGTCTGTTGGAACCCCAAGTGTAATTTCAGAAATGTGATTTTAGAAAAGCCTCCATTTATTACAACCTGAAATTCTGTAGCAATGTTACTAATAAAAATAACCAACCATATGAAAACACTTCCAGTCAAGGGGAACATTAAAGCAATTAATTATTTACAATTGCAAAGAACAGGTGGTCAGTGTTACCTTATCCATTGTAACTGTTAACTCCCAGTCTTCATGTCCTCAATGCAAGTTTCATCCATAGCAAATGTATTGGAAGAGCTGACTGGTCTTATCGCAGGCCATATCTTGTGTTCAGAACTATGGAAGAAGCTCCAAAGACAACATGCAAATTCGACATGGGGCAAGATGATGATGGCATCTGGATATCCTTTTCTGACAAGCCAAATCATGAGGGATTCTGCAAGAGATCCAGAACTATGGGTTTCTGTGGGCCAAATTCAGTTTGTCAATATCAAGCATATACCAGCCATAAGAAATTAAGCTTGGGTTATCCAAAAGTTTATATATCACATGTAACATTAATATCACATCAGAAGGTACATTTGCCTCTATGGTCAATCGGTCAATTAGGCCTATCAAGCTCCTCTCCTAGATTATGACTGCCACCCATGTCATTTGCCTTACACAGGATCACTTCCAAACATGTACGCCAATCACAGTTTTTTGGACTTCTTCACTCTGGGTCAAAATTTAGGCCCATGTCCCCCAAACCCTTCTGCAAGGTCAAGGCTAATCACAAGTTCCTGGTCCATACCAAGAATAGGTCTGATTGTGATATATAGATGATTTCTAGCTCACTTAATTATGTCAGCAATGAACCTTGCTTTCAAAGTTCTTCTGTCCAGGTCAACTTCACCCCATCCAAGCCGGTCACCATCAGGTTTCCATACACTGGACATACACAACAGCTTGGGAATAGCTCATATAAGTTCTGCTGCCTATATCCCGATCACATGAAGAAAACCTTATTTCCTGCCCAAGAAACATGAAGAAAACCTTATTTCATGCCCAAGAAACCCATACCCATGCAAATATCACCTTAAACCATTACGGTCCACAGCGTTGCATGTCAAAGTTTTGGAGTTGAGAGACAATAGCACAAACTTGATAACACCTACACAAAGGGTCACTGCTTACGTTCAAGTCATCCCTTCTGTTCAGGAAAACCCACCTTCCAGCCCAGGCTCAACTCGTCACCATACAAGCTCAGCAGCCCCACTGCCAAGCTTCGGGTCATTAAACAGGCTGCTCTCCATCCTCAGCTCTGATCACCACACAATGTACTCTTCTGTAGCCACCTGTCTTCTTCTAGACTGCTTGGTCTATCTCAAGTGTCAATACCAGACCTCCATTATGCCAAGCTAAGAATTCTCAGCTGTTAGAATGATACCAGATCAACAGGTTGGCGAGTATTCAGAATTAGCTGGAGTACCAAAATAGGAGAGGTATACAAGTAGCCATAATAATGTGAAAGCTAAAGAGATGAAAGCAGGAAAGTATGAATTTGCATCCCTCAGAAGGGCATTTCAAGGGATCCTCTTTCTTCCTGCGATAGGCATGGCACTGAGCGCTAGGATGAGAGTAGAACAAGGCATTTCTCTGCCCTCTCTGCTGCTACAAATCAAAGTACTGCTTGTTTGGACTAGTACTTTGTAGAATGCAGATAACAGCCCTCCACAGCAGCCCGGTGTTCCTGGACACGGAGGAGCGCCCTGCTGCTCTGCCAGTGCCTAGATTACAGCAGGGACAATTCTCAGCAGCCCCCAGTCTGGACTTGAGCACCGAGAGCGTTACTCCTCCCTCTTCTTAACCATACATGGAAGGAGGGGGCGTCGCCATGGCAACAGCTGAAAGCCACTGTGCACTTTCTAAATCCTACCGGGTGGAACAAATGGACTAGCTACAATATCAAATCTCAGGACACACTGTAATGAAGGTATTCATACAAATGTCATAAACATGCCACCTACTTTGTTATTACTGTTGATACCCTTATCAAGGCGAGCTAGAAATTCCACATACAGAATTCTATGTATGATCAATTCGAAGACCAGCTCTATACACAGTGCTAGACGCGGGCAATCTACAAATATAAGCACACAGGAGGCAGAAACACTTGCTAGATGGTTATAAGGACAGCGCAAACGTCACCGCTTTATACTGTCTGAAGAATTGTTAGAAGAAAATAGGAACCAAAAGACGTCGATTCTGTTTTCGTTGAGACTGTATACGCGTATGGACAGGAAACAGTGGGCACGTGGGTACTACAGAGGCTGTACAAGAGGGAAGCATGGGGAAGCCTCGCAGGTCAGTGATTTGGGTTTATTTCTGGCTAATGAGATGTGTGTATAAGGGAGCCTGAGCTGTGGTGCGCAGGCATGGAGGAAGAAGCATTCGAGTAGGTTATCGGGATGTCACTGTTTTTGCTACTCCTTCCAGTGATCTGAACGTTCTTGATACTGCTGTGTACTGGAGTTGTGAGTGACCTGCCGTGTGAAGTTTCTTCCACATCATTGTGTCCCACACCTGCTCTCTGATCAGGATTTTAATCATGTCTACGTTTCTGATGGATATGTCATGCTTTTCCTCTCTCTGCCATGGGTGGCAAAGAAGATAAAATGGTTAAGTGCATCCCTCCTTCAGGCATGCAGTGCATTGCCATACCACAACCCCTTACACTGTAACACAATTGCTACACTGTGAATGTTGCATATGTGGTGAATTACAGTGCAGTAAGCTGCATTACAAACCAGCCATTACATTGCGCCACTGAGAATGTGGCCTCATGGACACACAGCAGTAAATAACTTGGCTTTTTGAAGCTAGGAAAAAGTTCTGGGTGGGTTTTGATTTGAAGGAGGAGGTGAGTGTGAGGTTTTTCACACTAGAACGTTTTGATGGAATACACCTAGGATGCGGGAAGGAAAGTAACATGAAAGTCTATTGACTCATGCTACCATTCACATTAGACAAAGCGTTCCAGAGCATTACGTTGTAACACCTCTGGGAGCTTTTAATCGTACGACACAAGGGTTTCCCTGTCGTGTGAATTAGAACTAGTGGCGCTGACAGACGTCGAAACGCCACTTCCTGATGTCATGCTGTGCTCATAACCCATGCACGAAATCGGGTTTGTGCATATGTTAGCTAGTGGCAGGGGCGCCTTAACCTACAGACCACCCAGGCAGCGGCTTGGAACGGCTTTGATAGGGAAAGGCGCAATAAATTACTGTCAGTCCAAGGGGAAATAAAAATTCCAGTCATGAAAGACCGTTGTAAGGGACTGGAGAGAAATAGATTTCCTTCTGTTTTAAGAAGGCACATTACACCAAGCTTTGCTTTTTTAGTAGGAGGGCATTTTGGTTCCTTTTATCCCCCTATACATTCCTAGTAGCTTGGGTCACCCTGAGCTGCTTGGTTACTCTGCTCTTTTCACAAATAGCCTTCTGCTAAGTCACTGATAAAGCATCATTCAGAGTTCAGATTTATAGATACTCCCTAAGAAGAAGGTGTCTGGTTTATAGCTGTTCTCTGCCCCACCACCCTGAGCCTGAGTGGCTGACTGACATTTAAGGGTATATAGAGAAAGTTTTCTACTCTCACAAGTGTTTTTAGGAATGCATCTAATAAGGATTCATAGAAAGATTTGAGACAGTCCCTCACTATTCAGTGTACAGAGGTGACAGCGCCCTACCCCCAAATGTTACTGAGTCTGCAGAGCGAGACAGACAGACAAACAAACAAACAGTAAACTCTGCAGACAGCCCTGTGCTCTGCTAGAATGTCTGGCATATCTAGATGTCAGGATGCTCGCCATGACTAGCTATGGAGCGGTAGGATCATCTGATCCTCTCCCCTCTGGGACACACAGCCTGCACTTCTCCCTGAATTCACAAGGACAGTGTTTGAAGTGTGTAATGTACACATTGGGGGTTGCAGGTTTTGTCTTTCATTGTGAGAGTGAATAGGAGGGCAGCATCTAAAGCTCAAACAATGATAATGGACATGTAAGCAATGTGTGTAATTACATCCATCACTATTTATAATTGAAGCTGGCATAATAATGTATTTCCATTAATGCTGTCTGTTTGCCCTCTCTCTAATGCTATGTACCACCTCACGATTTTTCCAACGATTTTCCCGATGTCCATCAATTTTTTTTTTTTGAGCGACAAGTAGTCATTTACACGATGTCGTGACATCGCTTAGCGTTGTGTGGTGAAAAGTGACCGTCACTCAGGATCGGATCTTTAAGATCCTTGACGACACCCCGTAAAGTACTCCGGTCGCTTGACTTCTCGTTCGCACCCTTCCTGTAATGTCACGTGACAGATGAATCAATGGACGCTTGTCATGAGGGGACACCTCGCTGGATCCATCTTCCTGTGTTGTTGCAGTCACTGTGGTGAGTGTGGAGCTTAACTTTGCTCACCCTCTGCTCATGCTCCCTCTCCCACTGTCTCTCTGACCAAACAACTGCTACTTGGGGAACAATGTGCACAACTATGTACACTAGTCTGAGCGCTCTTCAGGGGAGCCAGTAGCATTTGAAACTATTATTGTGTATTTATGTAGCACTGACATCTTCAGCACTTTAAAGAGTATATAGTCATGTCACTGACTGCTCACTGGAGCTTACAATTTAATCCCTACCATAGTCAAACTGTAATGTCCGACCATATTATTATCATCATGTTTTTATAAAGCACTGACATCTTCTGCAGTACTTTACAGAGTACATAGTCATGTCACTGACTGTCCCCAGAGGAGCTCACAATCTAATCCAACCATATGCTGGATACACACGGTGCGTTCGTGCACTCGATTTTCCCGTCGATTCCCGTTGATTCCCGTCGATTCGTTTATTTCCAACATGTCCGATTTGGATTTCGATGGATCGTTAGGTCGATTCGCATGCAAAGTATGCCGAATCGACCTAACGATCCATCGAAATCCAAATCGGACATGTTGGAAATAAACGAATCGACGGGAATCGACGGGAAAATCGAGTGCACGAACGCACCGTGTGTATCCAGCATAAGTCATAGTCTAATATACTACCATATTATTATGTATTCATATAGCACTGACATATTCTGCAGCACTTTACAGAGTACATAGTCATGTCACTAACTGTCCTCAGAGGAGCTCACAATCTAATCTCTACCACAGTTATAATCTAATATTTTCAATATAGGATTGTTTTGGGGTAAACCAGTTGACTTATTAGTATGTTTTTTAGGATGCAGGAAATGTCTGAAGTGTCTGAAGACAGAAACTCCATGCAGATTTTGCCCTGGCCAATGTTCAAGCCTAGGACTCGGCACTAAAATGCAGTAGTGCTACCCACTGAGCCTCTATTCTACTCATAGATATCTGCT
The DNA here is from genome assembly GCF_040937935.1 of Hyperolius riggenbachi. Lineage (NCBI taxonomy): Eukaryota > Metazoa > Chordata > Amphibia > Anura > Hyperoliidae > Hyperolius > Hyperolius riggenbachi. The sequence continues at coordinate 235,887,645 of NC_090651.1, read as the reverse complement.
CATACATGTCATCAATTCTGACCCTCTACTACCCTTCCTCCCTCCATTCTACTTCTCTTCTCTTGTATCACTTACACTACAAACACTGTGCTTATCTCCAGAATGGATTATGAATCAAACTATTAGGCCCAGTGCACACCAAAACCGCTAGCAGATCCTCAAAACGCTAGTGGTTTTTGGAGCAGATTTCAGAGCGATTCTAGACATGTTTAGAGACCTTTTCTAAACATGCCGAGCGTTTTTGTGAAGCAGATTACAAATATTGTTACAGTAAAAGCTGTTACTGAACAGCTTCTGTAACAAAAACGTCTGGAAAACTGCTCTGATCTAGCATTTTTCAGAGCGGTTTGCATTTTTCCTATAATTTACATTGCGGCAGAATCACTTCTGCAAACCGCAAATGTGCAGCAGGAGGCACGTTTGCGGTTTGCTAAAAACCTCAAACCGCTGGTGTGCACCATCCCATTGAAATACATTAGCCAAGCATTTTCACAGACAGATGCGGTTGGCGGATCACTGCAAAAACCGCTCGGTGTGCACTGGGCCTTAAACCACCTTACCATATCAGCCCTTCAATGTCATGATATACCCACTCCAGTCCTACCCTAACAGGTGGTAACATATTTGCATACCTCATAATGTTTGTGAAAAATTATTTTGAAAGTAAGAATGTCTTTCTTGATAATCCAATCTTGCAATGTGACTGCCATTGGAACTTGTAGTGTGGATGCTGTATGTATTTGAGGTGCATACTGGCAGCATGTGCTGTATGGCATACAATGCTGATCATCCACAAGGCAAACGTAGGCAACTGCCTAGGGTCTAGAGAGAGTTTAGGGGCCTGGTGGTTGTTAGTCCCCACCAAATCTAACTAAATAAGCCAGGTGGTAACTATCAGTGGAGGGCAAAGTGTTATCTTGCCTAGGGCCCCGTTTTATAGTCATCCTTCTCTGATGGCTTATATCATGTGTGAAGTGTTCTATAATGTATATGATTTTTGTTTTATTTTTTATGGGGGGGGGGGGGGGGGGGCACAGGATTTCTTGCCTGGAGTGACAAGAAGGCTAGAGGCGCCCCTGGCTAGTGGGAAAGGACCCTCAGTAGGTTTCCACTGCTAATTCTTTCCCATAGATTATTTCTGCTGCTCTTTTGTTTTCTTGCATGGAGCTGCCATCTTGCTGATATAAGCAATTTGCTCAAAACCGAGAAAGTACAGCAGTTTCAAACCAGTATAAAGAATTAACTCTTGGGTTATATCACTTTCTAATCGGTGCTTTATTTTTAAGATGTTTACTAACACTTATCCAAAATAGGAAGTGGCCATAAAGAGTAATCGGCCGTTCACATTAGGACAATTAGTAATGTGCCTGTGTGTATTCAGTATACTGTGTATTCTAGAGTACTATTTTTGGTTCAAAGTGTGAAGTTGTGTGCCCTATAATGTTTCAGGAATCAGAAGCCAAAAACAGCAAAGACAGATGGGGATGTGTATGATGAATCTTTGTCCAAGGCTGCCATCCCTTCCACTAAAGAGGTACATCACTTTGCAGTCCAATCCATTGTTTACTAGTTAGGGAAGCATATTCTTTTTGATCTAAGTATGTCTTTTTTCCTCTTGGTTACAGCTCTCATCAGAATACTACAATGATGCAATTGATAACTATCATGAAGGAAAGTTTAAGGTAAGTCCTCATTTGCTAAAGACATTTTGAACTTTGGTCTAAAGTTTATTGCTGATAACTTGATTATATACCTTATTGCTTACAATATGAGCTCATTTTAACATTGTATAATAGGAATGGTCGATGAGATATCTGAGTTGATGAAGGATTATGCAAATTCTGTATAATCCTGCACCTGACTGAACCACACATGGAAATTCTGTATAATCCTGCACCTGGCTGATACACATGTGTAAATTCTGTATAATGCTGCACCTGGCAGATTCACACATATAACTTAAAAATGGAATCAAACTAAACATTTGAGGGATTTGATTGGTCCAGTTTTAAGCAGCATAAATTTACATACAAAATGTACATAATTTTGCATCAACTCGTAATTATTTCCATCTCACTGACTATCCCTATTGTTGGACTATTAACTGTATAGTCAAGCATTTATATATAAGCACCTGCATGGAAGATTCCCAGCAACTGTGCTTACTCCTGAACTCCATTTTATCATCTATACTAATATGTGCTATTTACATTATGACTGCCCTCCCTCCACACGTTATACTGTGAAACTCTGTGGCTCCTTATTGAGATCCCTGATATAGATAAATCTAGAGATATCTATCTATCTATGGGCTGGTGCACACCAAGAGCGGTTCTGAGTTTTTGAAAATGCTTTTGGGCTGAAAAACTCTTGGCTAATGTATTGCAATAGGATGGTGCACACCAGAGTGGTTCGTTTTTGTTTTGTTTTTTTGTTTGTTTGTTTTTTTTCCCCTAAACAAAAACTCTGGTCCTGCAGCATTTTGGCTGATTTCTGAGGTGTTTCTGCCTCAATGTTAAGTATAGGAAAGTGGAAAACCGCTCTGAAAATGCTAGATGAGAGCAGTTTTCCAAGCTTTTTTGTTACAGAAGCTGTTTGGTTACAGCTTTACTGTAACAAAATATAAAATCTGCTACACATAAATGCTCCAAAGAACACGAGGCATGTGTACAAAATCGCTCTAAACATGCCTAGAATCGCTCAGAAAAACTGCTAGCGTTTGCAGATCTTCTAGCGGTTTTTGGTATGCACTGGCCCTATACTTCTATTATTTGACAGTCCTATTCTAGTGGACTTTTTTTTTTTTTTTTAATTGCAACCCTCCCACCAACATCGTGCATCTTCCATGTGGGCTAGAGTGTTCTCACCCAATAAAACAGTTTATGTACTAAACCATCTTTCAAATCGCATGCTAGGCTTATCCCATGTGGGTCTATTGTATAGTGAATGCTTATCTATCTGCCATTTAATGGACATGGCCAGTCCTCACATGTTGGGTAAAGTTTCCATCCTCTTCTCTAAGTACATTTATTTACTGATTTTAAATTTAGTTTGTACAATTTAAATTATAACATTTCGTATGAATTGCCTGCTTTTGATCTTTATAATTGACGATTATTTGCAACCAAATATGTCCATAAGGATATATGTGCTCCATATAAAATTTATATAATGGAGTCCAGTTGTAACTCATTTATTCCAACAAAGCCTGCACATTCCTCTCACTTGTAGGTTAACTTTAAATATGCATCATTTTGGAATAGTTGGCAGAGCAATGCAAATCCTAAAATGGCAAAAAGAATATTATACTGCTCTGTGCATTGTCTTAAAGTGATGCATTCTGGTTTTACTTTTTGGACAAGTGGAAGTGGTAACTTTCAGTTACTGTCTATTTTAAAGTGTACCCAAGGTGACCTGATGAGATAGGCCTGTGTATGTACAGTTCAAAACATATTAATAATCAGGCTGTTTTACTTGTTTTATTTTGCTGCATGAAAGAGTTAATTTTCAGGCATGTAAGTGACCACTTCTGTCTTGTTGGGAATATAGTAAACATCACCATTAACCACTTAACGACCACCTAACGCCGATAGGCGTCGGCAGGTCGCAGTGGTGTTTCCGCTCCATGACAGTTCACGGAGGGAGTCTCCGTGAACAGCCTGCGAGCCTCCGATCGTGGCTCGCAGGCTAATTGTAAACACGCGGGGAAGAAATCCCCGGTGTTTACAGCATACGGCGTTGCTGTCGCAGCAGCGCCGTAAAGGAGATCGGCGTTTCCCGGCCTCTGATTGGCCGGGGATCGCCGGCATCTGATAGGCTGAAGCCTATCAGAGGCGGTACAGGACGGATCGCCATCCTGTACCGCCCGTAGAGAGGAGAGGTAGGGGGGAATAGCGCTGCGGAGGGGGGCTTTGAAGAGCCCCCTCCGCTCGGCCACACAGAGCGGCGGCGATCAGACCCCCCTAGTGGGGAAAAAAAGGGGTGGGGAGTCTGATCGCCCTGCAGCAAACACGATCTGTGCTGGGGGCTGAAGAGCCCACCCAGCACAGCGCAGGGAAAAATCCCCTGGTCCTTAAAGGGAACCAGAGATGAACGTTTCACACAAAATAAACCTATCAGTCGATAGCTTGTAAAGAATAAATGCTCTACCTGATAATTTCGCCGCTCTGGTGTGCCTTTTTTAGTGTTTTTTTTTTTTTTTTTATCCATTATTGCTCCAGGAAAAATCAAATATGGCCGCCGGCTCATATCCCTTCTGCTTCCGGGTTATGAGTTCTGGATGTGCTGTCTAGGCTATATGAGACTATGCTAGGCTAGGCTATATGAGAAAAGGCTGCTGCAGCCTTTCTTCTTTGCGCTTTCATTTTGGTATGATGTGCAGCTGCCTGTAGGAATGAAACTGCAGTCATCATCATTATCTATGCACACAGATCATATTGCAGCCACACTTGTCTGTTTCAGAGATTCTCTCTCAGCAGGAGCAGCCCCTCCCATGTCATCACAGCTCTCAGCATGCAAAGCAGGAAATCTGAGCCAGGAGGTGGCAGGCTTGGGCTTGAAAAGACTCCACAGAAGAGGGACTCAGCTATAATGATTCCAGGTCAAACCTAGACTGAGCCACTCTGGGATTCTTATCACAGCTGATAATAGACTAATTAATCAGATAAGAATGAAACTAAAAGCAGGGTAGGTGTTTACTGTCATGTTCCCACTGATAAATGTAATAGAATACATGAGGGTGCTTCGTCTCTGGTTTAAGTGACACCACAGCCATAAAAGTCTTCCTGACAGAATACAACTTATGAGGGAAAGGGAGAGATAGAAAAGAGTCAATAGTTCATGTATATTAACTCTATTTTTAGGAGTAGGGGATAAATACAGTTGTTTTCTCATCAGTTTATTTTCATCTCTGGTTCACTTTAAGAAAACAGTAGCATGTTGATGTATCACTACTAAGAGGTCACAACAATCTTCTCTGTGTGAATTGTGTATAATTCAGTAATGTGACTTTCTTACGTTTTATTGCAGAGTCTGATGGAAAAAGGAGTGAAATTTGACAGTGATGATGAACAGTATGACAGCGAGGTATGTGAAGAGGAGCCTACTTGTGCATAACTGAAATATTAAACAGGACCAGAGACTGCTAATACAAAAAACGGGGCTTACCGACATCCTGCCGCATCGAACTGTCACTCTTGCTGTTAGCTCTGCTCTCCCGTGGCCGAAGCCCACTCGCTGTGCCGTTACTATGACTGCAGAGCTCCTTGAACCAGTCAGGAGCCAATGAACCCTGTGATATCACTGTGAGCTAATGTGCGGCGTGGAGATTGAGATTTATGCCCTGGCAAGGATAACGTGTCCCAAATAGGGTGTAGATTTCAATCGGACTGGTCCGGAAGCAGTTAAGTGTTTCTCATCTAGTTACATTTCAGAAAAGTTTGCCTGCTTCTTTTGCATACATAAAACACTTATAAACCTTGCAATGGAAACAAAGTTACAATAAACAGATTACCAATTGCACCCCTTCCTACTGTGGGGGTTCTACACTTAGCCCTTGTAGGGTCTAAGTAAAGAAACAAAATGCAACAATAAGCTAAGTGCACACTGTATCTCCTATACCAGTTCAAACCCACTCTGGGTCACTCCTCAAGTAACCACAAGAATGAGCTCCACAAATCGACTCTACTTCTTCAATCAGTGGCCCTGTTTCAGCCTCTAGTATTAAGTGGTGGTATGAAAAAATAGGCACAATCCTCAATTGTAGGGGAAGGGAGGCACCTGGCTGATCCATACATGTAACCAGTGAATGCCTCCACAATACTTGGTCACTTCAAGCAACAGTGCAGCCTCTGTCCAATGCTCCCTTACAATCAATGGATGCCTACTGGTGCAGTTAACACTAAACAGCTACAGCTTACAGTCTCCAGGTTTGTGTGCTCTGCTTCCCTGCAACTCTCACCACCATCCCCTAGTACAGTGCTTCTGACGTGGGTTAAAATAAATATGGCAGCCTCCATATCACTCTCACATCGGGGTATCTTTAAACGGAACCTAAGCTGAGAAGTATGTGGATTTTTCCTTTTAAAATAATACCAGTTGCCTGACTCTCCTGCTGACCCTGTGTCTCTAATGCTTTTAGCCACAGCCCCTCAACAAGCATGAAGATCAGGTGCTGTGACTGAAGTCAGACTGGATTAGCTGCATGCTTGTTTCAGGTGTGAGAGCTAGATACTACTGCAGCAAAGAGATCAGCAGGACTCACAAGCAACTGGTATTTTTTAAAAGGAAACATCCAGATCCCTCTCAGTTTAGGTTCCCTTTAAGGTGAGTGTACACACACTCAAATACTGTTGCCCACAATGCCCGCAAGGATCGGTGATTGATCTGTAGGGCTGACGGTTCAGGGAGGAGAGCTGTACAGCTACATCATTCTTCAGAAGAAACAGAAACATCCGGCACTAGTACAAGGCTCTTCTCAGTTGGTTTAATATCACAGGGTTAGATTACATCAATCCGCACATTCCATGTTCCATATTCTATATACAACAAACTGTCTGCCTAACAGCCGCTTCGCTCAAACGAGCTTCCTCTGAGGCTCCGTGGAGCACGGAGCCTCTGAGGAAGCTCGTTTGAGCGAAGCGGCTGTTAGGCAGACCGCCGCTCCCACATTGCCCCCCAGCAAGGACCACCAGGGTATGTCCGTTTATTGTATATAGGATATGGAACATGGAATGTGTGGATTGCTGTAATCTAACCCTGTGATATTTAATCAACTGAGAAGAGTCTTGTAGAAGTGCCGGATGTTTCTGTTTCTTCTGATGATTGGATATATTGAGAATTTTTTTTTCTGTAATCCAGAGCACACAAAAGTCAATACCCTATTGATCTATCCCTGAAGGTGCTTCCCTCCAATGCTGGAGACCGCAGTGCCGATCACTTTTTTTCATTTCCAGCCACTTCTGCCGAGAACCCCCTGACGTGTACAAGGCTTTAGTGTGAATAGGCCTCAGTATTCACTTGCACGTGGAACACAATGTACATATCTCTCGAAAACATCACTGGCCTAAACTGAGGGCTCCCTACACTGATAACTATACAGAAAGGGTCATTATTCCATTTATTCCTCTTTTGATCTGAGGGATCAAAGGTCTCCCTTAACAAGAAAGTTAGCTTACAGCAGGGGTCTCAAACTCAATTTACCTGGGGGCCGCAGAAGGCAAAGTCAGGATGAGGCTGGGCCGCATAAGGGATTTCACAATCGCGGCGCATCGCCGCCTCTGCCCGCCCCTCTCACTCTTCCTTCACAAAGAAGGGTGGGGAGAGGCGGCGATCCGTGCGCCGATTGATGTCAGGAGGGGCAGAGCTGAAGCTGAAAGCTCTGCCCCTTCCAGGAAATGCTGCCCGGGCGATTTGGGGGCTCTGCAGCAATCGTTTAGCGGCGGGGATGCGGCGGATTACTTGGGAGCACTGAAGCGAACTATAAGGAAGCTTTTGCTGGCGAGGGCCACAAAATATTGTATCGAGGGCCGCAAATGGCCCGCGGGCCACGAGTTTGAGACCCCTGGCTTACAGGGACAACAAAGGATGATTTGCATATTCAGCAGTGATGCATGGTGGAAGACATCATATGCTCACCCCAATCTGAATTATCACAAATACCTTCTGTTTTAAGGCAAACTTGTTTTTCTTAACAAGAAAGGCTAGATAAACTGGGCTCATTTAGTCTGGAGAAAAAACTCCTTAGAGGAGATTAACATGAATAAATACTTCAAAAGGCAATAGATAATTCAGCCAGGCCTTGTAAGGGTTTTCCCCTCCTCAGAATCAACTGAGATATGTGAGGGTGCAGGCTGGTGTTGTATCATATTTTCTGGTTGAACTCAATGGATTTTTGTTTTAGTTTTTATTTTACCCAAATAACTATGTAACCAAGTTAAAGTGGTAGAAATGGGAGTAAAGGACACAAGTTCATGCAACTTCCATAATTGAGTAACGTACCCTACAGATTTCTTTGTATATTGCCACAGGATGAGGTTATGCCCCTTGATATTCCTGAGGAAGATGAGGAGGAGGAGGAAGGTGAAGAGGATGAAGATGACCGTGTTTCAATGGGAAGTGACCTAGAAGATCATGGAAAAGATGGTCAGTTAACATGCCCAAAATACGTTTATACAATTTTGTTTTTTGTCCTAGTAGCTGTAAGTTAGTTAAGACCAATGATTGAGGAAAAAAAAATAGGAGAGGAAAAAAGTACTCCACTGATTTCAACAGAAATATCGTCCAAATATTTAACTAATTTATTCATCATCAAAAAGTATAGAAAGACATTTTGTTACTGTGTCACAATAGTAGAGCAACCATTAAGACATTGAATGAAGCAGGTGGTTTTGGCGCCCCAAAACTTTCGGAGTCCCAAAACTAGGTGCCCTATAGCAGAAATGTTGTACTGTGCGGGGAACGTAACGGTAATTCGGGGTTCTGGCGATCTCTGGACCCTAAATTACATCCCCCTGTGAGTTGCTATGACTCAGATGGGGAATGGTATTTAGTGCCACTGGGAATTTGAGCGGTAGCAGGGGGAGCCGTCATTCTGCTCACCCTGCACCTGGCTCATTGGCGGCATACATGTACGTACACTAAAGACATTACTAGATCAGCCTATCGCCCGCTAGACCCTAGAGCAGGGATGTCAAACCGGTCCTTCGAGGGCCGAGGCCCACACATATTTTCGACACCGCTCAAATTAATTGATGGGTCTGAATCAGGAAAGGTGTGGTCCATTAGGTAGAACACATTCCTCTCTTTCTTTCTTTTTTTTTTTTTTTTTTTAGTCCACCCTAAACACTGGCATGGATCTGGCCCTCCAGGCCTGGAGTTCGACACCTGTGCCCTAGAGCAATGTAATTGCAGACCACAGTTTGTATATTCAAAGTGTAAAATACTTCTGGAGCTCTATGTATAGTATTGTATACAATCCTAGATCTTGAATCATATAATTCCGTTATTATACGAATTGTACAGGTGAATGAGAATTGTGGTTGCAACATAACCTTACAGTCACGATGCAGTGGTAGCGTGCCTTAAAGGGAACCTTAACTGAACGGGGGGTAAAGAGTTTCACTTACCTGGGGCTATTACCAGCCCCCTGCAGCAGTCCTGTGCCCTCGGAGCCGCTCTGGAATCCTCCAGTCCCCCGCTGTCACTTAGTTTCGTTTTTGACGACTCACCAGTCGGCCAGCCGCCATGCGTATTATTAGACGCGCATTCCCTAATGCAATTTGCGGTGTTTCGGACCGCAATGCGTACAAAAACACGCATTGCCGCATATCTACGCGTGCGGAATGCGGCAACGCGCATTTTTGTACGCATTGCGGTCCGCAACAGCGCTAATTGCAGTAGGGAATGCGTCCAATAATACGCATGGCGGCTGGCCGACTGGTGAGTCGTCAAAAACGAAACTAAGTGACAGCGGGGGACCGGAGGATTCCAGAGCGGCTCTGAGGGCACAGGACTTATGCAGGGGGCTGGTAATAGCCCCAGGTAAGTGAAACTCTTTACCCCCATTCAGTTAAGGTTCCCTTTAAATGCAGCACACCGCCTTTATAAAGGCCTTTTCCAGAAGGAAAAAGATCCAGTAGTGGAGTCTCTAATCCATGTCTTCAATACTGGAATTGTAGGATTGTAACAAATTAACAATGTCTTTTTGATTGTGAATACCACTGATCTTTTAATTTTCAGCTGATACTATTTTGTGCTGTTAAAGTCAGTGAACAAGGTTTTTATCACTCCTTTTTTTCCTTTTTTTTTTTTTTCTTTCTTTTTTTTTTTTTTTGAAACTGTTGCAATTGGGCAAAATACTACACTGACTTCTATGTTGATTACAAAGGGTCCCTTCCTGCCACTGGTAATTGTAAGGTGTCTAAAAGGATTTATTCACATTGATTTCGACAATCTACCTACCACTTTGAAGGTGCCTATAAGATCTTTGTGACCTAAACTAGAATTCAGATAAAAGAAAAACTGCATGACCCCTCTCTGGATAAAGCCCATGGACGTTTATGGCTCTTCCTCTAGGCAAAACTGCTCCAGTAACTTCAAGTTAGAAGGGTTGCTTTGCTCTACACTAATCTTTAAGTCATGGCACAGATTCTCATTTGGATTGAGGCCTGGATTTTGACTAAACCATTACAAGTTATTTAAACCTTTTTCTTTTAACCTCTCCTGTGTACCCCTGACATTGTTTATTGGCCATCTAGAAGGTCAATCATTCTCCCACTGTCTACTCTCTGGCAGACAAACTGCCCTGTATTTAATGCCAGCCATCTGTCCTTCAGTCCTGACCAGTCTTCTAGTTCTTGCTGATGGAAAAACATCCTCGCTGCCAGAGCCGTATTTACCATAAGGCACTGTAGGCACATGCCTACAGGTGCCTGATGATGAAAAGATGGCTCACTCGCCTCACCAAGTGGCTCCCTCCCTCCTTCCCTATGAAGAGTCCCGAGCTGAGTGTAAATGAGGGGTTACTCACCTGGGTCTTTTGCATTCCACTGACCAGACTTCCCTTCACCCAGGAGCATCTCTAGACGAGACAAATAACATTTATATCGCGCTTTTCTCCTGGCGGACTCAAAGTGCCAGAGCAGCAGCCACTAGGGCGCGCTCTATAGGCAGTAGCAGTGTTAGCAGGGTCTCCTACTGAATAGGTGCTGGCTTACTGAACAGGCAGAGCCGAGATTCGAACCTTGGGCTCCTGTGTCAGAGGCAGAGCCCTTAACAATTACACTATCCAGCCACCACCATCTCTACCAACCTAATACTTGAGGGCACCTCTAGCTACTTAGTGTTAGGTAGCCAGAGTTATCCTCAGCATTAAGCAACACCTGCTGCTACCTATGATGGGCAAGGGAATTAAAGGAAAGTGACAACGGTTCAGCGGGGGTTTGTACGTTTGTGGAGGGCAAGTCGAGGGTGCCAGGACATCTGTGCCTATAGGCTTCTGTGAGGCAAATCCGGGCACAATGCTGCCGCATTATCGGAATGGTGTTCTCATGCTACTGGGAAGTGTTGGGTTTACACCACATGTGGCATTTCCCATCATGATCGGAAAGTCCAGTTTTGGTCTTGGCCATAGAACCTTCTTCCATGTGTTTGTGCAACATGCTGTTATTATGCATTGTGTTGGATGTTTTTTTTCCTGTTACACTAAAAAATGTTATTTTAATTTTTGTTTTTAGGACTTCCAAATGAGCTGGCCTGGGGACAGAAGAAAAGACTATACTACGACACAGACTACAAGGACTACGGCAAGAAAAGTATGTATGGTAATATTTGCCATTGGCGCGTGTGTTAGGATTCTATGTGTTCCTGTCTTCAGGAGTGCTTATGAAGATGCTATACTTAAATTTCTCTGCATGTATATCATTATCCATCACTCAAGTTATTTGCCATATTTTTATGCATTTATGCAGTGCTTTACAGAGTACATGTATACATCCCCACCTTACCAACTCCCCTGTTTAACCGGTTGTAGTATTTTATACTCCTGTGTCACAAGGCAAGAGTGCTAACCATTTAGTCAGTAGTCTGATCATAGGTTAGCCTTGATTTCTTGAAAAATAATGTGCAGCAGGCTACCTAGTCACTGCCGGTTTTCCTCCTCACCCTGAGCTACATTCCCTGAGCTAAGGTTGTATATACACAACCAATCCTATGTACCTAAACTCCTTTATCTCGCCTTTCTTAAAAATAGGTAATCATTAAGGGCTTGTTCACACTAAGGGCGCTTTTGGGTTTTTTTAAGCGCCGGCAATTTTTTTTTTAATCGCCCTAAAAGCGCTTGTGCAATGTTTCCCTATGAAAGTGTTCACATATGAGCGGTTCGATTCCGATCTGCTCACCAAAATGCTGCCTGTATTATTTTGGGGATGATTTGCCTTAATGGAAGGTATAGGGAAATCACAAAGCGCTTTGTATAGCGATTTTCCCCAGTGCTTTCATGAATAAATACACTATTTATTTCTGGGTGAAAGAGTTCCAAAAACGAATCGCTCTGCAATAGCGCTTAGAAAAGTGCTTTACAAAAGAATTCCTATCGCGTCGGTAAGTGCCGGGAGGCGCTAAAAAATCGCACACAAGTTGCAAACCGCTGGCGTCAGTGATTGCAATTTGATGTGAACAAGGCCTTAGCCTAGATTTTCAACTTCTAAAAGGGAAAAAAAAGAATGTGGGAGAGTCTGATTTATGGTTATTTTTATAGGTGCAGTCTATCGCCCCAGTTTTTCACCACAGAATTTTTTTTTAAAGGCAAAGTTTACCAAAATGGGTTTACTTGTGGATCATAACTGGCTGATTAGGTCACCTTCCTGTATCTCCTGGTGAGTCCAACAATTCGAATTGCTTTCTCCCACAAGACCTCAATATGTCTTGCAGTTGACTTCCTAGAAAGTCTGAATTAAGGTGGCCACTAACGGTCCAATTTCTAGTGAAAAATCGTTCGAGCGATCAAATTCTGATCGGACAAAAAATCGTTCACTACACCATCAACTAACCAATCATTGCTTCCTATCTATCACAACCACCAAGACAATCCAAATTTTCGTTCGACGAAAATTCATTCGGGCGACATTTTTTTCACTCGTTCATAATAGATTGTGTCCGCCAATGGAGATTATTTACAACCAAACCGATCAGAATTTCTGATCGCTCGAACGATTTTTCGCTAGAAATTGGACCGTAAATGGCCAGCTTAAGGTTGGCGCCATCTGAACTGGCAATTTTGGGAACACGAGTTTCCCACTTGCTCCAGTTTAGATACAAGAATGTGATGTTTGGTTCAGGCAGCTAGCAGCTGAAATCCATTTCCATTGGATGATTGTTTAAGCAGGGATGCAGTCTGCCCAGATAGAGATATACAATACTGGCAAGCACAAAACTAACAGTATGATGCATGCAGGGGGCATATGTGTCTCGGCCATTGAAGGAGTCCTCCATTTACATGGTAATGCGGTGGGAGTGGTGATCCTGGATTGTGGGAGGGGACAGAGTTGGGATCTCTCATATGGATCTCTTGCTGCTAAACGGCCTGTGGGCTGTAGAAAGTTGGTAAGTTTCTAGGCTGAGCCCATGCACTAAATTATCAGTGTTGGGTATCCTGATGCCAGTAATAACTTTGAAGTTTCCCTTTCTAGTTCTGGTTGTCTTTTTGTAAAAGGGGCAATAGTCATAATTGTAAATTTTTTGTTTGTGCTGCTAAAGGGCTAGTTCACAGTGCTCAGTTGCATTGCAGAATAATTCTGCATGTCAATTCACTGCCCATACAATTCTATGGGCCTGTTTACAGTACTTTTGTAACTGATCACATTATTTTAACTCTCTGCATGCAAGTTTTGTATTCAATTTTATGTCCAGTCTCCATTGCAGTTCAGTCATTCTAACTCGTGCGTTATGCAACTGACCACTGTGAACCTAAGTGTTTTCATGATTTCCTTTTCTGATTATATAGAAGTGAAGAAGAGCAAAGAAGAGCTGGATGCGGAGGCTGAAGAGGAAGAGGAGGAAGCACAAAACGTACAGAGGCGCTTGGCAAAGACCCTTAATGAGGAAGATTATGGCCTGGATTTCCTACAGGTACTGTAAATACTCTAAACATAGATTTGAGGGGAAATGGCATTGGCTGAGGGGAGTCAGGTGATCTGGAACACAAATAAAATCACCAATTAGCTGTGCTCTTCCTACAGATTCTTTGCACAGGGAAGGGCAGGTGCTGAAGCAAGGCCGTATCCATGTTAGTGTTTAGGATGGACTGAGACATGGAGATGTGATCTGCTTGATGAACCACACTTTTCCTGATTCAGTCCCATCAATTCATTTGAGCGTCGCCAAAAAATGTGTGAGGACCTCAGCCCTTGAGCGCTGGAATTGGACAACCCTGTGGGTGTGGCCAAATTAAATACATACCAGTGTTAACCCATTGCAGATCCATTTAACATATGACATTTCTGTGAAGTTAACTTGAGTGTTTTTGTCATTGCCACTTGGCTTACCTTCTATAGCAGCCATAAAGGGATAGGGGATCTGCTGGGTGGTGATGGATTCGCCCAAAACTGATTTCTGGATGAATAATGCAACCTGTAGTATGTTAAGTGACTAGATATGGTCAATGAGATGTTAGCAATTTTGGCTTCCATGCTAGTTTAATGCATGATAAATCTGCTCACAGGCTGGAATTTTTAGCATCTCATTGAGGGCCCTTTTTGCTTATTTCAAAACTCTTCCTCCTTTTCATTTCTCACTCCCTGCTCTCTAGGAGTTTGCACAGAAGGCCAGTGAAGAGAAGCCATCTGAGCAGAAGATCGTGAAGAACCTGGAACAAATGTCTGATAAGGAGAAACGCAAGTTGCTGAAGAAGGAATCGCCAGAGCTGCTGGAGCTCATTCAAGACTTAAAGCTGAAGGTGAAGCTTTCACCCCCGCTGAATGAATAAAAGCAAATAAAGTGTACCAGTTTGTCTCCAGGAGGCCATCACCATGGCTCGCTCTTGGTAGATTCCACGTTGGCTCCATGGATGACCACTCTTATTCCCAACCTCCAACCCCAAATTGGGGAGATCTTCTCATCTCTTTTGTGTCAGTTATTTTCTATTACTTCTCCTTTTCTTTCTGTTTGATGCAGGGCTGTGGAGTCGGTCCAAAAATCCACCGACTCCGACTCCTCAGTTTAGGATTCCACCGACTCCGACTCCTCGACTCCGACTCCTCTAATTTGCATATTACAATTTTGTTGATTAAAAGTATGTAACATGAAATACGTCTCTTAACTGCCAACGCTTAGGAATTTTACAAGACAACTGAAGTGAGAAGGATATGTAGACTACTATATTTATTCCCTTTAGACTAAAACTAGTCCTTGGTAAGAGTACTTGTAAAAAGGTACAAACCGGAACAAAGAACATCTATCAGGCCCTAGGCAATGTAAGTGTGGGTACATGTAAGAATGATGTGCAGGTACTCTGCAGGGGAATGAGGAGATACTTCCTCTATTACACATTCTTCATGCACAATCTGAACAAGGTTTATGGGTGACAGACAACACCTCTGTGTTCAATGTGCACAGCATTCTCAGTGGATTCCCTGCAGCTCTGTGGGGAGTGCATATGTAGAGTATAATACTACTGTGTAACAAAGTAAATCTGAGACAGATGAAATTAAATTTTTATACATACCTGGGGCTTCCTCCAGCCGCCTTCAGGATAATCAGTCCCTCGTTGTCCTCCTCCACCACCTGGATCTTCTGCTAGGAGTCCAGGTACTTGAGCCAGTCGGGCGTAGTGCGCATGCACACACTCTGCCGCCAGGAGCATACTACACCTGTGCAGCACTATTGCGCAGGTGCAGAATGTCCCTTGCTGTGGGAGCGGCATGCGGCCGGACAGCGCTGACTGGCTGAATTACCAGGACTCATAGCAGAAGATCCAGGTGGTGGAGGACAGCGAGGCACTGATTAGCCTGAAGGGGGCTGGAGGAAGCCCCAGGTATGTATAAAACTTTACTTTTCATCCGTCTCAGGTACCCTTTAATTTGTAGTCACCAAACCAAATTTTAACAACATATCAAATTATTTGATTTCTTCAGCAAAGGGAGTGCATACATTTGCATAAACCAGCATCAATGCAGAATTATTTCCATCTCAGTGACCATCTCTAGTGACACAGCTACACATCAGGCTTTATTCTTACAGCATAGATGTTATTTAGTATATATAAGAGATTCCTGTGTACACATCATATATACAGTCACAATCAGATCTGTATATCGGACCTTAAAAATATGGGACTGCTTTATTGAAGCAGCACAAGTAAGTAATTTTGATTGGTTTATTTCATTTTTGTGGACTAAGCACAGCTATAACTGTATATATACATTATTTTTAATGACTATTATCTGAGAAATAGAACATTTTATCATATTTTCTATTTTAATTACAGTTACAAATTCATTAGGAGTCTGAGTCGGAGTCGGTGCATTTTTTCCCGACTCCGACTCCAGGCACCCAAAATTGCCCGACTCCACGACTCCGACTCCGACTCCACAGCCCTGGTTTGATGACATGCACCTTGCACTCGCTCTGCCTTATGTACACTCCTGAAATAAAGGGACATCTAATTGTTCTGTCCTTTGGAGAGGTGAACAAGCAGGATATGTTTACTGCATATTGTGGAGAGAACTACAATAGAGGTCAACTGTATCTACAGTAGATTGGAATATACCTGAAGGAAAGGCTTTAGAAATCGTGAAGCTTATTGTGCTGGCAGAGGATTTTCACCTAAAACAATCCAAACTGCATCTAGTTTACATTAAACCAAACCTGAACTGAAGATAAACTAAAGTTGTGTTTTTTGTTTTTTTTTAAGTCTAATTAGTTATCATTGACAGTTAATGCTGGGAATACACGGCTCGATAATTTCTGACATGTCTGATCTCCCGCCTGATCGTTTTTTGCGCTCGATTCTGCATGGAGGACAATGGGAAAAGAGAAGAAAAATGAGCGGTAGATAAGAGAATCTCCTGCAGAATCGAGTGTGGAAAACGATCAGGCGCGGAACCGAGCGGCAAAATCGAGCCGTGTATGCCCAGCATAAGTCCTAAAGAGAAACCGTCATTCAGAGAACTGGACTTTCAACCCTTGTAGTGAGAAGGTGAAAAGGATAACTAGTTTTATGTAGGTTCGGAACTGTACATATTATCTAATCACGTCCTCATGTCCAGATACTTTTTCAGTTTTCCTGCATAGCAGAATTATTAGCATCTATATGACCCTCTTCTCAGGATGCAATCTCCTCTCTACCTCCACTTGGGATCTTCCTGTTTTTATAAGTCCCGTCTTACAAGACCAGCAAGTACATGATTCTGACTAGCAGATGTCAGCTGGCTTTTATTTTTACCTATGTTTGCAGTTATTGTGAATTGCTCCAGGCTGAGCTTGTTTGCTGCCATTCTTGGTTGTTGTTGTTGGGTTTTTGTTTTTTTTTGTGGTTGTTTTTTTTTTCCCTGCCCCACCCCCTTACTACACGACAACCTCTAGAAAGGGCTTTTACCTCCAGTCATCCAGTGCGTGGGTTCTTATCCCTATAACTGTTTGGATTGTTGCTTGGAGAGTATCTGAAGACCCAAATGTATTGTGGTGTGCATTTTTATCTCCAGGCTGTACTCAAAATCTAAAAATACCAATCCATTTTTTTATTTTTTTTTATGATTTGTAGTTGGAAGAGGTTAAAACTGAACTGGAACCATTATTGCAGATGGTGAAAGATGGCACCATACCCAAAGGAAAGGTATGAAATGTGTTTTAATGTGAAATAATAACACACAAAGGGACCCACCTTGGGAAAGGAACACTACAGGCATGTTAATAAGACTGATTAGCATGCTGGATTACGGCCAGGTTACATCTTTGTTCCATTCTTGGACAGCTTCCACCAACCTGGCATTAAATGAGCTTTCCCATTTCCCAAGCAATGCATGAATTACTAACTGAGCTGTAACATTTAACATGGACATCATTCTGTTTTCCAGGGCAGTGCCTACTTGGAGACAAAGTACCAGTTGTATATGAAGTATGTGCCATTTGCAGATTGTATGCTGTATTTTATGTATTTACTGTTTATTGCTGCTACAAATAAGTTGTTTGTTTTTTTCCTTGCAGTTATTGCACAAACATCAGCTATTATCTAATTCTGAAAGCCAAGAGACTGCCGATTACTGGCCACCCTGTCATAGAAAGACTGGTCACCTATAGGAATGTGAGTCACTGGGTCTGATGCACACACCCACATACACCAGGACAGACTATTTGGGCGTACGTATTAGTACACCGCCTGGTCAGTTCGGCGAAGGGCAAGCCGAGTGACTGCTCACCTTGCTGCTGCTGAATCACTGGGCGGTGTTAAATACTATTCCTCCTCTAAGTCGTAGCAATTTAGAGGGAGAAGTAATTTGGGGTTCAGCAATTGCCGGAACGCTGAATTACCCTGGCGCAGGACTATAGCATTGCAGCTATAGCCACGCTGCCATCTGGCACTATGCACTTCCGTACATGCGCCCAGATACCTGCTTTCACTATTTGGGGTGAGTGGGATGGAGGGCTAACCTTCCTTACCGATACTTGTGTGTATATAATATATAGACCTTTTTAGGTTAGCATTTACACTTAGTCTGGTTTTCTAGCTGGCAGTAGAAGAGAGGTTCAGTTGAACATTCAGGTATGCAAGTGAGTTCCCCCTAGTACTGTTGGACTACAGCGTAACCCACACTGTTAAGGAATTACAGCCATAAACCTTTCCTGGGAGAGAACAGCTTCTGAATGCAGGAGAATGATAGAATAAGTAATTTTTAGGAGTAGGCAGATAGATAGTATTGTTTGTTTTTCAGCTCGGGGTCACTTATAAACACTAAAGCCTTTATGGGCAGCATATGCATATAGCAAACATGTCTTTATTACGTACCTGAAATATCTACTAGGTGTGCTTCTTGACTGTTTAGAAATACTATTTTCTGTGTGGCACCCTGTTAAGCCAGCATAAGCCACAGGTGTTATCTGAGAGCATGGCATATTGTCGTCATTGTGGTGACCATATAGTCTAACAGGGCGATATTTGGGAAGGGTATGCCAGAAGTTGTTTGGGGGGGGGGGTCTCTGGACAGTGTAGTGGGTGTGGCAGAACAGTGTGCTAACAATTTTTAACCTGGTATAACTTTTCATATATTTCACATCATAGATTCAAGACCTCACCATATACATTGTTGTTGTTTTTGTTTTTTTTCCCTCCAGTTAATAAATGATTTGGCATCTGTGGATGAGCGATTGTCGTCAGAGGTTCGCCTGTTGCTCAGTAAAGAAGTTATAGGAAAGTCTACTGCATCAAAACGGCCGAAAACTCGACCCAAAGCTTCCGTAAAGGAGACTACTGAGGTAGACTGACATTAATTCTAATTTAAAAAAATATTATACTGTTATATCTAAAATTTCAGCTTAATATCTGGCCATATCATGTTTTGTGTGATTGAAACAGCATCCCCTACAGGTGGCTGAAGATTCAGATCTGGATGAAGAAGATGCTCTGAACTATTACAGAATGATGGAACAGAAGTTGCAGGAAAAGAGGAAACGCAGGGTGGAAGAGACTGTGTAAGTATTAGAGGATGAAACTGCTTATTATTATAATATTTTATACCTCTAAGCCACAAATTCTCCATTAGTGTAATATATGCTGCAGGTTGCCTCTCATGGAGTATCTTTGGTTTGCTCTAAAGAAAACCTGTAATGAAAAAACCTCCCCAGGGGGTACTCTCCTCGGGTGGGGAAAGCCACAGGATCCTATTGAGGCTTCCCTCGTCCTCCTCGGTCCCACGGCGGCGGAGATAAAGCTCCCCGAATAGCGGGGATGTAAATATTTACCTTCCCGGCTCCAGCGCAGGTGCTGTATCGGCTCTCCGCTCGGAGATGAGCGGAAATAGCCGATCGCTGTTGGGCAGCTCTACTGCGCAGGCGCAAGTCTCCTGACAGTAGAGCGGTCCCGACAGGGATCGGCTATTTTCACCTATCTCAGTGCGGTGCGGAGAGCCGCAACAGAGCTGCTGGAGCCAGGAAAGGTAAATAAATCAGCGCTTATCAGACACTTCGGGGGAGCCAGCGCTGGACTGCCTGCAGCTGCAAGGGGAGGGGGAAGCCTTATTGGGACCCTGAGGCTTCCCCCTCCTGAGGTGTGTACCCACCCCACTGGAGAATGTAGCTTGGCAATTAAACTATTCAAAAATCTGATCTGAAAAGGATTTCTGATTTAAAGGGACACTCCACCCAAAAGAAAGCAGTTAAAATCTGTCAGAACTGACTCTCCTCATGGGTGATTCTCAGGGTTTTCTTTATTTTTGAAAGCATTTCCTGAACAGTAGTTGCGAAGTCTGACTGACCAAATAGTGTGCAAACATTTAGGGAGGCTGGCTGATATCTTACTATTCATTCAGGGAATGCTTTTGATCTGTGTGGCTTTTTATGTTCTCACTCTGTTGAATTTTCTATGGGCGTTCTAGCCTGGTCCCACAATCCAAAAAAACGTATTAGGGTTTTTTGGCTTCCACCCAAATTGGCCCTAGATAGTGAGTCACTTTGTGTGTTGGTTATTGACCTTAATTGTTCAATGTACTCTATAAAAATCCACTGTAAATCAGCTGCTGATGACTAATGTAGAAATATGCACACAGGTTCACTTTTTGAGTCTTAGTTGACTTTACCCAAACATTTCTGTTGGTTGCAAAGCATTAAGAGACCCAATTGTGGCCACTCGCCATCCTGTATCAGAGGTTAGAAAGGCCAGGGAGGGTTGGGGTAGAGAAGTGTCTGCTAAGGTCTTGTTGGCCATTTCAGCTGTCTCTGCTCAATGGTTGTAGCAATGCAGCATCGATTTCTCATAGAAGTGAATGGAAATAGATAAGAAAAGATAATAGAATCAAATTGGAAATCTATCGGAAAATCGACTGAAAAAATGCATCGTGTGTACCCAGCATTTGGGAAAGGAACTCTGAGTTAGGCAGTCAAGTTGGGTGTAGTAAAGATGCAGGGGCGTGCAGTTTTTAAGATAATAGATTTAACCTCCTTAGTGGTAACCCCGTACTACATACGGGGTAGCCGCTGCGGAGGATCACATGGCCCCAGGACGTTTTTTTTTTTAATTGCGCCATCCGCTTTAGCTAGCGGTTCGCTAGCTAAGCGTATACTCAGTTGCTCCGGTTCCCTCGCGATCGCCCGCAATACCTTCCAGTATACGTACCCCCCCCCCCCCAGCGTTCCCACGTCGGCGCAGCTGCCCAATCGGCTCCAGGCTTCACGATGACTGCGATCGGGATTGCGGATGACGTCATCTCCGATCGTTGCCATAGCAATGCTGGAAGCCAATCGGGAAACTACACTTTTCGTGGGATTGTGGCGAGGTACGTATAGCCGGTGGCGATCGGCGGGCATGGGGCGTTCCGGAGCAACCTTGTACATGCGCTTAGCTAGCGAAATGCTAGCTAAAGCGTGTAAAAAAAATAAATAAATAAATCTCCCGGCGGACGCAGCCTCAGAAACTGTGTACCGCCAAGGGGATTTAGGGGGAACTCCAGTGAAAATGTTATATATTAAAAAAAAAAAAGTGCTTCATTTTTACAATAATTATGTATAAATGATTTAGTCAGTGTTTGCCAATTGTAAAATCTTTTAAATCCCTGATTTACATTCTGACATTTATCACATGGTGACTTTTTTTACTGTTGGCAGGTGATGTAGCTGCTGCTTGCTGTTTTGACAGTTGGAAACAGCTGTAAACCGCTATTTCCCACAATGCAACAAGGTTCACAGACCGGAAACTGCCAGGAGTACCATGGTCCTCAGTTTCTTGTGGGAGGGGTTTCACCACAATATCAGTCATACAGCGCCCCCTGATGGTCTGTTTGTGAAAAGGAAAGATTACTCATGTAAAAGGGGCATCAGCTTCTGATTGGGATGAAGTTCAATTCTTGGTCATGGTTCCCACCTCCCCTGGTGGTCCCAGTGATCGAGCGACCACCAGGGGAGGAGCTCTCTCTTTCTCTCTCACTCACTCACTCACTCACTCACACTCATCTGCCCCCTGCGGGCTTCTGATCACCCGCCCACACCCTCAGATCCCCCTCAGAACCCCCCTGTCACTATCCTAGTGATCTAAAAACAGTGATCAGTGAAAGCTGTCGCTTTTTTAGTATCACTAGTGTTAACAGTTAGGCCAGTTATTTAGCTAGGGCCCTTCGTTGGGTAGTTAGCGTCAGTTAGCACCCAGCCTGCCACACCGCAGTCACTAATTAGTTGCTGATTAACATCAGCATTGCTACTATATAGTATCTGTAAGTGATCATTACTGATCGCAGTCAGATCTATATTCGGGTCACTAGGATACACTAAAAACGCAATGTTTGACCGATCAGGCCTGATCGTTCGCCTGCACTTGCGTTCAGCCAGCCCCACCACAGTGACAGAATTTTTTTTTACTGTTCATTGCAAAAAGCACTGTACAACAGCTGTGGCTCTGTAAAGATCAGTATATATATATATATATATATATATATATATATATATATATATATATATATATATATATATATATATATATATATATATATATATATATATATATATATATATATATATATATATATATATATAATATTAATAATTTTTATTTTATTTTTAATCAAAACTCCGTGACCACAGCTTTCTAATTCACAAATGCTCCCTTTACTAGGTAGGTGCTCTTTCCTGGGTAGTCTCAGAGGAATACCCCCTAAATTTAGTAGTCCACCATGGCAAAAAAGAGGTATTCCGCTGAAGAGGCCGCCGAGATTCTGGCCCAGTGGGGTGAGTGCGATTGGGAAGCCTCATCCGATCAATCATCCGGGTCAATACGAATCGGTGAACAGCAGTGGCTCTCTGACCGATAGCAATGACAAGGTTGAGGTCCCGGCTAGAGCCAGGCGTACCACACTCCATGTCACTGAACCGCAGGTGGCGCAGGATCAGACTCAAGGGCAGCAGAGTGGTGCTAGCGCTGATCCGAGTTTTCTTAGTGAGGCATGCACTAGCAGCGTAGCATCTCCTGGACCTAGCACCAGTACTACCATAGACCCTGGTGAAGTAGCGAGCACCAGCATGGTAGTAGAAACTGGTTCGGTGGCACGTGCATTAAGACCCGAGTCGCAGCCACCAGCAAAACGGGCCCGTACTACCCATAGTCTTCCAGAGGTGCTGGCAAATCCCAATTGGCAATCACCTGGTTCCGCCGCACTCGTACTGCCCCCTTTCACCACCCAGTTTGGAGTCCAGGTGGAGACAGATAATCTAGGATCGGCCCTAGACTTTTTTTTTCATCTGTTCTGCACCGTGGATCTCTACGGTTTAATTGTGGCTGAAACCAACCGTTATGCCACACAATACGCAACCGCCAATTCGAAAAGCTGCCACTCCAAGTTTCCAAACTTAACCTTTTTTGGGTCCTTTAACATGGGTCTAGTCAAAAAGAATGTATTGCGGTCTTATTGGTCTATGCACCCAATACATCACATGCCCATGTTCTCTGCTGCCATGTCCAGGTCACGATTTGAGAACATCCTGTGCTTCCAGCACTTCAGTGCCAATACAACCTGTCATCTAAGAGGCCACCCTGCTTATGACCGATTCCACAAAATTCGGCTCCTCATAGACCACCTGTCATCAAAATTTGCAGATGCTTATACCCCTGAACAGGCATTTTGAGGCATTTGGTTTCCAGACTACTCCTCATGGTTTTGGGCCCCTAAAATGCCAGGGCAGTATAGGAACCCCACAAGTGACCCCATTTTAGAAAGAAGACACCCCAAGGTATTCCGGTTTTTTGTCACATTTACAGAGATATTTCTCCCACCCAGCATGGGTATGTGTAAAAATACACCTCAAAACACATTATACTACTTCTCCTAAGTACGGCTATACCACATGTGTGACACTTTTTTGCAGCTTAGGTGCGCTAAGGGGCCCAACGTCCTATGAGTACCTTTAGGCTTTACAGGGGTGCTTACAATTTAGCACCCCCTAAAATACCAGGACAGTAAACACACCCCACAAATGACCCCACTTTGGAAAGTAGACACCCCAAACTATTCAGAGAGGGGCATGGTGAGTCCATGGCAGATTTCATTTTTTTTTTGTCACAAAGTGTCATTTTCCGCTAACTTGTGACAAAAAATAAAATCTTCTATGAACTCATCATGCCTCTTAGTGAATACTTTGGGATGTCTTCTTTCCAAAATGGGGTCATTTGGGGGGTATTTATACTATCCTGAAATTCTAGCACCTCATGAAACGTGACAGGTGCTCAGAAAAGTCAGAGATGCTTCAAACTGGGGAAATTCACTTTTTGCACCATAGTTTGTAAACGCTATAACTTTTACCCAAACAAAAAAAAAATCCAATAAGTGTCTATTTATTGATCAGACATGTAGCACAATAAATTTAGACAAAAATGTATATAGAAATTTTACTTTATTTGAAAAATGTCAGCACAGAAAGTTTAAATCATTTTTTAATTTTTTTCTTTGACAAAATTCTTTTTTTTTTTTTTGTTTTTTTTTTTTTTTGATGAATATAATAAAAATCACAGCAGCAATCAAATAGCACCAAAAGAAAGCTGTATTAGTGACCAGGAGAAGAGGTAAAATTCATTTAGATAGTAGGTTGTATGACAGAGCAATAAACCGTTAAAACTGCAATGGTCTGAATGGAAAAAAGTGTCTGGTCCTTAAAGGATACCAGAGATGGTTTTTTCTTTCTCTGCCTGAAAGAGTTAAATATCAGGTATGTAAGTGGCTGACTCAGTCGTGACTCTGACACGAAGTGACTACAGTGTGACCCTCACTGATAAGAAATTCCAACTATAAAACACTTTTCTAACAGAAAATTACTTCTGAGAGCAAGAAAGAGGTAAAAAGGGAAATTTCTTAGTGAGGGTCACACTGTAGTCACTTCCTGTCTGAGTCAGGACTGAGTCAGACACTTACATACCTGATATTTAACTCTTTCAGTCAGAGAAAGAAAAAAGAACACAGCATAGTTATTTGTGTTCTAGGCACTGTACATACACATGTCTACCTCATCATGTCACATGTCACTTCGGGTATCCTTTAAGGGGTTTCAAGTCTGCAGTCCTTAAGTGGTTAAGACTCAGTGCTGAGAAGGAAAGCATAATTAGGCTCCCACAACCATGAAGTCTGTGTCTGTTTTGTAACTGGGGAGGTGTTTCACAGCACACAGGTTCATCTTACAGTGAATATGTGCCCAGCTGTTTGGCATGACTAATATAAGGTGACAGTTGGCCAAAAGGAGTAGCTTAGTGAGGGAAGAAGGGGTGGGCACAATTTATAACTTGGGCCTGAATAAACAGTTGCACTCGGGGGGCATATGCAATTCACTATTTCTCCTAGGTGTTTGTTTTTGTTGACCCATATGAAATTAACTTTTTTTTACCTGAGTTCTCTCCTAAGAGATAATTTTCATCTTCTCTTTAACTACCTAACGACCGCGTCACACCAATGGGCGTGACCGCGATGACAGCCCCAGGACCGCCTAACGCCAATTGGCATCAAGTCCGGGGGCCGGCTGCTGCAGGAGATCGCGCGCACATCTCCTGCTTGAGGCAGAGCTCCACACCGCCTTCAATCTATGAGCAGCGATCGGTTACGCCGTCTTTTTACATAGTACAGCGCGCTGTACTGGGGACAGCCGTGTGACACAGCTGTCCCCCTGTGGGACACAGGAGCAATCGGCAGAGATAGGCTGGAGCCTATCACAGCCGATCGCTATGATTTGCTGACGGAGGGAGGGGGAAATTAAAAATTAACTAAAAAATATTTAAAAAATAAAACATTTAACAAAATAAAACAAAACAAATATCTTGGGGACAATCGGGGAAGGGGGGGGGGGGGGGGGGATCACTCATGTGCTGTGTTGTGCGGCCCTGCAGCTTGGCCTTTAAGATGCAGTGGTCATTTTAGTAAAAATTGGCCTGATCTTTAGGGGGGTTTACCACTGTGGTCCTCAAGTGGTTAAACCAGCTTTTTAGCATTTTACAATTAAAAATATGTATCTAAAAGTTGGTAAACAAAAAGTACTATCAAATTTATTTTGAGTATTTCATTACTTGCTGGGGGTTTTAAAATGCATTTTATGATGAGGTGTGAAAATCTCACCTTGGAGAAAACGACCAGCAAGCAAAAAAAAAATACTAAAAATTATTTTGATAGTACTTTTTCACCTAATTTTTAGTACTTTTTTCAGTGCAAAGTGCTGAAAATGTATTTTAAATAGAAGATGAAAAAATATCTCCTGAAAAACAGTTTATTGCATATAGACACAGGCTCACTTAAGAGTACAGTATATGGAAGTTTTTATAAGGGCATATACTCTTATGTTGGAAAATGTTAATCTTCTCCCTTCTGGTTCATTTTCCTAGTGACGAGGAACAAGAAGAAACTGATCCCAATGCAAAGAGAGCCATTACATACCAGGTAACAATGCAATGACAATATGGGAAATAACTGATAATTAGCTATGCCGCAGAGATGGTTCTACAAACCATGGTAGTAATGTAATAAAAGCATCTTACTTCTACCTCGCATTAAAACATAAAAACTGTGCATGGGACCTGAATGTGCTAAAATGAAACTTCCCTTCCATGTAAGTTATCACAGGAGAGCAAATAGAAAATCCCTGCCCTGTATTATATTAGCTGAAATCCAATGTAGCATGTAACAATAGTGCCAAATATGTACACTAGCAGATCAACATGTGTTAGTGTCTCTCAATGGACTTATATAGTTACATAGTTACCGTATATACTCGCAAGCAAGCCAACCCGCATGTAAGCCGACCCCCCAACTTTCACCTGAAAAAACAGGGAAAAATGATTGACCCCCATATAAAGCGGGGGTAGGAAATGCTGGCCGCCTTATTCCCCTAGTGTGTCCCAGTATAGCTAGTATAGTGCCCAGTATAGCTAGTATAGTTAAACCCAAGAGCTCACAGTGACAGCTGAAAAACACCTGTTTGCCTCCTCTTAATCAATCACAAATCTAAACCCAAGAGGTGGCGCTCAAGGTGCATATATAGAGTTAACACATATAGATATACAGGCTAAATTATATCAATACAAAAATCAATGAGTCCTTGATGATATTAAATAGAAGTCCACAATCAGTAGTAGATATTTCCAGTTCAAATGATGACCAGAGTGAGTTCCAGCAAATTCAATATCTCAGGCATTGACCACCACCAGCACCCTTTTGTGTGCCACTCACTGAATTGACTGACCACCAGGTCAGTATGAGCCTTGGGACAATTCCCAGGTCGTCCCCCACCTTTCCGACCACATCAACAATCCACTTTAGTCTCAGAAGGTTTCTTCAGTTTCAATCACCTCAAAGAAAGCTCCACATAGTGTGATCCGCCGGGCTCTCTCCCACCACCGCCGCGCGCTCTGTGTATAGTGGATTCGCGGCGGTGGTGGGAGAGAGCCCGGCGGATCTGCAGCCTGCCAGCCTTGGCCATCCTTACGGGGGAGAGCCCGTTTCAAACTCTATGCGATTTTATTCCTTCTGAACATGTGAGTGCAATATGGTTTTAAAATAAATACATTTTTATACGGTATCACACTATGTGGAGCTTTCTTTGAGGTGATTGAAACTGAAGAAACCTTCTGGGACTAAAGTGGATTGTTGATGTGGTCGGAAAGGTGGGGGACGACCTGGGAATTGTCCCAAGGCTCATACTGACCTGGTGGTCAGTCAATTCGGTGAGTGGCACACAAAAGGGTGCTGGTGGTGGTCAATGCCTGAGATATTGAATTTGCTGGAACTCACTCTGGTCATCATTTGAACTGGAAATATCTACTACTGATTGTGGACTTCTATTTAACCACTTAACGACCGCCCCCAGCCGATGGGCGGCGGCAAAGTCCGGGCCCAAACGACCGCAATACGCCCATCGGCGGGGGCGGCTGCGGGAGTGGCTATGCGGCGATCGCGTCATTTGTGACGCGATCAGCCGCCGGGGACTGGCTCCGCCCACCGCTCGCTGTAACCCGCCGGCCGTTCGGAAGCGCCGGCGGGTTACTAGCTGCCCGATCGCCACACGGAAAGTGTATAATAGGCTTTGTAATGTATACAAAGCCTATTATACTGGCTGCCTCCTGCCCTGGTGGTCCCAGTGTCCGAGGGACCACCAGGGCAGGCTGCAGCCACCCTAGTCTGCACCCAAGCACACTGATTTCCCCCCCCCCCCTGCCCCCTGATCGCCCACAGCACCCCTCAGACCCCCCCCTGCCCACCCCCCAGACCACTGTTTGCACCCAATCACCCCCCTAATCACCCATCAATCACTCCCTGTCACTATCTGTCAACGCTATTTTTTTTTTTGTCCCTAATCTGCCCCCTACTCCCTCCTGATCACCCCCCACCCCTCAGATTCTCCCCAGAACCCCCCCCCCCCCCCCCCGTGTACTGTATGCATCTATCCCCCCTGATCACCTGTCAATCACCCGTCAATCACCCGTCAATCACCCGTCAATCACCCCCTGTCACTGCCACCCATCAATCAGCCCCTAACCTGCCCCTTGCAGGCAATCTGATCACCCACCCACACCAATAGATCGCCCGCAGATCCGACATCAGATCACCTCCCAAATGCAGTGTTTCCATCTCTTCTCTCCTCTAAACACCCACTAATTACCCATCAATCACCCCCTATCACCACCTGTCACTGTTACCCATCAGATTAGACCCTAATCTGCCCCTTGCCGGCACCCAATCACCCGCCCACACGCTCAGATTGCCCTCAGACCCCCCTTTATCAATTCGCCAGTGCAATATTTACATCTGTTATTCCCTGTAATAACCCACTGATCACCTGTCAATCACCTATCAATCACCCCCTGTCACTGCCACCCATCAATTACCCCCTGTCACTGCCACCCATCAATCAGCCCCTAACCTGCCCCTTGCGGGCAATCTGATCACCCACCCACACCAATAGATCGCCCGCAGATCCGACATCAGATCACCTCCCAAGTGCAGTGTTTACATCTCTTCTCTCCTCTAAACACCCACTAATTACCCATCAATCACCTATCAATCACCCCCTATCACCACCTGTCACTGTTACTTATCAGATTAGACCCTAATCTACCCCTTGCGGGCACCCAATCACCCGCCCACACGCTCAGATTGCCCTCAGACCCCCCTTTATCAATTCGCCAGTGCAATATTTACATCTGTTATTCCCTGTAATAACCCACTGATCACCTGTCAATCACCTATCAATCACCTATCAATCACCCCCTGTCACTGCCACCCATCAATCACCCCCTGTCACTGCCACCCATCAATCAGCCCCTAACCTGCCCCTTGCGGGCAATCTGATCACCCACCCACACCAATAGATCGCCCGCAGATCCGACATCAGATCACCTCCCAAGTGCAGTGTTTACATCTCTTCTCTCCTCTAAACACCCACTAATTACCCATCAATCACCCCCTATCACCACCTGTCACGGTTACCCATCAGATTAGACCCTAATCTGCCCCTTGCGGGAACCCAATCACCCGCCCACACCTCAGAACGTCCTCTGACCCCAGCCCTGATCACCTCGCTAGTGCATTGCTTGCATCTATTTCCCCCCTCTAATCACACCTTGAGACACCCATCAATCACCTCCTGTCACCCCCTAGCACACCTTCCCATCAGATCAGGCCCTAATTTGCCCCGTGTGGGCTCCTGATCACTCGGC
Organism: Hyperolius riggenbachi; assembly: GCF_040937935.1. Taxonomy (NCBI): domain Eukaryota; kingdom Metazoa; phylum Chordata; class Amphibia; order Anura; family Hyperoliidae; genus Hyperolius; species Hyperolius riggenbachi. The sequence continues at coordinate 235,858,268 of NC_090651.1, read as the reverse complement.
CAAACCCTCAGGTCCCCCTCAGACCCCCTTCCGATCACCTCCCCAGTGCATTGATTGCATCTATTTTCCCCTCTAACCTCCCCCTGAGACACCCATCAATCACCTCCTGTCACCCCCTAGCACTCCTATCCATCAGATCAGGCCCAAAACATCCTGTCATCTAAGAGGCCACCCTGCTTATGACCGGTTCCACAAAATTTGCCCCCTCATAGACCACCTGTCATCAAAATTTGCAGATGCTTATACCCCTGATCAGTCATTTTGAGAAATTTGGTTTCCAGACTACTCACAGTTTTGGGCCCGTAAAATGCCAGGGCAGTATAGGAACCCCACAAGTGACCCCATTTTAGAAAGAAGACACCCCAAGGTATTCTGTTAGGTGTATGATGAGTTCATAGATTTTATTTTTTGTCAAAAGTTAGCGGAAATTAGATTTTTATTGTTTTTTTCACAAAGTGTCATTTTTCACTAACTAGTGACAAAAAATAAAATCTTCTATGAACTCACCATACCCCTAACGGAATACCTTGGGGTGTCTTCTTTCTAAAATGGGGTCACTTGTGGGGTTCCTATACTGCCCTGGCATTTTAGGGGCCCTAAACCGTGAGGAGTAGTCTAGAAAACAAATGCCTCAAAATGACCTGTGAATAGGACGTTGGGCCCCTTAGCGCACCTAGGCTGCAAAAAAGTGTCACACATGTGGTATCGCCATACTCAGGAGAAGTAGTATAATGTGTTTTGTGGTGTATTTTTACACATACCCATGCTGGGTGGGAGAAATCTCTCTGTAAATGGACAATTGTGTGTAAAAAAAATCAAAAATGTGTCATTTACAGAGATATTTCTCCCACCCAGCATGGTTATATGTAAAAATACATCACAAAACACATTATACTACTTCTTCTGAGTACGGCGATACCACATGTGTGACACTTTTTTGCAGCCTAACTGTGCTAAGGGGCCCAAAGTCCAATGAGTACATTTAGGGTTTCACAGGTCATTTTGAGACATTTGGGTTCAAGACTACTCCTCACGTTTTAGGGCCCCTAAAATGCCAGGGCAGTATAGGAACCCCACAAGTGACCCCATTTTAGAAAGAAGACACCCCAAGGTATTCTGTTAGGTGTATGATGAGTTCATTGAAGATTTTATTTTTTGTCACAAGTTAGCGGAAATTGATATGTATTGTTTTTTTTTTTCACAAAGTGTCATTTTCCGCTAACTTGTGACAAAAAAAAATCTTCTATGAACTCACCATACTCCTAACAGAATACCTTGGGGTGTCTTCTTTCTAAAATGGGGTCACTTGTGGGGTTCCTATACTGCCCTGGCATTTTAGGGGCCCTACACCGTGAGCAGTAGTCTAGAATCCATAGGCCTCAAAATGACCTGTGAATAGGACGTTAGGCCCCTTAGCGCACCTAGGTTGCAAAAAAGTGTCACACATGTGGTATCGCCGTACTCAGAAGAAGTAGTATATTGTGTTTTGGGGTGTATTTTTACACATACCCATGCTGGGTGGGAGAAATATCTCTGTAAAAGGACAATTGTGTGTAAAAAAAATCAAACAATTGTCATTTACAGAGAGATTTCTCCCACCCAGCATGGGTATGTGTAAAAATACACCCCAAAACACATTATACTACTTTTCCTGAGTACGGCGGTACCACATGTGTGGCACTTTTTTGCACCCTAAGTGCGCTAAGAGGCCCAAAGTCCAATGAGTACCTTTAGGATTTCACAGGTCATTTTGCGACATTTGGTTTCAAGACTACTCCTCACGGTTTAGGGCCCCTAAAATGCCAGGGCAGTATAGGAACCCCACAAATGACCCCATTTTAGAAAGAAGACACCCCAAGGTATTCCGTTAGGAGTATGGTGAGTTCATAGAAGATTTTATTTTTTGTCACAAGTTAGCGGAAAATGACACTTTGTGAAAAAAAAACAATTAAAATCAATTTCCGCTAACTTGTGACAAAAAAAAAAAAATCTTCTATGAACTCACCATCCTCCTAACGAAATACCTTGGGGTGTCTTCTTTCTAAAATGGGGTAATTTGTGGGGTTCCTATACTGTCCTGGCATTTTAGGGGCCCTAAACCGTGAGGAGTAGTCTTGAAACGAAATTTCTCAAAATGACCTGTGAAATCCTAAAGGTACTCATTGAACTTTGGGCCCCTTAGCGCAGTTAGGGTGCAAAAAAGTGCCACACATGTGGTATCGCCGTACTCAGGAGAAGTAGTATAATGTGTTTTGGGGTGTATTTTTCCACATACCCATGCTGAGTGGGAGAAATATTTCTATAAATAGACAATTGTGTGTAAAAAAAATAAAACAATTGTCATTTATGGAGATATTTCTCCCACCCAGCATGGGTATGTGTAAAAATACACCCCAAAACACATTATACTACTTCTCCTGAGTACGGCAATACCACATGTGTGGCACTTTTTTGCAGCCTAACTGCGCTAAGGGGCCCAAAGTCCAATGAGCATCTTTAGGCTTTACAGGGGTGCTTACAATTAGGCACCCCCCAAAATGCCAGGACAGTGAACACACCCCACAAATGACCCCATTTTGGAAAGTAGACACTTCAAGGTATTCAGAGAGGAGCATAGTGAGTCCGTGGCAGATTTCATTTTTTTTTTGTCGCAAGTTAGAAGAAATGGAAACTTTTTTTTTTTTCTTTTTTTTGTCAGAAAGTGTCATTTTCCGCTAACTTGTGACAAAAAATAAAATCTTCTATGAACTCACCATGCCTCTCACTGAATACTTTGGGATGTCTTCTTTCCAAAATGGGGTCATTTGGGGGGTATTTGAACTATCCTGGAATTTTAGCCCCTCATGAAACCTGACAGGTGCGCAGAAAAGTCAGAGATGCTTGAAAATGGGAAAATTCACTTTTTGCACCATAGTTTGTAAACGCTATAACTTTTACCCAAACCAATAAATATACACTGAATGGGGTTTTTTTTATCAAAAACATGTTTGTCCACATTTTTCGCGCTGCATGTATACAGAAATTTTACTTTATTTGAAAAATGTCAGCACAGAAAGTTAAAAAAATCATTTTTTTGCCAAAAATTCATGTCTTTTTTGCTGAATATAATAAAAAGTAAAAATCGCAGGAGCAATCAAATAGCACCAAAAGAAAGCTGTATTAGTGACAAGAAAAGGAGGTAAAATTCATTTAGGTGGTAGGTTGTATGAGCGAGCAATAAACCGTGAAAGCTGCAGTGGTCTGAATGGAGAAAAAGGCTCTGGTCCTTAAGGGGCGAAAAGACTGTGGTCCTGAAGTGGTTAATATCAAGGACTCATTGATTTTTGTATTGATATAATTTAGCCTGTATATCTATATGTGTTAACTCTATATATGCACCTTGAGCGCCACCTCTTGGGTTTAGATAGCTAGTATAGTGCCCAGTATAGCTAGTATAGTGCTCAGTAAGGCTAGTATAGTGCCCCAGTTTAGCTAATATAGTGCTCAGTATAGCTAGTATAGTGCCCAGTATCGCTAGTATAGTGCCCCAGTTTAGCTAGTATAGTGCTCAGTATAGCTAGTATAGTGCCCCAGTTTAGCTAGTATAGTGCTCAGTATAGTGCTCAGTATAGCTAGTAAAGTGCCCCAGTTTAGCTAGTATAGTGCTCAGTATAGCTAGTATAGTGCCCCAGTTTAGCTAGTATAGTGCCCCAGTTTAGCTAGTATAGTGCTCAGTATAGTGCTCAGTATAGCTAGTATAGTGCTCTAGTGCTCAGTATAGCTAGTATAGTGCTCAGTATAGCAGGTATAGTGCCCCATTATAGCTAGCATAGTGCCCCAGTATAGCTAGCATAGTGCCCCAGTATGGGTAGGTGGGTGGGTAGGTGCTGCCCCTCCCCGCTCCCCCCGCGGCCGCCGCTGCTATTACCTTAGGCGCCGCTTCCTCTATCCCCGTCCTGCTCCGATAACTAACTCATTCACAGCAGCGCGCCCCTCGCTGCTGTGATGGAGGAAACCATAGAGAGCGGCTTCCTGTAGCGGCGATGCCGTTACTATGGGAACCGCTCTCTATGGTTTCCTCCATCATCACCGCAGCGAGGGGTGTGCTGCTGTGAATGAGTTAGTTATCGGAGCAGGACGGGGATAGAGGAAGCGGCGCCGCCTAAGGTAATAGTAGCGGGGGGAGCGGGGAGGGGCAGCACCTACCCACCCACCTACCAATGACTCGCAAGCAAGCCAACCCCCCAACTTTTGGGCCACTTTTGGGGGATGAAAAATTCGGCTTGCTTGCGAGTATATAAGGTACATAGTTATTTTGGTTGAAAAAAGACATACGTCCATCGAGTTCAACCAGTACAAAGTACAATTCCAGCCCGTCCCCCACATACCCCTGTTGATCCAGAGGAAGGCGAAAAACCCCCACAAGGCACGGTCCAATTAGCCCCAAAAGGGAAAAATTCCTTCCTGACTCCAGATGGCAATCAGATAAAATCCCTGGATCAACATCATTAGGCATAACCTAGTAATTGTAGCCATGGATGTCTTTCAACGCAAGTAAAGCATCTAAGCCCCCTTTAAATGCAGGTATAGAGTTTGCCATAACGACTTCCTGTGGCAATGCATTCCACATCTTAATCACTCTTACTGTAAAGAACCCTTTCCTAAATAAATGGCTAAAACGTTTTTCCTCCATGCGCAGATCATGTCCTCTAGTCCTTTGAGAAGGCCTAGGGACAAAAAGCTCATCCGCCAAGCTATTATATTGCCCTCTGATGTATTTATACAAGTTAATTAGATCTCCTCTAAGGCGTCTTTTCTCTAGACTAAATAAACCCAGTTTATCTAACCTTTCTTGGTAAGCGAGACCTTCCATCCCACGTATCAATTTTGTAGCTCGTCTCTGCACCTGCTCTAAAACTGCAATATATTTTTTTATAATGTGGTGCCCAGAACTGAATTCCATATTCCAGATGTGGCCTTACTAGAGAGTTAAACAGGGGCAATATTATGCTAGCATCTCAAGTTTTTATTTCCCTTTTAATGCATCCCAAAATTTTGTTCTCTTTAGCTGCAGCGGCTTGGCATTGAGTACGATTATTAACTTGTTGTCGATGAGTACTCCTAAGTCCTTCTCCAAGTTTGATGTCCCCAACTGTATCCCATTTATTTTGTATGGTGCTAGACCATTGGTACGACCAAAATGCATGACTTTACATTTGTCAACATTGAACTTCATCTGCCATGTATGTGCCCATATAGCCATCCTATCCAGATCCTGTTGCAATATGACACTATCTTCCTGAGAGTTGATGATTCTGCACAATTTTGTATCATCTGCAAAAATAGCAACATTGCTCACTACTGCATCTACTAGGTCATTAAAGGACTTACGAGGCCAAAATGTCTAAAAAAAGCAAAGTACCTGTAAGCTGTTTAAATGCACGGAGGACGCCGTCCGCGCCCTCCGTGCAGTTCCGCCGGGTCCCCTTCCTGAGATCGCCCCCCGCGCCGACCCCGACCCCCCCCAGGCCAGGTCGGGCTCTCGTGCCGCTCTCAATATGGCCGCTTCCATTGGCCGCGGCTGCGCAGTCCGCCTGGCCGCGAGTGCGGCTGCGCAGCTCTACGGCCAACCCCCCGAACCACGCACTGTAGCGTGGATCGGAGGGGTTGGCCGTAGAGCTGCGCAGCCGCACTCGCGGCCAGGCGGACTGCGCAGCCGCGGCCAATGGAAGCGGCCATATTGAGAGCGGCACGAGAGCCCGACCCGGCCTGGGGGGTCGGGGTCGGCGCGGGGGGCGATCTCAGGAAGGGGACCCGGCGGAACTGCACGGAGGGCGCGGACGGCGTCCTCCGTGCATTTAAACAGCTTACAGGTACTTTGCTTTTTTAGACATTTTGGCCTCGTAAGTCCTTTAATAAATAAATTGAAGAGCACTGGACCCAGTACAGACCCCTGTGGGACCCCACTGCTAACAGTCTCCCATTTTGAGTACGATCCATTGACCACAACTCTTTGTTTTCTGTCCATTAGCTAGTTCCCTATCCATGCACACAAACTCTTCCCCAGTCCTTGCATCCTCAACTTTTGCACAAGACTTCTGTGGGGAACAGTGTCGAAGGCCTTTGCAAAGTCCAAGTATATCACATCTACAGCATTCCCAATATCCATATTAGCATTCACTACCTCATAAAAGCTGAGCATGTTAGTCAAACAGGACCTGTCTTTAGTAAACCCATGTGGATGCTGAGAAATAAGATTATTTTCTACTATGAAGTCATGTATAGTATCTGTTAGTAACTCCTCAAATAGTTTGCATACAACTGATGTTAAGCTTACAGGTCTATAATTTCCTGGATCAGATTTTTTGCCCTTCTTAAATAATGGGAAAACGTGGGCTGTCTGCCAATCCACTGGGACTCTGCCAGTTGCAAGAGAGTCACAAAAGATAAGATAAAGGGGCTTAGCTATAACTGAACTTAATTCTCTTAGGACCCGAGGATGCATGCCATCCGAGCCAGGTGCCTTGTCTATTTTTAATTTATTTAGTCTTGCCTTTACTTCTTCCTGCGTTAAGTATTTAATATTACAGTTAGAAGATTGAAACTCTTCTGCCTCTGTAATTTGCAACAGTGCTGTTTTCCTTTGTGAAGACAGAAGCAAAGAAAGCATTTTATAACTCTGCCTTACCTTTGTCATCCACCATTGAGTTCCCACCCTCATCCTTTAGGAGTCCTATACAGTCAACCTTTCTTTTTTTAGAGTTGATGTACTTGTAAAACTTTTTTGGGTTAGATTTGATATCACTAGCGATTTGATTTTCAGCTTCGATCTTTGCCAGCCTAATTTCTTTTTTTACAATTTTTATTACACTCCTTATAATTGCTTAGTGCAGCCTCGGTCCCCTCCTGTTTTAGGACCTTATAGGCGTTCCTTTTCCTCTTCATTTAATCCCTAACGTTTCTATTCATCCATAGAGGCTTTTTTTTATTCCTAGACATTTTGTTTCCATATGGGATATACATACTACAATATTGATTGAGAATAAGTTTAAAAGCTTGCCATTTCCCTTCAGTGTCTTCCCCTTGTAGTACATTATCCCAGTTCACCAAACTTAGTGCCTGCCTAATTTGATTGAACTTTGCTTTTCTAAAATTCATAGTTTTAGTGGTCCCGCTGCCCCGTGGCCTATCAGTCACCAGATCAAACGTTATGTTGTGATCATTATTTCCCAAATGTTCTTGAACCTGCACATTTGATACATTATCTGGTTTATTAGAAATGATCAGATCCAGTAACGCATTCCCCCTAGTTGGTTCCGTTACCATTTGAGTCAAGTAATTGTCCTGTAGTGCTGCCAGAAATCTGCTGCTTTTACCAGAATGGGTAGCCTCAATACCCCAGTCAATGTCTGGAAAGTTGAAGTCGCCCATAATTATGACCTCATTTTTACTTGCAGCTTTTTCAATCTGCTGTAGTAATCGCAGTTCTGCAGCTTCATTAATAAGGGGTGGTCTGTAGCATACCCCAATAAGCAATTGGCAACTTTTATTTCCACCATGAATATTTACCCAAACGGACTCCACATCTTCGCAATCTTCCTCCATCTCATCGTTGAGGACAGCTGTAAAAGAATTCTTAACAAAGAGACAAACCCCTCCACCTTTTTTCCCTGTTCTATCCCTCCTAAACACATTGTATCCTTTTAAATTAGCTATCCAGTCATGGCTTTCATCCATCCATGTCTCGGTTATTTCCACAATGTCATAGCCTTTGTCATTCAGAATGAACTCTAGTTCGTCTATTTTATTTGCAAGGCTCCGAGCATTGGTTACCATGCACTTTATATTTTTACCACCACATTTACCAATTTTGTTTACACGAAATGGGCTACTTGAAGTTTTACCAACCTCCTTAATCTTTACACTGTCCCCACCCCCCTCTCCACCCCCCATCATGTTAGGCTCCCACTGTCTTTTTACCTTATCTTGTCTACATAGAGACTTTATCCTCCCGCCTCCCCCCAGATCCTAGTTTAAAATCTCCTCCAACCGTTTAGCCATCTTCTCCCCCAATGCAGCTGCACCCTCCCCATTAAGGTGCAGCCCATCCCTGCTGTAGAACCTGTAGCCGACTGCAAAGTCTGCCCAGTTCTCCAGGAACCCAAACCCTTCCTTCCTACACCAATTTCTCAGCCACTTATTTAACTCCCTAAGCTCCCTCTGTCTCTCAGATGTAGCGCGTGGCACTGGCAGTATTTCAGAGAACACCACCTTGGAGGTCCTTGCTTTAAGTTTATCTCCAAGTACCTATAAATCATTTTTGAGGACCTTCCATCTCCCACTAACTTTGTCATTGGTGCCAATGTGTACCATGACAGCTGGGTCTTCCCCAGCCCCACCCAATAATCTGTCAATTCTTTCCGCTACATGCCGAACCCGAGCACCCGGGAGGCAACAGACTGTACGGCATTCACGGTTTCTTCGACAGATTACCCTATCTGTGCGCCTAATAATTGAATCCCCTACCACCAGTACCTGTCTAGCCTTAGCTGCACTCCTATTCCCTTTCTCGTTACAGCAGACTGCCCCTTGGTTGCTAAGGAGCACGTCCTGCTGTAGCATTGCTACTCCTGAATCATCCTCCCCAATATTACGCAAACAAGCATACTTATTAGTGAGGGACAACTCGGGACTAGCCTCCCTGCCACTTTTTCCCCTACCCCTTCTAACTATGACCTAACTAGCGGCTGCCTCTGCTTCTTGCTCCTGCTTTACTTCACCCACCTCATCTTCACAGATTCCATCCAGTGTCTGGATCGTGAGATCCAAGCTCATCTCCATGTTGTGTATGCGTCTCAGTGTTGCGAGATGCTTATTTAGCTCTGCGACTTCCGCCTCTAACTGAGCAACACGCGCACACACCCAGGGCAACAGTAAACACCCTCAATCCGCTGATCAAGGCATGCATACATGTCACAGGATGTACACTGTACAGCATAGTCCAACATGATGACTATTGTGTGGGGAAATTTTATTTAAAGTAAACTGTGGCGGTAAAAGTTGAAACGGGAGAGGGAGTGAAGTTCAGGAGTGAGTGCAGCTGGGGTGGAAGAGGGGGAGGGGTGGAGATGGGGGAGTGAGTGAAGTTGGGGTGGAGTCCTCAAAACCTAAAGACTACACCACAACGTGTTAGCACATCCAATGCACCAATAACCAATGCAAAGAACCGCAATATTGTTTAAAGGTTTTGTTGTTTTTGTTTTTTTTTAAGTCCTTACCTGCTTCCTCTCACCACTCTCTTTGTGCCTGTGTTGTAACGCCTGTTTTTAACGCCTATGCCACTTGTGTCGAAGCCACTTAGTGAGCAAGCCACAGACTGAGCAAGCTCAGTACTGAGTCCTGAAGCTGACCAAATACCTCCTGTTACAGCTAATCCCTCCCCCTAGCTAATTACCTGCCTGTTGCAAGCACACTAGAGAAAAAAAAATACTTTTAAAAACTTTTAAAACTAACACTTGCTGCTAGATATCTGATGAACTGCAATGCACAAGCCTACCAGATATCAAAGCAGCAAAACACAAATTTACAAACAGCAATATAATATAATCAGAGCTTCAAGATTAGCTCACTAAGCTTATCTCCTGTCTTTAATAACTCTTCTAGAGTTGTTACCATGGTGATAAGGCATGTAGTATTCAGGAAACATTTTACCTCAGGCAAACCTAAAGTTAACTCTTCTGTCTTTAAGTTAACGCTTTAATCCTTAAAATAACTCCAGAGTTAAAGACAGGCTGTTCATTAACTGCGTGTGAAAATAACTACAGAGGAGGTAACTTAAGGAATGAAGAGATAAGATAACTCTCTCACTGTGTGAGGTAAGTTTTCTCTTGCCTTATTATCTCCAGCATGATCTTAGTGAATTGAGGCTAATGTCAGTTAATACAATTTCATATGTTAAGGCAATTTTTATAAAAACTGTCAAGGTGAAATCTCTCCTTGAGAAATAAGCTATTCAGTTCAGGTCTATACGATACGAGGATTTTTACAAATTGTATCTTTGCACAGAAAACAAAAGAAAAAAGCTGAAATGTATACAGCCATTCCACGTGGTTTCTAACAGAATGGCAGATAGGTGTGTCAGGCTGCTGACTGCTTCAGGTGTGCAGGAAGGTTTCCGATGCTTCTGTTTCTGCTAATACTTATGAAGGGATATTGAAGTTGCTGGTCAGTCTGTACTTTTCAGAGTACATCAAAGAAGTATTGAATACCTGATTTTGGGGGGAGGGGGGGCGGAGTGCTATTTAAATTTTGTCTGGTTTCAGACACTAATACATGACTGCAGATGGAGATAGAAAATATTTTAGCAGTGTTAAAAATGACTTGTTTTAAGGACCATTTTAAGGACCCATTCACACTAGAGCGATTTTCGGCAAAACGCTTTTTAAAGTGCTAGTGCAGTAATACCCTATGGGCCTGTTCTCACTTGGGCGATTTGTGTTAATCACCAGCAATTAACGCAAATCGCCAAACGCACTGCAGAAAATATATAAACTTTAAAGAGGAACTGTCGCGAAAATTTTAAAATGTAAAACACATACAAATAAGAAGTACATTTCTTCCAGAGTAAAATGTTTAAAGAGAACCCATGGTGAATCTAAAGGAACAAATGAGATCCTTTCCTAAGAAGAGGGAAGCCTCTGGTTTCACCAGAAGCTTTCTAAATCCGCTAGGAGAACACCGCCGCTGCCTGGCACACTCTTGAAGATCGTGGCGGCGCTGCACCCATGCAGTATGGCCTCGCTCCCGCATAGAGGAGAGTGGCCATGTAACATATTTGACAAGCTCTTTTCAGATATGTTCCAGGGGTCTGCACACAGCAATGGTGAGGGCTAGGAGGACATGAGAAGTCTCTGGGGCATCTGGAGGCCCGAGAGGCAAAAATGGCGCTGGACATTTGGGAGCAATAGGCTTAATGTGAATTAAGGCTATAGTGGCGCTCAGGGTAATTTGGGCACCAGCAAAATGTTGAGCCCATTTTACAGGAACAAAAGTTATTCAGCCGCCAGCTACAGCTGGCAGCTGAATTGCATCTTACCCAAGTCCATGGTGGCCTGGAGGGGGAATAATAATTTACACCAGCGGGAAATGTGCAATAGCAGCATGAGCCAATTTTCAGTTTCACCCAGCATTTTGTATGTATGCCTAGAGGCTTCCTTCATCTTGGGTAAGTATCTCCATATTTATTTTTTACCCCGAGTACACATTCAAGAGACATTGAAGCGAAAAAAAAAATTATGATATTATGATTTGTATGTGTAGTACAGCTAAGAAATAAAACATTAAGATCAGATACATTAGTCTAATTGTTTCCTGTACAGGAAGAGTTAAGAAACTCCAGTTATCTCTATACAAAAAAAAGCCATTAATCTCTACGACTTTCAAAGTCGGTGGAGGGCTGTTTTCTGACTTTTATTATCTCAACTGTTAGTTAACTATTTACTTTTTCTCTGCCAGAGGAGAGGTCATTAGTTCACAGACTGCTCTGAAAGAATCATTTTGAATGCTGAGTGTTGTGTAATCTGCACATATTAGAGAATGATGCAATGTTAGAAAAAAACACTATATACCTGAAAATAAAAATGAGAATATTTTCTTTGCTGCTAATCTTCTAGTAATTATTCACAGTACACAACCAATTCATTATATCATATATATTTTTTTGCTTCAGTGTCTCTTTAAGTCATCCTTCTGACACTGAGGTGTTTAGCATACAATTAAATTGTTTCTGCAGACATTGCTCTGTAAGATAGTAGATGGTAAGATAGCTGAAGGTACTTACCTTCCCTCTGCGTACTAAAGTTATAGCTATGACGACCTTTACGTACAGCTCAAAGAGGGGGAACTCTCAATTTAGCCGTTTCCATAAACAAACAAAAAAAACAAAGCTTTTAAACATACAGTAGACTCAGGCTTCATGTGAGGTTAAGCATATCTATGGGACACACAGAGCAGAACTAGTAGTGATTGCACACCGATTGCCTGTGCTAGCCTTTTCAGACAAGGGGAAGCTGCAACAAGGACTTTAGTAATGATACTCTATTGCAAAACGCCACACACATTTTCAGGTGTGACATGACACTTTCTCAAGCCAGAGTAGGTACAGTTACCAGCTGTGGTTTTAGTTTACCACCTCCTGTGACCTGGATGACCAGCAAAGTCAGTTGTTCAGATTACAAGTGGCTGTGAAGTACACACTCCACCACAACGAGATCTCAGGAGAAGGGAGATCGCTTGGATTCAGTCCAGTCTGAGTCACAGACCTTGAGCAAGCATGCGTCAGACCTTCTAATCCTTTGTACTGGTTCTGGCTTGGTGACTTCATGTGCCAAGTATTGTTTGACTGTGTAATGCATTATCAGTTCTGCAGGTTTTTATTCTTTTTGGTATTTTCAGATTGCGAAAAATAAAGGCCTCACACCTAAAAGGAAGAAGATTGACCGCAACCCCCGAGTTAAACACAGAGAGAAGTTCAGACGTGCCAAGATTCGCAGGAAGGGGCAGGTAAGTCATTGTACATTAGTGTCTGCCTATGCTAGCGTGGAAGATGCAGATCCCTGGAGGACACAGATTTTGTATGCTGGAGTGGAGGCAGTCCAGCTAATGGGCATCTTGCTGCGCCTACAAATGCCTTAGCACTCTGTAGCCACGTGGGGCTCATTTACACTACATAGCGCATACACGAACGCAATTTAGTGCATGCGTTGCCATCGCACAGAATACACGTTGTGGTGCGCTAGGAGCACAGACGTTGGCAGCCAACCCATCAGGATACGTGTGCGATTACATGTTGCCATGTAAATCGCACACTATGTGCATTGCGTTAAAACTGACAGCGCAGCACATAGTGCGAATGAGCCCTTAGTGACACCGTTTGTGAAAAAAAAAAAAGAGCCCCTTCAGCAGCCGTTTCCTGCAACATCCATTTCCATAGCTACAGATTTCAAACTTCATTGCAGAAAGATGCTGACATATGCTGTGTGGCCCTCAAGCACTTCAAATCTGCATCTTTGTAAGCATTAAAAAAAAACATGCTGCCTTTCCATCCAGAGGAGCACATTGGTGACACTGTTTCTTGTTGAAACATTGACCATTTGAGCCGAGATGCAGCAACCCATGGGACCTCTCCCAACAAAATTAGCAGGGGGCCCTCCTCACGGGGTCCAAAGCCCCTCGTAGTGTAATATTTGCCTCCTCCAGTGCTACGTCTGGTCTCTTCACTTCTTCCCAGCAGCTGCATGCTCTGTGCTTCCATACCTCCAGATTCTGATCACGTGACATGCATTTGGGGCCAGAGATATGCAGCATAGAGTGTGTGGCTGTCAGGAACATTAGAGGAGTCCCAAAGCAGCACTGGAGCAGGTAAATATTAAACTGCTCCACTGCAATACTCTGCAGAAGGGGGAGGACCTGACTTTCACAGTTGCTATAGTTATGCCACTTTGAGACGATAAATCTTAAAGGTTACCAGAGCCAAGAAAAACCTGGAAAAAGGGGGATCAGGCATATACTGTCACCTGTGCTGATGCCTACTGCTCCCCCCCATTCTCTCTGCCCCCCGCATTGTACCTGAAAGCACCCCAGTATCTTCTAAGTCCCTGGAGTCGAGGTGACTGCGCAGGCTCTGCCTGGGCCGCCCATGGCCAGAAGTGCACTGCGCATGCATAGACATCGGCACAGGTGACAGTATATGCCTGCCCCCCCCCTTTCCATGGATTTTTGGCTCTGGTATCCTTTAATACACAATTTGGCCAGTGACTTTTTTTTTTTTATTTTGGCTTCATATGCGATTAGGACACCCCTGCCTTAGATACTGCAGCAATTGTTCTTTTTTTTATTGGGACTTTTCTCTTCATATTTTAAAATCTATAAAGGTGCCTAGCACACAGAGCTCTGCTATTCCCTATGACTTGTTCTAAATCCCTGTTGCAATCTATCTTCTAGGTCCGTGAGGTCCGCAAGGAGGAGGTCCGATATTCTGGCGAGTCCTCTGGAATCCGTGCTGGGGTTAAGAAGAGTATCAAGCTTAAATAACTGGTTTATGACAGAGACTATAACAGAATATTTTCTATTAAAGCAGCACAGTATTTCTACCAATGCCTGGTTATTGCCGCCTCTTTGTCTGTATATCTTATTTAGCTTAAGGATTGGGAGAAAGCTGAGATGTTTGTGTAATAGATAATTATGTGCAGTATGAGCTTCTGCTGGAGAACACTATGGGTAAAAGGTCAGAAAACAAAGACAGCTGGCATTCAGTGCTACAGTGCACCAAAGCATAAGAATACATAAATGACAAAATCCTAAAGCTGGTCACCAGTATTGCAATGAAGCCACAAACTTTTTAATGGAAGTCCTTGGGGGGGATACAAAACTGAGGGGTAACAAAGACTGACCCGACAGCCATTTTCCAGAAGACCTGTAAACTGGTACTGGTGCTTGGCTCACTACTTCCACACTATGGATCTAGTTGGCATCATCAGTACAGGCTTTTTTTTTTTTTGTGCCTGCTGCTATGATTTTATACAACCACCAATCCCACATTTCAGGATTTCTTTAAGATTACTGTAGAGTCCCTGTATGCCAATTTAGTTTTGTAAAGTACTTTATCTCCCCCTAATCCTCTATGCTGATATTAAAAATATGAATAGCAAAGGTACAGAGGTTCAGAGTTCTTTTGTTCAACCATCTAAGGGCTACAGCCGACTAGCAGTGCTTGCCAATCAGCAAAGCATTGCACCAATGGAACCCAATGACCAATTTTTTGATTGACCATAAGTGATCGCTGTACGAGGCAATGAGGGCCTTTTTCTTGATCACTCTGAGAGTCTGAGAAATTCATGGAACTTCCTTTGGTGATTTCTGAATTGTTCTAGTGGGTGCCTGGCCTTAGACAAATCTAAGTTCTAAGGTGGGACACAGTTTTTCTGGACAAGGGCTGTCCAAATGGTGGCCCACAGGCCACATATGGCCCTCGAGAGCTTTTGCTGTGGCAAGTCTGTTTGCTGCATCTCTCCACTACTTCTACCATGCCCACATCTTTCTCTCCGCCCCACAAACCATGACATTGCTGCTTCACCTCCTTCAGACCAAGACTCCTGGAAGCATATTCATGAAGTTGGATAGCACTGGTCTGGACTACAAAGGAAAATCAAAGATGGCTGTGAGAATCCTATATGACATACGTGTGTGTGTGTGTGTCCCTGCTTCCAGACCTGACCGTTTGCTGTCTGTGAACCTCATTGCATTGTGGGAAATAACAGCTTTTTCCAGCTGCCAAGCAATCAACATCTCCGTGTGCATATACTTTGGACAGCAATGAGGGATGGGCAATTGAGACCCATCTGTACACGCATCGTGGGGTTGGGGGGTTTAGTGCCGTTTGTTTAGCCTTTTTTACTAGCAGCTACATAAATCTTAAAGGAGAACTGAAGAGAGAGGTATATGGAGGCTGTCATGTTTATTTCCTTTTAGACAATACCAGTTGCCTGGCAGCCCTGCTGATCCTCTGCCTCTAATACTATTAGCCATAGCCCCTGAACAAGCATGCAGCAGATAAGGTGTTTCAGTGGTTCAGACTTATAAGTCTGATCTGACAAGACTAGCTGCATGCTTGTTTCTGGTTTTAATCAGATACTACTGCAGAGAAATAGACCAGCAGGGCTGCCAGGCAACTAGTATTGATTAAAAGGAAATAAACAGGACAGCCTCCATATACCTCTCTCTTCAGTTCCCCTTTAAAGAAAACCTGTAATGAGAAAAACCTCCCCTGGGGTGGGGGAAGCCTCCAGATCCTATTGAGGCTTCCCCATCCTCCTCAGTCCGTGGCGGACTTAAAGCTCCCCGAACAGAGGGGATGTAAATATTTACCTTTCCTGGCTCCAGCGGGGTTGCTGTTGCTGCTCTCTGCACAGAGATAGGTGGAAATAGCCAATCGCTGTCGGCCCACTCTACTGCACAGGTGCAAGTCGCCTGCGCAGTAGGGCGGACCCGATGGAGATCGGCTATTTTCGCCTATCTTTGTGCAGAGAGCAGTAACAGCGCCCCCGTTGGAGCTAGGAAAGGTAAATTTATCAGCGCTTGTCGAAGGATTTTGGGGGAGCCATCGCTGGATTGCCTGCATGGGATCCTCCCGAGGTGAGTACCCCCCAGGGGAACTTTTTTTGTTTGTTACAGGTTCTCTTTAAGTGTTAAACTTCAAACCTCAATCAAGATCTGCATGTGAAGGACTGAATCATCGTAAATGCTTCGTTCTGGTGATTTAAAGTAAACCAGAAACGTGTAAGCCTAAAGATTTGATACTTACCCAGGGCTTCCTCCAGCCCCAAAAGCTTGTCTGAGTCCCACGCAGTCCTCCCGCAGTTTGCCATTCAGCTACGATAAGCCCCAAGAGCTGACTCGGTCACATCACGTCTGGGTCTACTGCACATGCGCCGAAGACTTAGACTGGACCCAACTGTGCCAGTTACCGGGTCTGATCGCGGCTGAACAGCGGACTGCAAGAGGATGCCGTTATGGGGTGGGAGAAAGTCCCAGGTAAGTATCAAATCTTTAGTCTCACGTCTCTGATATACTTTAAGGCTAGTTACACACCAGGATGTTGCGTTTAGGGGACGTTATAGGGCACATGACGTGCCCCTAACGCAACGCCTGGTGCTCTCTGGTGTGGACGTCGGAGTGAGCCGCGTTGTGCAGCTCACTCTGGCGTCCGTGATGCGTACTCTTGGACGCATGCGGCATCACGTGGTCCCGCCCGGCCAATCGCCGCACAGAGCGGCCGCTCCAGAAAGTAAACACTGCACGTCACTGAGTGCAGTGAATATTAATAAGCCATGTGCCCAGCCGCTCTCCCCTCCTCCCCAACATGACTGAGCATGTGCAAACAGTCTAACGCGGCTTAGCTGCATAGAACGCACAGCATGCAGCACTTTGCTGCTTTACAATGTCACGCAACGTGGGCAGTGTTAACAGCCCACTTGTGTTACATTGCTGTGCGTTGGGGGAGCATTACAGGCTGCACTAACGTGCGCCTGTAACGTCCCTGTGTGCAAGAAGCCTAAAGGTTGGCAACTTAACCTAATGAACCTGTGAGCTCTTATCTATATTTTATCCATGACTCAGTAGTGAAGCAAGTAATGCTTAAAAGTAGACAGAGGTTCCATGGTAGTCTGAAGGTCTGTACACACCTTTAACTGATGTCCCCCTTCTGAGATCAGGACCCAATCCCTTTGGGTGACTTTGCTGGGCTGGCCTATACAGACTTGTCAGCTGTGTGGTGACATTGGTGCATACATGTCACGCAGAGGAGTGGCGTGGACAAAGGAGTTTGCCGTCGCTCAGCCAAGTTAATGCATCTGACTAATCGCTTGCGGTCAGGTACTACTGTACACATGCCTATTGGCTGAGGCAGTTATCGGCCGACTTTAGCTGCGTGTGTACGAGGCTTACCGCTAGCCATACATTATTCAATGTGGTGAAAAAAAATAAAACCCTCTCAGATCATAATTTGTTCAGGAGGGGAGTTAATCTGATTGAAGCCTTCCATGCAATGCACATGATTTGCACATGGATTGATTAATATCTTCCATCCAGTACAATTGACCAATTTTGGCCAATAATTGATTTAAGGATTGGTTGGGCCAGCATGTTGGTGCATCGATTTTTAGCAGATTTAATGGAATGATCAATATTGATGGGGGAAAAAAATAGCTTGTGATTAGACAGGCTAAGCTCTCTATATACATACAGGATACATCTCTCTCGGTTTTCTTTCTGTCCTGTGCAAGAGTTTAGGTCCACTTTAAGTAACGCATCATTTATACCAGGAATGTCAAACTGGTCCTTCGAGGGCCGAGGTCCTTACACATTTTTGACACAGCTCAAATTAATTGATGGGTATGAATCAGGAAAGGTGTGGTCCATCAAGTAGAACACATTCCTCTATTTCTCAGTCCATCCTAAACACTGGCTTGGATCTGGTGCTCCAGACCTGGAGTTCAACACCTGAGATTTATACTTACCTGGGGTTTCCTCCAGCCACTTGTGGGCTCCCTCACCATCCTCCCCAGCTGCTCCATTTTTTTTTATTTTTTTTTTAATTCTCAGCACAGATAAATTGGCCAGTCGCACTCCAGTGCAAAGTGCAAGACTATGGAGCAGCCAGGAAGGACACTGAGGGAGCCCACACCCCACATGGGGCTGGAGGCTTATAAATGATGGATTAGTTAATACCTCAACTACATTTTAAGGGTCCTGTCACACTGAATCTATTGTGTCGCAATAGAGAATATCACATCCAAACATGATGCAATGATACAGTCACATAAGGTGTGGTGGGTCCCATCAGAGTAACACAGTATGCTGTGCATTTATCAACTAGCGCATTTACAGTGACAGTTCTTTGTACAGTGTGCTTCACTGTATGGTCACACTGTATGACCAAAATGCAATAAGACTCTTGGTGCCACAACATGCAGTGTAAAGGGACCCTTAACACTTGTGAGTTGCAAAAATCCACACATTTTATGTTGTGCACATTTGTATATGTACAAACTTGCAACCACACTACATTAACATGGAAAATCATGTACAGCATCTGGGGGAAAGAACAGGAAGCACAATAAAACAGATTAGATAAAAACAAACTCATTACAGATGGGCTGTCAGTGCTCCCCAATTAAAATGTATGGTTTATGATTTGCAGGGGATGTGCATGTTCCTACTTGTGTGGTATTTCAATAAGTTTTGAATTTCCTTAATAAAGAGTGAGGTACATTAAAATTTGCCCAGGTTGACATTAGGACTTATGCTGGGAATTGATAGTGACTTGTTTTGGGGGAGCAGATTCACTTCCCAATGATCTAAGTCAGATCGGACCTGTCGCTAATTATCTATCAAGCCATCTGCCCAGAAAACTCCCAGTGTATTCCCAGCATTAGCCATCTCCTGAATCTTGCTCTGTTTAGGCTCATACACACATCAGACTATAGTCTTTGGAAAATGAAAGATCACAGACCAATCTTACCACCCTTCATGTAGTATGAGAGCCATACTCTACACAGTCTTTTCTATGGAGCTGAACTCCACATCAGAAAAAAAATCTTTGCAAGATGCTGCACACACAGATGCTGCACAGACACAAAAGATCTGTAGCTGCAAAAGATCTGTTCCTGACAAAAATCCATTCCTGCGAATTGCAATGATAGTCTAAGAGATCTGCAGATCATCATACACACATGATTTAACTGACATTCATCTGCAGATCAAGCAATCATCCGCAGATCTGAAAATCCATCCTGGTGGATCTGATCTGCAGATGAATGTCAGTTAAATCATGTGTGTATGATGATCTGCAGATTTCATAGACTATCATTGCAATTTGCAGGAATGGATTTTTGGCAGGAACAGATCTTTTGCAGCTACAGATCTTTTGTGTCTGTACAGCATCTGTGTGTGCAGCATCTTCCGAAGATTTTTTTTCTGATGGGGAGTTCAGCTCCATAGAATAGACTGTGTAGAGCAGGCTTTCTCAACCAGGGTTCCTTGAGGACTCTGCAGGGGTTCCTTGGAATTTTACCCTATTGTGGGGGGAAGTATAATAGAGCACACAATAGGTGGTACTGTAACAAGAAGCACTAAATTGGGGGGTCAGGAGACAGTATGAGTGGCAGTGTAATAGGAAAAAGTGAAATTAGCAGCCTAACCTACTTAAAGACCATGCCCCCTGAAAAATAAATGTAAGGGTTCCTTCGAGACCAAAATTTTTTTTGCAGGGGTTCCTTGAGATCCAAAAGTTATTTACAGGGTTCCTCCAAGGTAAAATGGTTGAAAAGGGCTGGTGTAGAGTATGGCTCTCATACTACATTAAGGATGGTAAGATTGGTCTGTGATCTTTCATTTTCCAAAGACTATAGTCTGATGTGTGTATGAGCCTTTTGGCAGCCTCAAAAATGTCACCAACTCATGAGTTGGGTTTTATGGATGGTCAATGAGATGCAAATAATTCTAAGTTGATGTAAACTTTGTGACCAATTTTTTCATGTTCAAGTATCCAACCTGAAAATAAACCAGTCAAATCCTGCAGTAGCTTCATTCCATTGTTCTGCTACAAGCTGCATAAATAGAGAATCTGCTTATACTCGGAATATTAGAATTTCATTCATGACCATATTGGGTTTTCTAGGAATAAAATAAAAGGATTAAATGGGAGTCAAGGTTTTGCTGTATGGATGGGTAGTCAGTGCTGCAAAGAGAAATGACAAATGCCATGGGAAACAGTACCAAAAATTAGTCATATTTCCGTGATCTCAATCATTACAGTAAAGGTACATAGATAATTACAGCATAGAGATATGGAAAATACAATCAGATCAGACATGATGGATGCAACAGCGCCCAATGCTACTATGATGTGCCCACTACATTTCAGAGATTAGAAGAGGCATCCAATGCGTTCATTAGCCTATATCGTCTGAACTTGTTTTGTTCCCCCTATCTTTTCACCAGGCCATAGTCCTCTGACAACCCTGCTGCCTTTGCATTACAACGTTGGCAGCACCTTATTACTGCAGCAGAGTACATTTTCTTTGGCTCAGCAGACCAGCCTACATATGCCTAACAGCTAATTAGCTGGTAATGTCCAAGTGAACAGCAGAACCTCAGAGGGTGTTGCGTAAACACAGTATTTTGTGGAGTCCTTATAATGAAGATTATTATAGAACCCCAGTTCGTGCAAGTTGTTAACCCATGGACATTGGGTTGGACGGCTAGTTGGAGTCTGACTGCTCTATAAAATGTTTGTGACGTAATGTCAAGTCTTCTATGATCTTTTCTTCTATCTCTACTCCCGATCTATCTTCCTCATTAGTTATAGAGAGATTTGCCTCATCATTGCTGGTCACAATCACTACGCATGTTCTCAGAGTATCCAGTATGTTGGCCACCACCACCTGATGGCGGTAGGTATCCAGCGCTTTATGAGCTCTCTCAATTAATATCTGTGGATTGGTTTCCAGCTTAAAAGAAATCACAAAGGCTTTAGGGGCCCAATCTTTCACCAGAGGGGACAACATTTTAGGAACCATCTTCATTGTGATCTAAAATAAAAACACATATTGAATTACTGGTTTTACTGATATAATTAAAGCCGCATTTCATATAGCAAACTTGAACAGAAAATAAACTCAGATAATAATTGTAGGTGTAGTAGCAATGGTATATAAAATGCTCCTGAAGTTCCATATTATTTTCATTGTAAGGGGTTCTTTTATACTCAATCATGCACAGCAGCATATCAGTGTTATGCTAAATTTGCTTCATTCAGCTCCCAAAGAAAATAAAAAGCTTATATACTTTTCAGAATTTTCAGTATTGTTTGCATGGTCAAATAAGTGTATTTTGTTTCTATTTACTTTTCAAGTGAGTTGTAGGCTGCATTTGACTGCCTCATTTGCATAGATAAAAATTAAGGTTTTGCAAATTCTAAATACTGTAGGTGTGCTACTATATGTGCCTATGTTTATCACAGCTCATGTCTGTTTGGGTATGCTTTGTTTAAAGTGGAACTACAGTCGGCACAAATGCAAAAAAAACAGGAATATCTTGCATTTCACGCCAATTCTGATGCTGTCCATTTCTACATTTAAAATGGTAAAAATCTTTATGATGCTAAGAGAGGACACATGACCACTGCCTCTCCATCTGCAGTCCTACACTGGAAAGAAGCTGTGTTTTGGATGTAGCATGGAAGAAGGTAGGGAGAGGAATCTGCAATATGATCACTGTTCCTAAACACAAGAGGTATTTCCATGTTGATTGAATAGGCAGTATCCCAATTGAGGAGATTGGGAAGGATCTTCAGGGCCTCGGTATCTACATCATGGAATGGACTATATACCCACCTCCTAAAAATTACTTTTAGATATCCCACGGTTTTATTTTATATTGAAAGCTACTTTTTACTGTTCCATTGTCTTTGCTCAATGATACAATCATTGACGTATGCCAAAGCTAAAATCTATTAACTATTGACCCTTTTTATTTATTTCTTGCTCTTAGAAGCCATTTTCTGCCAGGATATTGTTTTATGGCTGTAATTCCTTATCAGTAAGGGTACTTCAGTGATCTACAATCAGACCAGGTCCCTAATGGACAGAAACTGTCATTTGCATCTTTGACTAACTCTTTCAGGCAGAGAAAGAAAAAAAAAGGAACAGCATAGTCGTGTATTTGGCACTGTACATACACATCTATCGCATCGTGTCAGCTCAGTATTCTTTTAAGGTTGGGAAGAGAAGTAATGTAGAACACCTTTTTTCGCCAAAGGTTTGAAGGGCCTATGAGTTGCTTGGTTTGGGACTGTGGATGGAATATACCACACAAAAGTGTTTTTCGGGAGATGTCGCTGCTGCAGCCATGGATAATAAAAATATGCTGATTTCTGGCATACCTGTAATGGGCCACTAGAAGACTGAATTTTATGTTCTGGCATCTCCGAGGCTGGAATGTAAAAGTCAGACACTGCTGCTGCTAAGTAAAACATGGCACTCGATCCTGAAATGTAAGACAAAAAGCAGTTGTAGGGGGAAGTATTGTGAAAAACAGGAATAGCAAAAAAGCCATACATCATACAATTTTATATCTTTAGATTCATTTTCTTGATTTAATGTATCCATAAAGCAATAACATCCATTAATTTTTCTGGATCACAATTTTACACCATTCCGCAAGATTGAAAATTCAATAGATTTTTCTGATAGTAAATGAAAAATCAATTTTCCATACAATTGTTTTTATAAAATACAGAAATAAGGGAAAATGTCATGTTTAGGGCTGAAGGGACTCGTGAAAGGGAAATTTTGTCTCCCATCTAAATGTGGATAGCTAAAGGGGTGAACCTTAAGGGGGGTTCTCTTACTATGTAAATGAAGGGGGAGGGCTCTCTGGCTACCTGCAGTATGGGCTCCCTGGCTACCCACCTGGAAACCCATCCACAAGCCCTAGGCAGGGGCGCTGCTAGGATCCTAAGAGATCTGGGGCACTTTTGGGCACTCCAGCAGGAAGATGGGTGTGGCCATGCACCAGAATATGGGTGTGGTCATGGGTGGAGCCAAATTTACACAAACTTAAAGAGAATCTGTATTGTTAAAATCACACAAAAGTAAACATACCAGTGCGTTAGGGGACATCTCCTATTACCCTCTGTCACAATTTCGCCGCTCCCCACCGCATTAAAAGTGGTTAAAAACAGTTTTTAAAAGTTTGTTTATAAACAAACAAAATGGCCACCAAAACAGGAAGTAGGTTGATGTACAGTATGTCCACACATAGAAAATACATCCATACACAAGCAGGCTGTATACAGCCTTCCTTTTGATTCTCAAGAGATCATTTGTGTGTTTCTTTCCTCCTGCATCTCTCATGCACTTAGGTTTCAGGCTGCTCTTTTCTTCCTGCAAACAGCTTTGCCCTTGTCTGTAATTCCTCACTATGTGAAAGCCCAGCCAGCTCAGAGGACGATTTATCCAGCTTGTAAAAGATAAGAGAGAAGAGAGAAGCTGCTGTAATCTAAATAACACACAGGCAGTGTGCATAGATGGGCCTGGAAGGGGGAGTTCATAGCAGAACCACAACACTGAAGAACTTGGCAGCCTTCCAGACACAGGCTGACAAGTCTGACAAGAGAGAGATAAGTTGATTTATTACAGAGACTGTGATAGTACAAAGTGCTGCAGTAAGCCAGAACACATTAGAATAGCTTTTGGAACTTGTAGGATGATAAAAAACAGGATGCAATTTTTGTTACGGAGTCTCTTTAACAGCGGTCTAAGTAGGCCTGCCCAGCAAAATGTTGGATGAAGCCCCTTCATTTATAAAAATTAAAAAATGCAACATATCACATAGGCAGCTTCACTTAAACATAACTAGGCAGTTACCTGGCTTCTGTGCTGGCTTTCTGCTGTGAGGGCTGCCCTGCTGCTGTCTGGCAATCCCCCCATAGCATTTCCTGACCTTCTAGTGGACCCCCTCCCATGCTTCCATGCAGGGCCGGGCCGAGGCAGGAGAGGCTCCAGCCTAAGTGCGCTGTGTAGGAGGGGGCGCACAACTCACTCAGCTATTATTCCCCTATTGTGTTTGTAGCAGAGAGAAATAAGAAAAGGGGATACATGGCAGTGAATGCAAGCCAGATAACTAGAGATTAGGGTGTTGGGGCCCCTGGGACGCCTCTTACTGTAATAGTAATCAGTGTGTGATGAATGGGGGGGGGGCACTTTGGTGTCTCAGCCTTAGGTGCTGGAGGACCTTGTCCCGTCTCTACTTCCATGGACCTCCCATTGAGGCACCACAACTCCCAGCATTCCCCCATAAAGGCACCACCGCACCCAACAACATCCAGAGGCGCCACAGCACCCAGCATACCCCCATTAATGCATCACAGCACCCAGCTTGCCCACCATTGAGGCACCTCAGCTAACTCTTCCTGGGGGACATCTGGGGCACCCCAGAATATATCTGGGGCACATGCCACTGATCTTTGGGGCTAGCAACACCTCTGGGCCCTGGTATTGTACCAGAGCACCGCTGCAAATTTTGAGTGTTGCAGCGCTGGGACAGAGCACTGGAGGGGGAAGTACCTACATCTTTGGGCTAATAATCCCCTACAGGTTTGTTTTATGTCCATTTTTCCTTCACCAGACCAGGAAAAAATAGCTCATGCCCCTGTGTGTTGGAGCACCCACCTAGTGGATTGAGTGCCCGTGCAGCAGCCAGCAGTAGGTGCAGGTAGTCGGAAAGGGTGTTGAACTCTATGGGCAGCAGTCTCCCCGACTCCCTCATGCTGTGGTAGTCCTGCAGGACTTGCACGATACCCGGCAGGTGGCGCTGCTCTGCCTCCACCCGGGGCTCCCCCTGGCCGGGAGCAGTGGCGGGCAGCAGGCGCAGAGCGTCCAGCCAGTTGATGGCGCTGTAGCGGCGGCTATATGGATACATGGACCGGTGCCGGTGCAGGAAGATCACGGCGTAGCCGGCCCGCAGGAAATATTCCGCTGAGGCGGCTCCTCTGCGCCCGCTGCTGAAGTTATCCAGGAAGCGCACCGTACGGGATTCCAGAGGCACCTTAGTACCCCCCGAGGTGATCAGCACTACCCGGCGCCCATCAGAGCTGTGGCTGCGGGCAAATGCCTCCATGGCCAGGGCTGCAGCCTCTACATCAGCCTGCGGGGGTGCGAAGTCTTCCCGGAGTTTCTCTGCCATGCTGCTGCTGTCCTTCTGCCACTCGCTCTATATAGCCTGAGCTGTCACCTCACCTTACAACAGTGCACCCAGCTCCCTTGTCAGCCACTTCCTATGCGACTAGACGCCTCGGGCGCCATCTTTGAATGGGGCATATGCCACTACTACTTTGAGGCGGGACCGCTTCTATTGGGCTAATTATCATGTGTGCTGCCGTGCTTCCACCAGAGGGCGCACCGTGCCGCCGCCTGACAACTGTGTCAGCGTCCCTAACAACGGCAGCCCACACGTCTGAGAGCGGTGCTATGATTCCTGCAGCGCAGCCATGTCCAGTGTGAATCCACTTTCCAACTCCAAAGGTGTGAAGCTGGTGTGTGAGCTGTGCCACAGCCCGGCCTATGTCCAGTGCGATGGCTGCAAGGTCACGTACTACTGGTAAGCAGAGAGTGCTGATACACTGACACCAATGCTGCATTGCCCAGCCCTATCCAGTGGCGAGCAGAGGCTTATACCGTGCCATGGCTGAATGATAGACTTCCTTCAGCTGGTTGTGAATTAATTCCTGCCTTGTTGAGAATGGCAAAGGAGATGTTTGATGTCTGATGTTTACCAAAGGACAGGTTGACGGGGTAAGGGGGCGGTAACTGTTAGGGTTCGTTCACACTAGGGGCATTTTCGGCCTTTTTTCAAGCGCAAAAATCGCCTACAAAACGCTTGTGCAATGAATGTCTATGAGAAGGTTCATATGAGCGCGGTTTGTGCCCTGTGTGTGCCGCAAAGCAGTGCCTGAACCATTCTTGGGGTAATTTTGCTTCAATGGAAGGTATAGGAAAATGCAAACACTCACAAAATCGCTTTGTGCAGCGATTGCGTTGGCGTTTTTAAGAATATATACATTGTATTTATTCTTTTTAGGGTCAAAGAGTTCACTTCCTGACTTGCGTCAGGGAGTGAATTACAAAACCGCTCTGGAAAAGCGCTTTTTCCAGAAACGCAGTGCGCAGTGGAGTGTTGGGGGCAAGGGGGGAGTGCACAAAAAATGCAAAAAGTTTGCGTTTTTGTTTTTAGGTGTGAATGAGGCCTTAAGGTGCCCACTAATTATACTATTTTACATTCCAGTCGACCTTCTGATCGATCAGATTGGATGCTGTTGATGGTACCAATCGACAGCAAATTATGGATTTGTTTTTTCGAATAAATCCTATCTGAAATGAACAGATTGGTTATAATTTCTATTCCATTTATGGACCGAATCGTTTCCTTTTGATCACAATCAGGCCTGGATTTACATCTCAGGAGCCTATAGGCACGAATGCTCTGGAACCCTAGACTTCGCCCTCCATGAACCTACAAACACCACAAAACTGCACCACAAGTGTGCTGGCTGTCCCAGCTGTCACTTCTCCCTTACCCGACATAGATAGCTACAGGTTCCCCTTAGTATTAGGTAGCCAGAAGTACCCTCAGTATTAAATA
The DNA here is from genome assembly GCF_040937935.1 of Hyperolius riggenbachi. NCBI lineage: Eukaryota > Metazoa > Chordata > Amphibia > Anura > Hyperoliidae > Hyperolius > Hyperolius riggenbachi. The sequence continues at coordinate 235,831,529 of NC_090651.1, read as the reverse complement.
GCTAGTGGTGACCCAAACTGAAGGTAGAACTCATTACTAAAATGCTGATAGCTTGGAGAGTAACCTCTAATTTATGCTGTGCTTAGAACGCTGCATAGGGAAAGAAGGAGGTAGGTACTAAGGGAGGGGAGTGAGACGCCTTTCCATCATCAGGTGCCTGTAGGCACGTGCCTACTGTGCCTTATGGTAAATCCGGCCCTGATCACAATTATCATATAGGCAGGAACAGCCTCTTTAGAAAGGTGCTGCTGCCCTCTGCACTATCCAGACAGGTTAATTTGGAGTAAATCTTTGTCTACAGTATACTTTAGGAATGATGTATGGTTTGACATAACCAGCTGAAGTAGTCAGTTTCTGTGCTGTTGGTAATTGAGATTGTCTCAGTTGGTTACATGGCAGCTTTGCTGTGGACATTAAGGTGGCCATTAACAATATAATCTGCTGCACAATTGTTTAGATCAGCGGTATAATACCGTAGTTTGGAAACCATCAGTTGTGCCCACTAATGGACAAAAACCTGCTGACCATTCAATAAGACTGATGGGATTGATCATTTTTTCAGATTGATCTCACCGCACCATTGGGCTCCCGATCTCTGTATTCTAATCTAGGTGATCCTCTGTACCTCCCTTCTAAGGGTCCTTTCACACGGGCAACTGACAAGCGGTGAAGTCACTTGTAGTGGCTGGATAGTGTAATGGTTAAAGGGAAGGTTCAGGGAAACCTTTAAAAAAATAAAAATCCATATCCACTTACCTGGGGCTTCCTCCAGCCCGTGGCAGGCAGGAGGTGCCCTCGCCGCCGCTCCAGAGGCTTCCGGTCGTCTTCGGTGGCCGACCCGACCTGGCCAGGCCGGCTGCCAGGTCGGGCTCTTCTGCGCTCCAAGTACGGGCTCTTCTGCGTCCCACGCGAGCGCGCTGACGTCATCGGACGTCCTCCGGGCTGTACTGCGCAGGAGCAGTAGTTCTGCGCCTGCGCAGTAAAGCCCGGAGGACGTCCGATGACGTCAGCGCGCCCGCGTGGGACGCAGAAGAGCCCGTACTTGGAGCGCAGAAGAGCCCGACCTGGCAGCCGGCCTGGCCAGGTCGGGTTGGACACCGAAGACGACCGGAAGCCTCTGGAGCTGCGGCGAGGGCACCTCCTGCCTGCCACGGGCTGGAGGAAGCCCCACGTAAGTGGATATGGATTTTTATTTTTTTAAAGGTTTCCCTAAACCTTCCCTTTAAGGGCTCTTCCTCTGACACAAGAGACCATGGTTCGAATCTCGGCTCTTCCTGTTCAGAAAGCCAGCACCTATTCAGTAAGGATCCTTGGGAAAGACTCCCTAACACTGCTACTGCTTATAGAGCGTGTCCTAGTGGCTGCAACTCTGGTGCTTTGAGTCCGCCAAGAGAAAAGCAGGATATAAATGTTCTGTGTCTGTCTGTCTTACTGACTGTCAGCTGCTCTCCTGCACCGGCCAAGAGCTCGGTACCTACCCTATACAGACGCCACCCCCCACGGAGGGCTGTGCTCAGACTCGGCATGTTGTGTTCCTCCACCACCTAGTAACACCACTACTTGACATGCGTGATGTTAGGGCTCATTCACTCTAGCTATCGTGGGTGATTTTACCGCGATTAGCCCAGTAAAATCACTTGTGATTCCTGAGCGATCACAATCAGTGCTTTTTTAAGCACTGTATCGCAATCACTTCAGAATCTCGTTTTGCAATTGCCGCTAATCACGAATCACCCGCGGCAGTGAGATCACTGCCATTTGGTTTGTATTGTTCGCTTTAAAAAGCACTAGCGCTTCGGCGATTAGCAGGAATCACCCGCTAATCGCCCAAATGGGAACGGCCCTAACAACTGCTGCAATTCGGCTATTGCAATGGCAGGCAGCAGATGGGAGGCTGATCTGCTTGGCAAACGTGCAGTTCAGCAGCCAGCCTGAAAGGGGCCTAAAGGAATCACCAATACTTACTCTTGTTTGTAGAAACTGTTTGATTAGCTGATACTACTGTTGCCACCTCCGAGAAAATAGACAAGGCAAGAAGCAAGAAAAGAGGATATCTGATAAATCGGACTACTAAGAGATAGAGAGAAGATTTGTTTATAATCCTGGCTTGAAGGAAATGACAGTATATAAATACCTTTTATTCTCCTCTGTACTGCATTTGAGCCTCAAAGTGCCCCAGGTCTGGCCTTCATGTCCAGACAAACTAACAAAGCTATTCCGATCTTTGCTTTTTGCTACTTTATTTCTTGAGCTTGCTTATTTAGTACTGTATTACAATACGCCTTGTAGTCTATTTTCTATGGACAGTATAACTCCTGCTGTCAGTTTAGAAGGTTTATATTGTATATTCTATACTACACTTGCTGCCATCTCTCCTCTAGTGATGTAGAGCACCAGCGTGCGGACTGGACTAGTATCCATGAGAAGATATGCCAGCTGCTGATATCTGTGCGGGCAGCTGTTCCATTCTTGGCATCAGCAGAAGACAGGGCTCATTCTGCAGAGCAGCTATCTCAGAGGAAGGTAATAGGCGTTGCATGTATATATACTCCCTTCATAATAACAAACTTCTATTGGGGTTTATAGCAGATCCGTTGCTAAAGTCACACTATGTGACACATGATTGCCTGAGAGGCTGTTTCTAATGGGTGCCCTAGCATTTATAATGTATTACGCATTGACACAATGTGAGATCACAAATCCAGAAAATTACTTTTCGTCAAAAATAAACTTTGCTTTAAATACCTTCACTGGGTTACTGCGCGAAGAATTGCCTTTCAAAATTGTAAAACTCTGACATAAGGCAGAACTGGATATTAAAAGCATAAATTTATAGCAGTGGTAGATTAGCAGCTGATTGAAGATACCCCTCCTGGTACCCCCCCCTCTCCCCCCCAATCTACGATAGCGCTCCCCTGGGCCCCTGCAGAGCGTTGGCAGCAGGGTGCACTTACCTGTCCACCGGCATGCTTCCTCCTGTCATGTCTCTGCCCTGCCAGGGTGTCTGTTCCCTGTGGCCTGGCATCATGTACGTTATGAGTCTGCGTACATCCTGCCAGGTCACAGGAGACAAGGGGCCAGCGAGGACGGACATAGGACACAGGAGAAATATGCCAAGGAGCACGTGAGCATGCCCCACTGCCAACACAACAGGGGCCCAGAGGGGCCATCTACTAGTGCAGTGATCTGCAAACTTGGCTCTTCAGCTGTTAAGGAACTACAAGTCCCACAATGCAGTTGCCTTTATGAATCATGACTGTGGCTCTCAGACTCCCACAATGCATTGTGGGACTTGCAGTTCCTTAACCTCCTTAGTGGTAACCCCGAGCTGAGCTCGGGGGAAGCCGCCTCGGAGGATATCTCAGCCCCTGGTGGGGCGATTTAAATTCTGTAAAGTGCTGTACGCGCAGCCAGCAGTTTGCTAGCCACGCGTACAGCTTGATCGGCGCTGCCGCGCGGCGATCTACCGCACGCAGTGGCGGAAGAGGGCCCCCCCCCCCCGCCAGAGCCCTGCGCAGCCTGGACCAATCACTCCCGGGCAGCGCAAAGGGCTGGATCGGGTGCGCCTGACGTCCATGACGTCATTCCGATCGTCGCCATGGCAACAGGAGAAGCCAAACAGGAGATCGCGTTCTATACGCAATCTCCTGTTTGCTGTTGTTGCCGGCGGCAATCGGACTAGCGGGACACATGCGCCCTCTAGTGGTGTTTCATGTAGCTACCACTCCGGTAGCTGCATGAAACAGAAAAAAAAAATTACAAAAAAAGTGTAATGCAGCCTCCTTGGTGAAAAAAATTGAACCGCCAAGGAGGTTAACAGCTAGAGAGCCAAGTTTGCAGATCACTGTACTAGGGTATGGCCACTTTTAAATATCAAAAGGGAACACAGGGATTATTTTTGTATGTTGATAGATGCCATTAGGTACTTAAAGCATTCTGCTAATAATCAATATCAGTTGCATTAGGCCATACTCCCTTTGAAGTGCAATCTAAAACTCTGAAAATAGAAACAATGGTCCTGACACTATAAAGAGACACATTTTCACTTTAAATCTTAATCAGATTTACAAAAAAACAACAACCCCAAAAACATTTTTTAACTCTCCTGAAATTGATTGGGTCTTTGATGTGAAACCAGCAAAGTGCAACTTTCTTTCTGGCATCATGACCAATGTGCTAATGTTCAGTAATGCAAGCCAGTAGACAAGTCGGGTGCATTAACATACCAGGAACCACTAATTAGTTGTAGAGGTAAGAGAAACCCTTGACAAATATATCTGTGGCCCAGTGCACACCAAAACCGCTAGCAGATCCTCAAAACGCTAGAAGTTTTTGGAGCAGAGTTCAGAGCGATTCTAGGCATGTTTAGAGAGGTTTTCTAAACATGCGTAGCTTTTTTTGGAGCGTTTTTGTGTAGCAGATTACAAATATTGTTACAGTAAAAGCTGTTACTGAACAGCTTCTGTAACAAAAACGCCTGGAAAACCGCCCTGATCTAGCGTTTTCCAGAGCGGTTTGAGCTTTTCCTATACTTTACATTGAGGCAGAAACGCTTCTGCAAACCGCAAAAGTGCTGCAGGACCCACGTTTGCGGTTTGCTAAAAACCTCAAATCGTGTGCACCATCCCATTGAAATACATTAGCCAAGCGTTTTCACAGGCGGAAGCAGTTTGGAAAACGCTACAAAAACCGCTCAGTGTGCACCAGGCCTGTGTGCTTCTAGGCATCAGTGCATACATTAGATAGATTATCATGCAAGAATACCATGGAGAGGTGTGAAGAGGGTACAACAGCGAGATGCACTAACATACAAGTCACCGGTGTGTCTGGATAGTTAATAAACTTTAGAAAGTTAACTGATGGGTAGAAAACTGATAAAATACTAAAAATAGAATTTAGGACTCCTCATTCTTCATGAAGGTTCAATAGTTAATCCTTTTTTGGGGCTCTTGAATTATTTAATAAATGCATTCTGAATCTTTTCAAAGCTATGCTTTGTACCTCTATATTACTATAAAGTATGGGTAGTCTCAATATAATATGAGATATAAAAAAATCAAATTACTTTCGTCTGATTGTGAGTGCCTTTAACAAGTCATTTCTACAGTTAAGTCACATTTCTATGAACACCTGCTAATATCTATAATAACTGCTTTTAGAAGCATGGGTGGGAGCCAGATGCTGTAGAAGTGACCCATTAAGATGCTGGAAGGGTGCTAGAGGTATATGTAGGTCTGCAGTGCACCCAACAGTTGATAGTAGGCATGTGGTGATGGATCCAGTCATCAAGCATATTGCTGGAGGTGATCCCAAATGTGCTTGTTGGGTTCTAGCTTTAGGTCAGGGGACTTTATAGACCAGAGTCAGGAAAGTAGCTGGAAGTCTGTGATGATTTCCAAACCACTCGCCAATATTTCTGGCAGTATGACATTGCATTGTCCAGTTGAAAGATCCCATTGGTCATAGGGAACACTGTCAACTTGTGGGGGTGTACTTGATTGGCAAGGATTTAGATATATACATATCAGTTGAGAGACACTTCCAGAGGTATTGAGGCACCCAGACCATACAAACAAAACATTTCCTAGACCAGTGTTGACTAACCTTGGCACGCCAGCTGTGACAAATCTACAAATCCCATCATGCCTCTGCCTCCCCAAGTTATGCTTAGAGCTGTCAGAGTATTGCCTCATGGGACAGTAATGCCTCATGGGACAGCTGGAGTGCCAAGGTTAGCCATCACTGTCCTAGACCATAACTCTGCCAGCACTAGCCTGTATACGCCCAACGTTCAGAACACTATTCATTGGAACGGCAGCGCCTGTTTGTGCAAGTTCAATGTCTTTGCTCCTCTGCAAACTGCAGTCACTTATTGTGGGGAACCCTCATGAGCATGGATGCAGTCACCAACTGTCTGCTCTGGAGCATCATCGCACAGTCGTTTTTGACACATCTGGAAGTCCTTTGGTTCACATGGATTGTGCCACAGTAGTGTGCCAATTAGCCTCACTAACCTGCCCAGCCGACATCCCCTTCTCACACTGTTGGCTGCCCCAGAGTCACCACATTGGGTTGTAAAAAAGGATCCAATCACCCACTCACACTTCAACCACAGCAGTCCATGAATAGTTCACAATGACAGCCAGGGCTGCAATATTGGCAACTTGCAGACATCCCACCTTATACAGTGGCTTGCAAAAGTATTCACCCCCCTTGAAGTTTTCCACATTTTGTCACATTACTGCCACAAACATGAATCAATTTTATTGGAATTCCACGTGAAAGACCAATACAAAGTGGTGTACACGTGAGAAGTGGAACAAAAATCATACATGATTCCAAACATTTTTTACAAATAAATAACTGCAAAGTGGGGTTTGCGTAATTATGCAGCCCCCTGAGTCAATACTTTCTAGAACCAAATTTTCCTGCAATTACAGCTGCCAGTCTTTTAGGGTATGTCTCTACCAGCTTTGCACATCTAGAGACTGAAATCCTTGCACATTCTTCTTTGCAAAACAGCTCCAGCTCAATCAGATTAGATGGACAGCGTTTGTGAACAGCAGTTTTCAGATCTTGCCACAGATTTTCGATTGGCTTTAGATCTGGACTTTGACTTGGCCATTCTAACACATGGATATGTTCTGTTTTAAACCATTCCATTTTTGCCCTGGCTGTATGTTTAGGATCATTGTCCTGCTTTTCTTCCAAGATTGCCCTGTATTTGGCTCCATCTTCCCATCAACTCTGACCCAGCTTCCCTATCCCTGCTAAAGAGAAGCCCCCCCCCCCCCCCCCCCCCGAGCATGATGCTGCCACCACCATATTTGACAGTGGTAATGGTGTGTTCAGAGTGATGTGCAGTGTTAGTTTTGTGCCACACATAGCGTTTTGCATTTTGGCCAAAAAGTTCCATTTTGGTCTCATCTGACCAGAGCACCTTCTTCCACATGGTTGCTGTGTTCCCCCATATTGCTTGTGGCAAACTGCAAACAGGACTTCTTATGCTTTTCTGTTAACAATGGCTTTCTTCTTGCCACTCTTCCATAAAGGCCAACTTTGTGCAGTGTATGACTAATAGTTGTCCGATGGACAGATTCCCCTACCTGAGCTGTAGATCTCTGCAGCTCGTCCAGAGTCACCATGGGCCTCTTGTCTGCATTTCTGATTAGTGCTCTCCTTGTTCGGCCTATGAGTTTAGGTGGACGGCCTTGTCTTGGTCGGTTTACAGTTGTGCCATACTCCTTCCATTTCTGAATGATCGCTTAAACAGGGCTCTGTGGGATGTTCAAGGCTTTGGAAATCTTTTTGTAGCCTAAGCCTGCTTTACATTTCTCAATAACTTTATCCCTGACCTGTCTGGTGTCTTCTTTGGACTTTATGGTGTTGTTGCTCCCAATATTCTCTTTGACCACCTCTGAGGCCGTCACAGAGCAGCTGTATTTGTATTGACAAAAGATTACACACAGGTGCACTCTATTTAGTCATTAGCCCTCATCAGGCAATGTCTATGGGCAACTGACTGCACTCAGACCAAAGGGGGCTGAATAATTACGCACACACCACCTTGCAGTAATTTATTTGTAAAAAATGTTTGGAATGATGTATGATTTTCATTCCACTTCTCACATGAACAACACTTTGTATTGGTCTTTCACGTGGAATTCCAATAAAATTGATCTATGTTTGTGGCAGCAATATGAGAAAATGTGGAAAACTTCAAGGGGGCCGAATACTTTTGCAAGCCACTGTATACCTACAAAGTCTGTGTGTGACACCTTCATGTCGTCACTGCATTCCTGACATCAAAAGGTGGGCTGTCCTCATAATATAATTGGATCTAGCATAATCCAATTTTACAATGTAACAAGAAGAGCAAACGGGGAGAGAGATCAAGAAACCTGTAATCCCTTAACATAACTTTACTGATGCCACTTTGTGGTTGTGGACATCAGTCACCCAGCAAAACATGGTCTGGATCTTTTACAGAATATCTGCTATAAGGAGGCAAAAGTCTGCTTTCATTACTTGGGTAATATTAGAATCAAGCTAGTGAACTGGCGTTTGTGCTATTATATTAGCACACAGCACCCTTAATACGGTAGTTTGGATTTATAAAATTAAAGAACATTGGTTTTCAGTGACTGCAGTTACTTAACCTCTAATTTAGTAACATTTCAGAAATCTTTACTATGTTCTGATATGGCCCAGGTGTGGCCAAACTTTTGCCACATAATAGCTTGTGATTTCAAAAATCCAGCCCATGTTTGCTGGATCACTTGTGAGCTACATGATTCTCTGGCCTTATTAAATCAAACCCTGAGTTTATCAGAGGGCAGAAAAATGTAGAGATGTAGGGTTATGTGTAACCAATAGTGAAGGGGAAAGAGTAACAGAGAGAATTCATCAGGTTAACACACAGTAAATTGAGGAAATCATGTGACTCTTACAGAGACAGTTGATTGATGTGACCAGTAAGGAAGCCCAGAGGTTGCTGTATGAAGGGCGGCATGTAGAAGTTATCCCAGCAGCTACACACGCTCTCACCTTCACTATAGATGTATACGGACTGACATCAGTGGAACTGGTGCCAGTGTACCTTATCCTGGCTGAAGCCAACATTGGTAAGTGAAGGCCACCCCTGCATAATATGTTCAATATACTGTAATAATAATATGGGGGACGGTGGCTGTCCTGATTACTTTTTCCCCTGCATTCCCATGTAACCAAAAGAGAAGTGTTTGACACTGAGAGAGAGCGACTATGCATACTACATGTTCTATATTGTGGAGTCAGACAAAGGTAAAGCCGTTCTTGGCACTTGGATAATGCCTACACATGGGAGAGCTGTCAGGTATTTAGACGAGTCCACCAGGAGACATATAGAGGATGATGATTAAATCAAACTTCTGTGGGTTCTGCGCTTCAGCTCTTTTCTTTTTTCCCTTTCTTTCTCTTTTTTTTTGTTTTATTTATTTGTTTGTTTTCCTTTTAGATTGTTCTCTAATTGTTTTAAAGAACGAGGGTCAGCCATACTGTCGCAGGAAAAAAAAACCCACATACTTTAGTAGATAAATACTTGTTCTACTTACGTAACATATGTATTGTACTGTCCTCATTTTCATGTCAGTTAATTTCACAGTATATAGTAAATAAAGAGAAAACTGTTCCAGGCATTTTCCATCTTTACTGATTCTGACTGAAGCCAATCCTGATGTTGTTTCTTCCCTTACTCCTCTGCCTGAAATGGTGTATGTAGAATTGTACTGTCATATCTAGTTTGCTTTGTAAACACCTGAGCAGAACATAGATCGGATTTCAGCAGCTTCTGTAGAGGGGTGAGGTGATTTATCTTCTATTCCCTTCTGAGCATCGTGTCCACTGAACTGCCCTCAGCCAATCAGCAAGGAGCACGTATGCTCCAATTATCTTCCTTACTGCCTTATCCTGTATTATAGGTCTGGGGAATCTGACACAAGCTGAAGAGTACCTGTCACATGCATACTGGACTGTACTAAAAACATTAGACTGCAGCAACCTCATCCGTTCGAAACTGCACCGAAACCTGGGCCTCCTGTACTCTACCAAGGGGGAGTTTGAGGAATCACTCCGCCACCTATCTAATGATGTAAGTCAGACTGATGCCTTATCTTCAGTAAAGCCTACCAGAAAAGTTATGATGGTGCTTGTATTTATTTAAATCCATCTAATAGCTCAGTAATCGGCATGCTCAAATGTTACCTTTTTATAGGAAATGAGGCTTCAATACTGAAGCAGCTGAGTTGAGGAAGTTAGTAGCAGACTATGTAGGGGGAGGATGTTGCTGCTTTTTACATTGCAATTCAGACTGCAAGTTTCAAGGGACACAAGTAGATCAGTATGCAGAAAAGGCAGGCAGAATGTGAAAGACTGCAAGGATCATGGGGCTATTCCAGTTCAGGGAAGAGTGCATATCTGAAAAGAGTTGGGACAGGTAAGTCCTGGGTCAGGGTAGGATTGACAAAGAACTCATTCAACTCTTTCCCAAATACATACTGCATTTTATGCAGATGCAAACACATATACTCATGGCACACTATAATGTACAACTCTTAGCTAGAGTAATAGTGATTCATCTAAACACTCAAAATTGGGCTGATACCCTCACCTCACAAAACAGGTTACAAAACCCCCAGAATCTGAGCCGTCTGGCCTGAAGCCATCTAGGGATGGTGCCCGAACCAGTGTTCTCCCCTTTGGAAGCACCCGGCTAATTTTGGGTAGCACCCGGCTGTCATGGGCTTGCCTCCTTATCCTTCCCCTATGCTGTAAGCAGCACTGCCTTCCCCCATCGTGTCCCACCTGGCTATTTTTACATGCCACCCAGCTAGAAAAAAATTCTGGGGAAAACACCGCCTGAAGGAAAAAAATTCAAATGCTAGTGCACATTCTATAATGCCTGATGTGGTCTCCATAAAGATCAGTCTTACATCGAAGTATGCTAAGAGGATGACACAAGTTCACTGTGGCCACATATCCTGTAGTGGCATGTCAAGGTATGGACCAAGGCAAGAGTAACAGATCTGCCTCCACATGATATTTGTGAAATAAATCAACCCAAATCTGAGGAAAGAGTGTGCAGTCTCACTGCCAAAACATATACTGTAAGGCAAACAGCCTGAAATGTTGGTTCAGTAGATACACAATCATATAACTAAATTCTCCATCACACATATTAACTTGTCTGAGTAACCGCGTCATGTCAGCCAGGAAGAGAGATCGCTGGGAAAGTCACACCAGCACGTCAAGGTTTATAGAAGTCATTTAAGGTAAATTATTAAAATGTGGCAGAGGTCAAAACAGTCATTTAAGTAAGGTCAGTGGCTGATTTCAGCCATGTGTTCATGCTTCAGTAGGCATGGCATTTAACACCTCACAGTGATCTTTCCTCATTATCCTACAGCCTTGTACACATGCTAGATGATTCTTGGCCAAGATAGCCAGTTGGGGCCACCTCTGCCATCAACCTAGGATGCATACAGCAGACTCACATCCCCTTCAATGTGCTGGGAAGCTAGGCTTGGCAAAATGTCTCGGCCTGAGATCAGGGCCAAGGCCATTGTTATGTTACTTTCTTCACCCACTCTGTACTGCTCCATGGTGCACTGTGCAGTAGGCCCTCCTCCATAGCAACAGAACATGTTCTTAGTCTGCAGGCTAGCAATACACCTGCACAGCCTCAGCCCCAAATCGTCGCCTGAAGGACCCTGTGTGTATGAGTCTATAGATCAGAACATTACGGGGCTGAGCCCACATGCATGTTTCTATGCAATTCCAGCAACACTTCAATGTCATATACTGATACACGTTGCTGAAATCATCACAAAAACTCACAAGTGTGCTCAGGCCCTACAGGTTTTCTTCCATATTACATATTTTCCTTTAGTGATATCATAAGTATGATATGTATATAGCTGAATCATGCTGAACTATTTTAGATAGAGACAATAATGGCCTGAATTCAATAAGCTTTATCAAACACTTTATCGATTTGATAATTTACCTCATGAGTAAAATTTTATTTTGAATTCACTAAGGTGTTATAGATTTATCGAATGTTTTATTGATATAAAGTTCAATAAATCTATAACAACTTAGTGAATTCAAAATTAGATTTTACTCATGAGGTAAATTATCAAGCGTTTGATAAAGTGTTTGATAAAGCTTAGTGAATTGAGGCCTATACAGTGCTGAACATGATCTGTAATGCTTCACCAAGGTGATGATACTGTCACAGAGCAGCACATTGTGGTATCTATAAATACCTCCAACAATCCTCCAATCAATGTGTGTACATCTTCAGAGGCGAGTGCACGCTAATCAAGCCATGAATTTCCAACATTGAGATAAAGCTGTGTACAGATATATTTCTCACACAAGCTGACAGCTTTATATCAGACTGGGTGAAAATGTTATGTCTGTAGAAGCAGCTACTCTTCTCTGTGACCGACAACACTTAGGTGACTGGCAATCCAACACAGTATAGAATAGATAATTTCCGACAGGTCCGATCTGATTTCTGATCGTTTTTCTGATCTATTTGCATAGAAGTGATCAGAAAATCAATCAGAAAAATGTATGGAAATCCGATCGGATCTGTTGGAAATTATCTATTGACCCATCTATCTGATAGGAAATTGCATGGTGTGTACCAGGCTTAAAGTGACCCTTCAGTTGAGACAAAGTTAATAAATTAAGCACAGCCCCATAAAGCACTAGACTGTATTTACAGCGTCATCCATGTTCTGATCCTCACTAGCATAATCCTCACTAGAACAATTCCTCCAGTGTCAAGCTACACACAACCCTGTCAGCACAGGTGTCAGTGCTTGACCTCTTTGTAGTGGCCAGCTCTGTCTCTTTTCCCTCATTTTTAGCCTACACACTTTCCCACTTGCCAGTCTGCATGGAATAGAAGAAGAAAACCGAGAGCCCAATATAGTGTAGTATGTAATGGATTATACGGGGGAAGAAAGTGGTAGGTAAGTATTATACTCACAAACAAGGGTTACCGCTCAGGCAACCACTGTATAGGCAGGTGGGGAGATTAGACCTGTCCCCACTCAGGATTAAGATGTCGCTCTCTGAAGAAGAAAAGGGTTTGGTCACCCTTCCACCAAGGGTGGAGAATCTTGACACAATCGATATACAGAGGCGCCAAAAGAGTAAAAATTCATAAAATGGTTAAAATATTTTGGTGGCGGTGGTGGACCATCCACTCAAAAAAGGACTTGAAACTGTCGCTTGAAGTACAAACAGTTTATTCATATACTCCACGAGTATATGAATAAACCGTGGAGTATATGAATAAACTGTTTGTACTTCAAGCGACAGTTTCAAGTCCTTTTTTGAGTGGATGGTCCACCACCGCCACCAAAATATTTTAACCATTTTATGAATTTTTACTCTTTTGGCGCCTCTGTATATCGATTGTGCCAGTCTGCATGTTCGCACAGCGGAGGGAAGGTGGGTGTGGAGAGATGTGGATAGAGTGGAGCAGAGGCGACCACTACAACAAAGTCAAGCTTCAGTGACTGTGCTGAAAGATGGCTTTGTATGGAAATTGCCATTGGATAATACTTGACTATGCTGACAGTGTTCAGAACCTGCATAACACTGAATCTAAATGCAGGCATAGAATTACTGCATGGGGCTTGTGCTTACATTAGTAATTTTGCTCTAGCTACAGTGAAACCTTAAAACTAGCCACAGATAAGATGCTTTATTGTATGGTATGCCAGCAGACACTTATGGCCAGCCTGCTATCTGTAGAATAGCACATAGACATTGCAAAGAAAAGCCTGCAGGGACAATACTGTGAAAGCTACTGGCCTGTTCAGAGGCATAACTACAAAACTCTGGGATGAAGACACGAGGAAACTGCACCAGCCTGCTGAGGCAGTGCTTTTATTCCATCATAAAACAGTTCACAAGGATAACAGGTGCAAATCCAAGAGGCCCAGGCAAGTGGGTGACTGAAGGTCCTGAACAGCTGTATGCTTGTGAACCGTATTTATGATGGAATAAAAGCACCATTTCAGCAAGCTGGTGCAGCTTTCTCGTCTCTTCATCCCAGGTCTATGCACGCTTTCTTCTTATGAAGGTGCTCAGTCAGCTACTGCCCATCGCTGGGATTCAGACAGTGTTCCAAGTTGGCCTCTCCATAGCTCCCTGTGTCTCCATCTCCCAGCATAGTGTGTTCTGTCCTGAGTTGCAGATCCTTTTCTTTTACTTTATTACATAACTACAAAACTACTGGGTTATGTTCAATGTATCAATCCATGCTGTACTTGCATATAGGAGCTGTCATTTGCTATACATTTTTCACTTTGCACACTACTTTGCCTTGCTTACCATTGCATCACCATGAATATATGTACCGTATTTCCACCATGTCAGATTTACTATGCAAGCACAGTCTCTGGACCCAGCGATATCAGCACGTCAGGGGGATACTTCCATATGGCCAATGTCTTTTTTCGGCAGAATAAGATGGACATTGCTGATTCTCTGTACTCCGAGGTATGTCAGCTTTGTGTAGACCCAGAAGAATGTGTCCCCTATTGTCTTCCAGCTCTCCACTGGCTTTCATATGTGTAGTATTATAACTTACCCCTAAAATCTGTCTGTATTCATGTATGTGGGTGTTTGTTGGTGATGAAGGGGAGTGAGGACAAGGTCAGATCTTTTCACAAGCAGATTATGTACCGTAAATGCAGTCAGAGATAAAGCTAAAGGGCATTCCATTAACACTCTTATTTAACAGCTATGGATGAAGGAGTTGGGGTAAAACAGCAGAATGCTGAGAGTGTATAGAGTAGTGTGTGTACAACATTTCCAGCCTCTAAAGAAAATAATTATCATGTATACTGGAATATAAACCAAAACTCTGGGAGGAGGGGTCAAATTTTGGCACCATGATGATGTATGGGCGGGGGGGGGGGGGGGGGGGCATGTTGAACACACCATGTGTTTGCCAGGAAATGTCTGCCGGCGAACAGTTCGGGCCATTCCTAGTGGTAAGATTGTACAATCACGATTGTATCATTAGTGGGCACCTTTAGGCTCATTCTGGATTGTTTATGTTTCAGGTTGCAGACATATGGCATAGTCACCTGAGCTCGCTGGTTGATGTTCAGATAAAATCCTCACTGAGAAGTGGCCCAGTATGGTTTGATGACACCAATCAAGAAGGCTTAGGTAATAAGGCTTGCTGGGTGCTGAAAATACATTATGTGGATGAGTAGCAGAAAAGATAAGGTGAAAATGTGTCAGTAAAGTTCCATGCATCAGAGCCTGTACAGCAGGTGGCAATACACTGTTAGTTAAAGCGGATCCAAGATGAAAAACTAACTATAACAAGTACAAAAAACTTTAGGATAGGAAATGAGGGAAATTGAGACAGACGACCACACTGGTTTTTGTTATAAAATTATCAAAACGAATTTTTTATTTTAAAAAATGATATACCTATACATATTACAAACACATATATCAAAAAATACATACAAAAGAAGTTACCTGGATGCGCCCTCTAACCTATACCCCCCAAAAACCCGCCTGCCTGAGATACTCGCCTACAGCATACCTAGCTACCGCGTCTTGGTAGGATCTATCAGCTCTAAAATTAAGAATTCCATATACGATATATTGGCTGGGTAATGTCACCTTGCTATAGATCTATGCACAAATACATGTCAGGTGTAACCAACAGATATAACAAAATGAGCCATGCAAAAAATGGAGACCTAAGTGAGCATGCAAAGCATATCCAGCCGCTGTAAATAGAAAAACATAGAGACCAAAACGCCTTCAAAATGCCAGACAGTCCCATACAGGAGCACTCAAAGATAATGCAGCTGACATGTGCACATGTGTGAACTTTCTTAGTTCAAGTTGTTAGTCAAGCAGAGGCACATGCATAAGCAGACAATGGGGATTATCGTTGCAACTGACTGAGACGCTTGCCAGAGACTCATATGCCAAGCCTGGTTTCAAAAGCATGCATGGCATCAAACATTCACAAAGGATGCATCCATAGTTTACCCAGCCAGAGTGGTGATGTGGCCTGATGTCCAGCCAAACGTGGCTACCGTCCAGTTGAGGGGGCTATCCAGTTACCCCACAGATGTAATAGTCCATGGATCGGTGGATCATACAGGATCATGCAAGATCGTTTGTTGTATCAAATATGGAAGGCAAGGCTCTGCTGCTCTGTTGGTAGGAAGCGGCTCGGCAGTGGGAAGAGGGAGAGGAAGAATGGCAGCTCTCAAAAACGCCACGCCGGGAGACCCGACATGTTTCGCTGGCAAGCGGCCAGCTTTCTCAAGGGAGGAGTGGTTTAGCTATAACAAGTAACTTGTCTATATATCTTATCTAAAGTTTAGATAGTTTACACAGCAAATCTAGCTGCAAAAGTTTAAAAAGTGTATGATTATTTATCCCTGTGATACAATGAGGGCAGCCATGTTCTTTTTGTCATATTGTCACAGGCTAATGGCTGGAGATGCTATCAGCTTTCTTGTGTGTAAATTCAGTCCCCTCTCCTTCTCCCTCCTCCCCTCTGCCTTTGAAATCAATGTCTAGTAACACCTCCCCCTCCTCCTGCCCATACTGAGCTCCTGTAAGCCCTTGCTATTGTCTGAAAATGCCTTGGCACTTTGAAAAGCTGTGGGCGAGGCTTGTTTAGTTTATAGGGAATTAAAGTATTTTAAAAAAGTATTTGGCTTGAGGAATGCCCTATAAACTATAGGAAAGGGACACAATTATCCAATGAGTAAAAGTTTATCGCAGAACCACTTTAACATGGTATTAAACTCAGCATTTGCTCTTTGTTCTAAAAGATTATTTACAACATACAATCTACATACAACATACAATCTACTACCACAAAAGAAAATGTAGCAGAACAGCATTCAAACAGTTAAACAGAGCACTTTGTTCTTCAGTTAAAACCTCCTTGAGCTTCTGGACACATCCGAACAGGTGATAACATTATCTTTTGTTTACATTCCTCTGTTGCTACAATTAGTATACAGCTAGCAGCATGTGCTAAAACGGAACTGTACTGAGCTGAGAAGCAGAGAGAGCAGAGAAATGATCACTAGATAGATTTTAATATATAAATACAGCAGCTATGAATAAAATCCAATGGCAGCTTTCAGAGCAGAAAAACTGTACTTTGGGAACTTGTAATTTGTAAACGGCAATATCACTAGCGCACAGACGCAAATAAGGTAACTGAATGGGTAATGACATGTAGGAAAACACATTTTTTTTATTGAATGTTATGTCAGAGTTTTATCCCACTTTAACATAAATGATTGATAGATCCTTGAAATTGACTGGGTGCTAAACCATCCTGGAACTCAATATTAAATCAGATTCCAGCAGCTGGAGCAGAACAAGAAGTATAAATGGTTAGCAGAGATTATTTTGGGGGGTTGTATTGTGCTTTGTGTGTACTTTACCCTCTGGTCATTGTGAATTGATCATTTCTTCCAGAACTTACTGACCACTTGTGACTGACTGTACATAGTAAATGCCCCTGGGTGGTTAGCTCCCTATGGCTCCCCACTATTTCAAGAATATATTTCTTACTGGTTTAGCATATCTAATGTGTTGCTTCATTATTTTTATTATATGGATGTATAAATGAGATTGTATTTATATTTAAATCTATCTGAGACAATTATAGCTTCATGTCTGTGTGTTGAGCTGAGCTGCTGAATTAGCAATCATTTACAGTCCCTTTAGGTGACTATACACTTTTCTCCTTGTTTGAGTATTTGGGTTCAGATGCAACACACTAGTAATTACCTTTAGATGGCTTATGTGGTGTGTACAACTGTACAAAGGAGAGAATAGAGAGGCGTCTGGCACTGTAGCTTTAATTTCAACACAGCAAGTGTACAGTGATGTGGCAGTGAACAATGCAGAGTGTAAAGTTCAAATGATGCCAAAACTGGTACTTATCGTGCTTCTGCTGGAGGTGGGGAGGCAACTGTGGGCGCCAGAGGGTGCACGGCCTTACAGCCGTTTCACATTGGGGTGAGCCTTGCTTCTTCGGAGGCTATTCGTGCACGAATAGCCTCCGAAGAAGCAAGGCTCACCCCAATGTGAAACGGCTGTAAGGCCGTGCACCCTCTGGCGCCCACAGTTGCCTCCCCACCTCCAGCAGAAGCACGATAAGTACCAGTTTTGGCATCATTTGAACTTTACACTCTGCATTGTTCACTGCCACATCACTGTACACTTGCTGTGTTGAAATTAAAGCTACAGTGCCAGACGCCTCTCTATTCTCTCCTTTGTACAAATGGTTATCATGTTTCAACTATCCGCATCTTGAGCACGTAGCTGCTGCTGAGGTCTCCTGCACTATATTCAGCGTAATAATTTTCATCTGCATTGTACTGAGTGCCTACCTACCCCTCTTGAGTTTGCGTGGTGTGTACAACCTAGGCCTTCAGCAAATTTGTCATCTTCTGTGCTGCAGATGAAAACCAGGAGGCAGAAGCTCTGCAGATCCTCAGCGCTATCTGTGATATCAGAGAACAAGCACCAAAGAAAGAGCCAGCCAAGATGAGCAAGGTGCTGCATGCGCTGACTATGCTGCACTACCTCAGCATGGATTATAAGGCGGTATGTACTCCCCTTTCCAGTGGCTGTCATTTACTTGTCTACAGATTACCTTCTACCCATAAATCTGTGTATAAGCCTTTTGTTTGATAAATCTCTCCTGAAGCAGCCCGTTTTATAAAGGTAATGGAAGTCTCTGTGGGAGAAGTCGGTGTTTTGCCCAGTATACTCACATTGTTCCCAGGGAGAGAAGACAGAGCCATGTGAGGAGAACATAGCCTGAATCTCTATGCTACACAATGGTGTAGATTCAAACCTCCTCTTATCCAATCAGGAATAGAAACAATGGTTGTGCCCCAGGAAAAGGAAACACATGTTACTCCACTGAACACTGCAAACTACCCGTATATACTCGCGAGCAAGCCGACTCGCATATAAGCCGACCCCCCAACTTTTACCTAAAAAACAGGAAAAAATGATTGACCCTCATATAAGCCGGGGGTAGGAAATGCTGGCCGCATGATCCCCCCAGTGTGTCCCAGTATAGCTAGTATAGTGCCCAGTATGGGTAGGTAGTGCCCTAGTATAGCTAGTAAAGTATCCAGTATAGCTAGTATAGTGCTCAGTATAGCTAGTATAGTGCCCAGTATACAATACAATACAATAACATTTGTAAAGCGCTTTTCTCCCATAGGACTCAAAGCGCATAGCTGTGTCTCAGATTAATACAGGGTTGCAGGCTGGGTTGTGTTACAGAGGAGATAGTCAGATGTTCATGAATGCCAAACTGAAGAGGTAGGTTTTCAGTTTAGACTTAAATGCTTCCAGGGATGGAGCTGTCCTGATTGGGTGTGTCAGGGAGTTCCAAAGTGTAGGGGCAGCATGACAAAAGGCTCTGTCTCCAAAGGTTTTGAGGTGGACTCTGGGGGTGACCAAGGTGTTACGTCTTTTTGATCTAAGATTGTGGGGGGTGTAGTTGCAACAAGTCCTTCAGGTATCCAGGGCCCAGATTGTGCAAGGATTTGAATGTCAGTAAGCCAATCTTAAACAGAATTCTCCATTTTATCGATAGCCAGTGGAGTGAGCTCAGGGTTGGTGTTATGTGGCAATGGCGGGGTTGGCTCGTTAACAGCCTTGCGGCGGCATTCTGTACTAATTGCAGGCGGCGTAAGTCTTTCTTATGCAGGCCTGTGTAGAGGACGTTGCAGTAGTCTAACCTTGATGTGACGAAGGCATGAACTAGGGTTGGAAGATCCTCTGAAGGAATTAGGTGTTTATTCCTTAGGTGAAAGAAGGAATGTTTCACAACAGCTGAGATTTGATTCCTGAAGCTTAATTTCCCATCACTCAGTACTCCCAGGCTGCGCACACAGTCTGAGTTGTTCAGGTCTGAGCTCCCTATCCTTAGCGGTGTTGGTTGAGACTTGGGCTGCTTTGCTGTTGAGCCCTGGCCCTCGATAACAAGAACCTCAGTTTTGTCAGCATTAAGTTTTAGCCAATTATTATTCATCCACTCCTGAAGCTTAGCTAAGCATAGGTAGGTATAGGTAGGTAGTGCCCAGTATAGCTAGTATAGTGTCCAGTATAGGTAGGTAGTGCCCAGTATAGCTAGTATAGTGTCCAGTATAGGTAGGTAGTGCCCAGTATAGCTAGTATAGTGCCCAGTATAGGTAGGTAGTGCCCAGTATAGCACCCAGTATAGCTAGTATAGTGCCCAGTATAGGTAAGTAGTGCCCAGTATAGTGCCCCAGTATAGCTAGTATAGTGTCCAGTATAGGTAGGTAGTGCCCAGTATAGCGCCCAGTATAGCTAGTAAAGTGCCCAGTATAGCTAGAATAGTGCCCAGTATAGCTAGAATAGTGCCCAGTATAGCTAGTAAAGTGCCCAGTATAGCTAGTATAGTGCCCCAGTATAGCTAGTATAGTGCCCCAGTATAGCTAGTATAGTGCCCCAGTATAGCTAGTATAGTGCCCCAGTATAGCTAGTATAGTGCCCCAGTATAGCTAGTATAGTTCCCCAGTATAGCTAGTATAGTGCCCCAGTATAGCTAGTAAAGTGCCCCAGTATAGCTAGTATAGTGCCCCAGTATAGCTAGTATAGTGCCCAGTATAGCTAGTATAGTGCCCCAGTATAGCTAGTATAGTGCCTAGTATAGGTAGTGCCCAGTATAGCGCCCAGTATAGTGCCCCAGTATAGCTAGTACAGTGCCCAGTAGTGCCCCCTCCTCCCCCCCCCCCCCCCCCCCTGCGGCCGCCGCTATTACCTGAGCCACCGGCGCCGCATCTTCTATTATTCCCCTCTCCGCTCGTAGTCGTAAAAGTAATTCACAGCAGCGCGCCCGTGCTGTGATGACGAGGCAGGAAACCATAGAGAGAGAGAGCGGTTCCCATAGCTACAGGAAGCCGCTCTCTCTCCATAGCTTCCTGCTTCATCATCACAGCAGCCGCCGTGGGGCGCGCTGCTGTGAATTACTTTTACGAGCGGAGAGGGGATTAATAGAAGATGCGGCGCCGGTTCAGGTAATAGCGGCGGCCGCAGGGGGGTGGAGCGGGGGGCGCGGACCACAGGTGACTCGCAAGCAAGCCGACCCCCCAACTTTTGACCCCCTTTTTGGGGGTCAAAAATTCGGCTTGCTTGCGAGTATATACGGTAACTCCTTTACAAGCCTTATTGCCAGGGCTGGATTAACTATAAGGCACTGTAGGCACGTGCCTATAGGTGCCTGATGAGAGAAAGCAAGCTTCCTCTGCTCCTCAAGTGCCTTATTTCCCTTCTTCCCTATGCAACTTAATACTGAGGGTTCCTCTAGCTACCTAATAATAAGGGGCACCTGTAGCTACCCATGACGGGCAAGGGAAGTGAGGGAGAAGTAACAGCTGGGCCAATCAGCACACTTGCGTGTGCGTTTCAGTGGAGGTTTGTAAGCTCATGGGAAGTCTAGGGTGCCAGGAGATCTGTGCCTATAGGCTCCTGTGAGGTAAATCCGGGCCTGCTTATTGCACTTCAATTTTCACTTATAAACAAGGTCAAAACCACTCAAAACTATGTTTTTAAAATAGGCAGCAAAAAATGAATGACCACATTTGGTGGACCATGTTTTGAAGCAATATGAGCAGGATACATAACTACTGGGGTAGCAGCTCCTGCAGTCGCTGGGGGCCCTGAGGTGTGAGGATCCCCAGATTCTTACCTTCCCTCTGCCCCTTCCCCCAATACAAGAGCTGCCCTCCATAGCGGGAGATGTTGTGGGCACACTAGTTATGCATGGAGGAAAATACGCTGACTGCACTTCTATAAAGGGTGGCCATGTTTTGTCGTATAACCCCAGGCAAATATACCACTAGTTCTTGATCACCAAAACAGATAGATGGAGAAGGGGGCCCAGTTATCAAAGTTTTGCTGGGGATGCCCATGATTTGTAGTTTCAGCCCTGGAAAGATGATCATTTATTTTTTGGTTACAAATGAGACATCATGAAATACTCAGCCCATAGCCTAGTACAACAATAGTTACAGTAGTGAAATCCCATTATCACATAGGGGCTTCTAATTAGTTATGTCTTGTGATGTAAGTGTTTCCCTTTCTTCTTACAGGCACATGAATGTGGAAGGAAACTCCTTCAACTTACTCAGCAGCTGCCTAGGGACGATACGTCAGATAGCATTGCTCTACTAATAGACAACATTGAGCGGAAAATCTCTACCAAACAGGATTCTTTCCCCTGAGACCTATAAAGACGGAGTCACTAACAATTTCCAAATAGTGGACCTCCTATTAAACCTCTAGGAAATGAGAACCTATTTCCCACAGACATCCAAAGCTTTCAATTGCTGCAGTGACAAAATAGCAGCTGGTATCTGGAGGATTGCTCTTACGTTACATTTATGAAAGGATGACTTTAGGCTGTCCAGGCACAGATGCAGCATGTCCCTGTAGAGTAGTTACTGGCTATCTAGAAGGCAGGAGGAAGCTGGTTGCACACTATTAAATAGATACATGTGCATATGCTTGCAGACGAATATGCCAGATCAGCCACAAAATTTCCTGTTCATTAATGCAGTTATGACCTTTTATTGATTTGTCCTATAGGAGAGAACTCCCTAGATGTCTATGAACAGCTTTCCATTAACAGCAGGTTTTAAATGTAGACCACCATGCATCAGCTTTGCTGTGGGCCTGCCTACTACTCTTCACAACTTCCCCTGGCCTTTCCCTCATCCTCTGCAAACCCCCAACTGCTGTACTTGGCTATGTATGGCAGGATTACTCACATATCTGTGATGCAAAGCAGGAAAAAAGGGCCCAGGAGCCCTTTTGGAAAAAACAATGCCGCCGTATGTGCCTAATATAAAAGCAGCAATTAGCTGCAAAGGAAATTTGGGGCACAATGGCGGCCACTATCGTGTGCCTCCGGATGCTGAAATGTACCATCTTTGCCGCGAATCGTGGCTTTTATAATGGTCACAAAATACGGCAAGCAAGGTAAATTCCTCCACCTGCAGGCGCCGATTAGCAGCAATTATTGCAAATATTGGCACTCAATAGAGTCTCGGGCACCTGCTCTAGCGGACATTCAAATAGCGGCATTGCATCGCGGCTTTCTGGCAGAGGGGGGAGGAAAGGTTTATGGTTATGTACCACCTGGGGGGTATTAAGGTTGGGCACCACTGGGTGCATCTTAGAGTTAGGTACCACTGGGGGGTTTAGGAACCAGCAGCGGGGGTCTTAGGGTTAGGTATTGGTAGAGGGAGGGTTCTGTGTGCGAGTAGGGTCAGGTTTAGCCATAGTAAAATATCAGAATTCTGTAATAGATTACTAATCTTAGCAATATTCTGCTAGCGGCAAACCCCTGCACCCTTTTTTCCAGGTGCCTTTTTTCTGGTGTGCCTGTGATGTTATCTGCATGCTAGGTCTGGTGTTTAGTGATCTCAGCACATATAGGAGAGAATCATATTGCAGGTAGCACTGATCAGGCTTGTTGAGTACATAATAGTGACAGATAAGGAATGATCCTGCCATGCTCATCCATGGTATGTTCAAAGAGCAGGGACAGGCCAGGGAAGGTGTTAGACAAGCAGGTGTTAACGTAGCAATGCTGGTGTAGAGGTGTATGTGTACAGACCGCTGTCTCATGTTGGAGAATTGGCCCCACTACATATCCTGGCCAAAATCTGTTATGTTTCTACAACATGGAACAAAGACAGCAGCTAATGTAACCTTTTTTTCTATAGTGATAAGGAGCTAGAAATTCTGTCAATTTGTTATTGTTTTCCATCACTTCCTGTCCCCAGGACCACCAGGTTCACATTTTAGACATTAAGTTCTCGGAGAGGAAGTGAGGAAACATTTTCCTTGGTGCAGAAATCTGCTTGCGGTTTCAGGCAGTTCGTTCAGATGCTGGTTATTGAGGTCTGCTGGATGGAAGTCCCACGATTACCAACAGCGTTAAAATTAATGGCTAATCCATACATTTCTACATAACTATAATAACAAGAAATAATAAAAAAAAAACAACAACATTGTATCTTGTACCAGCAAGTTTATTAAGAAATTGTTCTTTTCATTATGTTCAGCGCAAAACAGTCATTTTGGTGCTCAACTGCCATTGTGAATTGGAAAAATAATATAATACAGCAAGAGGGATCATGAGTCACACAGATGACCGCCCCGTTCTTGAAAAAAAATAAAAATATGATACACTAACTTTTCATAAATATAATGTGAACCTATTGCTTCTCAATACATAATGAACATAGCCCAGATTACTGAGGCAATACATTTTTGTGTATACCTGCAAACCACACTGAGCCATTGTCCAGATGGCAAGAACAATGCTGGACCAACCTCTCCACAGCAGTGTGCATATGAACAAAATGGTTTCCCCTGCCCAGTGTTATAATGTCTGACGAGAAAGGGCTGCCCTGTCTGGGGAAAACCGTTGTCTAGGCGTATGCTGGGGTGATGATTAATTTAGTTCCCCACTTGCTTATCAGGGGGTCCATGTCCGGTGTCTAGGCAATGGCTTATTTTCTGACATGAGGTTTGCAACTGTTAAACAAAAATGTGTTTTATAAATTATTGAGATTAAGTTCATGATATGTTGAGGAGCAACAGATATACGTAAACATTTGATTTTCCTTTTCATTGTTTGTTTTTTACATTTATTTACACATATGAACATTTTTATTAACACACTTTTCAGCATTGTGAGATACAAGCAATTAGCACACTTACATTTTACATTACTGCTTACCTACAGCTTAATATTTATATATCTATATCTATTTGTTCCGATTGATTTGCTCATGCCTCGTGATACATACAGTGCACTCATAATGCTAGAATGTGAGGGGACGTCTTCAGTGAAATAAGGCTTGAAGGAGCAAGTTCCCTTATTCGCAGAGTGATTTCCACTTGTGCATAACAATTTCACAGTGTCTGCCATCCAATTGAACAGGTTTTCTTGAACAGTACAAGTGTAGTCACCAAGACTTTGTGGCAGCACAGCCAGGAACTGGAAATGGCTGTAGGTAAGTGGCCGGCCATTTTGTGCAGCACAGTCTTCCATGTTGTTTCATGTGCTAGGCCGCAAGTCCTCTGTGTATAGTGTAGTCACTCATAATACTGTGAAATATCCTTTTTTAAAACGTTAAACTAGAAGAATCATGCACTAGTTTCATGCGAGATCCAGCACTAAGCAACATGGCCATCTACCAATTGTCAGAAAATACATGTTACGTTCTGTGCACACAACTGGTTTGCATATGTGCAGTCAACACAAAACAATTCAAATACTGGTGACGTTTGTGGTCACCTATTACAGTTATATCCAGTGTCTACCTGCTTAATTATTTTTTTTTTCATTAAAGGGAAGGATAAGGGGGTATTTCTTTGGGAATAATTCAGAAAGAAGAATTACTTTTATTAAACATAGCAATGCTTTCTCTATGCCACTTGGAGGTTTGTTAAATTGAAAAAGAACACTTTAAAAACAATTCTATATTTCTAATTTCAGAAACAACAATGTGTTCTTTTTATCCAGGAGGTATACTTAAAGTGTACCAGAGATCTTCTAACCCAGAGTTCCCCAACCCTATCCTCGAGGCCCACCAACAGTACATGTTTTGCAGGAAGCCACAAACATTCACTGGTGAGGTAATTAGTGTCTCAGCAGAGCCAATTAACTCCCTCTGTGGATTTCCACAAAACATTCACTGTTGGTGGGCTCTGAGGACAGGGTTGGGGAACACTGTTCTAACCTAAAGATTTCATACTTACCCGGGGCTTCCTCCTGCCCCGTTAAACACGTCTAAGTCCCACACACCGTCCTCCCGCGGTCTGCTGTTCAGCCGCGATCAGCCCCGGGAACTGGCTCAGTCGCGTCAGTCTTGGTCTACTGCGCATGCATGGGAGGTCCGCGCACGTGCATAAGACTCAGATTGGACGCGACTGAGCCTATTACCAGGGCTGATCGCAGTGGAACGGCAGACTGCGGGTGGACATCATGGGACTTAGAGGTGTTTGTGGGGCGGAAGGAAGCCCCAGGTAAGTATCAAATCTTTAGTTTAGAAGATCTCTGCTACACTTTAAAGTGGAATGAAACTCTGTTTCTCAAATAATAAAAAAATAATTCTTCATTGATTAAAATGTATATAAATCATTGCCCCCAAAGAATCATTACAAAGTCCGAAGAATGCACCTGTTTGATCCTGCAGTCCCTTATTTTCAAAGCCGGGTTTTATCAGTGATTGCAATTTTGAGAGCAAAGTGTGTTTTTCATGCACAAGTGAGCTCAAGATGGACACTCACCCAGGATGAATGTAAAGAAAAGTATTTTCCATGGTGCCAGGCTTCTGACACAGGAAAATATGTTACAGGTGCAGTACATTTTATTGTGGGGGTGCCAAATCATTTTTATTCCTCATGTATAGAGTTTAATACCACTTTAAATGAATTGTAGGGATAGCTGCTTCTGAAGTGACTGTGATGGCATTAAAGGAACTACAAATTCAGAATTTGCAAACTCTTGTGTCTCCTTCTGTGTGAAATTACTACTTCGGCACTGAGATATCAGATATTTCATATGCAGGTGGCTAGGTTAATTCACTAGTGATGTTATTTTAGGAAAGCAAGCCATTTCTCAAACCAAATAAGGCCAACTGGATATGATCTACAGCATTAAAAGCATGAGAGGTTGCCTAGGGCAACCAATCAAACACATTTTCATTTGATAATAAAAACTTGACAGCCTTTTATGCACAAATAGCTCAACTTTTTCTCGGGTTGCTCAAGTTTTTGTTCATCAAACCCACAGTTATCTAAGAGGTTTGCCATTCTTTGCACATTTCCTGAAAGGGTATTGTTAGCCTATTGACTTGCATTCATGGAGCCTTGTAAATCTGCTTTATGCAGGATCATAATACTTGAAAGACTTTGAAATGGCTCTTTATCTAGTATACTTTTGTCTGTCAGATACAATATACTGCATTGTCATACTCTATAAAACGATAGACAGTGCCCTTGTGACAGAACTTTACTTACAGTAAGTAAGTCAAGTACCACAAAATGCTCAGTTAATCGTCAGTATCTCTGGGGTGGTTTAGTCACTGTAAAGACTGGCAGGCAAGCATAAGTAACATTAAATTAAGCTAAATGAATAAGGCAGCCCAGCTAATAGCAAAGATAGTGTAGCATCGCTTAAAGCCCAACCAAACCCAAAACTGAAGTGGAGTGGTACTTATAGAAGAGAGTAAGTTGGTGATGAATAGTTGTAAGACTTTGATCTGATTAGAGATAACTAGCCAGACGATAGAGCTACGAAACCTATATATTTAGGTGCACCACTACAGGCAAGCTCGGCTATGCAGTGGGTTTTTACATTTTAATAATTCAGTACTAAAAGTAATGCTTACAGTTTTCTAATTAACATTATTGTTTTGGGACTTTAAACAGTGTTACTACTGTGACTCTGCCATATGCTGAACTGATTTATTCACTTTGGTTCTGCTATAAGTCATCAATCACTATTTGAGGATATGGTATGAGATGAAACCCAACTCCAGTCAACCATTATTTTACCAGGTTCTATGGGTCCCATCCTCTTAAGTATTTACTGCTGTCTGAAAAGTGACCCAACACTTTACTCCACTATATTCAAAATAAAAGAAATAGAAGTTTTGCCTGGAGTTGGGATCTTATACACACCAAAATTGAGTGAAAAGCAAGGAATTCATTATAAATACTTGATGCCTGTAGAGATATACAGTACTGCCTCATTAGCTTGGTTGGGATATGGAATGGCCAGTTCCAACGCTCAGCCCCAACCAGGCCGCTTCAGAGAAATCACCATTGAAAAAGTTTCAGCTTTAGTATGCATGTGTATTCAATACTTGGTAAGAGCATAGCCCCACCCCTTCCCTCTTCAGTGCCCTCCCCTTCAGTGACCTGTCTCGTGTGTGCCACTGATATTTATACCGGTGAGGCAGTAGGAATCCCCAGTAATAATTGGTCGCAACAGTTGGCCAAAAGGCATGAGTGGCAAATACAACTAAACTGCTATCCTTCAATCATTCAAAACGCAGACGCCATGCCAGAAAATAATGTATTTACCGGTAACTGCTAATTCATTAGCTGACACTCAATACAGCTGCCAGCTAATTGGTCAGTAGCTGTTGGCTTTCATTTGTTAGCATGCTTCCACTTTCTGGGTCAATTAAGTATTGCTTGTTATAAGTATTTTCCACTCATGCTTCTGGCCAATCAGTACTGAGGATTTGCAGATGCATCATGGTTTACATAGAGAGAAGTAGAAGTCATGGGTCATTTGAAGCATTATCACACAAAAGGTGGGGCCACACTTGGTTATTATATTCCTCACCACTATTACCCTATTGTGTTATGACTTATACTAGTCCCCATACCAATACATGCCAAGGGCTTGGAGGTGTTACAACGACTTCCAATCTCCAGAGAAGTTAAGGAAGCAGCACTGCGGACTTCTGTAAAGCTTGAAAAACTTCTATAAAGGTCTGTCATTTTACCAAGAGAGAAAATATAAATGTATTAATTGAGCAAAGAGACAGTTTTAGCTATGAAACTGATTTGCACATAACACTGACCGACCCCTAACACAGAGCTCCATAAAGGAAATACTGAACAGTAGGTGTTTGCAGGAAATCACGTTTCTCTGCAGTAACTATTACAGCTGGTCAGTTTCTCTTACAGAAGAAGTAAAGGATTAATCTGTGTGTCTGGATGATCACAATTATATAATCATGGTGGTCACTATGTCAAGTGATGCATGACCACATGATTGTGACTAGTCAATCAGAAGCTTACAAATGGTTAACCTCATCCAACCTATCGCATGATTCTCCATAACTTCTCCTATAGGACAATAAGTGTAGGAGAAATTGATCATCTCTGTGATCTCCATCTAACAGGCTAACTGCATTTACTCTGCATGAATATGCAAACAATCACTAATGCACTTTTAAATAGGTTCACTTATT
Source organism: Hyperolius riggenbachi (assembly GCF_040937935.1). NCBI lineage: Eukaryota > Metazoa > Chordata > Amphibia > Anura > Hyperoliidae > Hyperolius > Hyperolius riggenbachi. The sequence continues at coordinate 235,802,901 of NC_090651.1, read as the reverse complement.
ACGCTTTCCTGATCTGCTGAATTGTCACTGATCCGTAAATCATGGAGGCAGCCAATGTACACATTAATAAAGTGCTGATAGGTTCAGGTGGACTATTAGGCCATTGCTAGGCAAAAGTGGACTTAACCCAGGAAATAATACAGACATTATTCTCAAAAGTGTCATTTCTATCTACATTGCTAATGTTGATCCTAGAAATACTGCGATCGTAGTTTTCATTCCGTTCAGCATAGATTTATGTGTAAACGTGACATTATGGAATGGCACAGTTTAAAAAATCATAATCAGCACCAGTTTTGGTAAGTTTTACATGCAGCGTATCATCATTCATAATAAATAGGAAGCTGTGCACTATTGGGACTGGGTACTAGGAATCAATAGGTGCATTATGACTTGTGTTAGAATGTCAAGAACAGCTCCTCTACATATGTTTTGTTAATGAATTCTATCTCAAAGGTAACAGATCAAAAATTGCAGCCACAACTGAGCCCCTGGAATAGAGGGCCATTGTAGCTTGGTCACCTCCTCTCACTCCCACATCCAGGGCTTTTCACGTGTGCCACCTCTCCTTTGGAACTCTCTCCCACAGTCTGTCCGTCATGCTCTGAGCCTGGAAACCTTCAAATGTACTCTCAAAACACACCTTTTCACACAAGCCTAACATTTGTGGTAGATAGCATTGGAGGCTTACTGCCTCATCCGCTAACCCGTGTCTCCTCCCCTAGTGTCTCCACACCACTGCCCTCTAGATTGAAAACACACAAGTGGACCTCCTCCTAGTGTTTCTTATTCTGTTGTAAGTTATCATATGAACAGTATTAGTGATGTCTCAAACCACACCTCAACTACTATATGTACAATATTTGTACTTGTATTGCTGGATGTCATTGTTTTGAACTTCTTATGTATCTCTGCCCCCCCCCCCCCCCCCAATATATGTTTTGCAGTCCAGTGCAGTTTCTAGGCTAAAATGCACACAGGGCGAGGGTGTAAAAATTGCGCCCCCCCCGGAGCAAGGTATGGGTGCCCGCAGTATAGGTTAGCCAGGTCTAGTTTCACTTAGTATAGGTCCCCCCAGTATAGGAAGCCAAGAATAGGTACCCCAGTATAGGTAGCCAGGCATAGGTGAGCCAGTATAGTTGCCCTCGCTATAGGTTAGCCAGGTAGGTGCCTCCAGTATAGGTAGCCAGTATAGTTGCCCCCAGTATAGGTTAGATAGGCAGGCGCCCCCGGTATAAGTTAGATAGGTAGGTGCCCCAGTACAGGTTAGCTAGGTGGGTGCCTCTAATATAGGTAGCCAGAATAGTTGCCCCCAGCATAGGTTAGATAGGTAGGTGCCCCCAGTATAAGTCATTTAGGTAGGTGTCTCCAATATAGGTAGCCAGTATAGTTGTCACCTGTATAGGCTAGCTAGGTAGGTAGGTAGGTGCCCCCAATACAGGTTAGATAAGTGCCCCCAGTATAGGTTAGATAAGTAGCTGCCCCCCAGTATAGGTTAGATAGGTAGCTGCCCCCCAGTATAGGTTAGATAGGTAGGTTCCCCTCAGTATACATTAGATAGGTAGGTGCCCCCCCAGTATAGGTTAGATAGGTAGCTGCCCCCCCAGTGTAGGTTAGATAGGTAGCTGCCCCCCAGTGTAGGTTAGATTAGGTAGGTGCCCCCCAGTATAGGTTAGATAGGTAGTTGCCCCCCAGTGTAGGTTAGATTAGGTAAGTGCCCCCCAGTATAGGTTAGATTAGGTAGCTGCCCCCCAGCGTAGGTTAGATTAGGTAGGTGCCCCCCAGGATAGGTAGCTGCCCCCCAGTGTTGGTTAGATAGGTAGCTGCCCCCCAGTGTAGGTTAGATTAGGTAGGTGCCCCCCAGTACAGGTTAGATAGGTAGCTGCACCCCAGTGTAGGTTAGATTAGGTAGCTGCCCCCCAGCGTAGGTTAGATTAGGTAGGTGCCCCCCAGGATAGGTTAGATAGGTAGCTGCCCCCAAGCGTAGGTTAGATTAGGTAGGTGCCCCCCAGGATAGGTTAGATAGGTAGCTGCCCCCCAGGATAGGTTAGATAGGTAGCTGCCCCCCAGCGTAGGTTAGATTAGGTAGGTGCCCCCCAGGATAGGTTAGATAGGTAGCTGCCCCCCAGCGTAGGTTAGATTAGGTAGGTGCCCCCCAGGATAGGTTAGATAGGTAGCTGCCCCCCAGCGTAGGTTAGATTAGGTAGGTGCCCCCCAGGATAGATAGGTTGCTGCCCCCCAGGATAGGTTAGATAGGTAGCTGCCCCCCAGCGTAGGTTAGATTAGGTAGGTGCCCCCCAGGATAGGTTAGATAGGTAGCTGTCCTCCATAATGGAGGGGGGAAGCACCGTAGCCGCGGGGAGGGCAGCCCGAGGGCAGCCCGACCTCTCCCGGGCCGCCCTCCGTGCTCCCCCCTCAGATGTATATTGAGCAGCAGCAGCCAGGGAGGGAGCGCTGTATACAACATACCTCCCTGGCTCCAAGCGCTGTTCTCTCGTCGCCGGTCTTCTCCCATCTGCCTACACGCGTATACATACGCTGCTTCCGGCTAAACAGGAAGCAGCGTGTGTATAAGCGTGTATGCAGAGAGAAGAAGACCGGCGGCGAGAGAGCAGCGCTTGGAGCCAGGGAGGTATGTTGTATACAGCGCTCCCTCCCTGGCTGCTGCTGCTCAATATACATCTGAGGGGGGAGCACGGAGGGCGGCCCGGGAGAGGTCGGGCTGCCCTCCCCGCGGCTACGGAGCTTCCCCCCTCCATTACAGCGCCCCCCTCCCAACAGCGCCCCGGGCGGTGGCACGCCCCGCACGGGGCTAGAAACGGCCATGTTTTGCACTATGTACAGCGCTACGGAAGATATTGGTGCTATATAAGTAAAAAATAAGATATTAGTTCTTCTGTAATAGTAAAGTAGCATTGATTACCAGTTCACCACTATAGTATATGTGTTTTGCATAGTGTCAATCATAATGCTCTTCCCTTCCACTTGCTTAGATGTCTTCCTGCAAAACATTAAACTTTCATAGTGATTATGAATGGCAGGGTCCTTTGGACTCTTTAACTAATTCACAATAAATTGGCATAGTTTTATAATGAACTGGAGAGGTTGTTGAACTGTCTAAGTTGTCCTTGTTCCCTATCTACCTAGACCATAATTGGCCAAAACATACATTGGTTGCTAAGCTCCATGCAAAACGCTAAAAGAGTAAAACAAAATTGCAATCAGTGGGGAGGGATTACAGTATGAATACATTATATCCCAGCTCACATTATGAAATATCTTGTTCAGGGGCGTAACTAGAAATCACTGGGCCCCCCTGCGAATATTTGGATGGGGCCCCCCCCCCATAGGTGCCAAATAATCGTAATGGGGCAGCGTTTTACTGTAAATTAATTGTAAAGTGGGCAGCATTTTACCAGACAATCGTAATGTGGGCCAGAAAATCGTAATGTGGGCAGAGTTCACCAGAAAATCGTAATGTGGGCCTTTAGAAAATCATAATGTGGGCAGAGTTCACCAGAAAATCGTAATGTGGGCACCAGTCACCAGAAAATAGTAACGTGAGCAGCAGTCACCAGAAAATTGTAACGTGGGCAGCATTCACCAGACAATCGTAATGTGGGCAGCGTTCACCAGAATATCGTAATGTGGGACAGAAAATCGTAATGTGGGCAGAGTTCACCAGAAAATTGTAACATGGACAGCATTCACCAGACAATCGTAACTTGGGCAGTGTTCACCAGAAAATCGTAATGTGGGCCAGAAAATCGTAATGTGGGCAGCGTTCACCAGAAAATCGTAACGTGGACAGCATTCACCAGACAATCGTAACGTGGGCAGTGTTCACCAGAAAATCGTAATGTGGGCCAGAAAATCGTAATGTGGGCAGAGTTCACCAGAAAATCGCAATGTGGGCAGCAGTCACCAGAAAATCGCCATGTGGGCAGCAGTCACCAGAAAATTGCAATGTGGGCATCAGTCACCAGAAAATCCTAATGTGGGCAGCAGTCACCAGAATATCGTAATGTGGGCAGCAGTCACCAGAAAATCCTAATGTGGGCAGCAGTCAGTCACCAGAATGTCGTAATGTGGGCAGCAGACACCAGAAAATCCTAATGTGGGCAGCAGTCACCAGAAAATCCTAATGTGGGCAGCAGTCACCAGAAAATCCTTATGTGGGCAGCAGTCACCAGAAAAATCGCAATGTGGGCAGCAGTCACCAGAAAATCGCAATGTGGGCAGCAGTCACCAGAAAATCCTAATGTGGGCAGCATACACCAGAAAATCGTAATGTGGGCAGCAGACACCAGAAAATCGCAATGTGGGCAGCAGACACCTGAAAATCGCAATGTGGGCAGCAGACACCTGAAAATCGTAATGTGGGCAGCAGACACCTGAAAATCGTAATGTGGGCAGCAGACACCTGAAAATCGCAATGTGGGCAGCAGTGACCAGAAAATCGCAATGTGGGCAGCAGTGACCAGAAAATCGTAATGTGGGCAGCAGACACCTGAAAATCGTAATGTGGGCAGCAGACACCAGAAAATCGCAATGTGGGCAGCAGACACCAGAAAATCGCAATGTGGGCAGCAGACACCAGAAAATCCTAATGTGGGCAGCAGACACCTGAAAATCGCAATGTGGGCAGCAGACACCTGAAAATCGTAATGTGGGCAGCAGACACCTGAAAATCGTAATGTGGGCAGCAGACACCAGAAAATCGTAATGTGGGCAGCAGACACCAGAAAATCGCAATGTGGGCAGCAGACACCAGAAAATCGTAATGTGGGCAGCAGACACCAGAAAATCGCAATGTGGGCAGCAGTGACCAGAAAATCGCAATGTGGGCAGCAGTGACCAGAAAATCGTAATGTGGGCAGCAGACACCAGAAAATCGCAATGTGGGCAGCAGACACCAGAAAATCGCAATGTGGGCAGCAGTGACCAGAAAATCGTAATGTGGGCAGCAGACACCAGAAAATCATAATGTGGGCAGCAGACACCAGAAAATCGCAATGTGGGCAGCAGACACCTGAAAATCACAATGTGGGCAGCAGTGACCAGAAAATCATAATGTGGGCAGCAGACACCTGAAAATCACAATGTAGGCAGCAGACACTAGAAAAAAAAATGCACCTGTGAAAAAAAAACCAATTCACTTACCTGACAGAAGTCTTCTCCTCTCCCGGCATCTGGCTCGCAGCTCCCCGAGTCCTCCTGCAGCACATCTCCCGCGCTGACAGGCAGAGTGCAGGGCTACGGCAAGATGGCTGCCGAAGCCCTGTACTAGAGACACAAATAGTCTCCAGTGTAGGGCTTCTTCGGCGGCCATCTTGCCGTAGCCCTGCTCTGCCTGCCGGAGACTATGCAGGCTGCTGGTGGAGCGGGGCTGCGGGGAATGAACTGGCGCAGCGTCTATTTAGACGCTGCGGCCAGTTGAGCACCTTGCTGGGGGGTCCAGAGCAGCGCTCCCCCCACGCACAGTGAGCGGGCCCCAGAGCAGCCCCGGGCGGTCGGGCCCCCCTGCGGCTGAGAGAGTCGCATCCCCGGTAGGTACGCCGGTGGTGACAGCCTTTCCTCCTCCGGGCCCCTGACTTGCTAGGGGCCCCCCTGCAACTGCAGGGGCTGCAGGGTCTATTCCTACGCCCCTGATCTTGTTTAATGGTACCCACATAATGCTGGTTGGTAAATTACCATAAGTATCACAAGCTATTGGGGTCGGGACTTGCAGTCAGGATCATCACTTGGCTATGAATAGGAATCCTAAAGGGAGCCACACAGTGTGGGAGTGTTTATTGGTATTTGCTTAATGCATTTGTTCTGCCTTAATGACACAAATGCTGATTGTCAACAGATTTCAAGGGAGCCGATAAAACAGGAATGAATACAGTGGAATATTTAGATCAAATAGACTGAAATCAATACTTTGGTCCTGCCATAAGATCAATATTGCTACTGGCTGTTGGAATAAACAGTATCAGTGACTCCGCCTATTCATCTCACCACCCCTGGCCACGTCCCCCCAGATGTGGATGTACGTCCCCGATGCCTGTGCCTTAATACTTTACCTGTCTGGTGTCCACCACTGTCTCCGCACTCTTCCTTCTTATTGGCACCCCACGTGGTTGCTGGCATATTGCACGTGGGGTGCATGTGGAATGTCTACACTTGAGGGGACGTGGCTGGAGGTTTCTGTCGCGTTCGTAGTTGCAATAATTGCACATCGTTACCACCGTGCACCCAACAGAGCATGCCAGTCTGAGATTTCCTAGCATGTCCAATCGCTACATGCAACCAATTTCAGTCCGAAATTGGTCAAACTGTCAATCGGGAATGGTGGTGGCCACACTTATGTTCATTAGATAATAATAATTGAATCTGATGGTCGATCACCCGCCAAGTTTACTGATGTATGGCCCATCTAAGTCACTTACTTTAAACAGCAAAGTCCCCAGACTTGTGACTGATATCTCTTATTGACCTTAACTGGTAGAGCTGTAAGTAGGAATCATATATTAATTTGTGATGGTTCATATTTAATGGATTCAAAAATGAAAAACCCACTTAAAAAAATATAAAATGTGTGCATGTGTGTGTTAACGTATAACTATTACCAATCCTGTAATAATTTGACAGTTTTCTTTCTTTTATGTTTTGGTGTATAACAGCAGTTTGAAGCTAATTTAGGATTGGCTAAAAAAGAGATACTGTTTTTTACTTTTAAATATTCCAGCTTTCACAATTGCACATTTAGGTAGTGTCCAAATGTGGACATAAGCTTGTGCAGGCCTATGTCATATATTGTCACTCATATACAAGTATAAAATGTGTGCTACATTAATACAGTGCTTACAGAAGGTGACCTAGGATCACGTACTTTTATGTTATCAACATTATTTGGATCCAACCAGGATCTGTTATGACCATGGCCGCTCACATGGTGGACCCCCTCATTTGTTCTGCACAGAGGCCCACTGTTGGCTCTGCCCACCACTGGTAGGGTGAGTAAACAATCAGTAAAGCTGTTCTTTGCTTGATGACCACATCAAATCATCCAGAAACAACTAACTCTAGTGGCAGTGAAACAAGACAGATTCAGCACCGTGGGACAACAGATAAGCATAAAGAGTAACAACAGTAAAATAAATAAAATGTTTTAAAAACAACAAGCACCCGCACTAAAGGAATGCTCATCTATACGAAATCAGTTATCATTAAAAAGTATGTTCCCCTTTAAATCAGTAGTTAAAGCTCAACTCCAAGAAAAGAAACAGCATCTTGGCTTTTGATAGTGCAAAAGGGTTTCATAACCTCTATTGTTTTTATTGCTGTCTGTTTCCCCATCTGGAGTAATTTTCCATACTGACAGAAGGTTAGTAAGTAGCTTATGACAAATAGAGATAAGTGTGTGTTTTATTTGATTTAGTTTTCTTTTTTCTTTTTGGAGAGTAGGGTAGAATTTGAATTCTTGCCAAGTATTGAAGTTTTTATTGCTGTCTCCTGTTTCCTGTCCCCAGAAACAACAGGATTCACATTAAAGCCTTAGAGGACATTGGAGATTGCATGGACGATAACAAAAAAAGAAATCAGGGGAAGTGGACAGCCCTAAAAACCGTAAATGGGTTCCATTTCCATCCACACACTGCAAACATTTTTTTCTGGAGTTGTGCCACATGTATGTAATGCAATGATCTATCAAATTGTTTAAAAGATATATAATCTTAAATATATATATATATATATTGCAACATCAATCACTCAGATTGTCCCTTTCAGCAACCCATACAGAACAGGAGGATGAAAAGTTAAATCTGTCTGGACAAGAAGATGTGTCTCTTTTTCAGAATGTTTGATAAACAAGGCCCATAGAGTACAGAGCAGTGGTATGTGCTGCCACACAGCAACCAGTCAGGCATGGGGGGCCCCTGAACTGCTAAAACCTTTCTCCTGAGTTGTCTTTTTTATTATTTTCTAAACTTCACTGGTAAAATATGGTTTACAGAGTACTGCAAACAAGAAACTACTTGCTCAGTATAAATGGTGTTCAGTGGCGTAGCTAGAGATCATGAGGCCCAATAGCAAAACTTTCATGGGGCCCTCAGATGCAGGCACTCTTAAAGAGAGTCTGAAGCGAGAATAAATCTCGCTTCAGACCTCATAAATAGCAGGGGTACGTGTGCCCCTGCTAAAACGCCGCTATAGCGCGGCTTAACGGGGGTCCCTTCACCCCCAAATCCCCCTCGATACACCCGGGGAACGCTTCCTGGTTGGGGCAGGGCTAGCCGCCGCAGCCCTGCCCCACGCGCGTCTGTCAGCGCGTATCTCCGCCTCTCCCCCGCCCCTCTCAGGCTTCCTTCACTGAGAGGGGCGGGGGAGAGGCGGCGATGCGCCGCTGACAGACGCGACTGGAGGCAGGGCTGCAGCCGTTAGCCCTGCCTCCAGGAAGCAATAAATCACGACCAAATCTGCGACCAAGTGTCGCAGTGGTCGTTTTGGGGGTGAAGGGACCCCCGTTAAGCGGCGGTTTAGCAGGGGCACACGTGCCCCTGCTATTTATGAGCTCTGAAGCGAGATTTATTCTCGCTTCAGAGTCTCTTTAAGCAATGCCACCTGTCCCTGTGTTATAGATGTGAGTTAATTGGGCAATTTGCTGCACACTGCACATAGTCTATGGGCACTGACACAAAGTCAGAGGGTGGAGAAACACAAGAAAGTTAATGGTGACTACATTAAAGAGACACTGAAGCGAGAAAAAAAAAACACTATGATATTATGATTTGTATGTGTAGTACAGCTAAGAAATAAAACATTAAGATCAGATACATCAGTCTAATTGTTTCCAGTACAGGAAGAGTTAAGAAACTCCAGTTGTTATTTCTATACAAAAACCATTATCTCTACGACTTTCAAGGTGTGGAGAGGGCTGTTTTCTGACTTTTATTATCTCAACTGTTAGTTAACTATTTACTTTTCCTCTGGCAGAGGAGAGGTCATTAGTTCACAGACTGCTCTGAAAGAATAATTTTGAATGCTGAGTGTTGTGTAATCTGCACATATTAGAGAATGATGCAATGTTAGAAAAAACACTATATACCTGAAAATAAAAATATGAGAATATTTTCTTTGCTGCTAATCTTCTAGTAATTATTCATAGTACACAACCAATTCATTATATCATATATATTTTTTCACTTCAGTGTCTCTTTAAGTACCATCTGGGCCCCCTCTGCTCCAGGACCTCATAGTAGCTGCTATGGCTATTGCTATGCCCCTGATGGTGTTGAATTTAATAAAGTATGATATTACCTTATTTTTTTACTACTTTTTGCTTTATGGATGCTAAAAAGGTATTGGAAAAGTAAGATTAGAAAGGCTAACTTATGAGAAACATTTAACACATCAGAGCCCAAATTTTATTATGTAAACCATCTGAAAGCTTATCATCTGGTATGGATTTTTTGCATGCATTGCTCCTGATAGCCTATATAATAATAGGCAACTGTCCCTGCGTACTCAGTGTAGCTGGGTCTGTGCTTTTTGCTACTGAGCATGTGCGCAGCACGGACCCAGCCTCACACAAACAGGAGGACAGGGATGGAGCCAGACGGGTGTGTGAGCGGGCGCCCTGGTGCGCGCGTGTCGGGTGCGCACGCACGTGACGGGTGTGCGCAGTACGTGCGGCGACGAAAAACACAGACCATAGAGCCCGTATTTAAACGGGCTTGGGTCTGCTAGTTATTAAATAATACCCTAATAGGTTTATCTAATAAGGCAGTGCAATAAGCATTTGGATATCACAGCCAATCAATCATCACCTTTCACTGCTGAGTAGGGATGAGCAAAATCGTCACTGCCAAGTTTGCGAGATTTTGTCGAACTTCCAATTGGTCCGTAAGTTTCAGTTTTGCAAACTAGGACAATCGCTTGATAAAACGATCATAAATCAATTTGAGTTGTTGGACACATTATAAGCAATCTATAAATCATGTCTTTCATTTGATATTAAGGGCTAAAATCAATCAAAAGATCGCGCTAACATGGCCGGTCATACATTTCTTACACAATGAAATATAATTTACAGAGAAAATCAGTTTCCACTTAATGCAGCCACATGGCGAACTTGACTGCCAATTTTGTCAGAATCTCCATGAGCAAGGGTTGGGTCCAATTCGACGTGAGACCAAACTTGTACATTTTGCTCACTCATCCCTACTGCGGAGTGGTGGCTTATGATTGTCGTGTCTCACAGCTCCACTTACCTGCCTCTGCCACTACAAGGTGCCTCATTCTACTCTACCGCAGAGACAGGAACAAATGACCCAGCTCGGCCCTCTAACACAGATAAGGAGGCCTTTACTGTGGACGGCATATATGTAGTCAGTGATTCATTCTGCATATTTCAGCTACATTGTGCATATTTTAGTGGAGTCTCATGAGACCTGGGAGGCTGGAGGAGGAATCACGGCAGTGGAACTAATAAGTGACACTCTGCTGTGCCACAGCTCTGCACACAAAACTGATATCTGAGGTCTGCTATTTTATGGGAACTGCTTACTACTATATGAGTAGCCCTTTCTAATACTGCTATCTGAGGGGGCTTCATAATACTGCTATCTGGGGGAAGGAGGGTATTTATAACTAGTATCTGAAGAACCTTACCTTATAATGCTACCTGAGAGGCGTACCTAGCACTGCTATTTGAGGGTTCCTACCTAATACTGTTATCTGAGAGGGAAGTGCGGTAATACTATGATTTTTATCTATTTATTTAGTATTTATATAGCGCTGACAAGCCTGACATATTACGCATTTTGTCTTGTCTATCAACTGTACCTCAGAGGGGCTCTCAATCTAATCCCTGCCATAGTTCTATGTATATGTATGTATGAGTAGTGTATGTATCATAGTCTAGGGCTAATTTTAGAGGGAAGCCAATTAACTTATCTGTATGTTTTTGGGTTGTGGGAGGAAACCGTAGTGCCCAGAGGAAACACACGCAGACACAAGGAGCGCATACAAACTTCTTGTAGATATTGACCTGGCTGGGATTCGAACCGGGGATCCAGTGCTGCAAGGCGAGAGCGCTAACCACTCCACCACCGTGCTGCCCAATCTGATGGGCCCTACCTTATGCTAAAATCTGAGGACCACTATCTGAGTGGGGGCTACCTAATATTGGTTTCTGAGGGGTGGCTTCCCGATACTGCAGTCTGAGGGCTGGCTACCTAATACTGGTTTCTGAGTGGTGGCTACCTAATACTGCTATCTGAGGGGTAGCTACCTAACATTACTATCTGAAGGGTGACTACTTAATACTACTATCCAGGGGACACACATAGCTACCTAATACTATTATCTAGGGGAACAATGGATACCTAAAATTCCTATCTAGGGGGCACTCATGGATATCTTGGGACATGGCTACTTAATTTATGTATCTGGGCATCTGGATCCCTATTCCTTTTATCTGGGGGAACCTGACTACTTAATCTGAGGCACCTGTTAACCTAATACCTTTTATCCGGGGGCACATGATGATGTTATTAATGCAAATGTGTTTTTGAGTGTATGCTATTAATGTAAATGTGTGTGTTGGGGGAGGGGGGGTTGTGTTGCTGAGGTATGGCCCGAGGAGTTGGAGAGCAAAGTTGAAGGATGGGGGGAGTTGTGGAGCAGAGGTCTGTAGCTAGGCCACTGTATGGTGGTTCTCCTTCTCCTCCAGTCTCTATTTATCTTCTCTGCTTATATTAGCCACCTCCTCACTCACTACTCATTTCCTCCTGCTGGAGGTTTGCACAGAGGCTGCTTCTCTGCTTCATGGCTTGGTGTTGGTGTTCAGTTGAAGGGCTAAGCCTCTATCATCCTGTGGAGTTTATAGAACATACGCATTATCAGCCTGAAGTCAGAAACTGTAGTTCAGAAGCCAGGAGTGTATTGAAAAATGGTCCTAATGTAGGCTTGAGAAAAGCCACCAGTTGAAAACAATTGGCACATACCAGTAATTTAGCAATTACAGGTATACTGCAAGCAATATATACATTTGTAGGTGTGAATTCAACACACGCATACTTATATTATTACGGTACCTCCCCATAAACATTTTTTTTCCATGTACAGTACTGAGTTCTGGCTGGTTGCTGTGGGATACATATGTGAATACATTTACTGCACTTTGCACTAGGCCTTCTACAGGTGCAAATAAAAAATAAATGGAATCCCATTAGTAACGCTGTTACTGATGAAACACAAGGAAGCAGCATTGTCATTATACTTTTTCACCTCTATAGTTGCTCAAAAAAATTTACTTCATTTTTTCCTCTGCAAGATCCCTTTTGAGCCTAGCAAGCCACCATGATTGATGATTGCATTCATTTATGCTGGAAGTGATGAGGTAGTTTACTTGGTTGCACCGTCACAGACACTATCTGTCAGTGCTGACTTGCATGGCTTTGGCACATGGTTAGAATCCCTGATTTCCTTGACATCACAGCCACCATGAATACAGCCTGACCCTTCACTTCCCAGGTTGGCACCGGCGGGTGCTTGGGCGTCGTTGACCTCTGGGGGGAGGGATACTGCAGGTGACACAGATGGCTCTCTAGATGACCGGCCAGGGAGGAGGGATATTGCATAATCTGCAATGATGCCACCAAGATCTAACTGGCAGGCCTGGTCGAATTCATTAAAGCCAACATTGGCATTAGCTTCACAAACCACAAAAGAGCCATTCTCATTCAGGAGGAGGTCAATTCCACATATATCCATTCCTAGGATGCTGGACACTTGCATAGCTAAGGTTTTGCCTTGCTCACTGAGCATAAACGGGGCCCCCACACCACCTAGAAGGAGAAATAAACAGCATGAAACAGCTTCATAAAGAAAGTAAACACTAATCACACAATAGGCTATGCTATGAAAATTGCAACACCATCTATACTTCAAGTATTATGGACATTATGCCCATTAAAGCACACCTCTACTTAGGTAAGTATCAAACCTGAAGTGAGTTTCCTCAGAATCCTCACTTCAGGTACCCTTTAAGCATTCAGGGTATATGATATATAGGAGGACCTTTTGACCCCGTCACAACACGTCACCCATATGCTACTTCATCTCCTGAGTTTTTTCCTAGGTGATATTTTTAAACTTGTCAATAAAATGTGTTTTAATCCACCAAAAAGCAAGAAAATACTAAAAATAATTTTGACAGTATCTTTTCACCTACTTTTTAGTACTTTTTCAGTTGCAAAGTGCTGGAAAGTTATTTTAAATAGAAGATTAAAAATGATCTCCTAGGAGAAAACTCAGGAGAAAAAGTTAATTGCATATGGGCCAAAGGATGTGGTGGAACAGATGGAGAATGTGAGCTTTCTCTTTTGTGTTGTAAACAGAGTATTTTGTTAAAGTGCACCTGAGGTGAGAGTGATTTTGAGGCTGCCATATTTATTTCCTTATAAGCAAAACCAGTTGCCTTGCTATCCTGCTGATCCTCTGCCTCTAATCCTTTCAGCCATAGACCCTGAACAAGCATGCAGCAGATCAGGTGTTTCTGACATTATCATCAGAACTGACAAGATTAGCTGCATGCTTGTTTCTGGTGTGATTCAGACACTAGTGAAGTCAAAGAGATCAGCAGGGCTGCAAGGCAAATGGTATTGTTTAACAGGAAATAAATATGGAAGCCTACATATCACTCCCACCTTGGGTTCACTTTAAACTAGAAATGAATTCAAAAGTGTCCTTAGGTCTCTAGTAGTTGCTCATGGAGCAATTCAGTAGCTGAGCAAACAGATTGCAGAGTTGTATCGCATTTGTTCATCTGCTGGGATAGATCAACAAGCTCAGTAGCAATCCCAGCATTCATCTTCTGCACAAAGTTCTCCAACTCCATTTTAGTACTGGCGTTATTCTTTTCTAACCCTAAAAGAAGTCCTTCTTTTATAGATCTCTATAATATATTAGACATTTAATATAAACATTAAATCCAATAAAATCTATTGAAACAATGGCATTTTCAGTCGATTTTAGGATTGAAATATGTATTGTGTATCAGTATACTGGAATCCGCTCTAAGCTGTGGGACGCAGGCTGAAGCTCTGTCATTGAGATTCTGCATAGCTTTGTACTGTTTTACTGCATTTCTAGGGGTTCTGTGGACTGTTTAAATAAACAAAAACCGCCACTTACCTGGGGATTCTATTGGCCCCCTGCAGCTGAAATGTCCCGCGCCGTCCTCCTCCGATCACCCGTTTCCCCGCCGCCGGTCCCGTTGTAATATTCGTTTAACAAGACTGATAATGCTTTCTCCAGTGCGCGTCATCGGGAGCTTACTGCACAGGCGCAGTACAAAGTTTTCTTGTACTGTGCCTGTGCAGTAAGCTCCCAATGACGTGCGCGGGAGTGAGCACACGCGCAGACGCAGTCTAATCAGATGATTAGCCCGGACGGGTGGCGGGGAACGGAGGATCGGAGGAGGACGGCGCGGGATATTTCAGCTGCAGGGGGCCGATAGAAGCCCCAGGTAAGTGGTGGTTTTTGTTTATTTAACTCCTCCTCATCAAGGCTGGATTTATACTTTTTCTGCCCCTACACCAAGTGTGTTGTGACTCCCCTTCCATGCAGCAGCACTCCTCCCATTCCACGTGCAGCCCTCTCTTCCATGTGTATCCATGTTCTCCACCACCTCTCTTTAATGAACTATTCCCAGTGGCGTAGCTAAAGAGCTGTGGGTCCCGATGCAAGTTTTACAATTGGGCCCCCCAAGCACTCTATACATAAGGCCTCGTTCACATCTGCTGCGCTGAAAAACGTGTTAAAGCGCATGGTAAAAAAACGCATGCGCTTGTGCGCGCTTTAGTCCGCGTTTCTGTGCGTTGCGCTGCGCTTCTTTAAAGCACGTTTTGCTTACTGTAGCAGCAGCAGTTGTCAATAAAACTTTGTTTTTGTATGTAAATGTATTTTTTTCTCCAATTAGGGGTAAAAAACGCATGCGCTTCTATGCGCTTGTACGCGCTTCTATGCGCTAAAAAAGCGGACCCATTCACTTGCATTGCTGTGCGCTTTCCAGCTCAACGCACAGAAATGCCTGCAACACTACGTTTCTGTAACGCTGCTCAGCGCAGCGCATAGATGTGAACCAGCTACATTTAGTTACATGGGAAAATCAATACCTTGCTGAACGCACAGGGCAGTGCGCTGTGGAAAGCGCACAGAAACGGCCCTGATGTGAACGAGGCCTAACAATTGAGACGGCGCACCAAAACCTGCCAATGGCAACTACAGTGTCAGAGGTGCAAGAAGGGGGCGGGGAACAGTTTGTTAATGATTACCTCAATTCCAAGTATCTATAGAAGTGATTATTATGAGCCCAGGACAAATAGAGCGCTAACAGGGGCGTAGCAATAGGGGGTGCAGAGGTTGTGACCGCATCGGGGCCCTTGGGCCAGAGGGGTCCCTCCCTCAACTGCAGTATTAGCTCTCTATTGGTCCTGTGCTCATAATAATCACTTTTATAGATACTTTGAATACTGTTAATCATTAACAAGCTGCTCCCAAACCCCTTCTAGCACCTCTGACGCTGTAGTTGTCATTGGCAGGTTGTGGTGCGCCGTATCAATTGTTATGTAGAGAGTGTTTGGGGGGCCCCATTGTAAAACTTGCATTGGGGCCCATGGCTCATTAGCTACGCCACTGAGAGCTAATACTGTAGTTGAGGGAGGGCCCTTCGAGGTCCCTCTGGCCCAAGGGCCCCGATGCGGTCGCAACCTCTGCACCCCCTATTGCTACGCTCCTGACTGTTCCCTTGGACACTAGCTTTCCTTATTTATGGGTTGCTCCTCATTTACAGCCTCCTCTTTCAAATGTATCTACCTCTTTTATGACCAGGTGTCCCTTGGCCTGCAGCCACCCAAGGCCTGGGCCTTTGTGGCCTTTCCCAAAATCCAGCCCTGCTCCTCCCAGGAGCATATAGGCACAGATGCCCTGGCACCTAGACTTTGCCTTCCATGGACCTACAAACCCCCGCCTTACTGTACCACAAGTGTGCTGGCTGGCTGGCCCAGCTGTCACTTCTCCCTTACTTCCCTTGCCTTTCAGAGGCAGCTACAGGTGCCCCTTAGTATTAGGCGGTCAGAAATACCCTCAACAATAAGTGGCTAGAGGTTACCCCAAGTATTAGGTAGTTAGAAGAACCTCAGTATTAAGTAGCTAGAGATGCCCCTGACTGAAGGGAGGTCTCATGAGTGGAAAGACCAAGGCGAGTAACCTCTCACTTACACTCTCATCAGAACTCTGCTTAGGGAAGGAGGAAGGGAGTCACTCAGAGACGGGAGTGAACCCCCTTTCCATCATCAGGCACCTATAGGCATGTGCCTACAGTGCCTAATGATAAATCCGGCCCTGGCTCCTCCCCATCTTGCAGAGTTAGCACAGTGGATCAGTGTATATTTACCTGCTCCGGTGCTATGCCGGTTTTCTCTTCTTCTTGGTATCTGCATGCTCTATGCTGCCATCTGATGTAGGTCACATAATCTGGAGCCAGGTTTGCAGCCCACAGTGAGTAACTGCCAGGAGGAAAAGGAGACCCCACACAGCGCTGGAGCAGGTAAATATTACACTGCTCACGGCATCTATTCTGCCAGCGGTTTAAGCCCGAGCCAGCCACATGCTTATGCTGGAGCATTATAGAGAGGTTGTATGCCTTGTAATCATGTAATAGGAGGCTTCAGCCCTTCCACAGATGAAAGTTATGCTAAGTGGGTGGCATATCTGACTGACTGACTTTGTCGCAGACGCAGTGTTTCCTGGAAAGCACTGCCACTTACTGCGTTCCTTTTTGTATTAGAAGTTGTTTTTTAATTCATGTAGAAGTGCAGAGTTCTTGTAAAGAAACGCTCACAAAAAGGGGAAGCCCTGATGTGAAGCAAAGAGCTGAGTAAGCCAGCAATGAGTCACACTCTGCTAAAGATAACTCTATTTTCATTGCTTCATGGTAATTAGAATATATTTTGTATTTCATAGAAATGGGATTAGATCAGTGTTTCCTCCTTTTACCAAACTTAAGGCTTATATGAGAGCTACATTACTCAGAACACAGAAAGGATTCAGCAAATATACCGGTACTCTTTAGGGAAAAAATGGGTATACAAAAATAATTCATCAACACTTGTGACCTGTACTAAAGTCATGAAGCAACAAAAACATTAATATCAAGCTACAAGATAGCTGTGCAGTCAGAGAGATGTCACAATCGTTAATGCTTAATGACTGTAAAGCTTGACAATGTGGGTCAACATTGGCCCAATATATGCCTCCTTATTGCAACCCCCTCACTGCAGTGCCCTCTTTTATTTCTCATTGCCCTTATAGTGCCTCATAGCACAAAACCCCAATTATAGTCCCAAACAAGAACAGGTGCAGAACATGTGCCCCTTCCTCTTGTGAGGCAGTGCAGATCAGGGAAATACAGTACAGTAGGTTATAACCTGTCCTGGTTGCTTCCATGTTCTTGGACGTTTTGGGTTATTGCATTAGTCGGTCTGTATCCATCACCCATGTGTGATAACATGCATCACATAGTGACTAGGTGATGAATATGGATGGAGGCCTGAAAACCCTGAGCACATGGAAGTTGCCAAGACAGTTATCCTATGATCCCATATATTCCCATGTGTTGTATTAGTTAAAGGCCATGGAGGTGTAACACCTCTTCACACACCTTCCTAATAGATATCTGAGCCTGCCTATGAATCACAAAGCCTTCCACATTCCCATCAGCCTTTACAACTTACAGAGCAGTGCTGTAGCTACTCCCTGCTGGCCCAATGCTGGGTACACACGATGTCATTTTCTGACAGATTTACTGTCAGGTCGATTATTTCCAACATGTCCGATCTGATTTTTCAATAAATTTTCTATTCACTTCAATCAAAAATCATTCGAAAAATCGATCGAAAATCAGATCGGACATGTTGGAAATAACTGATCTGACAGTAAATCTGTCAGAAAATTGCATCGTGTGTACCTAGCATAAAGGCCCGTACCCACTATGTGATTTCTACGATGATTTTTACGATGACCAGCAATTTTTTGAGCAACAAGCAATTGTTTCCATGATCTTGCAAAGTATACGCAAACGCCTGTCGAGGTGACCATCACAGCAGATTTGATTTTAAGATCCCCGATGACTCAGCACAAAGTACCGCGATTGTTTGACTTCACATTTGCGCCCGTCATGTGCCATCGCGTGTACTTGCCAGCAGGCGGATGGATCGGGGAACATTCGTCATCGGGGGACGCCGCTGGGATCCATCTTCCTGCATCGTCTATTTACACCCTGCAAGATCACACCACTGTGTCTGGGCAGCTCTCCCATATCTGCAATCTGTTTATAAAAATAGATGCTTTCTGCAACTCATTCGCTTTTTGTCCATACCTAGATCAGACCTGATGTACAGACTGCATTATTTATCAGTACTCTCCATTCTCCACTTCACAACCACCCGAGGAAGTGTAGGCTCAGTCTCTGCATCGGCACTTACCTAAACAGCAATTACTCTGCATTCTGCCGTCTGTTGAAGAACGGAGCATAGATCCTATCACCTGACCACCAACAATAACCACACGCACATCCTTTCCATGGGACTCTTTCACATACTTCTGGAACAGATATGGAGCATCATGGCGTACCAGGTGCGATATGTCTAATAGGTGATGCTTATCCCGTGCAAGAAACACTGCTTTTCCTGCAAAATGATCCAAATGCACTGTTATAAATACACAATGGATAGACATGCAAGTAAAACAACCATATTGCCAATTTGATAGTACTCAAATAGATACACTCATACATACTGTAGTTCATACAGAAAAACAACAACAACAATAACAATAATATTTTTATAGCGCTTTTCTCCCTGGGGACTCAAAGCGCTGTGACCCTGCATTATGCAGTCTCAAAGGCTCGGGAAAAGAGGTGAGTTTTTAGCCTTTTTTTAAAGCTGTCCAGAGAAGTAGCCTCTCGTACTGATTGTGGAAGTGAGTTCCATAGAGTAGGGGCTGCATAGGAAAAGGCCCGAGCACCAAATGTTAAGTGTATCCTGGGAAAAACCAGCTTCATCTTGTTGGCAGAGCGGAGGGTGCGTGGAGAGGCATAAAGCTAAAAGCAAATGGAATCCAAAACAGATGCTACAAGTGCGTGGAGAGGCATAAAGCTAAAAGCAAATGGAATCCAAAACAGATGCTACAAGTACGCACTAGTGAGTGACTAGTGCGTCTAATTGAACTGGAAATTGACATAAAAGCATAGGTATAACCTGGGAGCAGCTAGCCATAAAAGGGAACTTACATTTTTGTACACAGCAGAGTTCTATTTTATGGCTAGCTGCTTCCAGGTTATACATATGCTTGCATGTTATTTCAATCAGAGGTTAAGGTCCCTTTCAATAGGATGGCCTCACGTGGTGGAAGGGTCTAGTATGAAATATTTTGCATGCAAATTGTTTTGGAAGCTCACATCCTCCATTAGTATGAAGTTGCAGCATCTGTTTTGAATGCAAGGGGTGCAGTCTGCCTATAAGAGGCTCTGCACACCTAAGCTGGTAGTCATTCCGATGTGGCCTGGTTTAGGATACGCTGCCATTTCTCTCTGCTGTCTACAAAAATGTATAGTTATGCATTACCTGTTTCTGGTTGCAGGACAAGTCCTCCATGCAGCTTCATGCCATGCATCCAGTCACTACGCAGCTCCCATATCTGCTTGTCATGTTACAGGCAATGCATGGCTGCTAGGCGTGTGCCAGGTGTGTAGTTACACTGTATAGGAGTAAGGAGGACCTGTCCCGCCGTCGGAAACAGGTATATAACACTCTGCTGCCACAAGTCAAGGGGTATGTGGGGGTGCTGGAGGGCACCTATATACTGTGACTTGTGGGGTGGGGCATGGTTTTGCAGGGTGGGGGGTGTCAGCCGGAAAGATCTTTTGGTTGGCATACCTTGGTGTGTGTTCCCTAGTGGGCCAAAGGTTACCTTTCAATTGCATCTGTTAAATCCAGAGATGCGCTACCCTTTTCATTAACGCTTGGAGGGATATATGTCCACCATGGTTAAAGGGGATCTGAAGTGAAAATAAACTTATGGTATAATGATTTGTATGTGTAGTACAGCTAAGAAATAAAACATTAGGAGCAGAGACATGAGTCTAATATTGTTTCCAGTATAGGAAGAGTTAAGAAACTCCAGTTGTTATCTATGCAAAAGAGCCACTGAGCTCCACGACTTTCAAAGTCACAGAGAGCTCTGTCTTCGCTTATTATCTCGAGTGTCTGTCAATTTCTTTTCTTTTTCTCTGCAGAGAAGGGTTCAAAAGTTCACTAGCCTGCTCTGTAAAATCATTTAGAATGCTGAGTAGTGTGTACACTGCAAATATTATAGAATAATGCAATGTTATTAAAAAAAAAACTATATAACTGAAAATAAAAATATGAGAATATTTTCTTTGCTACTAATGTTCTAGTAATTAACCTTAGTACACAACCAATTCATTATATCATATTTTTTCTTTGCTTCAGTGTCTCTTTAATTACTTGAACATTTTGATATACATATCCCTCTATGTTGGGCTCACCCGGAAGTTCTTTTTGCTGTGCCTTGATCGGACTGCGCTGGTTTGCGACCTGTATTTAGAAGTTTTTATAGCTGTATTAAATGTTGAAGTTGTACCATGTCTTTTATTTACATCTCTGTGCATTGTATTCTGCACAATGGTAAATAATGTTTCTCTTTTTTATTTGCTTGCCTTTTTCTTCTTTTAAAATAAAAAAAAAAGAGCTCTGTACAAAAAAAAATCTACGCCGAGAAGTCCGAGCTGAGATTACACAGTCATGTGCACAGTCTCAGTGACGTTCAGCTGGCAGTGCATGTGGACTTCTTCTGTTTTTCTTGGTGCAAGCCTCTTTTCGTTGCTGACAGATTTATTTGAGTGGAGCAGCCCCAGTACCAAAAAGATGCAGGGAAAACGTATTTGTTCAAAAGAGTCTTCTGCAGCTAAAAATCCAGTTGTAAATATCTGACAACCTGAAGATGCCCAGCTAAAAGATCTAATTACAGCTTGCTTGGTTACAGCTTGGCTTGGCATCAGACGCCAAAAGGGTGGGGAAAAGAGATTTTTTCACAAGATTACAGCCTCAAAGTCTGTAGGTCCATTATGCAGGGGCTTATTGAAAAATCATTTTATAATCTGATAAATCAGAAAGATGGCCTATTTATAAGAGGCCAATATCTTATGGCAATGAAAGAGCAGAGCAGCACACTCCAGTACAATGGCTCTTGCGCCCAATCTTATTTTTACTAAACAAGTTCTGCTAGATTTCCTGCTCCTATCACAATGACTAATAATTATCAGTTAGTCATTTGCACTTCCAGATAGTGTGACACATGCTACTGATCAATGTTTATTGCCATGTCCAGTCTCCTAAGATATCAGGTGAACAAGAAGTACTTTTAGCATTTACTCCCATTGCTCCCATATTAATATGTATAATCATGGGTGTATTTAAAGAGACACTGAAGCGAAAAAAATTATGATATAATGATTTACATGTGTAGTACAGTTAAGAAATAAAACATTAGGAGCAGAGACATGAGTCTAATATTGTTTCCAGTACAGGAAGAGTTAAGAAACTCCAGTTGTTATCTATGCACAAGAGCCATTGAGTTCCACAACTTTCAAAGTCGCAGAGAGCTCTGTCTTCTAAAGCTTATTATCTGAAGTGTCACTGTATTTTCTTTTTCTCTGCAGAAGACAGGTCAAAAGTTCACTAGCCTGCTCTGTAAAATAATTTAGCATGCTGAGTACTGTGTAAACTGCAAATATTAGAGAATGATGCAATGTTATAAAAAAAAAACTATATAACTGAAAATAAAAATATGAGAATATTTTCTTTGCTACTAATGTTCTAGTAATTATCCGTACTACACAACCAATTCATTATATAATATTTTTTTTTCGCTTTAGTGTCTCTTCAAGCTCTTTAAAAAAAATACTACTACTAGTAGGTCCTCATCTTTTCATTCATTAATGTATTTGGCCTCTCCCCTGGAACATGCTGCTGAGGCAAAGTACCAAGTGCAGTGCTAGTCATGCTGGGAGCTGATAAGCCTCTCACTCCCTTTCTGCATGAGTTCCCTGAAAGGGAAGGAAGGAGGGGGTCCCAGGGAAGACACACATGACTCATGTAGTAGTGCCCTGGACTGCTCACAGTGGTATTAACATACCTCGTGAAGCCCCGCTCATGGGTGTTTTTTTTCTTTTATAAAAGACAAAAATGCTCAGTCACACTGTGTCACACACTTGTGTAGGTATACAATCCCAAAGCTAATAAGCATATTCAGGAGGGAGGGTCTGGAGAACAGAGCTGGCTGGCAATTGACACCTGCCAACCTGAACCACCACAACCAGAACCAGCATATGGACATACTCCACCACACAGAAGACAGTAAAATGATGACATCTGAAAAAAAAATACTTTTATTCCTTTATTTTCATTATAGTACTAATATTTATCATATGTTTTATATCACTGGTATAACATTTTTTTAATTCATGTCCACTTTAAACTGGGCCCCTGAGTGCCTAGCCAGACCTAGGAAATCATTTTAGAAACTTACTTTTCCAGTGTTTAAGTTGTAGGCAGAATACGGAATAAAACTGAAGACGTTTTTGAATTGCCAAACTCTTGATTTACACTCCCAGCTCTAGTTAGGTGAATGAATTATTGTGCTGTTGTACTGGGTGGAAAAGGTCCATGTTTTGCCCACTTTATTGGGTTATTTACAGTAAAAGCAGCCATCATACAGGAGCTGAATGAGATATTATCTCATGTTATTGTATGGCTGGTGACTCATCAGTTGAAAATAACCTGCCGGTGACTCATCTCTATGGTATATCCTAAAATAACAAGGTCTAACTTGACACATTTTCAGCAGCTGAAGTTCCCTTTACATTAGTGAACTGATAATACAGGCCTCAAATGAAGCGCTATTAAGAGGAAGGCAACTATCACGTATTATCAATAACCCCTTCAAGGCCACAGAGATTTATGTGTTTGTGACTAGAATCATATTTAGTGTACAAAAAAATCTTTGTTGAAATGTACAAATACAGTAACAAAGTAGTACAAGTAAAAGACGGTGCGGATCAGGTAGCCATCCAAACCGCCACTCCTGTGGGCCACACTGGCTTGGCAGGCATTACTTACATTCGGTGGCTGTATGGGCTCCTACTTCTTTACCAGAAAGACCACAGTTTCAACATCTCACGCATCCCTGACTGTTGCAGTGCATGCCGGGAGATGTAGTCCTCTCATGAGAGTACATCTACCAGCCAGCAGATGTATTTATATCGAAGGACTCGTCTCTCCTCATGCATTGTGGCAATCGGGAATATGCGGCACCGTGCGGACACTTCAAACTGTTGCAGCTGCAGGTCTGCCTAGAGAAGATGGCCCAAACATATGGGGGGCTAGGGAGCAGCTCCCTGAAGATACATAATGCCTGTCACCCCCTTTACCCCCCCCCCCCCAGCTCCCCAATGGTCCACGCTATTTACAAACCTTCCTTATGGGCAATCCTTTGTCCTATGACTACCAGCAATGAATAACAGCAGGAAACTGAGATGACCGGGTCAGAGATCCTTTATCCTGAGCACAGCTCTTAGTAGGGGCTTGCTAACAGCACTGTTAGATCATTCTTGTTCTCCATTCACTTCAAGAAAAAAAAAAAGAGAAGTACCTTGATGCCCTCGTGTATTCTTCACCACCACAGGGTACCCCAAAGGCTCTGCTGCATTTATTATTTTTGCAAATTCATCATGGCCACCTGAAAGTTATAAAGAAGTCATTCATGGAATGTGTATTCAATGTTTAGTGATCCATGGACCACATTAAACCACAATAAACAGAGGCTCAGTGGCTCCTACATCCACCACTTATTCTGTAAACTCTTTTTCCATTGTTCTATCAAATAATACTGAATTACCTTTATGGAAACTACTGAGAATTTTCCCATAGACACAAGACACAGTGGCGAACCCCTGGACCACCTAACACTCATGTGAGGTTTAAAGGAGAACTGTAGAGAGAGGTGTATGGAGGCTGCCATATTGATTTCCTTTTAAGCAATGCCAGTTACCTGGCAGCCCTGCTGAGCTATCTGCCTGCAGAATTACCAGAAACAAGCATTCAGCTAATCTTGTCAGATCTGACAAAAATGTCAGAAACATCTGATCTGCTGCATGCTTGTTCAGGGTCTATGGCTAAAAGTATTAGAGGCAGATGGTAGGCAGGACAGCCAGGCAACTGGTATTGCTTAAAAGGAAATCAATATTACAGCCTCTATATACCTCTCACTACAGTTCTCCTTTAAAACCACTCCCTGGGAGAAACGGTGAATTCACCACCCACCAATTGCTCTTTTGCACCTACCAGGCGCTGGTAAGTTCTCGGCTCTGGTACTGGACAGGTACCCCCCCCCCCCCCATTTGAGCTCGGCCTCAACCATGCAAAGAGGAAACATGTCATGGTTCTCTGCTGCTGGGTAATGCCACTGCATGCCAAGTGCTGATATGTTTTGGGTTACAAGTGCTGCCATTCCGTTGCATTTTAACCTCCTTGCCGGTCTAATTAATCCGGCAAGGAGGCAGCACAGCACTTTTTTTTTATTTATTTTTTTAAATCATGTAGCGAGCCCAGGGCTCGCTACATGATAGCCGCCGAGCGGCGGCATCCCCCCACCCACTCCGATCGCCTTCAGCGATCAGAGTAAGCAGGAAATCCCGTTCAGAACGGGATATCCTGCAGGGCTTCCCCAGTCGCCATGGCGACGGGGCGAGATGACGTCACCGACGTCATGGACGTCACAGGGAATCCCGATCCGCCCCTCAGCGCTGCCTGGCACTGATTGGCCAGGCTGCGCAGGGGTCTGGGGCGGGGGGGGGCGCGGCGCGGCAGGTAGCGGCGAATCGGCGGCGATCGCGTACTACACGCAGCTAGCAAAGTACTAGCTGCGTGTAGGAAAAAAAAAGTTATGCAAATCGGGCCAGCGGGGCCTGAGAAATCCTCCTGCGCTGGTTACCCCGAGCTGAGCTCGGGATAACCGGCAAGGAGGTTAAATTGCGCTTGTGGGCAGCTGATGGGATGCTGAACTGCTTGGCAAGCGCGCAATTCAGCCTCCTGTCTGAAATAGCCCTAATGCAGTATCCATTCCACACCAATATTGCAGTATCAGTCTCACACCAGTGTGCAGTGTGTTATAGGCTTCAATTCACTAAGCATTACCGCATTCGGTAATGCTGAAAACAGCTAATTTTATGGAGCATTTTGTAATCTGTCAATTTATCAAGGCTGTTACCACATGGCAAGCTGAAATTACAGAGCAGTGAGGTAAATTAGCTACTTATGCGGTAAACACCTCAACACATGTCAGTAAATGTCAATTCATGAAGATTAGAGCATGTGGTAAGGCTTACTAACATGTTCGGTGATTACCCACAGCTCTAAGGTGTCGAAAACTAGCTTCAGTATACGATGAGACATGCCTGGCAGGAGCAGAGAGCCAATAGCAACAGCCTCTCTCTCCTGCTACTCCCTCTGATAGGATGCGACATGTTCTCCGGAAGAACAAGCGCCCCTACCCTACAGGCAGCGGAGTACAGAGTGGAGCAAAGAGGTTTCCCCTGCAGCCCTTCAAATATTTAACCCTTTAGGTTCCTGTTTGACGTTGCAGAGGAGCTAGTGTGGAAATCACTAAGCATGGTATGTTTAAGGTTTCTTGGAGGTTTATCTAAACTGTTGCAATAAAATTAAATGTTAAGAAAGACTAATAGACTGATTCAGAGGGAGTATAACAAACAGAATAACAAACATGTACATATAAAGCAATGTGGGGGATGCCTTTTACTATTGCAATGTTGTCACAGCATGTAACAAAACAGAGACAACTCCACACTCTTCTGCTGTTCCCGAACAGGTTTTTGTGAATTGAAGCCATATTCTAAAACCTCTGGGACCCAATGACAATATCCCACTGTCCTCATTATTGTAATGGTCAGGAGTACTAGCACATTGATGACCAATTTAGACAAAGATCTAACTATACTATCTAGTAGTAGACTGCCCAGGTGTTACCTTTTTTGATGATGATGATGATGCTTTGCACTATCAACAATTCTTCTGAGGCATTGTTGCTTCAAATCTATCCTGAAGAAGTGTTCATAGCACAAAATAGCTTTTAGCTCTTTCTGCTCCTGGCAGTTTTTGCTGTAGTAACTAGTAACATTGTTGATACATAGGGGGCCTGGGTGCTCTTTCTTGACTGTTAGTGTGGATTTCTGTGAGCACAGACTGTGGCACACCCTACATGTCGGATGTCAGATAAGTACCATGTGTACCAGCTAAAGATCAAGTGTCTGTGTTTCTACTATTCATTATCCTTTATATCAACAGCTTAAGGGAGGAATACAGAAACAAATAGTTAAAAGATAGAAAAGGAAGGCAGAAAAAAAGCAGGCTCATTTCTGAGAGGAGAATAAAAAAAGACAGCTTGGACATATTTGTGATCTCATATTTTAAAAAAAAAGGCTGTCCTATGGCAGAAGAGGGGGAATTATCTCATTAGTATGCCGACATGCATGTGCTAGGAAATTGTTATCCACAGAAAACACAGGCGGTGAATGAATAAATGAGCCCATGTCTTCTCGCAACGGAGACAAGGCCGGGCAGCTCAGAACAAAGACAGAAGTTGTCATTTCAATACATATATACCCTATATCAGTATTACTGTGCATTTATCTGTTCACTCAGCAACTCTGAAATATTATCTGATGCTTCTCATCGCAAGATCAAAGTGTGAAATAAAATCCAGTTTACCGGCCCCTCTGCCTGCAAGCTATACAACCAGTTTATACAACCTAACCTGTCCCATGATACTCCTATTCTGTCTTTCACTGTCCTCACTAAAAAGTGGACCTGTCATTTGCATGCACACCATAAATTGACAAATATTCAATTTGATGATGAACCATCTTTCTAGTGTACTTTTATACATTTATGGAACCCCCATAAAAAGTGCTGTGTCCTATATATCTCCTACCCAATGTACCAAAATGTCATCTCAGTACCCCTTAAAGCAGACTTGAACTATTGCACAGCACACAATGAAAAGTCTTTATTCTACATATACAGTACTGTAGTTTCTGAAGATAATCACTTATCTGTGTTATGTGTTTTGTTTTTAAGGAGATCAACCTGTCTAATTAGTTCATATCAGCAACTGTGAACACACAGCAGGAGAGCTCTGCAAGGCAACTCTCCATATAGTAAACACTAAGGCTTAACCCTTTCAACGCCTTCTGCACAAGTGAAACCAAGTAAAACTTCAGGTTTTGTTTTAGGATTTCCACAAGTTGTAATGAAGATATTTTTTTCCATAAAGGTTATCATGGTTTTCCGTAAAGGTTATCCTGCTGTGGCTACTCTTTTTCAGCAGAGAGGTAGTTCTGAGTGTGACGAACATTACGGAAAGTCGTGCACAAGCGCCAACGATTTTCGTATAGTCGTGCGCAATTACTGTCAGTCCTGTGTAAATGTACAATAGATGTCCCTTTTCCTCTCTTCTTACTGAGAGCAACAGAAACCTTCCCCCACATCCTGTGTCAGGAAAGAATTTCACAAGTGGCCAACTCCCCTGCCGAGGAGCCATTTGGCTACACAGCTCATCTTCCCCCAAAAGAAAAACTCGATCCAACCAGTAAGATAAGAATTTCCCTCCAAGCTCATAGCTTCAAACAAAGAGAACATTTACTTTATTAATAATTCAAAATAGGTTTGGCACAGCAAGACAAAAATTACATTTCCTGATATCTAGAAATCAGTTCTATCAGTCACCTAAATTGCAATTTTCTAGCTATCAGGAATCTGTAGAGAAACCACTTTATCCGGCCTGTGTAGAACGAATGCGACAGACTAGGCGTGTATAGCCTCGTTTAATACAGGGTCGCAAGCTGCTTATGAATATAGTCTCGGATTTGCGATGCGCCAATCTGGGGCGGAGTTACACAGATTATTAATAATTGGTACATTTCTTGCTCTGAGTCTGTGGGCGGCAACCTGCTGATTAGGAGGTAACCCCGCCTGAAACACACCTACTTTCCAGGTAGTGACAGCCCAAAACTGGTTGCGAGGGACCCCTCCCTCAGTTCTCCAAATTTCATCGACCAGGGAAGTCCAAGCATGCGTTCCACGGAGAACCGCCGCATGCTGTGATTCAAGGACTTTTAACCTGAATGTCTTTACCTGTTGCTGATCATACACAATCATACCTATTCTCCTGAACTCGCTACCCTGTGTTTAATAGAAGTATACCTTTATAACCCGCATGCGAGAACCCGGCCCAGATATAACGATCTGACCCAGGTTCCTGCATACTGCTAGGGGTTACTAAAGCGTTCTCCAAGTCCTAGTAATTACAGTAGCGGGCTGTGTAACTCGCTTGGTGGCAGATCTTTGAATTGTATGTGTGTGGTGAATTCGCTGGTATCCGAACGCTCCCTTCGCGAGTCAGTTCATCAAATTGCGAACGCGGGTTACCCTTCGTGATGAACAAATGACCGTGTGAGAGGATTTCTGACGCTGATCGATTTACCCCATCCGCAGACCGGCCTTGCGGTCTGTGACATTTGTTTGGCAGCTTATTGTGATTTGTGTATGTTCAGAACATCAACGGCAATGTTATTTGAATAACCTGCCAGAACAGATAAAAAATCTGTGGTCGATAACCGGTGCATTACCATTTACCCCCCCCCCCCCCCCCAAGGAAAAGTCCTAGACTATCTTTTCTTTGGCAAAAATGGCTGCAGCAAGATACAAGAAAATGTCAGTGGCAGACCTAGTAAACTTGTGTGAGGAAAAAGGCATTGTGACTTATAGAAAAAAGAAAGCGCAATTGGTCGAGAACTTGTTGCGACTGGATGCCCAGCTGGAGGAGATGCTGGGAGAGCACACTCCTGGTTCAGACGGTGCTGTAACTGGGGCAGAGGGAAGTGAGCGGTTGGAGCAAGGCAGCCCACTTCCAGACCCAGAGGAAAACGAGACCGCGTCTGAACCAATCACTTTAAATGCTGCGGAGCATGGTGGCCGGCAGGAGCCCGTCCATGCAAACCCTTTGTGTGTTCCTGATGCTGGAATGCAACCTGGATTACAAAGGCTGTTGGATACAAATCCTGAGCTGTACCTGCAGATTGTCAGAGAAAACACTGACAGAGCAGAACGAGACGCTGACCGTTTAGAACGCCAGGCGGAACGGGAATCTTCAGAACGCCGGTGGCGGGCTGAGCAAGTAGCGGAAAGCGAGGAGAGAGAAGCCGCACGCAGACATGACGTTGAAATGGCCAAACTGCGAGCGCAAGGACAAAATCCCTCGCAAAGTGCTCCGGAAACCCGGCCCACAGCAGGCACTTTTGGGACTCCAAAGTTTAAATTCCCAGAAATGGAGAAGGAAACCGACCCGGACACTTATTTACACTCCTTTGAAAAGACTTGTCGTCAGCATCATCTGCCCCAGGAGCAGTGGGTGAGATATCTGACACCCAACTTGCGGGGCAAAGCGCTTGAGGCGTTTGTGGACTTACCCGCTGAGAAAGACAATGACTATGAGGCGATAAAAGCTGCAATTATCGCCAAATACCAGCTGACCCCAGAGGTCTATCGCAAAAAGTTTTGCTCCCTGCAGAAAGGCCACACCGACTCTTACACCTGGAGAGTCGCCTGCTGACCGTGTTCAGGCAGTGGTCGCGGGGCCTCAAAAAAGACTCTCACCAAGGTCTGGAGGACCTCATCATGCAGGAGCAGTTGCTGAACTGCTGCACTCCAGATGTCCGGCAGTTTGTCTTGGAGCGGAAGCCTGACTCCGCCAAAGCTGCCGCAGAACTTGCAGACACTTTTATGGCCACGCGTGTGCCGGACAGCCGCAAACCTCCAGCCCAGAGCTGGAAAGGGGGGAGACCTGCGCAACCTAGTTCTCCTCTCCCTGCTAACCGTGGGAATCGGGTCCCATAGCCACAGAAGCCGGATGCTGCACCTGCTACTCATCCACCTGATGCCACATATGTTCCGAAGTGTTACCACTGTGGACAGCGAGGACACCTCAAGTCTGCCTGCCCTGAGGTGAGGACGCCGTCTCCAGAGCCTAGAGCAGAATTGGCTAGCGCATCCTCTACTGCACACGCCTACCTTGTCATGGGAGCAGCAAATCCTCGACTTTCCGGAAATCATCAATTCGTGGAAGTTAACGGCCAGATCGCTGTTGGTTTCCGCGACACAGGCACAGAGCTTACCTTGGTTCGCTCTCATCTTGTAGCCAGGGAGAATTTCCTGCCTAATGAGCGTGTTACCCTTGTGGGAGTTGGTGGCACACACGCACGCATCGCCAAAGCTCGTGTTGTTCTCAATTGGGGAAGGGGACGCCAGACAAAAGTTGTGGGGGTGACAGATGACATCCCAGTGTCTGTGCTGTTGGGCACCGATTTTGGCACCCTACGATCCTTTTATGAACCTGTGATCAACACCCCGGATTGCCAGTCTGGACCCACTCAGGTACTGTACAAGCTTGGGGTGGGACAGAGGGAGGCAGCCAGGGTAATAGTACCTAGCCCTCCTAGGGAAGGAGGCAAGGAAGAGGTACCTGCTTCTAATGGACAGCTGTCTAATCACGGTTTGTCTGATTCTAAACCTGTCACTGTTGTTCCAGATACCTGTGTACATGATGTGAAAAATGAATGTAACTTGTGATGTTAATGTTGTACCACATGTTGCTAATAGATTTCATGCTGAATCTCCTATTACTAAAAATGATTTATGTTTAAGTGTGATTGCCTCTAACCTAAGAGGTAACAGTCTTGTTTTGCCTGGGTCATATCCGTGCAGGGCAGTGGAAGCAGGCCAGGTGTCAGAGCAGGCAGCTGGGGGCCTAGACCTTCCCTCCTGCTATGACAGCCAGAGTGCTCCACCATTGCCTGCTGTTAACAAACAGCTGGAGGAGACAGGCCGCACCTTCCCTGTCTCACCCTTGCCTGTCTTTCCCTTGCAGAAGCAACCCAGTGCAAAACTGCCCAGAGGTCCACCCTCTATCCTCCCTGGAGAAGGGGCAAGCCTCGCCACCCAGGTGAAGGCTAATTCGTTTTTTAAAATGTGCTCTAATGGCCACCTAGGCTGTGCTGACCAAAATGTTGTGCCAAGGTGTAGTCAGTTAGAGCAGGGGTATGCCACGCTGCTTCCAGATTTGCAGGCTGACACCCGAGAGTCAGGAAATGACCCGGATGTCAGCCAACGACTCTCTCCCTTACAGGAAGCGCTACGCAAACCCAGCCAAGCCTTTAGAGGTAAGCCTGTTGGTGTGCATCACACCGTCCGTAAAGCGGACACTGGGACACACCGGACCACGAGGCCTTATGCTTCTGGTGAGTTGTCTAAAGGGCAGCCAGATAACCCGTTCAGTACCTAAGTGGCGCGTAGAGCGGGTCTGGCAGACCCACTCTGTGCGGCCCGACTGGTAGGGGAGAGATGTGATGAACATTACAGAAAGTCGTGCACAAGCGCCAACGATTTTCGTATGGTCGTGCGCAATTACTGTCAGTCCTGTGTAAATGTACAATAGATGTCCCTTTTCCTCTCTTCTTGCTGAGAGCAACAGTAACCTTCCCCCACATCCTGTGTCAGGAAAGAATTTCACAAGTGGCCAACTCCCCTGCCGAGGAGCCATTTGGCTACACAGCTCATCTTCCCCCAAAAGAAAAACTCGATCCAACCAGTAAGATAAGAATTTCCCTCCAAGCTCATAGCTTCAAACAAAGAGAACATTTACTTTATTAATAATTCAAAATAGGTTTGGCACAGCAAGACAAAAATTACATTTCCTGATATCTAGAAATCAGTTCTATCAGTCACCTAGATTGCAATTTTCTAGCTATCAGGAATCTGTAGAGAAACCACTTTATCCGGCCTGTGTAGAACGAATGCGACAGACTAGGCGTGTATAGCCTCGTTTAATACAGGGTCGCAAGCCGCTTATGAATATAGTCTCGGATTTGCAATGCGCCAATCTGGGGCGGAGTTACACAGATTATTAATAATTGGTACATTTCTTGCTCTGAGTCTGTGGGCGGCAACCTGCTAATTAGGAGGTAACCCGGCATGAAACACACCTACTTTCCAGGTAGTGACAGCCCAAAACTCAGGTCAGTCAAAACTGGTTCCGAGGGACCCCTCCCTCAGTTCTCCAAATTTCATCGACCAAGGAAGTCCAAGCATGCGTTCCACGGAGAACCGCCGCATGCTGTGATTCAAGGACTTTTAACCTGAATGTCTACTTTTAAAACTGGACTTTTTTTCTTCATTCTTCAAATGGACTGCTCAGCATAACTAAGTAAGAATTTTCTGATTTTATTCCTTTTTATTTTTAAGCTCTGTGTATATATGTTAATTGGTGTATATAACTGTATGTAATGCATTTTTGTTATTAAACGTTTTAAAAATCGTTTAGCGGTTATGACCTGTTGCTGAACATACACAATCGTACCTATTCTCCTGAACTCGCTACCCTGTGTTTAATAGAAGTATACCTTTATCACCCGCATGCGAGAACCCGGCCCAGATATAACGATCTGACCCAGGGTCCTGCATACTGCTAGGGGTTACTAAAGCGTTCTCCAAGTCCTAGTAATTACAGTAGCGGGCTGTGTAACTCGCTTGGTGGCAGATCTTTGAATTGTATGTGAGTGGTGAATCCGCTGGTATCCGAACTCTCCCTTCTCGAGTCAGTTCATCAAATTGCGAACGCGGGTTACCCTTCGTGATGAACAAATGACCGTGTGAGAGGATTTCTGACGCTGATCGATTTACCCCATCCGCAGACCGGCCTTGTGGTCTGTGACACTGAGTTTAGTTCCACTTTACGTGGAATACCAGTTTTATTACAAAATTGTCATAACCATGTGTTAGATGTCACAATTTCAGATATATCATCCATTTCAGTTTACAGCTAGTTGTGAATTTCCAGAGTTGCCAACACTACAATTTAGTCAGCTAAATCTTTTATTGTCAGGAAAATCTAATCTGCTGTGACGGATTCTTATCAGCCAAGCATTGAGGAAACATTGTGTAACCATGGCAGCTCGCAGTTAATGGATTTTCTTAATTAATTGCTGCATTGGTACCAATAGCTGGAATTTTGCCAGCTGAAACAGGGCCAATGGGATCTACTTCAGCAGACGTTGCTCTAAATTGTCTATGGACTAGTCTGTAGATGTCAGGCCAACTATAGGTGCTTGCAAAACTAGAGTTTGCAGCAGAAGTGTAGCTCAAATGATCAGGCTCCACTATAAGGATATGCTGCCACTCCGACATGTGTGAACAAACATAAGACTAATGAAACGTTTCCTCGCACAGAAACAGTGTACAGCTGAAGATATTGCTATTTCCTCAGATATTGCTTTGGAGGGTTGTGTCCAGCATTGTTCTCACACATATTTAGTAATCCCTGGAAACAGCTCAAGATTTTGACAGGTTTGCAATTGTGCTAAAAGGAAAGTGTAGTATTAGTTCTGGACTTATTTATGTGTCTGGAAAAGACAACTTCGGAGGATCTTTGGGAAAATAACCCAAAAAGCAAAACTCTATGTTTTATCTTATGATGGAGTATGGAAGGGTGAGATTGTTTTTCCATTTATTTATTACTGTTATTTTTGTCCCTATAATCAAAAGCTTTTCCATTATTACCCATCAACATTTCTGCAATTACCTTTCAACAGGAAGGTGGAGGAAAAACTTTCCTGCTGTACACAGACAGCAGGAAATTCACTAAAGGGTACGTAGCAGTGAGGGATGTTACTGTTACGTAGCAGTGAGGGATGTTACTGTTGTGGTACAGTGGTTAGTGTGCTTGCCCACCACACAGTGAGACCCAGGTTCAAATCCCAGCCAATGTGAGTTGGCTTTTATGCTACAAATCATTAAAGGGAACCTAAATGGAGAAGGATATGGATTTTTCCTTTTAAAATAATACCAGTTGCCTGAATCGCCTGCTGATCCTGTGTCTCTAATACTTTTAGCCACAGCCCCTGAACAAGCATGCAGATCAGGTGCTCTGACTGAAGTCAGACTGGATTAGCTGCATGCTTGGTCAGGGTGTGATTCAGCCACTATTGCAGTCACAAAGATCAGCTGGACTGCCAGGCAACTGGTATTGTTTACAGGAAACATCCATATCACTCTCAGTTAAGGTTCCCTTTAAGCAACCTAATGTTTCTATTGCATTGAGCATAAATGGTACATTTTAGGCCAGCTTCAGTTACTACTGTAGTGGTACAGTGGTTAGTGTGCTTGCCCACCACACAGTGAGAGCTGGGTTTGTTTCCCAGCCATGGTATGATGTAAACTGTTTTTTTAAATAGTATAATTCCCTGGCAGATGAGACCCTCCTCCCTCCGGTAGGAGGGAGGAGGGAATAGGTAGAAGGGTAGGTGGGAGGTGGGAGGAGGGAGGGAGGTGACCCACAAGAGGCTAATTAAAATCTTCCTAGCAGAGTGTGTAGCAGCTGTCCCATAACTAATTAGTGTACTGAGTCAAATGAACCTTGCTTGGAGGAGGGAGGGTCCTCCAGCAGTGATGTGTATTTCACTCAATCAGGTGTGCCTCCAGGTATTAGAGCTCTTGAAACATGTTTTCTATAATTTTTCCAGCCGGTAGAAGTTTTTAAAATTTTCAAAGTTCGCCTCCCCATTGAAGTGTATTGCGGTTCGCGAACTTTTTCGCGAACCGAACCTTTCGCGAAAGAGTTCGCGAACCTAAAATCGGAGGTTCGCGACATCTCTAGTCCTCAACTTAGTTTTACACTTCCTGATGCTTGGCTGAAATACAGCGAATAACTAAACTTACCTACAAGGGACATCTGACTGACCTCTCTAAATCTGGGTAGCAGCTTTGTGTTTTGTTTTTTTCATAGAACAGTTGTTTGTTTGCTTCTTCCTTTCTGTTAAGATAAAGCAACTTCTCATTTACAACTGGTACTTTTTGTAGATTATATTTAATGTACAGTTCAATTTTCCATTTTGGCCCATTACTTAGGATGGTCTATCGTTGGGTGCTTCTTCCCACTGATTTCAATAGAGTTATTTAGACCTAGTAACATGGTATCAGTCTTGGAGGCCATGTAAATTGATACCATGCCAGGTTATCTGTATTTGACTAGCTGTGGGTCTCTTTAACTACAATATTCTTAAATTGTTCAAATGCTTTTATGTTCATATGTTATTCTAACACTTTCATGTACTCTCTAGGCAATATATATAAATATTTGTCTACAATGTTTGTTATCATTTTTTTAAAAATATTTTTTCAATAAAAATTAGAATGATGAAAAGAGCTGCTAGGATGTTGCTGTAGACTTTGTCCCTAGTGAGATTTTCTACTTCCCGTCCAAGTAATTCGATTATCCTCAACAGGAAGTGAGCAAAAATCATTCTATTAGGTACAGCTATAAATATATAGAAGACAGCTATAACTATATAAAAAAAGAGGTTATAACTCTACTCATTCTGTCTAAAAGTGTAAAACAAAGTTTCATCTTGAGTTCCACATAATCCAGCAAAAGTACCCCTAGAGATAATCAGAAGTATTCCTTGTGGCATTAGAAGAATAGTAGGATACTATTGTGCACAACTAGGAGGTGGGAAGGGGAGGGGGTAACTACTCTAAATGGCAGCTCAAAGGGTTGATACTACTTTTCAACCACGATTGATACTACTTGTTGCGAATGGATAGGCAGCACGATAAGGATGTTAGTTCGGAGAACACATGGCTGCTTGCAAATGTATAAGTAACAGGTACACTTTGATACTTGTTGAGTAGAGAAGATGCACACTTACCATAAGAGAAGGTATCAGGCAAAGGAATGCCGTGACCCGCTAATTCCTGAAATGTCCAGAATTTGTTAATACAGTTTAGAATGGCTTGGGGACGATTCACTAGGTGGCAGCCAAGCTTCTCCAGGTGTCTCAAAACAGTTATATCGCTGTCGGACTGCACAGTCGGCGTTGGGACCCGGACCAGAATCACCTGAGGGTAAGTGGTCACTGTCTTCTGATCAATCTGCAAGCCTGAAATGGAAAGAAAATATCTAATTTTACCTATAAACAACAAGTAGGATTGTGGGTCACTAACAGTAATAAGCAGATCAACTTGTACAGCAAGAATTTGCAGAGGATGAGGTCACCAGGTAATGGGTAATGAGCAACAAATGTCTGCTCTCTGATGCAAAAAGGAAAAGGGGTTGTTTAGATCACATAACAGTTCATGAATGTCCTGGCATCCAGGATAACATGTAACTAAATATGGTCAATGAGATGCTAGTAATTCAGAGTTGTTACAAATGTTACGCAAATGTATGTAGCTTGACAATGAGCAAGTGGAATACTGCCAAATTCTGTTTCTGCTGTTTTATTCGGAACCCTCTGGATGGTATGTAGCGATTCTCCAGTTACGGCTCCCATTTATAAAGACAGGGTCCCACCCCAGTCCTCCCCACATAGCAGAGCCGGTACAAGAGCCCAGCACCCAAGGCTGTGACACCACAGTGACACCCATCCCTCTCACCCCAGCCATCACACACTGATTGCTATTAGACTTAGAGGCGCCCTAGGGCCCCCAACCCCCCCCCCCCCCCCCAACACCTTAATCTCTCGTTATCTGGCTTGCAGTCACTGTCATGTATCCTTTTTTCTTAT
Source organism: Hyperolius riggenbachi (assembly GCF_040937935.1). Classification (NCBI taxonomy): domain Eukaryota; kingdom Metazoa; phylum Chordata; class Amphibia; order Anura; family Hyperoliidae; genus Hyperolius; species Hyperolius riggenbachi. The sequence goes on along the minus strand of NC_090651.1, from coordinate 235,766,072 downwards.
TTCTCTCAGCTTCAAACACAATAGGGGAATGATCGCTGAGTGAGTTGTGCGCCCCCTCCTACACTGCGCCCTGAGGCTGGAGCCTCTCTCGCCTCTGCCTTGGCCCTGCCACATATATTCAAGTAGACAAGGATGCAAGGTTGGTGTCCCCACTACGATATACCATCCAAACTTCCCACTTGTCGAAAAAGAGAGAGTAGTTACTTTGTAAAGTTTAGGCTAATTTTTCAGTCAACATAACCTGGTCAAGGCAAGTGCAAGCAGATGCAACATAATGGAATCTGTTTTTCCAATGCAAAGCAGTTAACCAATGCGCCACACTAATGATGGTGAAGATCAAGGACTGAAAGGCCTTAGGCATTGAAGACGTGGAGACCAAAAGCAAGGCCAGGGATTTGGATATTGAGCAAGTTACTGGGAGTAAAGATTTAAGCAATTCCTCTACATGTTTCCAAAGTTTTTGGGCCTTAGCACAGTCCCTGCTGCAAATTTAATGCAAACTGTATTCAGCTTAAATGGACAAAATAATGGGGGAAAAGTAGAAGTTGTAACAGATTTAATCTTCCTGGGATCAAAGATAGAGACATTTGTTGCTTGGAAAGAAAGCTATGGCAAATTTGGATACTAAAGGATAGAGAAACAGGCTGTCTGCAGCCTTGATGTGGCTCTGTAAAATGTAAAGCTATAAATTTGTTATACACCAGCGGTTCTAAATGTTGTCATCTGCAGAGATCTTTGAGCCCAGGAAGATTAAATCTGTTACAACTTCTACTTTTCCCCCATTTATTTCGTCCATTTAAGCTGAATACAGTTTGCATTAAATTTGCAGCAGGGACTGTCCTAAGGCCCCAAAACTTTGGAAACATTTGGAGGAATTGCTTTATGCTGGGAACACATGTTTCGTTTTGCCTTCGATAGATGCCTTCGATTAACAAATTCCGACATGTCCGATTCTCCGCTCAATTTCTCCTAGAAGTGAATGAAAAAAAGATAAGAAAAATGAGCAGAAGATAAGAGGATCGAGCAGGGAATCGAATGGTTAATAGATTGCGCTGAGAATCAACCGCAAAAAATGTATTGTGTGTTCCCAGCATGACTCCATACTCCTAGTAACTTGCTCAATACCCAGATCTCTGGCCTTGCTTTTGATCTCCCCTTCTTCAATATCTGAGGTCTTTCAGTCCTTGAACTTCTCCATCATTGAAGATCTCTGCAGATGGCGACTACAGCCATGAGATTAAGAGACATTTGTTGCTTGAAAATAAAGCTATGGCAAATGTGGATACTAAAGGATAGAGAAACAGGCTGTCTGCATGTTGGATTGATTGAGTTGATTGAGTTTGTATGTTCTCCCCACATCTGCGTGGGTTTACTCTGGGTACTCTAGTTTCATCCCAAAAACATACAGATGAGTTAATTGGCTTCCCCCTAAAATTGGCCCTAGACTATGATACTGTTATGAGGTAGAGAACTGTTGACCTCACCACTGGGATAGGACCACTCCAGCACAGAGTCTAAGTGACCATGGGTCTTTACCAACACCCCCCTAGTGGAGATGCTGGAACACCCCCCTAGTGGGGATGTCGAACTTCGCTGCCTAGTGCCCACCAGGTTGTGCTGGAAGTAGCGCACAGTGATTTGGAGAACAGGAGGACACTACTGAATGGAAGGTCTGTACAGCTGAGAAGGACGTATTCCAGAGACGAGCCAAAGGTCAGGACAGGCGGAGTTCAAGGATGGTCGGGGTCACAAGCCAAAGGTCGGGGCAGGCAGAGATCGAGGATAATCGAGGTCACAAGCCAAAGGTCAGGGCAGGCAGAGATCAAGGATGGTCGGGGTCACAAGCCAGGGATCAAAACAGGAGATCAGGTACTGTAAATAGCAATTTTGCACATTTTGAACTGTGGGTGTGGAGAAAGCTACTAACAGTTCATAGACTGCTAGAAGACCTAACCAGTCAATGCTTACAGAGAAAAGGTCAAGGTGTTCACTAGAAGGGCGGATACTACTATTAAAGCGCAGATACTGGATTCTTTGGAAAAATCTTTGATGCTGTGAAAAACTGAGGGCAAAAGAAGTAGAGGATGGCTGTAACGATCGGTGAGCACAGAGAGGATCTGATTACCGGTGATCTGCAGTATCACGGGGAATACAGATGTATACCAGATTATATGTGATCTGCAGTATCACCGATAATCCGATATACTAGCTAACCTCTGTTCACCTGAGTAGAGTGTAGTGTTTGGTGTAACAATAACACAGAGGACTAAGCCTCAGTGCAGCAAGGAGTACTGCACAGATTCCTTCCGCAGACCTGAGCTCTCCAAGACGGGAGGAGTCAGACTGACAGTAGGAAGGCTGATCTGAAAGTGACACTCTGGAGAAGGTGTCACTGACAGGACGGGGAACCGCCTCCAACAGTGAGGTCGGTTCTCGAGGTCGGACAAGCCAGGTCGTACACACATGGACAGATAACGTACAGTATCGTAAAGCAAAGGCGGAGTCAAGGTACAGGCAGGGTTCGGCAACAGGGTATCAGAAACATCGAGGTACAAGATCAGGAGGCAGAAACAGAGTCTAAGGACGAGCCGGGGTTCGGCAACAGAGTATCAGAAATATCGAGGTACAGGATCAAAGTTTCAGGAGGATAGTCAGGCAGGCAAATAGGTCATAACAGATAATCACAATCAAACTAGTACTTTAGCTATCAAAAGAATCTAGCTAAGTGTAGGATTACAGCTCCAGCTGGTCCCCTCACACTTCCGGATCTGACTACGGATCTGGGTGCTTCCACGTATGTGATCGCAACGCCAGACAAGGAGCAAGTGAACAGCCAGCAGTATATATACACAAGGACCTTTCCAGGACCTCCCTAATTGCTGGACCAATAGGAGCAGTGGAAAATGTCAGCTGACCCGCTGGTCAGCTGACTCCCTTCTGACTGTTATTTAAACTCTGCCTCTGTGCGCGCGCGCGTGTAACTCTGAATCCAGGTGGACTATGAGTCCCAGCCACACCAGAACTGTTTAGCAAAGTCTCGAGTGCGGGAGCCGCCTCTGATGCGGATTCCGCCGTTACCAATGCGGATTCCGCCGTTACTAATGCGGATTCCGCCGTACTGCCTATGCGGCATGCGGCGTTTTTTCCACGTTGTGACGCCATGCTGGACGCGGAAAAAGCCGCCTCACCTTGAGAGACGGCGGCTTTTCCGCGTTTCCTTACAGTACCCCCCCCCCCCCCGCGAGGAGTGGACTCCGGACAACTCCTACCAGGTACTTGAGGACCTAGGGCTTTCTACCCCTTAAGGACCGGCCACTTTTTTCCATTCAGACCACTGCAGCTTTCACGGTTTATTGCTCGCTCATACAACCTGCCACCTAAATGAATTTTGGCTCCTTTTCTTGTCACTAATAAAGCTTTCTTTTGGTGCTATTTGATTGCTCCTGCGATTTTTACTTTTTATTATATTCATCAAAAAAGACATGAATTTTGGCAAAAAAATGATTTTTTTAACTTTCTGTGCTGACATTTTTCAAATAAAGTAAAATTTCTGTATACATGCAGCGCGAAAAATGTGGACAAACATGTTTTGGATAAAAAAAAAACATTCAGTGTATATTTATTGGTTTGGGTAAAAGTTATAGCGTTTACAAACTATGGTGCAAAAAGTGAATTTTCCCATTTTCAAGCATCTCTGACTTTTCTGACCACCTGTCATGTTTCATGAGGGGCTAGAATTCCAGGATAGTATAAATACCCCCCAAATGACCCCATTTTGGAAAGAAGACATCCCAAAGTATTCACTGAGAGGCATAATGAGTTCATAGAAGATATTATTTTTTGTCACAAGTAAGCGGAAAATGACACTTTGTGACCCAAAAAAAAAAAAGTTTCCATTTCTTCTAACTTGCGACAAAAAAAAATGAAATCTGCCACGGACTCACCATGCCCCTCTCTGAATACTTTGAAGGGTCTACTTTCCAAAATGGGTCATTTGTGGGGTGTGTTTACTGTCCTGACATTTTGGGGGGTGCTAAATTGTAAGCACCCCTGTAAAGCCTAAAGGTGCTTATTGAACTTTGGACCCCTTAGCGCAATTAGGCTGCAAAAAAGTGCCACACATGTGGTATTGCCATACTCAGGAGAAGTAGTATAATGTGTTTTGGGGTGTATTTTTACACATACCCATGCTGGGTGGGAGAAATATCTCTGTAAATGACAATTTTTTAATTTTTTTTTACACACAATTGTCCATTTACAGAGATCTTTCTCCCACTCAGCATGGGTATGTGTAAAAATACACCCCAAAACACATTATACTACTTCTCCTGAGTACGGCGATACCACATGTGTGGCACTTTTTTGCACCCTAACTGCACTAAAGGGCCCAAAGTCCAATGAGTACCTTTAGGATTTCACAGGTCATTTTGAGAAATTTCGTTTCAAGACTACTCCTCACGGTTTAGGGCCCCTAAAATGCCAGGGCAGTATAGGAACCCCACAAATGACCCCATTTTAGAAAGAAGACACCCCAAGGTATTCCGTTAGGAGTATGGTGAGTTCATAGAAGATTTATTTTTTGTCACAGGTTGGCGGAAAATGACACTTTGTGAAAAAACACAATTAAAATCAGTTTCCCCTAACTTGTGACAAAAAATAAAATCTTCTATGAACTCGCTATACTACTAACGGAATACCTTGGGGTGTCTTCTTTCTAAAATGGGGTCATTTGTGGGGTTCCTATACTTCCCTGGCATTTTGGGGGCCCTAAACCGTGAGGAGTAGTCTTGAAACGAAATTTCCCAAAATGACCTGTGAAATCCTAAAGGTACTCATTGGACTTTGGACCCTTTAGCGCAGTTAGGGTGCAAAAAAGTGCTACACATGTGGTATCGCCGTACTCGGGAGAAGTAGTACAATGTGTTTTGGGGTGTATTTTTACACATACCCATGCTGAGTGGGAGAAATACCTCTGTAAATGGACAATTGTGTGTAAAAAAATCAAAAGATTGTCATTTACAGAGGTATTTCTCCCACCCAGCATGGGTATGTGTAAAAATACACCCCAAAACACATTATACTACTTCTCCCGAGTACGGCGATACCACATGTGTGGCACTTTTTTGCACTCTAACTGCACTAAGGGGCCCAAAGTCCAATGAGTACCTTTAGGATTTCACAGGTCATTTTTGTTTCAAGACTACTCCTCACGGTTTAGGGCCCCTAAAATGCCAGGGCAGTATAGGAACCCCATTTTAGAAAGAAGACACCCCAAGGTATTCTGTTAGGAGTATGGTGAGTTCATAGAAGTTTTTATTTTTTTGTCACAAGTTAGCGGAAATTGATTTTAATTGGTTTTTTTTCACAAAGTGTCATTTTCCGCTAACTTGTGACAAAAAATAAAATCTTCTATGAACTCACCATACTCCGTACGGAATACCTTTGGGTGTCTTCTTTCTAGAATGGGGTCATTTGTGGGGTTCCTATACTGCCCTGGCATTTTAGGGGCCCTAAACCGTGAGGAGTAGTCTTGAAACCAAATGTCGCAAAATGACCTGTGAAATCCTAAAGGTACTCATTGGACTTTGGGCCCCTTAGCGTACTTAGGGTGTAAAAAAGTGCCACACATGTGGTACCGCCGTACTCAGGAGAAGTAGTATAATGCGTTTTGGGGTGTATTTTTACACATACCCATGCTAAGTGGGAGAAATATCTCTGTAAATGACAATTGTTTGATTTTTTTACACACAATTGTCCATTTCCATAGAAATTTCTCCCACCCAGCATGGGTATGTGTAAAAATACACCCCAAAACACATTATACTACTTTTCCTGAGTACGGCGGTACCACATGTGTGACACTTTTTTGCAGCCTAGGTGCGCTAAGGGGCCCAACGTCCTATTCACAGGTCATTTTGAGGCATTTGTTTTCTAGACTACTCCTCGCGGTTTAGGGCCCCTAAAATGCCAGGGCAGTATAGGAACCCCACAAGTGACCCCATTTTAGAAAGAAGACACCCCAAGGTATTCCGTTAGTTGTATGGCGAGTTCATAGAAGATTTTATTTTTTGTCACAAGTTAGTGAAAAATAGGAACCCCACAAGTGACCCCATTTTAGAAAGAAGACACCCCAAGGTATTCCGTTAGGTGTATGGCGAGTTCATAGAAGATTTTATTTTTTGTCACAAGTTAGTGAAAAATGACACTTTGTGAAAAAAAACCAATAAAAATCAATTTCCGCTAACTTTTGACAAAAAATAAAATCTTCTATGAACTCGTCATACACCTAACAGAATACCTTGGGGTGTCTTTTTTTCTAAAATGGGGTCACTTGTGGGGTTCCTATACCGCCCTGGCATTTTACGGGCCCAAAACCGTGAGTAGTCTGGAAACCAAATGTCTCAAAATGACTGTTCAGGGGTATAAGCATCTGCAAATTTTGATGACAGGTGGTCTATGAGGGGGCGAATTTTGTGGAACCGGTCATAAGCAGGGTGGCCTTTTAGATGACAGGTTGTATTGGGCCTGATCTGATGGATAGGAGTGCTAGGGGGGTGACAGGAGGTGATTGATGGGTGTCTCAGGGGGTGGTTAGAGGGTAAAATAGATGCAATCAATGCACTGGGGAAGTGATCGGAAGGGGGTCTGAGGGGGATCTGAGGGTTTGGCCGAGTGATCAGGAGCCCACACGGGGCAAATTAGGGCCTGATCTGATGGGTAGGTGTGCTAGGGGGTGACAGGAGGTGATTGATGGGTGTCTCAAGGTGTGATTAGAGGGGGGAATAGATGCAAGCAATGCACTGGCGAGGTGATCAGGGCTGGGGTCTGAGGGCATTCTGAGGGTGTGGGCGGGTGATTGAGTGCCCTAGGGGCAGATAGGGGTCTAATCTGATAGGTAGCAGTGACAGGGGGTGATTGATGGGTAATTAGTGGGTGTTTAGGGTAGAGAACAGATGTAAACACTGCACTTGGGAGGTGATCGGACGTCGGATCTGCGGGCGATCTATTGGTGTGGGTGGGTGATCAGATTGCCCGCAAGGGGCAGGTTAGGGGCTGATTGATGGGTGGCAGTGACAGCGGGTGATTGATGGGTGGCAGTGACAGGGGGTGATTGATGGGTGGCAGTGACAGGGGGTGATTGATGGGTGATTGATAGGTGATTGACAGGTAATCAGTGGGTTATTACAGGGGAGAACAGATGTAAATATTGCACTGGCGAATTGATAAGGGGGGGTCTGAGGGCAATCTGAGCGTGTAGGCGGGTGATTGGGTGCCCGCAAGGGGCAGATTAGGGTCTGATCTGATGGGTAACAGTGACAGGTGGTGATAGGGGGTGATTGATGGGTGAATGATGGGTAATTAGTGGGTGTTTAGAGGAGAGAATAGATGGAAACACTGCGCTTGGGTGGTGATCTGATGTCGGATCTGCGGGCGATCTATTGGTGTGGGTGGGTGATCAGTTTGCCCGCAAGGGGCAGGTTAGGGGCTGATTGATGGGTGGCAGTGACAGGGGGTGATTGATGGGTGGCAGTGACAGGGGGTGATTGATGGGTGATTGACAGGTGATCAGTGGGTTATTACAGGGAAGGACAGATGTAAATAATGCCCTGGCGAATTGATAAGGGGGGGTCTGAGGGCAATCTGAGCGTGTAGGCGGGTGATTGGGTGCCCGCAAAGGGGCAGATTAGGGTCTGATCTGATGGGTAACAGTGACAGGTGGTGATAGAGGGTGATTGATGGGTGATTGATGGGTGTTTAGAGGAGAGAATAGATGTAAACGCTGCGCTTGGGTGGTGATCTGATGTCGGATCTGCGGGCGATCTATTGGTGTGGGTGGGTGATCAAATTGCCCGCAAGGGGCAGGTTAGGGGCTGATTGTTGGGTGGCAGTGACAGGGGGTGATTGATGGGTGATAGGTGATTGGCAGGTGATTGACAGGTGATCAGTGGGTTATTACAGGGAAGGACAGATGTAATTAATGCACTGGCGAATTGATAAGGGGGGGGGGGGGTCTGAGGGCAATCTGAGCGTGTGGGCGGGTGATTGGGTGCCCGCAAGGGGCAGATTAGGGTCTGATCTGATAGGTAACAGTGACAGGTGGTGATAGGGGGTGATTGATGGGTGATTGATGGGTAATTAGTGGGTGTTTAGAGAAGATAACAGATGTAAACAATACATTTGGGAGGTAATCTGACGGCGGGTTTGCGGGCGATCTAATGGTGTGGGTGGGTGATCAGATTGCCCGCAAGGGGCAGGTTAGGGGCTGATTGATGGGTGGCAGTGACAGGGGGTGACAGGGGGTGATTGATGGGTGATAGGTGATTGGCAGGTGATTGACAGGTGATCAGTGGGTTATTACAGGGAAGAACAGATGTAATTAATGCACTGGTGAATTGATAAGGGGGGGGTCAGAGGGCAATCTGAGCGTGTGGGCGAGTGATTGGGTGCCCGCAAGGGGCAGATTAGGGTCTGATCTGATAGGTAAAAGTGACAGGTGGTGATTGATGGGTAATTAGTGGGTGTTTAGAGGAGAGAATAGATGTAAACAATGGATTTGGGAGGTGATCTGATGTCGGATCTGCGGGCGATCTATTGGTGTGGGGGGGTGATCAGATTGCCCGCAAGGGGCAGGTTAGGGGCTGATTGATGGGTGGCAGTGACAGGGGGTGATTGACGGGTGATTGACGGGTGATTGACAGGTGATTGACAGGTGATCAGGGGGGATAGATTCATACAGTACATGGGGGGGGGCCTGGGGAGAATCTGAGGGGTGGGGGGGTGATCAGGAGGGAGCAGGGGGGAGGGGGGGAGGGGATAAAAAAAATAGCGTTGACAGATAGTGACAGGGAGTGATTGATGGGTGATTAGGGGGGTGATTGGGTGCAAACCGGGGCCTGGGGGGTGGGCAGGGGGGGGTCTGATGGGTGCTGTAGGCGATCTGGGGCAGGGGGGGGGGGGGAAATCAGTGTGCTTGGTGCAGACTAGGGTGGCTGCAGCCTGCCCTGGTGGTCCCTCGGACACTGGGACCACCAGGTCAGGAGGCAGCCTGTATAATACATTTTGTAAACATTACAAAGTGTATTATACACTTTGTATGCGGCGATCGTCGGGTTAACATCCTGCCGGCGCTTCCGTATGGCCGGCGGGATGTTGCGGCGGGTGAGCGGCGCCAGGCGGAGGCGGAGAATCGCGTCAAGGATGACGCGATCGCTCCGCCCATGCCCCTACAAGGACCGCCGCCATTTGTCTATACGGCGGTCCTTGCGGGGTCCACTTCCCGGCCGCCTCTGTGCGTTAGGCGGTCGGGAAGTGGTTAACTCGTCTGCATGCATGCGTGAGCCCGGTACCCATTGCCTCTCCTCAATGCCGTACCCTTTCCAATGTACGAGGTACTGTACCGAGTTTTGTACCGTGCGTGAATCTAAAATTTTTTCCACTTCATATTCGGGTTGGGCATCTACTAACACAGGAGGAGGAGGAGTGGGGCCCACCTGGACTGCTGGTTTAAGAAGAGACACGTGGAAGGACCTTACCCCCCGCATGCTGGTGGGAAGGTCAACGGTATAAGTAACATCGTTGACCCTCCTGACTACCGGGAATGGACCCACAAACCTGGGACCAAGCTTGTCAGAAGGTTGCCTCAAGGTCAGGTGACGGGTTGACACCCAAACCAAATCTCCTGGTTGAAATTTCCACTCTAACGAGCGTTTTTTGTCAGCCTGACCTTTCTGACTCTGAAATGCTTTTACCAGATTATTCTTAATGGTCCACCACATGTCTTTAAATGATCTTTGCCAAGCCTCCAAGGCTGGAAATGGAGTGGACGCAATTGGCAACGGAGAGAATTTAGGTAGTTTACCGGTTACTATCTGAAATGGACAGAAACCTGAGGAAGAACTCTTTAAGTTGTTGTGGGCAAATTCTGCATAAGGTAAAAATTTAACCCAATCACTTTGCGCCTCGGCAACGTAACATCTCAGAAATTGCTCTAACGATTGGTTGACCCTCTCAGTCTGGCCATTTGTCTGTGGGTGGTAACCCGAGGAAAACGTTTCATGCCCATTTGGTGACAGAATGCCCTCCAAAATTTTGAAACAAACTGGACTCCCCGATCGGATACTATGTCTTCTGGAATGCCATGCAGTCGGAAGACATGGGTGATAAATAAATCGGCCAGTTCCTGGGCCGAGGGGAGTCCCTTCAGGGGCACGAAGTGGGCCATTTTACTGAAACGGTCGACCACCACCCAGATGACCGACATGCCTTCAGACCTAGGAAGCTCTCCCACAAAATCCATGGACAAGTGGGTCCATGGTTCACTCGGGGTGGGCAAAGGCTGCAGTGTACCTACAGATGCCAGCCGGGAGGGCTTGCTTTTTGCGCACACCGCACATTCCCTGACAAACTCTTTGCAGTCAGCTGCTAGCGAAGGCCACCATGCACATCTGGCCACGAGATCTTGCGTTCTAGACGCCCCAGGATGTCCCGCATTTTTATGAGAGTGGACCATCTCCAAGATCTGGAGACGGAATGGTAACGGGATAAACAACACCCCGTCTGGTTTCCCTTCTGGGATATCCTGCTGGAAAGGACTCAAAGTCTCCTTCCAGTCCTCCCAAGTCTCAGTAGCGGCTAACACCACTCTTCGTGGGACAATGGTCTCGGGAACAGAGGGCTGTGCTGTCTCCGGCTCGAAACACCTAGAGAGTGCATCTGCCTTGGTATTCTTACTACCTGGCATGTACGTAATCAAGAATGTAAACCTCGAGAAAAATAGAGACCATCGAGCCTGCCGAGGGCTTAACCTTTTAGCCCCCTCGATGTATTCCAGATTCTTGTGGTCGGTATAAACCGTGATAGTGTGCTCAGCTCCCTCTAGCCAATGACGCCACTCTTCGAAGGCCAATTTGATGGCTAGGAGCTCCCCGTTGCCTATATCGTAGTTTCTCTCTGCCGGAAAAAAAAAAAAAAAAAGAAAAATAGGCACACGGGTGTAATCTACCCTGGAGACCAGAACGCTGAGACAGCACAGCCCCCACCCCGACCCCTGAGGCGTCTACCTCAACAATAAACGGGAAGGAAGTGTCCACGTGTCTCAGTATGGGTGCTGAGCAGAACAACCCTTTTAAAGTAGAAAATGCCTGTAAGGCCTCGGGAGGCCAATGAGTGGTGTCTGCCCCTTTTTTAGTAAGGCTAGTGAGGGGTGCGACTACTGTGGAGTACCCCTTTATAAACCTTCTATAATAGTTCGCAAACCCCAAGAACCGTTGTAACGACTTTAACCCCACCGGCTGCGGCCACTCCAGGACCGCGGAGACCTTGGCAGGGTCCATAGACAGACCTGAGGTGGAGATTATATATCCCAGAAAGGCAACCGACGTAACCTCAAAAATACACTTCTCGAGTTTAGCGTATAACATATTCTGCCTCAGTTTGTCTAATACAATCCTGACATGGGTTCTGTGTTCAGAGAGGTTGTTAGAAAAGATGAGAATGTCGTCTAAGTAGACTAAAACGAACTTCCCTAACACCTCCCTAAAAACCTCATTGATGAGTTCCTGGAAGACGGCCGGGGCATTACATAACCCGAAGGGCATCACCCTGTACTCGTAATGCCCGTCAGGGGTATTGAAGGCCGTCTTCCACTCGTCGCCCTTTCTTATACGCACCAGATTGTATGCCCCCCGTAAATCTAGTTTTGAAAATATCCTAGCCTCCGTGACCTGTGTGAATAAATCGTCTATAAGTGGCAACAGGTAGCGATTCTTCACTGTGATTTTGTTAAGGCCACGATAATCGATACAAGGCCGTAAGCCCCCGTTTTTCTTCTTAACAAAAAAGAAACCTGCCCCAGCGGGTGACCGGGACGGCCGAATGAAGCCCTTGGCCAAGTTCTCTCGGATATACTCCTGCATGGCTAGTTTTTCGGGGCCAGATAAATTATACAAATGGCCTCGAGGAGGCATACAACCAGAACAAAGGTCAATAGGACAGTCAAACGGGCGATGCGGGGGCAATTTATCCGCAGCCTTGGGACAGAACACATCAGCATAATCCGAGTACTGTTCCGGTACACCTTCCACCTGTACCCTGGTTTGACCTAATGTCAGCCTCCCCAAACACTGCTGGAAACAATGAGGTGACCATGCTGTTAACTGCCCTGTGGCCCAGTCTATCTGCGGAGAATGAATTTGTAACCACGGCATGCCTAGGATAATGGTGGAGGTTGACATGTGTAACACAAAAAATTGTAACTGTTCCCCATGCAATACCCCTATGGTGAGCTTCACCAGCGGAGTCTGTGGCAGGGCACGATTCCGTTGCAAAGGGGAATCGTCCACTGCCGTGACCTGAATGGGGGGTCGCACGGGAGTGAGTGGTAGACCCAACTCCTGAGCAAATTCGAAGTTCATAAAATTAGCCGCTGAGCCGGAGTCGATAAAAGCTTCAGTGGCTACAGACTTATCATCCCATGTGACAGTACAAGGGAGAAGCAATTTTCTTTCTTTAAGGGGTGAGGATTGTGTGCCCAGGGTGTCACCCCCCACTACTCCTAGGCAGACCCGTTTCCCGACCTGTTAGGACAGTTTCGCACCCTATGCCCTGCTGCAGCACAGTACAGGCACAACTGTTCCGTCATTCTCCGCCTTCGCTCCACCTGGGTCAGTTTCGATCGACCAATCTGCATTGGTTCGGGCGGAGGCAAGGCCAGAGAGGGTGAGACAGGCGGAGATGGTGCTACTAGGGGTGTAGCAGATGGTGCCGCATAAGATGTCACCCTGACACGGTGACTGCCCCTAGTCTGCCTATGATGGCGTAGCCTACGATCAACTCGAATGGCTGATGATATGGCCTCATCGACTGTCTTAGGCTTGGGTACAGTTAACATTAGGTCGTAAACCTCCTCCGACAACCCGGACAGGAAGTAATCCATCAGGGCAAAATTGTCGAATCTGGCGGTGACTGACCATCTACGAAATTCTGCCGCATAATCCTCGACCGAACCTCTGCCTTGCCGCAAAAGTTTGAGCTTCCGCTCAGAGGACGCAGCAAGGTCAGGGTCGTCGTAAATTACGGCCATGGCCTTAAAGAATTCCTCCACCGAGGTCAGAGCAGTATCGGTAGGAGGCAGGTTGTATGCCCATGACTGGGAGTCACCAGTCAGCAAAGTTTTAATAAAGGTGACCCGTTGGGTCTCAGTCCCCGAGGATCGGGGTCTCAACTCGAAGTACGATAAAACTCTACTCTTAAAATTCCGGAAGTCAGACTTGTGGCCAGAAAATTTATCAGGTACAGGCATGCGAATGTCGTCACTAGGAGGGGATCGCACTGAATCAACTGACGTCTGGAGGGTTCGCACTGAGCCTGATAGGGCATCGATTAAGGCTTTGTGCTGGCCCAGTGCTTGATGGATACTGTCCACCGAAGTGGCAAGCACAGTCAGAGGATCAGCGCGTGTTTCCATCTGTTTTTTGGTCTGGCGTTCTGTAACGATCGGTGAGCACAGAGAGGATCTGATTACCGGTGATCTGCAGTATCACGGGGAATACAGATGTATACCAGATTATATGTGATCTGCAGTATCACCGATAATCCGATATACTAGCTAACCTCTGTTCACCTGAGTAGAGTGTAGTGTTTGGTGTAACAGTAACACAGAGGACTAAGCCTCAGTGCAGCAAGGAGTACTGCACAGATTCCTTCCGCAGACCTGAGCTCTCCAAGACGGGAGGAGTCAGACTGACAGTAGGAAGGCTGATCTGAAAGTGACACTCTGGAGAAGGTGTCACTGACAGGACGGGGAACCGCCTCCAACAGTGAGGTCGGTTCTCGAGGTCGGACAAGCCAGGTCGTACACACACGGACAGATAAGGTACAGTATCGTAAAGCAAAGGCGGAGTCAAGGTACAGGCAGGGTTCGGCAACAGGGTATCAGAAATATCGAGGTACAAGATCAGGAGGCAGAAACAGAGTCTAAGGACGAGCCGGGGTTCGGCAACAGAGTATCAGAAATATCGAGGTACAGGATCAAAGTTTCAGGAGGATAGTCAGGCAGGCAAATAGGTCATAACAGATAATCACAATCAAGCTAGTACTTTAGCTATCAAAAGAATCTAGCTAAGTGTAGGATTACAGCTCCAGCTGGTCCCGGCACACTTGCGGATCTGACTACGGATCTGGGTGCTTCCACGTATGTGATCGCAACGCCAGACAAGGAGCAAGTGAACAGCCAGCAGTATATATACACAAGGACCTTTCCAGGACCTCCCTAATTGCTGGACCAATGGGAGCAGTGGAAAATGTCAGCTGACCCGCTGGTCAGCTGACTCCCTTCTGACTGTTATTTAAACTCTGCCTCTGTGCGCGCGCGCGTGTAACTCTGAATCCAGGTGGACTATGAGTCCCAGCCACACCAGAACTGTTTAGCAAAGTCTCGAGTGCGGGAGCCGCCTCTAAAGCGGATTTCGCCGTTACCAATGCGGATTCCGCCGTTACCGATGCGGATTCCGCCGTACTGCCTATGCGGCATGCGGCGTTTTTTCCGCGTTGTGACGCCATGCTGGATGCGGAAACAGCCGCCTCACCTTGAGAGACGGCGGCTTTTCCGCGTTTCCTTACAATGGCTGAGACTAAGATGGATGGACAGCATATGTGAAGCTATGACCATGCCTATGCAACAGCTGAAAAAAAGTAGTGATTGACAGACATCTGGCATGTAAAGTACATATGATCACAAAGAGTCTGAGTCAACTAAATGAACGAGGAGGCGGTATTTAGCTTAGAAATGACCAGGCAGTGCATTTGGCTCAATTTCAAGCATAACATTTGCATCAAATGTGCACACAGGTTGGATAAAGTACCAACTCACTGACCATTTCCACTCTCTAGTTGGAATAAGCAGCATCCCTTACACTGATAGCACTAATGAACCAATATCACTCCAGCTTTCTGCTGGCCACACACATATTTGATTTGTAAAACAATCACAAAGAGTCTAAAATGATCATTTAATTTCCATAATACTCTGATTGATAAAAATGTTCCAGCTCTCGTACTGGATAAAAACAACTGCATTTGATCACAGCTGCATGCAATAAATCATTCATTCTCAACTTGTCATTTAGATTTTTCATAGATGCAATCAAATCAAATGTGACATGAATGATAGCTGAAACATTTGTAGCCAGAATCAGGTCCCTCTGTAGAAGAAGGATGCAAATTTATAGCAGCAAGAGAAGCTTCTAATTTGTTTCTGACCACCAGGCCCTAATAGCTGTTATCCTAAAACACAAATCAGCCATTTATACCCACTGTGTTCCTGTGCAGAACCAGCAGCAAGTACAGTGCAGGATATTCATTTGAAAAGGGCGCCAGACAAAGACAATAAATGTGAATTTGGTTACAAAAGTGCAGCGCATACATCCGATATATACATTTGGTTATAAATGGACATCGAATATAGGCGATAAACGTGATTTCATTTATAATAGGGCACCAGATGTAGCCGATAAACGCAATTTTGTTTACAAACGTGATTTTTTTTTATAAGGGTGCCTGTTCGTGGCCATCCAGTGTGATTCCATTTACAAAAGGAAGTGGATGTAGCCACTATTAGAATATAACCCTAATTAAATCCCTAACCTTAACCCCCCCCCCTTGTCGGGGCTTAGCATTATCCCCCATGGTGGTGCCAAACCCTAACCCCCCATTGCGGTGTCTAACCTTAACCCCACCATGGTGGTGCCTAACCTTAAACTACTTCCCCCCTTCCCATGGTGGTGCCCAAGCTCAACCCCCCTCCAGCACCTAACCTTAAAAAACTTCATGTACCATAGACACTTTCTTCCATGTACATAAGTCACTTTCCGCACATACTGCTATGTGCAGTAGGCCTCAATGTACAGAATGTGTAACAGCTCCCTCCTATTAGACAGATTGTCCTCTGCACACACTGCCAGCCTCGTATCGCCTGTCCTGGCCGCCGGCATAGACATAATGCTATTATGTCTATAGTGGCACTGCGAAATTGGAAATGTAATGCTTGGTGCTGTCAATAACTAGTCCCCAAATTACTTCTCCCTCCAAGTTGCTACGACTTGGAGCGGGAAGAGTATTTAACGCTGCCCTGAATTTCAGTGGCAGCCGGGTGAGCTGTCATTTGGCTCACCCTGCACCCAACTGACCAGGCGGTGGAACAAGACTCCCCTCCCATGTGCAGCCCCACAGGTGCAACCGTCATCTCTTCCATAAGCACCCTCTCACAGGCAATTTCCCCTTCCATGTACACTGAACAACCTTCCTTCCATCTCTCTTCCAAGAGAAGACCACTCACGGGTTGAAAGCTCACTCTTCCGTATGCAGCTTTCCTATTCCATTTTGGAGTTATTTATTAGTAGTTCTTCATCCAATCGCTGTAGAAAAAAAGTAAAATAATCTATATACTATTGGCTGTGAACCGCTGCAGAGTACAATACTGAAGGGCAGCTCTGCAGTGTATGACATGGAATTAGTTCCTCCTCATGGCACTCCCCTTCTATCATCTTGTAGCTTCCATCAAACTCTACCTCTCAGCGGGTCTGCGCAGTCATCAACAAAGCACTAGAGCTTACATACTATAAATACCAGCGTAAGAGGCGTGCAGAGTGACTGCGGAGACAAGGTATAATCACAGATCCATTTCCACTGAGGAATTTAATGTGCTGCATTTATATTGATGACTGATGTCTTATGAAATGTGCAGAGAGCTGCAAAGGTTTCAAAAACCTGGAGGAAAAGCGCACTGAAGACACAATACAGACTGATGCGCTGAGTCATCCATTCTGACTGACTTACTATCATCTTCAATAAAATAGAAATGCCAAACCGGGCCAGTGTGTCAAACGCTTGACACTATATAGATTTTTATCGGTAAGCAGATTAATTCACTGCTTGAAACGTACTTCAGTATAGACTTTGGGCCTGATGCAATTGTCAGACTCGCTAGTGTTAACCACTGGTGAGTCCAATAATCAGGCGACGATAACGTTGCCTGATCCAATTGCAGTTAGGCTAGCCCCAGGCAGGGTGTTAAACTCGCTTGGGCAGTCTTATGACAGCGAGTTCTCTACACCCTGTCCTGTTCCTCTTTTCCTGCTACCAAGAAGCGATGCTTCCTGCCAGACATGAGCATTAACTTAGACTCGCAAAAAGCAGGTGTAAAGACCCTAATGCATGTCTTCTGTAGCTGCATAAGGGGGTCTCATTTTGCTAAGGAAACCCTCAGAGCTCCCCATCAGCCTACCTCCGCAGTACAAACCCCACCCCCTGCAGCTCAGCTGGGCTACTCACCCCACAGTGCTGCCTATCATCCGCTTCCTCTCGCCGCTCCTTGTCAGGACACCTATCACTGTAAACTACTTCGAGCCCCAGCAAAGCACCTTTGAAAGGTCCACGGTCTGGACCAATGACAATGAAGAAAGAAGTAAAAGAAGAGACAGATGAAAAATATTTTCTCCTTTCCTTCTTCTCCTTTAATTCTTGATTGAGGCAGGGGTCACGCTTGTCTTTCAGTTTTCTACACTTTGCAGAAAACTGAAAGACAAGTGTGACCCCTGCCTTACAGCAGCTAATGTAATTTATAGAGAAAACTGACAAATTGCGCAAGATGTCAGTTTTTTTTCTGCATGCGAAATCTGCATTAAAGTGTGACCTTGCTTATTGATTAACATGAGTTCTCAGTTGAAGTCAGTTTTTCTGTGCAGAAAACGCGTACGAAAGCCGATAAGTGTGACCCCTGCCTGAAGGGTTCTTGCCTGGTGATTCCCGGGTGGTCGTGAGCCTGCTGTCTCTCACGGAGCACGTCAGAGTTTCATCCCTCCCTCACTTCCCAGCAAGACTTTGGTTTGGCTTCACCAAAATATTTTTAAAGAGCAGGAACACCTTAACAAGGTTTGACTGCAATGGCAGAAGATATTTTCACATCTTGTGATTAATGTTCCTTCTAAGCCCACAGCAAGCAAGAAAATACTCAAAATATGTTTGACATTACTTTTTAACTACTTTTTAGTACCTTTTCAATTATCAGGTGTTAACAAGCTATTTTGTAGATAAAATGAAAAACGTTCTACTAGGAGAAAACTCAGGAGAAAGGTTAATTACAGTGGCTTGCAAAAGTATTCGGCCCCCTTGAAGTTTTTTTTACATTTTGTCATATTACTGCCACAAACATGAATCAATTTTATTGGAATTCCACGTGAAAGACCAATACAAAGTGGTGTACACGTGAGAAGTGGAACGAAAATCATACATGATTCCTGTAACGATCGGTGAGCACAGAGAGGATCTGATTACCGGTGATCTGCAGTATCACGGGGAATACAGATGTATACCAGATTATATGTGATCTGCAGTATCACCGATAATCCGATATACTAGCTAACCTCTGTTCACCTGAGTAGAGTGTAGTGTTTGGTGTAACAGTAACACAGAGGACTAAGCCTCAGTGCAGAAAGGAGGACTGCACTGATTCCTTCCGCAGACCTGAGCTCTCCAAGACGGGAGGAGTCAGACTGACAGTAGGAAGGCAGTACTGAAAGTGACACTCTGGAGGAGGTGTCACTGACAGGACGGGGAACCACCTCCAACAGTGAGGTCGGTTCTCGAGGTCGGACAAGCCAGGTCGTATACACACGGACAGATAAGGTACAGTATCGTAAAGCAAAGGCGGAGTCAAGGTACAGGCAGGGTTCGGCAACAGGATATCAGAAATATCGAGGTACAAGATCAGAAGGCAGAAACAGAGTCTAAAGACGAGCCGGGGTTCGGCAACAGAGTATCAGAAATATCGAGGTACAGGATCAAAGTTTCAAGAGGATAGTCAGGCAGGCAAATAGGTCATAACAGATAATCACAATCAAACTAGTACTTTAGCTATCAAAGGAATCTAGCTAAGTGTAGGATTACAGCTCCAGCTGGTCCCGGCACACTTGCGGATCTGACTACGGATCTGGGTGCTTCCACGTATGTGATCGCAACGCCAGACAAAGAGCAAGTGAACAGCCCGCAGTATATATGCACCGAGGCCTCTCCAGCACCTCCCTAAGTGCTGGACCTATCAGGAGTGGAACCAGGGTCAGCTGACCAACCTGGTCAGCTGACTCCCTTCTGGCTGGCATATCTGCTCTGCCTCAGTGCGCGTGCGCGCGTCACTCTTGAACCAGAGGGACTACGTGTCCCAGCCACACCAGCCCCGCTCTGCGGAACTTCCGCGGCGGGGCCATGCGCACTAACCGCCGCGTCTGACGCGGCGGTTTCTCCATGCTCCACAACAGGGACAGTCGCCTCATGCTGGGAGGAGGCGGCTGCCTCCCCGTGTGTGTGGCCGCTGAGCGCGGAAAGAGCCGCCAGCCGCTGACTCATGGCGGCGGCTCTTCCGCGTTTTCTCACAATTCCAAACATTTTTTACAAATCAATAACTGCAAAGTGGGGTGTGCGTAATTATTCAGCCCCCTTTGGTCTGAGTGCAGTCAGTTGCCCATAGACATTGTCTGATAAGTACTAATGACTAAATAGAGTGCACCTGTGTGTTATCTAATGTCAGTACAAATACAGCTGCTCTGTGACAGCCTGAGAGGTTGTCTAAGAGAATCTTGGGAGCAACAACACCATGAAGTCCAAAGAACACACCAGACAGGTCAGGGATAAAGTTATTGAGAAATTTAAAGCAGGCTTAGGCTACAAAAAGATTTCTAAAGCCTTGAACATCCCACGGAGCACTGTTCAAGCGATCATTCAGAAATGAAAGGAGTATGGCACAACTGTAAACCTGCAAGGACAAGGCCGTCGACCTAAACTCACAGGCCGAACAAGGAGAGCGCTGATCAGAAATGCAGTTAAGAGGCCCATGGTGACTCTGGATGAGCTGTAGAGATCTACAGCTCAGGTGGGAGAATCTGTCCATAGGACAACTATTAGTTGTGTAACGCATAAAGTTGGCCTTTATGGAAGAGTGGCAAGAAGAAAGCCATTGTGAACAGAAAAAGCATAGGAAATCCCGTTTGCAGTTTGCCACAAGCCATGTGGGGGACACAGCAAACATGTGAAAGAAGGTGCTCTGGTCAGATGAAACCAAAATGGAACTTTTTGGCCAAAATGCAAAACGCTATGTGTGGAGGTAAAATAACACTGCACATCACTCAGGACACACCATCCCCACTGTCAAATATGGTGGTGGCAGCATCATGCTCTGGGGGTGCTTCTCTTCAGCAGGGACAGGGAAGCTGGTCAGAGTTGATGGGAAGATGGATGGAGCCAAATACAGGGCAATCTTGGAAGAAAACCTCTTAGAGTCTGCAAAAGACTTGAGACTGGGGCGGAGGTTCACCTTCCAGCAGGACAATGACCCTAAACATAAAGCCAGGGCAACAATGGAATGGTTTAAAACAAAACATATCCATGTGTTAGAATGGCCCAGTCAATGGTGGATTACAATTAACTATACCACCTTAAAAAAAGTTATTGATCAAAAATAAACTAACAGATGCTAATACCCTGCGAAGTATTTCTTCTTAGCTCTTTATATTTGGAAAAATTGTTCATTATTTAAAATCTATCATCCCTAAGGAGACTGCTATAACAGCAATTGGTGTTCTTCCTCCTCCTCATTCGTTTAGTCGATTCAGACGCTTTGTGACCACGTGAACTTTTACATGCCAGATGTCTCTGTCAATTACTGCTTACTGCTACTTTCCACAATTGCATAGGCATGCTTATAGCTTCACATATCATGTCTTATTGGTGTTCTTACACAGCCTTAAAAAAATGAATTAATTTCATATTTGTAAAATATTATCAACCAACCTCAACTCTAACTAAATTGATGGCTATTAAGAGATGGGAATTCAATTTCATGGTTTCTATTATAACAGATGGAAACACTGCCTTGTAATAATATATAAAGCCAATTGCTACTATTCATTAACAGAAACTATGTTGACGTTATTACATAGAACATGCTATTTGCCAGTATTAGCTCACAAAAAAATATAAAAATATTATTGCCAAATTGCTTCTGAGGATGTTCTACATCTGGCACAATAGAGCACATTTGTGGGATATTGTCCAGTGGTCAAAAATGACTGAATGAAAATTTGCATACTGATTACTAAGATTTTGAACATTAACCACTTGAGGACCACAGTCTTTTCGCCAGGAGGCCGCAATAGCAGCATAGGGGGCGATGTTATGGCTGGGAACGCGAAGAATCACTCGCGTTCCCATGCCTGTAGGCCGGTGACGGCCAAACCGGAAGTGGTCGCCGGCAAGGAAGGGAGGATCTCTGAAACACGGCGAGGGCACCGATCGGCTGCAGGGGGCTGAGGGAAGCCCCAGGTGAGTAAATGTCATTTTTTTTATCAGACTGAAGGTTCACTTTAAGGACCAGAGCCTTTTTCTCCATTCAGACCACTGCAGCTTTCACGGTTTATTGCTCGATCATACAACCTACCACCTAAATGAATTTTACCTCCTTTTCTTGTCACTAATACAGCTTTCTTTTGGTGCTATTTGATTGCTGCTGCGAGTTTTAGTTTTTATTATATTCATCAAAAAGACATGAATTTTGTCAAAAAAATGATTTTTTTTACTTTCTGTGCTGACATTTTTCAAATAAAGTAAAATTTCTGTATACATTTCTGTCCAAATTTATTCTGCTACATGTCTTTGATAAAAAAAAAATCCATTCAGTGTATATTTATTGGTTTGGGTAAAAGTTATAGCGTTTACAAACTATGGTGCCAAAAGTGAATTTTCCCATTTTGAAGCATCTCTGACTTTTCTGACCACCTGTCATGTTTCATGAGGTGCTAAAATTCCAGGATAGTATAAATACCCATTAGAATTATATATACTTTTTCGCGCCTGATGAAAACATAAATTCCAGATAAAATTATAAAAAGGTTTTATTGTAAAAGGAGGAAACACCATTTGTTGATTTTTCAATTAACAAATTCAAAACTTCACACACTCCGTGTCAGACATCCATACACCCGATTCTGACCGCCAATCTGCACAAAAGCCAGCTCTACTGATAGCCCCTTTAGCAATCATCAGCCGCCCGTATATGAGCAGACAGCAATAAAGATCCGGTGAAGTAACGCTGCACTCACGGAAGTCCGTTTGGAAATGGCGCTGCAGTGTTTGTATTTGTATAAATTCCACAATTCATATAAAATATATTAAAAGCAATTGATTTCTGTCCTTTTCTTTCCAAAAGAACTTAAATGACAGTTAAATTGATTTCACAGGTCTGTACTAGATGATTCGCTTGTGACAGACTCCTGCAATGTCCTTATCTAGGTCACTCACGTATCTTCGTCCGGTGGTGTAGAGGAGGGAGTCCTTCAGATTGTTAATGGGCTTTCAACAGACTTGGCGGTCCCGGCCGTGGACACTTCCCAAGTCTGGAGCCGCTCAAAATCTTTGATCGTAACTCCGGCGTAACCGGAAATCTCCTGGTGACGTCACCACACTGACACCACCAATCAGGCCCTGAAGTGTGTGACACTTTTTTGCAACCTAGGTGCGCTAAGGGGCCTAACGTCCTATTCACAGGTCATTTTGAGGCATTTGGATTCTAGACTACTCCTCACGGTTTAGGGCCCCTAAAATGCCAGGGCAGTATAGGAACCCCACAAGTGACCCCATTTTAGAAAGAAGACACCCCAAGGTATTCTGTTAGGAGTATGGTGAGTTCATAGAAGATTTTATTTTTGTCACAAGTTAGCGGAAATTGACACTTTGTGAAAAAATAACCAATACAAATCAATTTCCGCTAACTTGTGACAAAAAATAAAATCTTCTATGAACTCGTCATACACCTAACAGAATACCTTGGGGTGTCTTCTTTCTAAAATGGGGTCACTTGTGGGGTTCCTATGCTGCCCTGGCATTTTAGGGGCCCTAAACCGTGAGTAGTAGTGCTGAACCCAAATGTCTCAAAATGACCTGTGAAATCCTAAAGGTACTCATTGGACTTTGGGCCCCTTAGCGTAGTTAGGCTGCAAAAAAGTGCCACACATGTAGTACTGCCGTGCTCAGAAGTAGTATAATGTGTTTTGTGGTGTATTTTTACATATACCCATGCTGGGTGGGAGAAATATCTCTGTAAATGACAAATTTTTGATTTTTTTTTACACACAATTGTCCATTTACAAAGAGATTTCTCCCACCCAGTGAAAAATACACTCCAAAACACATTATACTACTTCTTCTGAGTACGGCGATACCACATGTGTGACACTTTTTTGCAGCCTAGGTGCGCTAAGGGGCGCAACGTCCTATTCACAGGTCATTTTGAGGCATTTGTTTTCTAGACTACTCCTCACGGTTTAGGGCCCCTAAAATGCCAGGACAGTATAGGAACCCCACAAGTGACCCTATTTTAGAAAGAAGACACCCCAAGGTATTCCGTTAGGTGTATGGTGAGTTCATAGAAGATTTTATTTTTTGTCACAAGTTAGTGAAAAATGACACTTTGTGAAAAAGACAATAAAAATCAATTTCCACTAAATGGGGGGGGGGGGGGGGGGGGGGGGGAGGGGGTGTGACAGGAGGTGATTGATGGGTGTCTCAGGGGGTGGTTAGAGGGGAAAATAGATGCAATCAATGCACTGGGAGGTGATCGGAAGGGGGTCTGAGGGGGATCTGAGGGTTTGGCCGAGTGATCAGGAGCCCACACGGGGCAAATGAGGGCCTGATCTGATGGGTAGGTGTGCTAGGGGGTGACAGGTGGTGACAGGAGGTGATTGATGGGTGTCTCAAGGTGTGATTAGAGGGGGGAATAGATGCAAACAATGCAGTTGAGAGGTAATCAGGGCTGAGGTCAGAGGGCGTTCTGAGGGTGTGGGCGGGTGATTGGGTGCCCTAGGGGCAGATAGGGGTCTAATTTGATGGGTAGCAGTGACAGGTGGTGACAGGGGGTGATTGATGGGTAATTAGTGGGTGTTTAGAGGAGAGAACAGATGTAAACAATGCACTTGGGAGGTCATCTGACGGCGGGTTTGCAGGCAATCTGATGGTGTGGGTGAGTGATCATATTGCCCGCAAGGGGCAGGTTAGGGGCTAATTGATGGGTGGCAGTGACAGGGGGTGATTGATGGGTGGCAGTGACAGGGGGTGATTGATGGGTGATTGACAGGTGATCAGTGGGTTATTACAGGGAAGAACAGATGTAAATAATGCACTGGCAAATTGATAAGGGGGGGGGTCTGAGGGCAATCTGAGCGTGTGGGCGGGTGATTGGGTTCCCGCAAGGGGCAGATTAGGGGTCTGATCTGATGGGTAACAGTGACAGGTGGTGATAGGGGGTGATTGATAGGTAATTAGTGGATGTTTAGAGGAGAGAACAGATGTAAACAATGCACTTGGGAGGTGATCGGACGGCGGGTCTGCAGGCGATCTGATGGTGTGAGTGGGTGATCAGATTGCCCGCAAGGGACAGGTTAGGGGCTGATTGATGGGTGGCAGTGACAGGGGGTGATTGAAGGGTGGCAGTGACAGGGGGTGATTGATGGGTGATTGATAGGTGATTGATGGGTGATTGACAGGTGATCAGTGGGTTATTACAGGGAAGAACAGATGTAAATAATGCACTGGCGAATTGATAAGGGGGGGGGGGGGGGTCTGAGGGCAATCTGAGCGTGTGGGCGGGTAATTGGGTACCCGCAAGGGGCAGATTAGGGTCTGATCTGATAAGTAACAGTGACAGGTGGTGATAGGGGGTGATTGATGGGTAATTAGTGGGTGTTTAGAGGAGAGAACAGATGTAAACAATGCACTTGGGAGGTGATCTGACGGCGGGTATGCAGGCGATCTTATGGTGTGGGCGGGTGATCAGATTGCCCGCAAGGGGCAGGTTAGGGGCTGATTGATGGGTGGCAGTGACAGGGGGTGATTGATGGGTGATTGACAGGTGATCAGTGGGTTATTACAGGGGGGATAGATGCATACAGTACACGGGGGGGGGGGGGGTCTGGGGAGAATCTGAGGGGTGGGGGGGGTGACAAAGAGCAGCCAGGGGGCAGTTTAGGGCTTTAAAAAAAATAGCATTGACAGATAGTGACAGGGAGTGATTGATGGGTGATTAGGGGGGTGATTGGGTGCAAACAGTGGTCTGGGGGGTGGGCAGGGGGGGTCTGAGGGGTGCTGTGGGCGATCAGGGGGCAGGGGGGGGGAGATCAGTGTGCTTGGGTGCAGACTAGGGCGGCTGCAGTCTGCCCTGGTGGTCCCTCGGACACTGGGATCACCAGGGCAGGAGGCAGCCTGTATAATACACTTTGTATACATTACAAAGTGTATTATACACTTTGTAGTGGCGATCGGGCAGCTAGTAACCCGCCGACGCTTCCGAATGGCCGGCGGGTTACAGCGCGAGGGGGGCGGAGCCTATTGCCACATAACCACGCCCGCCGCCGCCACCGCCAATAGGCGTATTGCGGTCATTTGGGCCCAGCCCTTGCCGCCGCCCATCGGCTGGGGGCAGTCCTCAAGTAGTTAATATACTTAAATGACCCTACAAATTGAATACCTCTTTTTGGAAACAAAAACAGTAAAATCAAATACCTGTATCATGCACTGATCCAACATATTACAGCTGTGGCAAGATCCCACATAGCCAAACAATGGGAATCCAAATCTTTGCTACCATCCAAAAGGTTCATAACATAATACTGTATGAATGAATACATGCCTCTAATCAACACAACATGGACTTAAAGGGAACCTAAACTGAGAAGGGTATGGTGTTTTTTTTTTTTTAAATAATACCAGTTGCCTGACTCTCCTGCTGATCCCGTGTCTCTAATACTTTTAGCCACAGCCCCTCAACAAGCATGCAGATCAGGTACTCTGACTGAAGTCAGACTGGATTAGCTGCATGCTTGTTTCAGGTGTGTGATTCAGCCACCACTGCAACCGAAAAGATCAGCAGGACTGTCAAGCAACTGGTATTGTTTAAAAGGAAACATCCATGTCCCTCTCAGTATAGGTTCCATTCAAAAGGCATGGTTACCCTGGATAGTCTATTCTAACAACATTCTATTCTGTAGCAACTTTTCTACATCATTGTATACCTTTTGCAGTACTTGATAATTTTTTAACGTGTAAAATGTATGTCAAGTATGGTCCAGTGTTAGTCATAGAGCAAATATGCTGACATTTAACCAACAAATGTTGACAAGGGTAATCCCTTTAATGACTAACTGTAAATGATACAGTTAGGCAGTTTTGATCCAGTATGGTTCTGATCCAGTTCTGTATAATGCCTGAAGAAAAATCGTAACATTTAAAAAATGTAATAAACCATGTACAGTTAGTCATTAACTACTTGCGAACCGTGTTGGTTGAAATCTACGTCCTGCAGGTGGCTGTGCGGCTCTGACAGGACGTAGATTTAAATTGCTTTGCCGCGCGCTCCCGCCGCTACCGATGATCGCGCCACTCTGCACCCGCCGCAGGCCAGACAGCAGAGCTCTGTGAGCCAGTCAGAAGCTGATTTCATTGGCTCCTGACCGCGTGATCACTGTGAGCCAATCCCATTGGCTTACTTTGATGGACAGTGTCAGGAGCCAATGAAAACAGCCCCTGAATGGCTCACAGGGCTCTACTGTCACAGAAAAGGCAGAGAGAGGGGCCTGTGGCAATGTGAGAATAGCGTAACTACTGAGAGCGGTGGGTATGTGTGGCGATTTGTCGGGAGGTGGCGTTTTGTGATGCTCACAGTCTCTGGGGCAAGAGACTGCTGGTACGCAAGGGGTTATAGGGATTACCCTAAACAGCGTTTGTTGATTTTATGTCAGGATATAGTTATATTTTTTTTTCCCTTACATGGAATTACTTGATTATTGTCAATTTCGTATTAGTATATTTAGTATAATGTTTTGGGCATATTGCATACACCAATTCAGGGTACTTTATAAGCAATGGAAATGTTAAAAACGTTTAAACTCATCCAATACACGATTTGAAACAAAAAAAAAAAAAATCTAAATGTAGGGAATACTTTCAATTGAACAATTGACTTTCTGAATCAAATGTTTACAATCAAAGAAAATTGGCATGCTTTCAGTTCAAGGTATGATGTCATAATCGCTATTCTTGCATAAAAAAAATGATACTAATCCTGTAAAAGTGGAACAAAACCATTTCAGACACAGCAGGTCCTCCGAAGTGCACACTCTGTCTTCCCAGCCAAGCTGTTCTTACGAGATAGGATAACTGTCTCTGCAGCAACACAGAATGGCAGAACCGTGTCTGATGACAACCGCATCTGACACTTAGACCTCTAGCGTGTCTAAGAGATCAGAGGCAAGATGGCAGCTTGTCACCTACAGGCTAACCACTGTGGTAGGAGTGTATACCCAGCTAGGAGCCGTCTCCACGACATTCATACACAAGGTCGCAGAATCTCTCAGCACACAGGCTTAGGGCAAGAGCAAAATTTGAGGTGACTTGTGAAACTGATTGACCTCAGCTGCTTTAACACCCTTAGGGAGAAATACTCGGTCTGCCATGTTCTCTACTAAAACTCGGACAGCATACATTGTTTCACATTCATTCACAGGACTGCGCTCTGAAGACCCCAGGAGAAAGTGTGAATTGAATCTCAAGCTCTAAGCTATTTGACTGATTGTTTTAAAACAATCAGTCAGATAGCTTACCATCAGACCAGGCAAGAGTTGTACATAGAAACATCTTTCTGCTTGGGGTAGTAGACAATGGTTGCAATGCAGTTTATTTGACTGCTTGCTGATATAGTTGTAGTCAGAGACAGGCCATCGGTTCCTATGCTCCTTCTCGTTTATTACCATTACACAATCTAATAGTGCCAAACTGCCAAAGCATTTTTGAGCAGGTCTTTACAAATAACATGAAATAAGTTTACTTGGGGGGGGGGAGGGAGTTATCTAGGGGAGATAGCGGGAGTTTTCTATTTTCTCATAAAAGTTTACTCAACTGTTGGAATTTTTCTGCTGATGTAGGCACTTTATTGCCTGGCTGTTGTATATAATGAAAAACTAAACAAAATATTTATGAAAATAAATAAATAAGTGACACTGCCGATTGGGCCTTCAATGACTGGAGACATCTACAGATGCCTTCCCATCACAGATGGATCAGAGAACTGTGCCTGCTTGGAGCAATGATAATGGTAGAGTCACTACCATTCCTCTACAGATTTGGAAAATTATACTGCAGATGAGGCAGGCATTGCGTGGTACCTGACAAGCCTCCAAAAATATGTAACAGATCCATTCATCTTATGATAGCTGCATGTGATAAAAATACAAGCCAGCATTTGGGTATACTGGGACCAGATTGTTCTACTGGCCTCATGAAATGTATAATCTCCTATAAATCAAATAAGTTGTTATACTAGCTAAAATTGTGGCCTTGCAGAAGTCGATTAAGCAGTTTGATACACTGTCACTATATGAGATGTTGCATAGTAAGTTGAAGGAAAACAAATTTAATCCACTCCCTGATACTAGAATCAAACAGTAATGTGCCCCTAGGTATCGGCAATGTGCCCCAGAATGACTACTACATAGGATACGATCATTTGGGTGCCGGGGTTAGGTGGTTAGTTTTAGGCAATTAGAAGGGGGGTTATGGTTTGGCATTATAGGGGGGGCGGTCTTGTTAGGCAGTTAGAGGAGGGGTTAGCATTGGGCATTAGGTTGTGGTGGGGTGGGGGGTTCTTCTTAGACACTTTCAGGGGGTTAGCATTCGGGGATGGTGGTGGTGGTGGGGGGGGGGGGGTATTTAAAACTTTATTTCACTTCAAGTACCCAACAGCTATGTGCCCTGATGCAGGAGTGAAGCAGCCATGTGTCCCCAGATAATATGATGTTAATGGAGGGAGTGGAGTGTATCTATTAAGACCCATAGCAGGTATGTTAAACACACGTTGAAGTGAGCTGCAGAGGCAGTTTAGCTTTTGTCTGTGTATTTAAGCAGCCACTAACATCCAGATATCACAATTACACAGCCATGTGGATTGTGCATTACATATGATATAGGGGACCAGGGTTTGAATTTCATTTCAGTAGGTATCACTAGGGTAGAGGGTCAGTGAAGATTATATCTACATTGGGACAGAGGTTTATCTACAGAGCAGTTTAATTGATTATTAATTAGTATTTATATATATATATTATATATATAGTGCCAACATCTTTCGCAGCACTTTACAGAGTATGTATAGTCTTGTCACTAACTGTCCCTCGGAGGAGCTCACAATCTAATCCCTACCATACTTATATGTCTATTGTAGTCACCAATCACAGCCTGGAGTGCTTTATCCATTTGCAGTAAAGCTGGTCTGGTTCTAACCTTTTGCATGGCTGAGTGAGTGCAGTGCCAGTGGCTTTCTATCCCTCCAACACACACCATAACAATCTCCTGCCTTAGCACACATCTTCAGGGACTGCATTGCATATAACTGTATACATACCTTAGACTACACCCAAAATCCATGGAAAAAAATAGGAAGATTGAAGAGGAAATAATGTAATTAATAAAATTGCATTTTGTAAAAAAGTATATAGATTAGCTAGGGCCCGTTTCCACTTGCGCGGTTTCCGCGCCGAATCCGCAGAGTTTCCCTGCAGGCAAATCGCGTGGGGAAACTCTGCCATAGGGACTAATAGAGCCGCCGGCCAACTTGCTTGATTTGGCCCGCATTTCCATCCGAAGTTGTGCGGGAGGCTGCGAATCCCATAGTCGTGCATGGCACAGCTGATGGGATTCGTCTGCATACCCGCAGACCCGGAAGTGCCGCCGTGCGTCTCGCAGACGCGTGCGGCACAAGTGGAAACGGGCCCTTAGTGTTTGCCCATTGTAAAATCTTTCCTGATTTACATTCTGAAATTTATCAGAGGTGGTGACATCTTTAGTCCTACCAGGTGATCTCTGTGGGATGTTGGTAACTGAGAGAATTCTATGCACCGAGGGAGATAATGCAATGAGGCTCACAGACAGCAAACTGTCAGGACCATGGTCATGACATCACACTGTGGGAGGGGTTTCACCACAATACCAGCTATGCAGCCCGCCTGATGATCTATTCGAGAACAGGAAAACATTTCTCATGGAAAAGGCAATATTGGCTACTGAAAACAAAGAAGTTCAATCCTGGGTTAAAGTTCCTCTTTAAAATATTACATCTTGTCAGAGCCATATGCAAGATGGCTGCATGATACACTTTTAGAGCAATCCACAGTGACATTGTTGTATCTCCCTGTATATGCATAGAAGGCTGTAAGGAATTCATAGAGCCTTCATATTATGTGTGTTGCGTTTATGTGCATGTTATGCAATGTGCATAGTGCAAAGCACATTCTTCACATCTAAATGCACAAGTTATTTTGATAGATCGAACAATTTGTTATGTACTTTTTCATACGCCTTATCCAAAAACACATTGTAGAAAGAGCATTAGGATAGCAAGGTCCCTTAAAATGCAGAGATGTGAACATGCCTATAATATGGGCAGTGTGTTCACATGGGACACAGCAGCACACAGTGTGAATCACCCTTAACCTCTTGTGGGAGAAACAGTTACTCAATTTTGTATGTGGAATCTTCGAATCCTAATCCTAATTTAATAAGGCATTACCAGAGATCTTCAAGCATCTCCAGTAGGTGTCATATAACTAATCTAGCAAACTTGGACTGTATTAATGACAATGGTCTGCTCGTAAGTGGTTAGGACAAGGGTTAGTGTTGTTTGAATTCAGGACCTTGTGGTTCAGAACCTGAACACCTGCATTCAACAATTTTAGCACCAAACGGCAGGACGAGGTGTGTTTAATTTATTGTAGGAAAGGTTGACACCGCTACACCCCACAGACAACAGACCGTGCGGGACTAGTTCAGCAAAGCCCATAGGCAATATGAGCACAAAGGAAAAAAGTCTGCACCGATCCGACATTTTATTGTAATATATACAGTATTTTTATTTTTGCTTAAATTAAACAAGAAGTAAAACTGGCACAATCTACTGATCTTGTGCAGGCTGTAGGGTTACTGGTGTTTTGGAGGTGTACTACGGGTTTCATTGACTTGCCTGGAGTTTTTACACCATGTAGTTCAGCCTATTGGACATTAAAATATATATGCCACATTTTCAAACTAACATATCTACAAGCAATCAGGCTACTTGATTTCCAAATGTGTTGGGTTTCTAGCACTGGAAATGTGCAGAATGGCAAAAATGACAGAAAGAATGATCAGAATGCTTTAAATATAATAAAGAGAATGTACAACATGGGAGGAATTATTAAGATTCCATACTGACACAGCTCCATCCCGTCACTGAGACATCAGGAGATGTAACTGACCCACTAATAACCCCAACGACAACAAAAATCAGATTATAAAAGTAAAAAGGGAATTTCTAGCTCTCACAATTCCCCTATTTTGACCATGTGACTGTCCTCAGCTGATGATTACTCCAGACACAGCTGCTTCATCATGTTTATTCAAAAGAAATTTCCCAAATAATGTCACATACAGTACATACAGATAATAAGCTTTAGATTGTAAGCCTCTGGCAGGGTCCTCCATTCCGTAGTGTAATCTACAGGATCATGTGCTCCTGTCTTATGACAGCCTGTATTTGTATTACTGGGCCTACCTAACCAGCCCATATCGCATGATAATGTATTTTGTACAATTTGCATGTATAACCTTGTTATGTTTGTCCAGCGCTGTGTAATATGTTGGCGCTTTATAAATACAATAAATAATAATAAGCTGCTCATAATTATGGTATTTCACAGCTTCTAAATGTATCATTATCACAGGCTTATGTAGGAAGAGACCAAGCAGCCTAGGCCAAATGGAATACACTTCAACTTATAACTGCAACGGTAGAGAGAGGCTGAAAATGGAATAGGAAGGCTGAACATGGAAAAGGGGCAACACACGGGTGGGGGGTTGCTGCATAAATATCCACTTTATGGAATGGAAGTTGATGTTGTACAATGGGGGCTGCTGTAAATGGACTGGGGATGGGCAGAGGTGTGATGCAGATGAAAGCTGGCTGTTGCACAAAGGGGATGCTGTACATGGATGAACACCTCTGATGAAGTGGATCGATTCTGTGCAACGTGTCAGGCCCCCTTGACAGGCCTGGT
Organism: Hyperolius riggenbachi; assembly: GCF_040937935.1. Classification (NCBI taxonomy): domain Eukaryota; kingdom Metazoa; phylum Chordata; class Amphibia; order Anura; family Hyperoliidae; genus Hyperolius; species Hyperolius riggenbachi. Next base: position 235,733,895 of record NC_090651.1, on the reverse strand, counting down.
TGTGTCCCTTCCTCCCTCCTCCTATACACAAGGTGAGTTTCTGTGCCGTATATGCAGCTATTACTGATCCTTTCTCACTATTGACAAGGCAATATATATAATTTTTTATAGCAACTATGTGTATTTATCTTTTCCGCTGGTGCCAGGGTTGCTTTAATTATCACTACAAAGAGTTGTTGTTTGTTTGCACTTTTTCCCAACACTTGTACTTGAGTACAAACAGGGGACTTTATGGAGATTAAATAAAATGACATTATTTTACACAGCTTTTGATGCTGCTCTTTGCCTATTTTCTACCCGTATTTTGTCTGTAGTTTAGCTTGTAGCACAGCAGTTGTATATTTTATTGTAGAAATTGCTTGAAGTGGTGCTGATCCATTATTGGAGAAGAGAATTGTACTGGATAGAGGAGTACCCTGGAGGTGGAGAGTAAGTGAAAGACAAGATTTGTAACACACTTTGCTAAAGATTTGTAATGCACTTTGCTATCTTGCTCTTTAAACTATCCCATTTGTATCTGAAGGACCCACAGAGAGAACTATCTGCGCTACCTTTGTTTTATATTTTTAAAATACGATTCAAAATGACAAGATCAGTTCTGGGAGTTTCAGGATGGGAGCCAGGGTGAAAAAAGGTAGCACGACAGATGGTGAGTTTGGTTAAGTGGGTTACTATGATACAGGGGCTATTCATACAAGTTGGCAAACCCCAGAAATGTCTATACTCCCTTCATGTGTGTATGAGTTGGCCTCTCTAACACAGTGCAAATGTTCTCCAATCCATACAGACCCATACAGATATGTAAAACTGATGAGCTCTAATAACTGGACTGACTCCTTTATAGGCACACTTCTTTATTTGGGGTATAACATGAGTTTGAATGTGTCTCAAGACTTATTTGGTAGGCTTTCTATGTTCTTCTAAAGTTGAGGGAAAATCAGGATGCCGTTCAGATATATCACCATACACAGATAGGGAAAGTCTCTGATGAAACATCGCTGCAGCAGTGAAAAACCAAAAAAGGCATTCAAAGTGTCCAAATCTAGCGCTTTGAGTCCTATGGGAGAAAAGCGCTATAGAAATGTTATTGTATTGTTGTATTGTATAGTACATAAGGCAGTTTTTTTTTCTCAAGCCCATTCTTGCATTCTTGCATGATTATAGGCCTTGTGTAGAAGAGCTAAGCAAACCTCCGTCTGCAGGAGAGCTCAGAGACAGGAGTGGGTAATGATTCTTTATTGTGACCCTGCTGAGATCACAGTAATCTATGAAAGAATGAAGGGTATGACATTTCTTTTCCACAAGAAACATGTCTATGGGAACTGGAGGTGTGAGAGGCTGGATAAACTGTTTCCAAGTTTTCACTACACTTAATCAAGAGGTATCCCGGTTCAAGACAAGAGGTCAACTGCATAATCATAAACACAAAAGGCCTTTTCAATTCACTTTTTCTCCTAAAGGCTTGTACACACATCCAAACAATCTGCCCAACTATCATCTAAACTTGATCTGTTGGAAGGCCATTGGGCATGTGTATGACAGACAACAAGATGACCAACTGATAACAGGTGGTTTGCCATATCCATCGGGTGGATCAACTTACACAACTATGGCTGTGTACACATTCCCAACTGATGTCACCCATTGGAGATCAGGACCCGATCCCCTTGGGTGGCATCGCTGGGCCAGGCATTGCCTCATGATTAGCCAATTGAGCCAGATTTGCAGAGCAGACTTGCTAGGGTTAAAACTTGGTGTTAGAGCACGAATACATTTTCCTCAGGTAAGCATTTTTTGCAGTTTTTGGAGGCAGGTGGAAGATGGCTTGCTCTGGTGGTTAGAGATGTCGCGAACCTCCGATTTTCAGTTCGCGAACCCCGTTCGCAAACCTTCGCGGAAGGTTCGGTTCGCGTAAAAGTTCGCGAACCGCAATAGACTTCAATGGGGATGCGAACTTTGAAAAATAGAAAAAAATATGCTGGCCACAAAAGTGATGGAAAAGATGTTTCAAGGGGTCTAACATCTGGAGGGGGGCATGGCGGAGTGAGATACATGCCCAAAGCCCCAGGGAAAAATCTGGATTTGACGCAAAGCAGCGTTTTAAGGGCAGAAATCACATTGAATGCTAAATTGCAGGCCTAAAGTGCTTTCAAACATCTTGCATGGGTATACATCAATCAGGGAGTGTAATTAGAGTTCTGCTTCACACTGACACACCAAACTCACTGTGTAACGCACCGCAAACAGCTGTTTGCGTAGTGACGGCCGTGCTGGACTGGTGCGCACCGTGGCCAGAGTGTAGGCCGTGGCATTTTTCAAGCCCATATGGTCGCCGGGCTGTGGTAGCTTAATGATAGAACAACAGTGACTGTCCAGCTGATCAAATTTGGTCTGACCGCAATGAAGCAACGACCTTATTATCTTTTGTGTGCCACGCCCACCCGAGACACTCAAATAGCGGGCGGTCATTGCTTCATTGTGATACGCAAGCCCCTTCACCGCGGCAAGGTAATGATCACGAAGGGGGATGGGCACATGTACATGCCTTTTGTTTTTTTGTTGCAGCCGCCCGCAGTGCAGCCAGAAAAATTAGCCAGGCATGTACACGCACCAGAAAAATTAGTGTAGCGGCCACTGCTATTAGTGGCCTTAAAAATTCAGGAATCCGCCTAGAGTCCTGGACCCTGTTGGTGGTGGCGGAGAAGGCAAGCGGCCTGCAGGCAGAGATGCTGTGTGTGGGGACTGACTTAGTCTTCGTTGTGCAGTAGCCCTCTGTGATCCATTCCTCATTCATTTTGATAAAGGTCAGGTACTGAACACTGTCGTGACTTAGGCGACTTCTCTTCTCAGTAACTATGCCTCCAGCTGCACTGAAGGTCCTTTCTGACAGGACGCTTGCGGCAGGGCAAGAGAGAAGTTGTATGGCAAATTGGGACAGCTCTGGCCACAGGTCAAGCCTGCGCAACCAGTAGTCCAAGGGTTAATCGTCGCTTTTCGCAGTGTCTACATCCACACTCAAGGCCAGGTAGTCGGCTACCTGCCGGTCCAGGCATTGGTGGAGGGTGGATCCGGAAGGACTATGGCGAGGAGTTGGACTAAAGAACGTCCGCATGTCCGACATCACCCTGAGATCGCTGGAGCGTCCTGTCCTTGCCTGCGTGGACTTGGGAGGAGGAGGGTTACTGGCAGTGGTACCTTGATTGCGTTGTGCAGCCACATCACCCTTAAACGCATTGTAAAGCATCATCGACAGCTTGTTCTGCAAGTGCTGCATCCTTTCCGCCTTGTGTTGAGTTGGTAACAGGTCCGCCACTTTGTGCCTGTACCGAGGGTCTAGTAGCGTGGCCACCCAGTACAGGTCATTTGCCTTGAGTTTTTTGATACGGGGGTCCCTCAACAGGCTGGACAACATGAAAGAGGACATCTGCACAAAGCTGGATGCAGACCTACTCTCCATCTCCTCTTGCTCTTCCTCAGTGACGGGATGCAACTCCTCTTCCTCCCCCCAGCCACGAACAATACCACGGGAACGTGGAGGAGCAGAAGCCCCCTGTGACGGCTGCCGCGGTTGTTCTTCTTCCGCCGCCTCTTCCTCCTCCACAGAAACACCTTCCTCATCATCACATTCATCAGAGTCTGACTCCTCTCCTTCCCCACACGACTCCTCTTCTTCCTCCTCCTCCTCCTCCCCCCTCTGTGCTGCCGCAGGTGTTGTGGAAACATCGGGTTTGGGTGTAAATGGCTCCCACGACTCCTGCTGCCGTAACTCTTCTCGTTCACGCTCCTCCACAGCTGTATCCACCACTCTATGCATGGCACGCTCCAGGAAGTAGGCGTAGGGGATCAAGTCGCTGATGGCGCCCTCATCGCGTCTCACCAGTTTGGTCACCTCCTCAAAGGGCTCCATGACCCTGCATGCATTTGGCATCAGTGTCCAGTTGTTGGGCCACAACATCCCCATCCTCCCAGATTGTGTCCTTGTACTGTAATGATACAGGTACTGGGTGACGGCTTTCTCCTGGTCTAGCAGGCGAGAGAACATCAGCAGGGTGGAATTCCAGCGAGTCGGGCTATCGCAAATCAGGCGTCGCACCGGCAAGTTGTATCTACGCTGAATGTCCGCAAAGCGTGCCATGGCCTTGTAAGAGCGCCTGAAATGCCAACACAACTTCCTGGCCTGCTTCAGGACCACCTCTAAGCCTGGGTACTTGGACACAAATCTTTGCACGACCAGATTCAGCACATGTGCCATGCAGGGTATGTGTGTCAGCTTTCCCAAATTCAACGCAGCAATGAGATTGCTGCCGTTGTCACACACCACGTTGCCGATCTCAAGCTTGTGAGGAGTCAGCCATTGCTCCACCTGTTTGTTAAGAGCAGCCAGGAGAGCTGCTTCAGTGTGACTCTCGCTTTCAGGCAAGACATGTCTAACACTGCGTGACACCGTCGTACCTGGCATGCAGCATAGGACCTGGGCTGCTGGGGCTGTGTAGCTGGAGAGGAGATCTCGGCACCAGCCAAGGAGGAGGAGGAGGATGACGACAGTGAAGCGGTGGTAGCAGGTGGAGAGGAGGTGGCTGGAGGCCTGCCTGCAAGCCGTGGAGGTGTAAAAAGTCGGTCCGCTGCGCAGCCACGTACTCCCTGCTTGCTGCCATCGGTCACCAGGTTGACCCTATGGGCTGTGTATGTAATGTAGTGGCCCTGCCCGTGCTTGGCAGACCAGGCATCCATGGTCAGGTGGACCCTTGACCCAACGCTGTGTGCCAGAGATGACACCACTTGCCTCTCAACTGCACGGTACAGTTTGGGTATGGCCTTTTGTGAAAAATAATTGCGGCCTGGTATCTTCCACTGCGTTGTACCAATGGCCACAAACTTACGGAAAGCCTCCGACTCCACCAGCTTGTATGGTAATAGCTGGCGAGCTAATAGTTCCGCCACGCCAGCTGTCAGACGCCGGGCAAGAGGGTGACTGGCAGACATTTGCTTCTTACGCTCAAATACTTCCTTCATGGACAGCTGGGTACTGCTGTGGGCAGAGGAGAAGGAGAAGGAACCGCTGAAGGGAAGAGGTGGTGTGGAGGAGGGTGGCTGTGAAGGTGCAAGGGAGAAAGTGGATGAAGACGATGCACCTGAAGGAGGAAGAGGAGAAGGAGGGTGGCTTGTCTTTTGAGGGGTGCTGCTTTTCCTCAGGTGTTCTTGCCATAGCTGTTTGTGCCTTCTCTCCAGGTGCCTTCGTAAGGCAATTGTCCCTACGTGAGAGTTGGCCTTTCCACGGCTCAATTTTTGCTGGCAGAGACAACAGATGGCTTTGCTCCGATCTGAGACACACACGTGAAAAAATTTCCAAACCGCTGAGCCCCCCTGGGGTGATGGCGCTACGGTGGCATCAGCAGCTGACGTTGAAGGGCATGTTGGCTGGCTGGCCATAGCTGGCGATACATGGCGCCGGACACTGCCCCCAGCTGTTTCTGAGGACGAGCTCCCTCTGCTTCTATCATGGAGTCGTCTCCTCCTACTCCTCTCTGACTCCTCCTCTGAACTGTCCCCCTGGTCATCTCCTCTACCGGGAACATATGTGGTATCCGCATAATCGTCATCATAATTGTTAGCTCAATTTCAGCGGAGGCAGCTACAAGATGACTTAGCAGAATAATCTGCAACCCAGGTTAAAGTTCTCCCCCAATCCAAGTGAATACCCTCTCTTCCAGCTGGGAGATACAGAACCACAAACACTTAAATTGGTGGAACAGCATCTGAAATCTTTATTTACAGGTCAATCTTATATACACCCTGATGTTAGGGAAAAACCAGATTAGACCGGAGTGCACATAGAAAATATTTGAAACAATAGCATAGACATGGTACAGACAGCAGAGACAATAGGATTTGTTATTCTGTAAACAACTGGCAGAGGTAGACTTTGTTACATGTGTTAATTTCTCAATAGACCAGGTTTTTTAACAACAATGCATGAATAGGTCTGAGTCTTCAGATCTCTGTCACAGTGGCTTGTATGGTAATATACCAACTGGGTATTGAAATACAGGTTTTGTATTTAGGTGCCTGGAACTTCTAGAGTGTTAATTATTAATGTATCTGTAAAGCACTGTCTGGAGGAATGTGCTGCTGACTAGTTGAAGCAATGATGTCATTTTTAAGAAATTGTGATGTGCTGTATATATTTTAATATCGGGGTGATTTAAGCAGCACATTATTACAACCTTTCAACCCAACCTTTGATCCCAACCTTTTCTAAAGGAAAGGGCGGGATCACTTAGATACTATGCACAGCTCTATGTATGTTAGAGATCAATGAGTTAGTGTTGTCATTGGTACACAAATACAATATACAGTTTAAAGGGTTACACAACTACACGATGAATTAACAGTAGTTAGCTTTGCTAGTATATCATCCTAATCTAGCCCTGCATAACTTAATGGAAAACTGAATGTGGTAAACTGTAACAGGTTGCCTAAAGCCACACCTCACCCATAAGGTTAGAACTCCTTAATGCATTTTGGAAAAAAAAATGATCCTCGAGTGGGTCCAGGAAATGTCAGTTCATTATTGCAGAGTAGAATATTGTTCATTTGAAGGGTGAAGGAGGACGGTGAATTCATCACCACAAGCCCTCATGATGAATGCAGATGTTTTTCTGCCAAGCTCTCACTGTCTCGGGGCAAACAGACAGTGGCGGCTGAGAGCTGGCCGTGTAATCACCGTGGCTACACCCAGTGCCTTTTTGTTAGCAGTTTCATTGTATGGCATTGGGCACCCACAAAAGAAATGGAAACAGATTTATAACAAGGATGTAGCAATTGCAGCCAGGTTGTAGAAGGCAGGGAAGGGCAGACTCAACTTCTCATCCCAGTTGAGAAACCTCACAGTTGCAACAGCAGAGGCGGAGTTCTTCCCAAAGGATGACACAAAAGAAAGGCTTGAAGCAGCCATCACCAACACAGGAGGAGGGCAGGTGCAGGAAGGGCTCATCCTTACAGCAGAGGGTCATCCTTCTAGGGCTGCATCAGTGCAGGAGAATCATATCAGATGATCTCCAAAGTATTCCATAATCAGGTGATATCACAGGCAGGTCTCCAAGTGAACAGGTAATAAAGAACACTTGTGCAGGCAAATTAGTAAAGATGAATCAGACAAGAGTTCAAGGTTTGTCAAACTGCATGAGCCAAGTAATTGATAGCTCAGTCTCAATCAAAGCAGTTATGTAGAGGTCCTCAATGGTAATAAGAAGTTAAACAGCTTAGTGGGTGTGTGCAACCTATTTACCACATGCGTAGCTATGTAACAATATTTTTGACAAAGGTTACTCTCTCTATTCAAATTTCTTTTACTAACATCATACTGTCTGTAAATCCTAGTACTATAGAGTTCTGACACTTAAACACATTTCTCTGACCTTGCTTTATACAGCACAGTATCAATACAAACAGACATATGGAGACAATTACAATCAAATCAACCAATAAGTATTTTACATGACATATTTGTCTCCACCCTCTCCAGGCATGTTAGAACACTGATGTGGGCCGGGTTATGAGGCTGTGTGATTCAGCCACTTGCAGGTTTAGTTGGCCCCCCATCTCACCCTGTGCACAGTAGGTGGTACAGGGGGCCAACGTCTGCTGTTCAAAACCCTCCCCAAATGCACAACACCAGGGCTTGTTTCCCACACCCCTCAGATTGTAACCAGAGACAGACCAGAAACCAACAAAGAAATTGCTGTAAAAGCATTTGTTAGAATTTTACACAATTACAAGTGAAAAAATATAAGTATGTCACTTTGCTTAAGGGACTCATCACCATTAATATTATACACGTACCCAAACATTCACACAATTGTTTGCATTATTCTTGGCAATATGAACAGAAAACCTGGCATGAGCATAACTTCTAGTAATTTGAGCAAGATGATTTTGGACACAATCTCTACATTACATTCATATCGGCATGAGTGCAAGCTCAAGTTAAAATGATTACATTTCATTCACAGCAACTTAATTCCTACTGGAAGATTTACAAACCTAATTCACCCATTGACAGCAAAACTGTTGTGTGCTTTGAATTCTCAGGTATATGCAAAAATACCTGACAAAAAAAAAACCCACATGAAAAACAAAAAACTTCAGATGGAACATGCCTTTCCGTATGTTCATTTTTTATAACCAACTTTAAATTACAAATTTTAAGACATGTTACATCTGGTTCACCCGAAATAAATTGTTTCCTTTGCAAAACACTAAATTCAAAACATCACAATGGCCAGCAACTTTGTGCATGGGTCATTCATTATATGAGGTGAAAACCAATTACACATTCAATCTCACCTGCCTTGCCTCAAGACAATTTACAAACCCTCTCCTATAGTAGACAAAGAAAGACAACACATGCACATTTACATAACCACAGTCCGCATACCTAATGCTGGGAATACACGGTTCGTTTTTGCCTTCGTTTAAACCTTCGATTCGTTCGGTAAACGAATCGAGTGTTGAAAACGTATGTGAAAATAGTCATAATCTCATTATAGTTTCGATTAATAGACCCCAAAAACGAACGACTAGTGATCGAACATGTTTGATATTATCTCTCTTTATCCATCTAATCGAGCCATTGGTAGGCTTGATGGCTGTTCAGATCGATTATATATTCGTTTATGCTAGTCCGTCCCTGTAAAAAGGGATTTTCGTTTCGTTTCTTTGCAGCCTTCGATCATTGGGAAAACGAAACCATCAGAATCGAAAAAAAAAACGAAACCGTGGCTGGTGATATTAACCGTATGATCGATTATTTCGGGATCGAAAAGGACAAAAGGCACAATCGAAACGAAGGTTTAAACGAAGGCAAAAACGAACCGTGTATTCCCAGCATTAGACTCCAACAATAATTTAGCTTTTGACTTTTCTGACTGTAGAAAAAAACGATCAATTAAATTAAGAGGTTTATTCCTAACTCTAAAAAAATATTTGGATACTCTCTGTGCACAGACACATACACAAACAGACAAACAACATATAGCTGGGATCTTCTTTTGTTTCTGTTTCCTGACACTCTCCTCATTGCCCCCAGTCTTTTCAGGGAAGAGGAAAGAGAAAAAACAAAAGCATTAACACAAGTCTCTCCCAATACATGGAGGGAGGGGGTAGAAACCTGCAACAACTCTGAGCAGATGTCCAGAGATGCATATTTAAAGTACAACCTAGCTGAAAAAGTGCAACCAGTCATACACAAGCAATTTAAATCACAGTTCCACAGAAACTACAGTGAGAGGAGATAGACAAACACATTTATAGTAATTAGAAGAAAAGGCTCAGAAACATCTAGTAGCCAGGCCAGAACATTTTGGAGGGACTGATAAAAAAAAAGTTATCCTGCGGCCGCAATGCCCATTCAAAATGTCCTGGTCCAGAGAGACACCTGCAACTGCTGAGTGTCTCAGAGAAAAAAAATGAAACTCCTAAATAGAGTTAGTCAGAAATAAGATTCAAAGCAAATTGTGGAACATGATTCTTTCTAAAACTTACAAATCTATATATCCGCATTAAACAGCATCACAGAATATGATACATCATAAATCAAAAATAACTCTTGGGAGTCCCCTTACCTTTGAGACTTTCCCATTATGCTAAGCTAAAAAAAAAATAGAATGAGGCCAGCTTCGCTTTCCTCAGACACCTCCTCAACTGCACCAACTTCAGGTGGTTCATGTTCCCCCTCCTCACACGTTACGTCCATACTATCGCCACCTAACTCAGACGTATGAGGTGGTGTAACTGCGCCTTCTTCTTGTTGTTGCAGTAGTGGGTGTGAATCAGTGATTTCACCACCACCACCAAATAACTCCTGCAAAGTGTCAAATGCAGCGGATGTGGTGCTTGCTGTAGCGCTGGTGGCTGCGGGAGATGAGGTGTTCTGTGTTAAATAGTCAAGCACGTCCTGAACTTGGTAAGTGATGGCACGTGCCTTCTTCTGAGCACTGTATTTTGGGCCAGGTCCGCACGAAATCACAGTGACACCACCTCGCACAGACCTGCCGGTGCCTGGTGGCCTTCCTCTGGGTCTGCCTCTACCTCTTCCTCTACCTGGTTTGTCCATTTTGTCCATCTCGGGGGGATGCTAAGTATATGCAGTGAGGTGGGTTCACTCAACACAACAGGTAGTTGTATGCAGTGAGCTGGGTTCACTGAATAATAAAAGTACTTAGATGCAGTAAGCTGGGTTCACTCAAAACAACAGGTAGTTGGATGCAGTGAGCTGGGTTCACTGAACAGTAAAGGTACTTAGATGCAGTGAGCTGGGTTTACTGAACACAACAGGTAGTAAGATGCAGTGAGCTGGGTTCACTGAACAGTAAAGGTACTTAGATGCAGTGAGGTGGGTTCACTCAACATAACAGGTAGTTGGATGCAGTGAGCTGGGTTCACTGAACAATAAAGGTACTTAGATGCAGTGAGCTGGGTTCACTCAACACAACAGGTAGTTGGATGCAGAGAGCTGGGTTCACTGAACAATAAAGGTACTTAGATGCAGTGAGCTGGGTTCACTGAACACAACAGGTAGTAAGATGCAGTGAGCTGGGTTCACTGAACAGTAAAGGTACTTATATGCAGTGAGGTAGGTTCACTGAACACAACAGGTAGTTGGATACAGTGAGCTGGGTTCACTGAACAATAAAGGTACTTAGATGCAGTGAGCTGTGTTCACTGAACAGTAAAGGGACTTATATGCAGTGAGGTGGGTTCACTCAACACAACAGGTAGTTGGATGCAGTGAGCTGGGTTCACTGAACAGTAAAGGTACTTATATGCAGTGAGGTGGGTTCACTCAACACAACAGGTAGTTGGATGCAGTGAGCTGGGTTCACTGAGCAATAAAGGTACTTAGATGCAGTGAGCTGGGTTCACTGAACACAACAGGTAGTAAGATGCAGTGAGCTGGGTTCACTGAACAGTAAAGGTACTTATATGCAGTGAGGTGGGTTCACTCAACACAACAGGTAGTTGGATGCAGTGAGCTGGGTTCACTAAACAATAAAGGTACTTAGATGCAGTGAGTTGGGTTCACTGAACACAACAGGTAGTAAAATGCAGTGAGCTGGGTTCACTGAACAGTAAAGGTACTTAGATGCAGTGAGGTGGGTTCACTCAACACAACAGGTAGTTGGATGCAGTGAGCTGGGTTCACTGAACAGTAAAGGTACTTATATGCAGTGAGGTGGGTTCACTCAACACAACAGGTAGTTGGATGCAGTGAGCTGGGTTCACTGAGCAATAAAGGTACTTAGATGCAGTGAGCTGGGTTCACTGAACACAACAGGTAGTAAGATGCAGTGAGCTGGGTTCACTGAACAGTAAAGGTACTTATATGCAGTGAGGTGGGTTCACTCAACACAACAGGTAGTTGGATGCAGTGAGCTGGGTTCACTAAACAATAAAGGTACTTAGATGCAGTGAGCTGGGTTCACTGAACACAACAGGTAGTAAAATGCAGTGAGCTGGGTTCACTGAACAGTAAAGGTACTTAGATGCAGTGAGGTGGGTTCACTCAACACAACAGGTAGTTGGATGCAGTGAGCTGGGTTCACTGAACACAAAGCTAGATATATGCAGTGATGAGGTGGGTTAAGTAAACACAACAGGTACTGGGTATATGCAGTACTGGGCAGTACAATGTGCAGCTCCCTGTCACACACACAGGTAGTCACTGAATGTGCTGAGCTGCTGGCAGTGGCAAACACACTATCAATTAGCAAGGCTGTGCATGCAACAAAAGTGTCAGTTTGACAAACAGAAAAAAAAAAAAGTACAGGATGAGCTCTGAAAAGAGCTATTGAGGGGTGCTATAAAAGCAATAACAATCAGCCAGGAGCAAGCTAAGCAGCCAAGAACCTAACTAATCTGTGCCTAGAAGAACAAGTCTGCAGCAGCTGTCCCTAGTCTGTCTCTACTCTCTAGCAGGCACACGAGTGAGGCTAATGGCCGCTGCAGCCTGCCTTATATAAGGGTGGGGCTCCAGGTCTTAGTGTAGCCTGAATGGCTACATTGTGCCTGCTGACTGTGATGCAGAGGGTCAAAGTTGACCCTCATAGTGCATTATGGAGCGAATCGAACTTCCGCAAAAGTTCGCCTGGTGCAGGCGAACGCGAACCCCCAAAGTTCGCAGGCGAACCGTTCGCTACATCTCTACTGGTGGTGTGAGCCCTGGAGTGAGTTGTTTGCACCTGTCCTCCCCCCCCCCTGGAGTGTTGTGTGTGAACCAGCCCTGAGCTCTAAAGCTTGGGGTGACCCATGCTTCACTCCTTTCTCATGTGGTGCCCCCAAGTTAATGCGCATGTAGCAGAACGCAATGGACGTTAAGGTAAGTGCCTGTTTTTAATATTGGAAGGTTGGAGCGGACGGCTCCCCCCGGCGTGGCCACGCTTGGGGGGGTCGCCTGCGCCACCCAGCCTCCCCCTCCGGGGTGCTGCTGTGGTTCCCAGGCGGTGAGAGTGCCTGGGACCCCGCGGTCCTCCGGTTGTATGGGGGCATTAGGAAGCCTCCCCGTGGCGCTCCTGGATAGTGCTAATGTGGCATGAACTAATTCCCGCAGGGCGACCGCTTTGCGGTATTCGTTTTTTGACCCTGCATAGTTTGGCATGCAAAAGCAAATGCATATTTTCATGAGTATTGCCTCATGAATAGCGAATTGAGCCAGATTTGCAGAGCCAGACTTGCTAGGGTTAAAACTTGGTGTTAGAGCATGCATACATTTTCCTCAGGTAAGCATAATCATAAACACAAAAGGCCTTTTCAATTCACTTTTTCTCGTAAAGGCTTGTACACACATCCAAACAATCTGCCCAACTATCATCTAAACTTGATCTGTTGGAAGGCCATTGGTAATGTGTATGACAGACAACAAGATGACCAACTGATAACAGGTGGTTTGCCAGATCCATCGGGTGGATCAACTTACACAAGTATGGCTGCGTACATATTCCCAACTTATGTCACCCGTCGGAGATCAGGACCCGATCCCCTTCGGTGGCATCGCTGGGCCGGGCTGCAAACGTGCGTGTCAGCTGTGTAGCTGACAATGCGCTGTGTTGCTATGCAGGGACGACGGTGGAGGGATGAAAAGCGGGACGTGTGATTGCTGTTAAAACAAACCCCAAATGAATCAGTATTAACATCAACAATAGCCCCCATAATAGCGAATCAGGTCATATTGGCGGCCACTCTGCACTGCGCAGCGCCTGATTTGGGCGCTGCCATAGGTCATGATGTTAATTATGGCTATATAGATTTGCAGCCTGCATTATGTTTAAATTACAGTAATTCAGGTGCCGGCAATAGCCAGACCCTGAATTACGTGTCCAAAGGAAGGAATTAGGCAATCAGTAGGAGAATATATTTTATATACTCCCAGAGATTACCTAGCGCAGGGAGAGCTGTCTTTTCCTTGTGCCCAAATTACACGGGGCCAGAACATAAGGACGCCATAAAAGTGTGGGCACCATGACCAGAATTATCTACCTGTATACAATAACAAATATGTAGGCTTACAACATATGAAAATGATTAAGAAATTGTATAAAAAGTGTGTAACGATCGGTGAAGCACAGAGAGGTCTGATTTCCGGTGATCTGCAGTATCACGGGGAATACAGATGTATACCAGATTATAAGTGATCTGCAGTCTCACCGATAATCCAATATACTAGCTAACCTCTGTTCACCTGAGTAGAGTGTAGTGTTTTGGTGATACAGTAACAAGCCTCAGCGCAGTCGGAAGTACTGCGCTGATTCCTTCCGCAGATCTGGACTCTCCAAGACGGGAGGAGTCAGACTGATAGTCCACCAGGATTCAGAGTGACACGCGCGCGCGCACAGAGACAGAGCTTATATAACAGCCAGAAGTAGTCAGCTGACATTTTCCACAACTTTCATTGGTGCAGCAATTAGGGAGGTCCTGGAAAGGTCCTTGAGTATATATACTGCTGGCTGTTCACTTGTTCCTTGTCTGGCATGCGATCACATACGTGGGAGCACTCAGATCCGTAGTCAGATCTGCAAGTGTGCCGGGACCAGCTGGAGCTGTAATCCTACACTTAGCTAGATTCTGTTGATAGCTAAAGTACTAGTTTGATTGTGATTATCTGTTATGACCCTTTGCCTGTCTCGACTATCCTCCTGAACTCTGATCTTGTACCTCGATATCTCTGATACTCTGTTGCCGAACCCCGGCTCGTCCTAGACCCTGCTTCTGTCTCCTGATTTTGTACCTTGATATATCTGATACCCTGTTGCCAAACCTTGCCTGTACTTCGACTCTGCTTTTGCCTCCTGATCTTGTACCTTATCTGTCCGTGTGTATCGACCTGGCTTGTCCGACCTCGAGAACCGACCTCACTATTGGAGGCGGTTCCCCGTCCTGTCAGTGGCATCTCCTCCTGAGTGTCACTTTCAGACTAACCTTCCTACTATCAGTCTGACTCCTCCCGTCTTGGAGAGTCCAGATCTGCGGAAGGAGTACTTTCGACTGCGCTGAGGCTTGTTACTGTATCACTAAAACACTACACTCTACTCAGGTGAACAGAGGTTAGCTAGTATATTGGATTATCGGTGAGACTGCAGATCACTTATAATCTGGTATACGTCTGTATTCCCCGTGATACTGCAGATCACCGGAAATCAGACCTCTCTGTGCTTCACCGATCGTTACAGAACGCCAGACCAATAAACTGATGGACGCACGCGCTGACCCTCTAACCGTGCTTGCCACTTCGGTGGATACTATCCATCAAGCACTGGGCCAGCACAAAGCTTTGATTGATGCCCTAACAGGCTCTGTGCAAACCCTTCAGACGTCAGTTGATTCGGTGCGATCCCCTCCTAGTGATGACATACGTATGCCCGTACCAGATAAATTTTCCGGCCATAAGTCTGACTTCCGGAATTTTAAGAGTAGAGTGTTATCGTATTTCGAGTTGAGACCCCGATCCTCGGGGACTGAGACCCAACGTGTCATCTTTATTAAAACTTTGCTGACTGGCGACTCCCAGTCCTGGGCATATAACCTACCTCCCACTGATACAGCTCTGACCTCGGTAGAGGAATTCTTTAAGGCCATGGCCGTAATTTACGACGACCCTGACCTTGCTGCGTCCTCTGAGCGGAAGCTCAAACTTTTGCGGCAAGGCAGAGGCTCGGTCGAGGATTATGCGGCAGAATTCCG
Source organism: Hyperolius riggenbachi (assembly GCF_040937935.1). NCBI lineage: Eukaryota > Metazoa > Chordata > Amphibia > Anura > Hyperoliidae > Hyperolius > Hyperolius riggenbachi. The sequence continues at coordinate 235,718,661 of NC_090651.1, read as the reverse complement.
TAGGTGGTCAGTCACCGCCAGATTCGACAACTATGCCCTGATGGATTACTTCCTGTCTGGGTTGTCGGAGGAGGTCTCTGACCTAATGCTAACCGTACCCGAGCCCAAAACACTCGATGAGGCCATCTCATCGGCCATTCGAGTTGACCGCAGGCTACGCCATCAGAGGCAGACTAGGGGCAGTCACCGTGTCAGGGTGACATCTTACGCGGCACCGTCCGCTGCACCTCTAGTAGCACCTTCTCCGCCTGTCTCACCCTCTCCGGCCTTGCCTCTGCCCGAACCAATGCAGATTGGTTGATCGAAACTGACCCAGGTGGAGCGAAGGCGGAGAATGACGGAACAGCTGTGCCTGTATTGTGCAGCAGCAGGGCATTGGGTGCGAAACTGCCCTAACAGGTCGGGAAACGAGTTTGCCTAGGAGTAGTGGGGGGTGACACCCTGGGCACACAATTTTCACCCCTTAAAGAAAGAAAATTGCTTCTCCCCTGTACTGTTACATGGGATGATAAATCTGTAGCCACTGAGGCTTTTATTGACTCTGGCTCAGCGGCCAATTTCATGAACTTCGAATTCGCTCAGGAGTTGGGTCTTCCACTCACTCCCGTGAGACCCCCCATACAGGTCACGGCAGTGGACGATTCCCCTCTGCAACGGAATCGTGCCCTGTCACAGACCCCGGTGGTGAAGCTCACCATAGGGGTATTGCATGGGGAACAATTACAATTTTTTGTGTTACATATGTCAACCTCCACTATTATCCTAGGCATGCCGTGGTTGCAAGTCCATTCACCGCATATTGACTGGGCCACGGGTCAGTTAACCACCTGGTCACCGCATTGTTTTCAGCGGTGTTTGGGGAAGTTAACATTGGGGCAAACCAGAGTCCAGGTGGAGGGTGTACCTGACCATTATTCTGAATATTCTGATGTATTTTGTCCCAAAGCAGCCGATAAATTGCCTCCCCATCGCCCTTTTGACTGTCCCATTGATCTCCGTTCCGGTTGTGTACTCCCCCGGGGTCATTTGTACAATTTGTCGGGGCCCGAAAAATTGGCTATGCAGGAGTACATCAGGGAGAATTTGGCCAAGGGGTTTATTCCCCCGTCCCAGTCGCCTGCCGGGGCAGGCTTCTTTTTTGTAAAAAAGAAAGACGGAGGCCTGCGGCCCTGCATTGATTACCGCGTTTCCTTACAAAGTGTCAAAAGGTCAACCCTGGAAGCAGAAACATGGGGTACAGTACAGCTAATCCCACTGGCTCCTGAGTAAGCAGTTTACACTGCAATATTTATAGGGCTGTCAAGATTATTTGGCCATATGTTCCTGATTATTTGTACTGTGCCCCATGTTATTTTTTTTTCCAGAGGTGGCCTTTGTGACACTTTTCTAATACACTTTTGCTATCATTTTGCATTGTTTCCATTTTTGTTTATAGGATACAGGTAAGCAGATTTGGTTCTTTTACCTGCACTTACACGGGACTTATTCTCTATTGCTATCATATTAACACAGTAGGGGTTCATTTGTTTACAGTAATCAGTAGTGATATACTTTTTAAGAACTATTCATATTTATGGTGTTCTTAATATGTTTTATCTTGGTTTCTTATACTTACTACTTAGTAAGTGTTAGTGATTTATAGTTTAGACTTACCACTTGTGTGTCTAGGTTCCTCTCGGATTTACAAGCCCTACTCCATAGAGCCAAATTAATCCATGCCATGCACTGATGAGGATCAAACAATCCGAAACAGTCTGTATGCATGTTGGATTATTATGGCTCTGTACATAATAACAAGCTGACACATCATTGCATTCCAGCGGTTCTGGAGGTGTGTTTAGCTTCTAAGGGTACAATGGTTAATTTGCATATATTCAGCAGTGGTGCCTGGGAGACATCTCGAGCTCACTCCAACCTGAATTATCGCAAATTCTTTCTGTTTTAGGAAAGCAAACTTTTGTTTTTGTGTCTAGGTTTACAGGTTATTTGTGGAACCTGTGTTCATATCACAGGGGATTATAATTACCCCAATATGATAGCAGTAAGATAAGTGCACAAGATTTGGGACACCTCTGAACACCAGTGCAGAAGGCACTATTGTGGGCATACTCAAATAATGTTACTGGTGGGAGATTAAGCAGAAAAATGGTGACATGACATCCCACCCATCCCCCAGCAAAATTGTGAATGTAACTCATTCTTCTTAAAAATGTAATAAACTACCATGTAAAAAGCCATGTGAGACTTAAAGGGGAACTTCAGCCTAAACAAACATACTGTCATCAAGTTACATTAGTTATGTTAATTAGAATAGATAGGTAATATAATCTCTTACCCACCCCATTTTGAATTCATGGGGGCTGCCATCTTTGTCATGGGGCAGCCATCTTTTTGGTTGAAAGGAGGTGACAGGGAGCAGGAGACACAGTTCCAACTGTCCTGTGTCCTGATCACCCCTCCCAGCTGCACACGCTAGGCTTCAAATGTCAAATTCAAAATGTAAAAGAAAAAAAAATGCACCAAAACAGCAGAACGAGAACAACAACATCAGAAATCCCATCATGCTTTGCACAGCATTAGGGGAAAAATGCCCGGGTAGTTTTTTTCTGTGCAGCTAAAAATGAGGCTTGTATAAGAGAAAAAAAAGTTCTGATGCTGTGAAACAGTTAAAGAAACACCATGCCTTTCCAGTGCTGCTGAGTCAATTTTTAGTCTGGAGGTTCACTTTAATAAAGTAGACACTATATACTGATTTCCACCAAAAATACTTTTAGAATCTTAGATCATGATTAACCAGACATATCCACCAGACAAATAGGCACAAATTAGGTCCAACTAACATATATAGGCAGTGTAACAAGGTGTCAGCGAGAGCACAAATATCTGATTAAGATAACATAATCAGTACTTTAATAAGAGTGTGATCACAGGTGATTAATGCACAGTATACAGGAGTACTCCTATGTGATAGCCCCCTGGCTGTAGGGACTATCACTAGTAGAATGGTCGTACAGGCAAAGTCGGTAAGGATCGGTAAGCAGCATTACAAAATTATAAGGCTAATCGTAGTCAAAGAGGAAGCTGAGGTCGGCAACGGGTCGGACAGATAAGGTACAGAATCAGGAGGCACAAATCAGAGTCAAAGGTACAGGCAGGAAATCGGCAACAGATCAGATAGCTAAGTACAGAATCAGGAGGCAGAAATCGGACTCAGAAATACAAGCAGAGGGTCATACACAATAAATCAACAATATATTCAGTTATAATTATAGCTATCAAAGGTCTGAGCGCTAACACGAAGTATTCGCAACAGCAGACACTGAGCAACTGACCTCTCCATGCTTAAATGCAGAAGGCATGTTCAGCCAGCCCGCCCAGGGGGCTGGAACCAAAAGTCAGTGTGTGATTGGCTGGCTGGAGTCAGCTGATCGCCGGATCAGCTGACCCGTCTCCTCAGAAGATAAAGGTCCTGCCGCCGGGTGAGCGCGCGTGTAGCCCTGAGCCTGTGTTTGGCAGAGAGACCTGCGCGCGGCGTCCTGACAGTGTGTGCAGCGGGGATAGCGGCGGCGGTCATGCCTCACGCCTTTTCTGAAGCAGCTGTCAGCTGCGATCGCGTTAGGCATTCTCTGGGGTCCCCCTCTGGATATATACAGGGTAAGTGGAGCCTCTCAATCACAGTGAGAGATAGTCCTTCCTTTATAGCATTTTGCACTGGAGCACGCAGCACTTTTGTATATGGAGAGAGACACTTTTAGGCAGATAGGGAGGAAGGTGGTAGTTTAGATTGTTTGTTGCTGAATTTATTGTTTTTATGTCTTTTCTATGACTGTGCATTTGTTGTTCTTTGTTTCACTATGTTCTTTTGATTGTACACATGCTGTGTGCATGTGGGCACCCAAGTTGTTTGGCGTGGGTGCGGACATGCACACACCATTTTTTGCTGACTAGATAATTGCACGGAAGCACTTTATGGAGATATTGGAATCTTTTGCACAACTGTACACACCATGTGGCACCCGCGCTGTGAATTATATAGACTATTATAGTGTAGATTATTGTATTGTGATCCAGAGGTGGATAGTGTTGATAACTATCGACATGTACCAGGAGATTATATTTTAATTGTTTTTATAATTGTACTTGTTTGCTAAATAAAGTTTTGATATTTTGATTTATCTGGATCTGGAGTGTCCTGGAACATTATTTATGTATGGCCCAGATAGGTCCTCCTTTCCTTCTTTGTGTTATGATGTTTAATTGATGACCTGGGGGCATGATACCAAAATGGGAATACATCTCATGAGGTTCATACTTGTGTTACTGACAGTGTGTGCGGCGGAGATAGCGGCGGCGGTCATGCCGCTGGACCCGCCGCATCCCCGCTGCTCGTTACAGTACCCCCCCCTTGAGGAGTGGACTCCGGACACCCTTTGCGCGGCCTCTCAGGATGTAATTCATGGAATTTTTGTCTTAACTCCTCCGCGTGAAGGCGATGTGCGGGGACCCATGACCTTTCCTCCGGCCCATAGCCTTTCCAATGGACCAGGTACTGCACGGAATTCCGCACCCACCAGGAATCCAAAATCTGCTCAGTCTCAAACTCAGGCTCTCCATCAATCACTACAGGGGGAGGGGAGGAATCAACATGCACAGCAGGTTTTAACAAAGACACATGAAATGACTTTACTCCCTTCATACTGGCCGGTAGGTGCACTCTATAAGTCACATCATTAACTTTTTCAGATACAGGGTATGGACCTATACATTTGGGTCCCAACTTGGTGGAGGGTTGCCTCAAAGCAATGTGTCATTTAGAGATCCAAATCCTGTCACCTGGTTCAAACTGCCATTCAGACGAGCGTCTCTTATCAGCCTGCCTTTTCTGGACTCCAAATGCCCTCTCCAAGTTGGCTTTCCTAACCCCCAAATTCTTTTCAAGCACCCCTGCCAGTCTTCTAAAGCGGGGAACGGAGAGGTCACCACTGGTAAGGGAGAAAACTTTGGTGACCTACCATTGACCACCTGAAAAGGAGTGTATCCGGATGATGCATTCCTCAGGTTATTATGCGCAAATTCTGCGAATGGGAGGAACTTTGCCCATTCATGTTGCAAACCTGACACATAGCACCGAAGGAACTGTTCCAAAGACTGATTAATTCTCTCAGTCTGCCCATTAGTCTGTGGATGGTATCTTGAAGAAAACGACAACTCCATCCCCAGATGTTGGCAAAATGCCCGCCAGAATTTTGACACAAATTGGACCCCTCTGTCCGACACCACATCTTCTGGGATATCATTTAGGCGGAAAATGTGATGTATGAACAAATTGGCCAATTACTGAGCAGAGGGGAACCCTTTCAATGGGACAAAATGAGCCATTTTACTAAAACGGTCTGTCACCACCCAGATGACAGTCATACCTTGGGACTGAGGAAGTTCACCAATGAAGTCCATGGATATATGAGTCCATGGCTCCTCAGGTACACCGTACAGGGAGTGATTGTAAAGTCCCAGCGGGTGCTTGTCGTGACGGCTTGCTTTTAGCACAGACCGTGCATGCCCTCACAAACTCTCTACAATCTTGTCCCATTGAAGGCCACCAAACACATCTTGCCAGCAATTCTTGCGTTCTAGCCACACCAGGATGGCCTGCGGTTTTGTGGCTATGAAACAACTGTAAAATTTGAAGCCTCAAATGCAACGGCACAAATAAAGAGCCTTCAGGTTTACCCGCTGGGGAATCCTGTTGGAAAGATTCTAAAATGTCCATAACATTTTCCTGAATCTTGGTGGCGGCAATCACAACATTTTCTGGCAAGATGTTTTCGGGTTCAGAGGGCTGGACAGATTCAGACTCGTATGACCTGGATAGGGCGTCAGCTTTGATATCCTTGTTCCCTGGCTTATACGTAATTACAAATCGGAACCTGGAGAAAAATAGGGCCCACTGGGCCTGCCTAGGGTTAAGCCTCTTGGCCCCCTCAATGTACTCCAGATTCTTATGGTCAGTATACACAGTGATAACATGTTCAGTCCCCTCCAGCCAGTGCCGCCACTCTTCGAAAGCCAACTTAATGGCCAACAACTCCCTGTTTCCGATATCATAATTCTTTTCTGCCGGAGAGAACTTGCGAGAAAAGAAAGTGCAAGGATGTAAATGACCTTGGTACCCAGAGTGTTGAGACAACACTGCTCCTACTCCTATTTCGGAAGCGTCCACCTCCACAATGAATGGACAACTGACATCCACATGACGCAAAATAGGAGCGGAGCAGAAAAGTCTTTTTAATAAAGAAAAAGCTTCTAGAGCCTCCTTAGACCAATTACAGGTGTCTGCCCCTTTCTTAGTGAGATCAGTGAGAGGGGACACAACAGAAGAAAATCCTTTAATAAATTTTCTATAATAATTGGTGAAACCAAGAAATCTCTGGAGTGCCTTCAGTCCTACAGGCTGAGGCCATTCCTGTACTGCAGAGACCTTTTCTGGGTCCATGATCAGCCCAGAGGTGGAAATAATGTACCCAAGAAAGGGTACTTCAGTCACTTCAAAAATACATTTCTCGAGTTTGGCGTAGAGACTATTCTGACGGAGCTTTTGTAGCACAAACCTGACATGATCACGGTGCTCAGATAGATTTTTAGAGTAGATCAATATATCATCCAGATATACTAGAACAAATCAACCCAGAACTTCTCTAAAAATCTCGTTAACCAATTCTTGGAATACGGCGGGTGCATTGCTCAACCCAAAGGGCATCACGAGATATTCGTAATGCCCGTCGGGCATGTTGAATGCCATCTTCCATTCATCCCCCTCCCGGATGCGAACAAGATTATATGCCCCCCGTAAATCCAGTTTGGAAAAAATACTGGCATTAGTGATCTGGGAAAACAGGTCATCAATCAATGGAAGTGCGTAACAATTTTTTACAGTGATCTTCTTGAGTTCCCTGTAATCTATACGTGGGCGTAACTCACCATCCTTCTTTTGTACAAAAAAGAATCCCGCCCCTGCAGGGGACTTTGGACGGTCGTATAAATCCTTTGGCTTGATTCTCTTTAATGTAATCTTTCATGGCGATTTTTTCAAGACCTGTCTGGTTATAGAGGTGACCTCTGGGGGGCATAGTTCCAGGTCGTAACTCAATTGGACAATCAAAACTCCGATGTGGAGGCAGTTTATCCGCAGTTTAGGGCAAAAGACATCAGAGAAATCTGAAAACTGAGGTGGCATACCCTCTACGCATAACTTGGTGGCACAGACCGCAACTCTCTCTAAACAGTGATGATGACAATAAGGAGACCAGCTTAACAATTGGCCTGAGCTCCAGTCAATCTGAGGAGAGTGCTTGCGTAACCAAGGCATACCGAGAATTATAGTAGAGGTGGCCATTTAAAAAAAAATAAAATTGAATCTCCTTTGTGTAACACCCCCACTGTGCAGGAAAGAGCAGAAGTCTGTGAGAGGGGGTGCCTGTCCTGTAAAGGGGAGTCGTCCACTGCCGTGATAACAATCTGTCTATCCAAGGGTAAGATAGGGATCCCCCATCTTTGAACAAACCCTGAATCAATAAAATTAGCGGCCGAGCCTGAGTCTATAAATGCTTGGGCAGCAAAGTTCTGCTTCCCCCAAGTTATAGAACACGGTAACAATAATTTATTGTCAGATAGAGGTATAACTGGCTCGCCTAGGGTAGTACCTCTAGCTACACCTAGGCGGAGGATTTTTCCGCCTTCTTAGGACAGTTTTGCACCAGATGCACCTTCTCAGCGCAGTACAAGCACAGCCCCTCTTTCCTTCTCCTGGTCTTTTCTACCTCAGACAGTTTTGAGTGACCAATCTGCATCGTTTCGTCTTGAGGAACAGGAGAAGGGACAGAGACAGGAAAGGTTCTAGTAGAGACCCTGGCTCTACTCTGTTTCTGGTAGCGAATTCGGCGATCAATTTTAACTGCCAAAGAGATCGCTTCATCCACTGTTTTAGGCTCAGGGTGACTCAACATTACGTCCGACACAGCATCAGAAAGCCCAGTCAGGAAACAATCCAAAAGCACGAATTGTCCCCATCTGGCTGAGACTGCCCACCTCCTAAACTCTGAGGCATAGGTCTCTACCGAGTTATGACCCTGCCGGAGAGTTTTTAACTTCCGTTCTGCAGTGACCGCGACATCAGGGTCATCGTAAATTATAGCCATAGATTAAAAAAATTCCTGTACCGAGGATAGTGCCTCATGGCCCTCTGGCAGACTGTAAGCCCAGGTCTGCGAGTCCCCAGATAGCAGGGTCTTAATGAAAGTCACCCTCTGGCTCTCAGAACCTGACGATATAGGTCGCATCTCAAAGTATGATAAACAGTGATTCTTAAAATTGCTGAAATCAGACTTGTGACCTGAAAATTTCTCTGGGAGAGGCATTCTAGATTCGACCACTGGAGGGGATTGCCCTGGTAATGTCGGGGCCTGGAGTAAACGCACCGCTTCAGACAATTGATTAATTTGTCCTTGTTGCGTATTGACCGTGGTAGTCAAAGCGTTCACGGCTGCGGTTAAGGCCTCGACTGGTGTACACAGAGCATCCATAGACATCTTGGTCTGCTGTTATGTAACAAGGTGTCAGCAAGAGCACAAATATCTGATTAAGTGGTGATCTGCACTATCACCACCAATGCAGATATATAGGCAATCAGTATCTTTCTGATAGTAGATCAGCGGAAGGCTCACTAACACAATCAGTACTTTAATAAGAGTGTGATCACAGGTGATTAATGCACAGTATACAGGAGTACTCCTATGTGATAGCCCCCTGGCTGTAGGGACTATCACTAGTAGAATGGTCGTACAGGCAAAGTCGGTAAGGATCGGTAAGCAGCGGTACAAAATCATGAGGCTAATCGTAGTCAAAGAGGAAGCTGAGGTCGGCAACGGGTCGGACAGATAAGGTACAGAATCAGGAGGCACAAATCAGAGTCAAAGGTACAGGCAGGAAATCGGCAACAGATCAGATAGCTAAGTACAGAATCAGGAGGCAGAAATCGGACTCAGAAATACAAGCAGAGGGTCATACACAATAAATCAACAATATATTCAGTTATAATTATAGCTATCAAAGGTCTGAGCGCTAACTCAAAGTATTCGCAACAGCAGACACTGAGCAACTGACCTCTCCATGCTTAAATGCAGAAGGCATGTTCAGCCAGCCCACCCAGGGGACTGGAACAAAAGTCAGTGTGTGATTGGCTGGCTGGAGTCAGCTGATCGCCGGATCAGCTGACCCATCTCCTCAGAAGATAAAGGTCCTGCCGCCGGGCGCGCACGCGTGTAGCCCTGAGCCTGTGTTTGGCAGAGAGACCTGCGCGCGGCGTCCTGACAGTGTGTGCAGCGGGGATAGCGGCGGCGGTCATGCCGCTGGACCCCGCCGCATCCCTGCTGCTCGTTACAGGCAGCATATACCACTAGACGACATAATGAGGAAGTGTGTTCACCCAAATGACATAAGCTGGCAGTATGTATACCCAAACAACATTAGACAGCATGTACAACCAACTTAAAGAAAACCTGAACTAAAAATTAAAAGTCAAAATAAACATACACAAGTCATACTTACCTCCCGTGTAGTCTACTCCTCAATCTCTTTCTCCTCTCCTTCGTCCTGTTTGTCCACTGGGATCAAGGGAATTCTCTGTCCTCCATTTTGAAAATGGCCATTACCCCATAACAGCTTTCTAATCAGCACACTGTTAAACTGTAACATCGCCCACTGAAGCCATAGGGAAACATGGACATTACCGGGCAAATCAGTTATCCACTCAGCTATAACTGACAGCAACTGATATATAATTGACAGCAACTGATATATTTCAGTTCTGACAAAATGTTGTCAGAACTGGAAGGAATCATTGTCAGAAGAAAATGGTGAGCTTCTGAGAGGAACTGATGGCAAGGTAACTATTTAATGTTCATTTGAAGTTACCTCATTCGTTTATTTTAAATAATTTTACTCAGTACAGGTTCCCTTTAAATTATGGCAGAGTGTGTTCTCATACATCATATTTAGGTAGCATATAAAATTAAAAACAGCAAAATTAGGCAGCGTCCCTTCAAATATCAAAAATCATAATTAGACCAGCAAACACCCAAAAGTATAACTATAAATCATGCCCCCCCCCCCCCCCCCCAAAAAAAAAACTCTGATGGGCCTCCCCTAGATTCCCATTCCTTCCCCCTCTCTACATGAAGAACCGCATGGCCAGGAACCCCATCTACTGCATGTCATATAACAAGGATGGGCACCATGACCTCATAACAATGTGGGATTTTCTGGAGTTGTACAAGGTCCTCGTACCAATAAATAATAGGCAGGGATTCTGCCATCTACTTAGGAAGCAAAATCCATAGGCAAACACGGGGGGTGGGGGGGGGGAGGGGATTACAGCTGCCCAGAATCCCCCCTAAGAGCCCGTTCTCACCTGAGCGGGAATCGCACGATTCCCGCTCATGGCAAACCGCTAGCGGTTTAGCAAAAACTGCTACACAATGTAGCGAGTGGCAGTGTTCTCACTGCCGCGGTTGCGGTTAGCGATAACCGCAACCGCGATGCATGCAGCGGTTTGCCGGCGACGAGCGTTCCGTGATTAGCGATCGTGATTAGCGTGCAAAGCACGCTAATCGCGATCGCTCCAAAACCGCCACAGTGTCCAGTGATTTTTCCACGCTAATTGCGGGAAAATCACTCCCGCAAAACGCCGGCGGTAATCACGATTACAAGTGTGAACGGGCCCTTAGATCAGGGCCTGTACAGTATCTGGGGACAGGCAAAGGTTGAGCCACCAGAATATCTGCAAGTATCCCTCAGCTCACAGCACTGCCCCCTTCCTTTCCCTGCTACAGTTGACTTTGGATGTAGAAGTGGCAGTGTGTGTACAGAGCATGGAGCAGCAGTGTGTGTACAGAGCATGGAGCAGCAGCATGTGTACAGAGCATGGAGCAGCTCTGGGGAACTTAACAGAGTCAGGTATGAGCACAGCCCTGTGCCCTGCTGTGTGAATGTCTTACTTTCCCCTTCATTAGCAGTGACGGCTGTCCTCATTATTATCAGTATCCAAACTGCTCCTGATCGATCCCACTGTCGATCAGGAGCAGATTGGACATTTAGGGAATAATTGTCAGATCCTGTCAGTCGGACGGGAAATTGCATTATGTGTACCCAGCATGATGTCCTACCATGTTATTATACTGTATTGTGCATGGCTTAGGGAAACCATTCAGGAATCTCCCCCTTGAAAATCCTGGGTTTGCCCCTGGTAATGAATTGTAGTTGTAGTATTAATCTGTGAGCAATGTAAGGCTGATTCAATAGATTTATGAGTACATTACAACAAAGATATTTATCCTTTCACTTTTGTCAGCACTTCCATGAGGCAATTAAGTTAATGGTATTTGCAACATCAATATTTACAGATGCTTCAATATACTGTAGTTTTAGTGCAGCGCACACAAAAAGCGAACCGTGGAAATATAAGAGAAGCACATTGGTTCTCACTAGAGTAATTGATGGACCTCATAAATTATGGGAGTAACTGTAAAGTGGAGGTCTATAGTAAGTCACGCCATGTTCAGTAATGATATAATGCCCTAATGCTTGTACCGGCTCTTGGAGTATCACCTGTGCCCAGGAGAAAATGTGCCATTTACCAGTATATGTGTGGGAATTTGTGTGGGAATTATGGGCATGGGAAACTGAAGCAGAAGTGGAGCAGCTGCCACGATTAGCTGAGCTCTGCACGGAAGATAGTACCATTGATGCATAGACAACCAGAATAGATGCTGTGGTGAAGTTTATTTACAGTGAAGATAAACAGGACATCCAATCCAAGAAGGTGTAAATACAGTTTAATGCACGCTTCTTGAACAGTAAAGTGATTGCAGACTAGACATCCAGTAACAGGATTTGAAACACAGGATTCCGGATTGCATAAGTCATACAACAGGATTTGCAAGACTCGCAAAATGCACATACCAGGTTATGCAGGATTACAAGCAAGACAAGGCTAGGCTAGGCAGGACACAGGATTGGTAATACTTGCAACTGAGATGCAGTTCCAGGCAAGAAAGGACAAACAGGATTCAGAATACATACACCAAGATGCATGCAACTAGAGATGGCCCGAACAGCTCACCAGCGGGCAGTATTCTGCGAACATTGGCCTGTTCGATGCACGATCTGAACACAAATTTTTTTGAAATAAAATGTGCATTTTTCCCATAGACTTTAATGGCAGGCGAACAGACGCCGACTTTAACGGTTAATAGCAAAGCCCCCTTATATGTTAGAAACACCAAATTTTCAGGGTATGTGGATAGGGACAGTGGGTACAAGAGGAAAAAAATTCAAAAACTCCTTATAGTTTTTGAGAAAATGGATTTTAAAGTTTCAATAGGAAGAAAGTATATTGGTAGGTGAACAGAGGCGCCAGAAGGATAAAAGTACATAAAATTTTTAAAAAATTGCTGGGAGGAAGTGGTGGACTCGCCTCCGTTAAAGCAGACACCAAGGACTGTAAATGTATAGATATACACATTTATTGAAAATACCCCAAAGATGCAACGCGTTTCGCGGGCACAGCCCACTTCTTCAGGCAATAAGCAGGGGATAAACAACTGTAAACAAAAGACAGAGGCATAGCTATAAATGTTGCCATAAAAAGATACAAATGGATTATTATTTAGTGTAATAAGAATAGTATTTCAAACATAGTGTTTAGTGATATGTTATAGTAGGGGGGTGATTGCAAGGAATGGGTCAGTGTAAACTACATAATGTGTATAGGGGAATGGACTAGATAACAGTGGTAAAAGGTAGTTAGTAAATCAGATTAAGTTGGTATCAAATTGACCGCTTTAGGTATATTTCTACTGAAATATACCTAAAGCGGTCAATTTGATACCAACTTAATCTGATTTACTAACTACCTTTTACCACTGTTATCTAGTCCATTCCCCTATACACATTATGTAGTTTACACTGACCCATTCCTTGCAATCACCCCCCTACTATAACATATCACTAAACACTATGTTTGAAATACTATTCTTATTACACTAAATAATAATCCATTTGTATCTTTTTATGGCAACATTTATAGCTATGCCTCTGTCTTTTGTTTACAGTTGTTTATCCCCTGCTTATTGCCTGAAGAAGTGGGCTGTGCCCGCGAAACGCGTTGCATCTTTGGGGTATTTTCAATAAATGTGTATATCTATACATTTACAGTCCTTGGTGTCTGCTTTAACGGAGGCGAGTCCACCACTTCCTCCCAGCAATTTTTTAAAAATTTTATGTACTTTTATCCTTCTGGCGCCTCTGTTCACCTACCAATATATTTGAGTCCACCCCAGGTGGAGGGGTGATCTACCCCCTTTCTTCCTATCTACAGAGAGCGACTTCTTAATCCTGAGTGAGGACAGGTCTAATCTCCTCACCTGCCTAATGAGTGGTTACCTAGGTGGTAACCCGTGTTTGTGAGTATTACCATCTCACTGTTTCATTTATCCAATCAATTTTGACATACTACACCATATTGGGCTCTCGATTTCTCTTCAACTTTAATAGGAAGAAAGTATACATCTAAATGCAGTAAATGACAGATAATGTAGCAAACCTAACGATAGTGTAAATTTACATATACGAAAAGAAAGAGCAATGAATTTCATGACGGAGACTTCCAGGGGGTCCATACGCTGGAAACCCCTTTAGAACCGCAATGCTTTGGCCAGGGATCACTATACAGCCGCAATATGGCTGTATAAATATCCCTGGCAACTTTTCCTATTTATGACTTGGGGTCCCCCCTCCCGAGCCTCTTTAACCCCTGGTCCCCCTTGAAGGTTGGGATAACCAGAATGTAGAGCCCTGGCCGAGTGGGGCTTCGCACCCGACATATACCAGCCCGCCTAGTCCATGGCATGGGGGGGGGGGGCTCCGGGGGGAGGGAGGGGCGGCCAAGCCTCCCCCGAGCCCTTGTCCAATCCATGGACAAGGGGCTCTTCCCCACCCCCGGTGCCCCAGGAGGAGGTTCATGGAGGCATCTGGGAGTCCTCTTTAAGAAGGGGACCCTCAGATGCCTGCCCCCCTCCCAGTAGAAATGAGTATAGGTGTACAAAGTAGCCCTTACTCATTTCCACAAAGGGTTAATTGAAATAAAAACACAACGAAAAAAGTCCTTTATAAATCTTAATTAACCAGAAATACTTACCTGTACCTTTAAAAAAAAGTTCCCACGCCAATATCCTCGGAAAGGTCACACACCAATATCTTCTCATTTCTCCGGGGAGGGGGGCAGGCATCTGGGGCTCCCAGATGCCACCATGACAAGGAGTCGTCACCCCCACCTCCTCCTAGGGTGGGGAAGAGCCCCTTGTTCATAGATTGGACAAGGGCTCGAGGGAGGGGAGGGGCAGGCTTGGCCGCCCCATCCCCCCAGAGCCCCCCATACCATGGACCATGTGGGCTGGTATAGCTGGTATAGCCACTCGGCCAGGGCTCCGCATTCTGGCTATCCTAGCCTGCATGGGGGGGGTTAAAGGGGGGGACCCCACATCATTCAGGAGGGGGGGCCCCACGTCATTTTTTTTTTTATTTCCCACATTCTGAACATAAAAAAGTGTAAAAAAAAGTATGAAAAATTGCCAGGGATCTTTATACAGCCATATTGCGGCTGTATAGCAATCCCTGGCCAAAGTGTTGCGGCTCCGGTGGGGTTTCCAGGGGGTCCATACGCACTGCGGGTGGGGGCTTTGCTATTAACCGTTAAAGTCAGCGGCCGTTAGCCTGCCATTAACCACTTGACGCCCACAGCCCTAACCCCCCTACTAAAGACCATGCGTTTTTATGCAGTGCTGGGCTGTGAGCTGCTGCTCGTTGTTTTTTTTCTTTAGCCTCTAGTCTCTCTCTCTCCCCTTTCTTCCCTCCTCCCCTCCGGCGTACCAAATTGGAACAGGACGGCGATCCGTCCTGTTCCGCCTCTCATAGGCATCAGCCTATGAGAGGACGGCGCTCCTCTGCCAATCAGAGGCCGGGGATCGCCGATCTCGTACAGCGCTGCGGCCCCCGGCACCGCTGTACGCTTGTAAACAAAGGGGATTTCTTTCCCCTTACGTTTACAAGCAGCCTGATAGCCGCGATCGGCGGCTAGCAGGCTATTCACGGTGAAGTGGCAAGGAACGATCGCGCATGCGCGCGGCCGTTCCCTGGGAAACTGCAGCCCCAGGACTTGACGCCAATTGGCATTAGGCGGTCCAGGGGCTGCCGCCGCGGTCACTCCCGTTGGTGTGAGGCGGTCTTTAAGTAGTTAAAGTCTATGCAGCCTGTTGCGAATAGATGGTTCGCAATTTTTTTTAGGAAATTCGCTATGCTCGCTACATCTCTACATGCAACCAGGCTTGAAAAAGACAACATAGGATCTAGGATCAGAGTACTGAGCTGTCAGGAAATCAAGGCAGGACTGCCAATGCAAAAGCAGGTGGTTGCTGGGAAATCCAATCTCTAAATGCTCCTTCAATGAAGCAATACCTTCCAGGTGATCAAGAGGGTTGACACCTCATCCCTTTAAATACAGACACATCTAAGTTATACAGGTTCTGGGGCTACTCATACATAATCAGTGCCTAACTGCATCTAACTAGCCACAAGGCATGTATAATTCATATGTATTTAAAGGGATAAGGTGGCAACCCTGGTGATCTCGCACTCACATGCACACACACAGCAATAGAGTAGGTGGCCATTAACAGTACAATTGTTTCACCAAATACGATCTTTTGATGTGGTTTTAATGATCGAATTGCATAGAAAATTCAACTTTTATAAAGGCAATCGATAAGGAACGATTCTCTGGTTTCTTTCACAGTTGTCCTTGTGTAACTGCCTCAGGAAATATTATAAAAATAAGCAAAAACATTTGTCTGACATTGTCTTGCACCAATGTTTCAAACTGTAAGCATCCAAACTCAGCTTTCTGTTTTCACAGAGTACAGTATAACCAACTAATAACACAGCCGTACCCAAAATATTCCTGTGCCAAATCGGTATGCATCGGCATTACACAGCATTTATTATTTAGTATTTATATAGTGCCGTCATCTTACACAGCGCTGTACAGAGAATATAGTCTTGTCACTAACTGTCCCTCAGAGGAGCTCACAATCTAATTCCTACCATAGTCGTATGTCTATGTATGTATCGTGTAGTGTATTTACTGTAGTCTAGGGCCAATTTAGGGGGAAACCAATTAACTTATCTATATGTTTTTAGGGTGTGGGAGGAAACCGGAGTGCCCAGAGGAAACCCATGCAGACACGGGGAGAACATACAAACTCCTTGCAGATGGTGCCCTGGCTGGGATTCGATCCGGGGACCCAGCGTTGCACGGCGAGAGCGCTAACCACTACGCCACTGTGCTACCTATATTTGTTAGCTAGTTTGTTGCTGGATAGTGTACTGGTCAAGGGCTCTGCCTTTCACATGGGAGACCAGGGTTCGAATCCTGGCTAGGTCAAGTACCTATTCAGTAAGGCGTTCAAGGCAAGACTCCCTAACACTGCAGGATGGCCTCTTGAGCGCGTCCCAGTGGCTGCAGTTCTTGAGCGCTTTGAGTCCGACAGGAGAAAATCGCTATTCAAATGTTCGGATTATTTTTATTATTATTCGTTTGCCAATCAGTTTTTTCAGTACAGACTTCCGGAATTCTTGGATACAGTGATTTCAGCACTGAACTTCTTAAATAGGCATCTTTTTTTATTACTTTGGAGCTGGGGAAGTTAGGTGTTTAGTGCTGAAGGGAGGAGATATTGGGAATAAAGGGGGGGCCAGTTTATTTTATTGTTTTATTTTTTTTTTAGATGGAGGTTGTCGCGGAGGTGCAGTTTGATAGAGAGGGAGGAGTGCTAGTGCATAGAAGAGGAACATTTTCTTTTTTTTTTTTTTTTATGTCCGAGGTGATGTATTTAGAGGCTATAGATGGGGGGGGGGGGTACTGTATTTTATGGAGACAGGAGTTTTGTTGAGGAGCGAGCAAGCGCACGGCCACGCAGCCGCAGTCGTGTCAGGAGAATAATTGGACTGGGACCGGCAGCGGGGAACGGAGGATCGTAGGAGGGCGGCGTGGGGCATGACAGCTGCAGGGGGAGGGGGGGGCAATAGAAGCCCCAGGTAAGTGTCAGTTTTTGTTTTTTTAATGCTCCACAGAACCCCTTTAAGTGACCATTTGTTTAATGATTTTATACAGTTTTGCAACAATTAATTAAAGTCAAATATCACTTATACCCTAAAAACAGTTGTCACATGATCTGTATTAAAGTGAACCTGAACTGAGTAAAATTATTTTAAATAAACACATGATGTACCTGTAAATGAATATTACATACTTACCTCACTGATCCCTTTCAGTTCTGACAAGATTTTGTAAGAACTGAAATATATCAGTTGCTGTCTGTCAGTTATATATCAGTTGCTGCACGGTAATGTCCATGTCTCCCTATGGTTCAATCGGGCGACATTACAGCTTAACAGCGTGCTGACCCAGAAGCTGTAGTGGGGTAGTGGCCATTTTCAAAATGGAGGACGGGAGAATTCCATTCAATACAGTGGACAAACAGGGAGCAGGAGAGGGGACCGAGATTGATGAGTAGACTATACGGGAGGTAAGTATGATGTGTATGTGTTTATTATGACTTTTAGTTTTCACTTCAGGTTTGTTTTAAGCTTTGTAACAGCAGTCTAAACTGCTTCCAGGGGAGTGTCCTCATAATACCAGTGCAAAGCGAGACCACAGGAAGCAGCCCTTCTTCTCTGCCAGCTCTCCATTGACATCTGCTGTGTGCCATGAAAATTCCTCCCCAGCTGCATGTGGGCAATCCTGTACAGGCTAGGGAATGTGCAGCAAATTCAGCCTTCTTAAAAAGAAGAGTATGGAAGCACAATTAACGCTAGAGAGTTGTTCTTTTGCCCTACTTAGACAATTGCTATAGAAATTGTGAGGGTCAGAAACCATAGCACAGAACTTATGTACAGCCATTTTTGGACAACAGTTGCAAGATATAATTAAAACAATTACATGCAATAAAAGAATGATAGATTTCAGCCTGTGTACTGTACACCTCTGTAAGTAGAGTTTAACTTTACAGTTACCGCAGGATAAGACACTAAACATGCAGATGTATAATTAGAATTCAACTCTGCAGAGAACGTATTTGTCTTCGTAATGTGGTCAGCTTCAATGAAAACCTCACTGCAGTACATCCAGTAACAGTGGCAGACACTTATCCATAAAGCCAGTAGCAGACACCTTTTCCTGCCATAGTCTGCAATTACTAACCATTAAAGGTTATAATTACACACGATACTCATAACTCACACAACTCTCGTGTTAGTTGATGCTAAGTTGTTCTATAACAGCCAAGAGTAAACAGCTCAGAGTGAAAAATAATAATAATAATCAAGATCAAACATTACATCTAACCTGCCTGTATGACATCTTTATTGAAACTTTGTCCAAGAACAGATTTTTGTTTTCCAATGCATGTATACATTTTGCTGGGAGTCAATTTCATACTCCAGTTTCGTACTGCATCAGTACAAATCTGTATCAAAGCATGACCCTTTTGGTAAAGTGGCTTTAGAAATCTACACAGTTTCAGACCGCTGAGATGACTTACTAAACAAGGATGAAATTATGTTGTGTTCATTCTGGAACATCCAATCATCTGCTGTGCATTGGAAATGTCCTCTATACATGATTGGATGTTTCAAGTGAACTCAGATCCACTTCTCTTTGATCCCCCATCTGAACTCCACAGACAATTTTGGAAACCTGCCCATTCTTTCTCTGACTGTACAATTTTAATTTTAAGTTTAAAATTAAAATGAATGCTCCCATTTTAATTATTCAAATTATTTTTTAAATGTGCATTTAAAGTGTAAAAATAAAAACAGCATGCATAAAAAATCAGTTTAGTGTGCATGAAGTTAGTACACATTTCATCTATTCCCAAGTCACAAGTTTCAGTAGCAAGGAGTCTCTGGAAATGACTTTAAAGTGTTGTTGTGAACTTGTATGTGAGCATCATGAGAGCTAAAGATGTTCTGATACAGGCAATGAAAGGATGCTAACCAGGGGTAAAACAATAAAAGCAAAACTCATATCTTACCCAGCTTGCCATCAATGACAGTAAGGGCAATCTGATCCATTAGCACCAGGGTGAAGTCCACCTTTTGGTCCCTGCATCGCTGCCTCAGCGCCTCTAAGATGCGCATCTGTGGATAATCCTCCAGGATATTCTTGTCTGTCAGTAGCCACAAATGGGAGCACATGGTGAAAACAGTCCTCTTACTGAGCGAAGTGAAGGGGGAAAAAAAAGGAAAAACAAGACTGCACCAAAATAAAAGCAAGGTCAGTGGAGCTTTCCACCCCTCAGGCCTGGGTGCAGCAGGCAGCTAACTACTTGCACTATTATAACAATCAGCTGCATTAAACCAGTATCCAGTAGCCATGCGCCATCAATAGGGGACTGTGATCATCTACTCCCCTCGCACTCTGCAGCATGCAGTGGGCAAACCCCTTGATGCAATCAATATGGGCGGACCCTGCAAAATCCATGTCAAATTTCATTTATTTTACGATTCTTTAGGTTCCCCGCAGCGACGGGGTTACAATGACCCCTGCAGCACATTGATCTAGGTGTTTATTTGCTTTTTTCTAGAGCTTTGTCAGTTTAGTTATTTGCACTTCACGGATCATCGTCCTTCTAACAAGAGTTGAATCATGAGGCTCCGGATCCAGTTACCTGCAGCCTTTCCGAGGAAGCCCAGCGCTGCGTACAAGGGAAAAGGTTATCCCTAATGATGAGCCAAGCAGCGCCGGCCAATCAGCAGCCACAGACTGCGACGACCTATTGGGCGACGGGGTGTCAGCATTGAGACTGATTGTGCGGCCAATCAGAAGACTCGGATGCGAGTGAGCTGGAGATGGGTATGCTCGCTGGGTACCGTTGCTGCCTGACAGAGCGTGGAGCACGCTGCCGATGATGATGCGCTTTTCTGGGAAGCCTTCTGTAGGGAAATCAGTTCAGTGCTACTGAGCTAAATGCTTGCAGATGTGGATTACATAAATCTCAATCTTATTTAAAGAGATTTTGCAATGAAACTAGCAATCAGAGGAAATACACCAGAAACCAGACTCCATCAGTTTCGATGAAGCAAAATGTGGATTCCTATATACAATAACAATACAATACAATAATATTTGTAAAGCGCTTTTCTCCCATAGGACTCAAATATATATGTGTCTTTAAAGCATATTAAAACTGCAGATCAAATGTGCCTTTTCTGATAGCGTAGTCATTAGAGTGCACGTGTATTAGATTTTTTAGGGGGTGAATTTAGTAACTCTGCAGATGAAAACCCGTGTTAAAGGACAACTGAAGTGAGGAATATGGATGTTGACATTTATTTTCTTGTAAACAATACAAGTTGCCTGGCAGTACTGCTAAATAGTATCTGAATCATCACACACCTGAAACAAGCATGCAGCAAATCCAGTCAGACTTCAGTCAGGGACATCTAATCTGCATGTTTGTCTGTCCATGGTTCGAAGTATTAGAGGCAGAGGCTAACCAATGCAGTCAGGCTATTTGCTTTGTTTAAAAGGAAATAAATATGGCAGCCTCCATATTCCTCTCACTTCAGTTGTGAATTTGTTGGCCTGAAGTGAGTGAGTTGAAGGTGATAAGAGCAGGCTTTTCTATCAGTGCTGCTTGGCTTGCTTGATTGTGTGTTCTACCTGTATGGAAGGAGTATTGACACAGACTGAACTCTACTGTATAAAGCTAGGTACACGCACACTGTCACCCACAGGGATTGGGACTCGATCCCTTGGGCGATAGTTTGAGATTGGAGTGCTGTAAGAAGGCATTGCCAGGGCCGGGACAAGGTCTATCACCAACAGAGGCTGAATTGCCCAAGTGCACCCCCCCTCTCCCCTTCATCGGCCACATCTCAGTTATTGTTCCTGTGATGATCGCTGCTGCAGCAGCTGTTGCTGGAAGTAGTAGTGCTGCAGCTCAGGCAGTTCTGATCTATTTCCATGCAAACTGCATAGCTTTGTCTGTCTTTCCCTGCTGTCAGCTTGTGACTGATTATCATTCGCCTGTGTGGGAATCTGCATGTCTGCTCCCATTGGATGACCTCAGTATAAAGATCTGCTTCCTGCAGGGTTTCCTTGGGTTTTCATAGCTTCAGCTTAAGCCTGTCTTGCTGTCGCTTTAGCCCCCGATCGTGTTTCTTGTTAAAGATACTTTGCTGGTCTTTGCATCATATATTGGTTCATTGCCAATATATATGCATACCAGCACGTTTATTATTTTCCTTGTATTTGTGTTACGTTGATATATCAGTGTTGCTGATATATACGTACACGAACTGTTTATTTCCTGTGTTCAGTTAGTCAGTTTTCCAGCACGTTTTGGTAGTTTGCGCGTACCGTGAACACCCGTGCTGAGCTAGTTATCCTGTTCCTGGTCCTGTTTGTGGATTGCGTTCATCTCTGCGAAGAGATAACGAATCCTTCTGAATCCTGTTCTGTTACTGTTTGTGGATTGCGTTCATCTCTGCGAAGAGATAGCGAATCCTTCTGAGTCCTGTTCCCTGTATTACTCCAGTCCTAGTCAGCGTTCCTGCTTATGTCATATATCGGTTCATTGCCGATATATACATATGTTAGTCAGAAGTTACAAATAGTTTCATTGATAGCTGTAATTGTAATACGCTAGGAAAACATACTTATTGTATATTTATCTGTGTTACGTTCATCTATCTTAATCCTGCTATTTTCTGACTGTCCTGTCCTGTCTTTGTGAGGCACGCCATCGCCGCAGCGCATTGGCTGCCTCATTCCAGTCTGTCTGGTTTTGGACGCTTGCTGTCGCTAAGTAGCCGCTAGCTAGCAAGCGTTCATTCTGTCTACCTGTCCTGATCTCCTCAGTTCTGGTTTATGCGCTCAGCGCTACTTTGCGCTGAGACGTTATAACGAAAGCATTGTTTGTGGCTGTCAGATCTGCACCGGCTCTGTGCGCCACAATCTCCTATTGGAGTCAGTCCTCCCCTCCACTATACTAGGGATAGCCTGTTTCGTTGTGCTAGTGTGTGTACCTCCTCCACGTCAGCTCATGCGTTGCATGCTGACTGTGGAGAATACACCACCAAGCCTTACATTATGAAAACCCCCTTACCAATCCCCATTGTGGGGGGGATTCCCAGAAAGTATGACACTGTTAATTATGGTTCCTGTTCCTTTAAGAAATTTGAAGAACTTAGCTCTGAAACAGAAAATGAGTTTTTCTCTGAATGTGCCAGGTTCCTGGCCAATCCCGATCTCCAAGCGACTCCTGTTTCAACCTGGGCACTCCAGCTAGTTTATATTTTGTTTAAAGGGCAATTGCTTCAGTGGGCATGTGATGTTCTCAATCATTCCGATTTGAATGAGAGACCACTGGAATTTCTAGCGTTTGTGATCCATAACTGGTTGCGCATAGATCCATTGCCTTTTCCTCTAAATGAACTCCTGGCAGCAGGCCAATCAGCTGCTCCTTCAATTGCTTGCAAGAATGAGCAGCAAGCAGAAAGTGTTACTGATAATTTTCCTGCAGCTTTGAATAAATCATCAATAACCGCAAGGTCAAAGGCAAAACGCAAACGTTCTAAAAAACGTGTCCAATCTGCAGAGTCGTTATCCTTAGCGACTGAGACCTATAATGAGATTCTGCCATTAACAGATAATGAAATGCAATTGTCTTTCAGGGGAGTTAAATGGACTTATGAAACTACTAATGAACTTTCATCACTGGCTAGGGAAAATAAAGATTTTTGTTTAAAAGAATTATCTGAGTATGATTATGAGGAGATATTACAGAGTATTGAACAAATCAACTTATTTGTGAAGCAAGGAAAGTTTGCATACACTACAGTTAAACACTTGCTACAGGTATTAGAGATTCTTAAGAATAAGGAATCTGCCAATCACCTGCTAATTAACCCAATATATGTCCCTGCCACAATCATATCTGCAAACTGTGATCTGCCTGTTAAGTATGCTTGGAATCCTCCATTTGAGAAAGGAGAGATGGAAGCTCTGGTCAATGAATGGAAGAATGATTCAAGTTCATTTTGTCAATTTTACAGTGCAAAAGGTGAATTAGTATTGAATGCATGCATTAAGTCTGCCTATAACCTAATAAAAACTGGTGTGTGTGGGTATGACTTTGTGGCTCCATTGATCGATGTGTGGAAAATGATTTTGGATGATTTTTATGCGATTCAATCAGTTGATACCAGGGAAGACACACTGTCAATTGGAGACTGTCCCACTTCTCCAGTTACTGAGTCCCTGCCATGTCTTGTGAATGTTCCTGTAACTCCACCCTGTACCATGGATAACTCAGTGTTACTTCCCAGTAAAACAGAAGCCACTGATACTTTCTTAACTTTGCCCTGCACAAATTTCTCAGCAGAGAATCCAGAGGTCCTGCTGACTTCTGAGTCCAGCCTAGCCAGTACTCATGAGTCTTTGTTCAGTGAAACAGACACCAGAAAAATCTTGCCTGTCTCTGCAAACACTTCTGCAGAAATTACCCGTGTTAATAAAGTTCAACTCCTGTCTGATCCAGCAGATGCCAATAGATGCACTACATCAGTTTCCGAGTTCCAGCAATCCTGTCCAGAAATCTCAGAACCCCAGCATCTGAATTTTCCAATTTTACAATTGAATGGTGATTCAGATGCGCAAACATTGTGTCTTGATCTTCCTGTTTCTACACCTCGCTCTAGTTTCGTGAATAGCTCAGAGCATCTGCTCTGTGAACCTGAAATCGCAGAACTATTACCTTGTTCAGAAAATGTTCCAATAAATTTGCCCTGTACCATGAATTGTGCTGTAGATCTCTCCAATGAAACTCAGGTCACAGAATCATTATGCTGTCCAGCAGGTGCTTCCATGGTTTTGCCCTGCAATATGGACTGTTCAGTGATCCTGTCCAGTGAAGCTGTGGTCGCAGAGTCTTATGCTTCACCCAGTACTTTGGATATTTCAAACCCTCTAGCAGAAGGGTCTGAGGCACTGCTTACCTCAGTTGGTGTTGCAGTAATATTCACTTGTCTAGCAGCTGTTTTGGAATTACAGTCTGCTCTGATAAAACTTGATGAATTTCTGCCCAGCAAAGCAGAAGCCATTGAAATATTGTCCTCGTCAGCAAGTGTGTCAGATACCTTGCCCTGTACACAGTCTGATTTAACCAATGTTGTTGAGTCCCTCTCCAGTGTTGTAACAGCCGAGGAACTCCAGCCCTGTCCTCTGCATGTTTCAGAAGTCTTGCCCTGTAACATGGATAATTCTGATTCTCTGGTCAAAATAACAGAAGTCTCAGAATTTCAGTCTGATTTAGTAAGCATTCCTGAAACCCTGCCTTGTATCCTGAAAGATTCTGGTTCTCTGGCCGCTGTGGCAGAGGTTCCAGAGTCCCCTTCCTGTCCAGGGAATTCCTCAGTTTTGCCTAGTCCAGTGGGGGCTGCTGCAATACTGACTTGTTCTGCAGCGCCTCATGAGCTCCAATCCAGTATATTAAATGAGTCTCTGTCCAGTCCAGAGGTAGTTGTGGAGTCCCTATCTGGTTCAGTGCATACATCAGAAGATTTGTCCTGTCTTGTTAGTGCCCCTGAATCTGATTTGTTACTGACTTTGCTGGAATCAGCGACATCTAAGTCTGATCCTGCATTCTCGTGTAAAAATCCAGTAGTTGCGAAGTCTAGTCATGATGATTTTTTTTTGGCCGGTCCTGGTTTTGGTCCCGTCTTGGCTGTCCCTGAGGCTCACAGTTCCTTGACGTGCCCAGAGGTTTCTCTTGTGCCAGTGTGCCCAGATGTTCTTGGTGTGCCAGAATGCCCAAGTGTGTCTAAGGTGTTAGCGTGCTCTGATGCTTCCTTAGTGGGAACATGTTCTGATGTTGCCAGTCTGCCTGCATGCCCAGAGATGGTTCTGTTCCCTGAAAGCCCTGATATTGATGTTTGTCCTTGTGGCCCTGACTCGGGAATTGCCCTAGGTTCCATAGGGGTTCTTGATAGTTCTCCATGTGAGCCTAAGGGGCGTTCTGACCTATGGGGATCTCTTTGGAGCTTCAAGGTGTTCTGGGAAGTCTCTGAGAAAACTTGTCCTGGTGCCTTGGACTGGTTCAACAGTGGGTTTTGTGTTGGTAAAGACAGTACCGGTGGGCATTGCAAAGGCTTTGGCGTTTCTGAACGGTTCCTGGAAGGCATTGGGTATCGCTCAGGGAATTTCGGAGGGCTTTCTTCTGGAAGTCATGGTTCTGATGGGTGTCACATTGGGGCTTGTAGTACTGATGGGCATGGTTCTGTAGGTTCTGGTTCTGATGGGTCCAGTCTTGTGGGGACTGATTCTGGAATTCGTTCTTGCCGGGCTGTCCCGGTCATCATGAATTATCAGTCGGACTGTTTTGTTGGGAATTTCAGTTTTGAAAAGCGTCTGGAATCCGCTTTTAAGGGCGGGGGTACTGTGATGATCGCTGCTGCAGCAGCTGTTGCTGGAAGTAGTAGTGCTGCAGCTCAGGCAGTTCTGATCTATTTCCATGCAAACTGCATAGCTTTGTCTGTCTTTCCCTGCTGTCAGCTTGTGACTGATTATCATTCGCCTGTGTGGGAATCTGCATGTCTGCTCCCATTGGATGACCTCAGTATAAAGATCTGCTTCCTGCAGGGTTTCCTTGGGTTTTCATAGCTTCAGCTTAAGCCTGTCTTGCTGTCGCTTTAGCCCCCGATCGTGTTTCTTGTTAAAGATACTTTGCTGGTCTTTGCATCATATATTGGTTCATTGCCAATATATATGCATACCAGCACGTTTATTATTTTCCTTGTATTTGTGTTACGTTGATATATCAGTGTTGCTGATATATACGTACACGAACTGTTTATTTCCCGTGTTCAGTTAGTCAGTTTTCCAGCACGTTTTGGTAGTTTGCGCGTACCGTGAACACCCGTGCTGAGCTAGTTATCCTGTTCCTGGTCCTGTTTGTGGATTGCGTTCATCTCTGCGAAGAGATAACGAATCCTTCTGAATCCTGTTCTGTTACTGTTTGTGGATTGCGTTCATCTCTGCGAAGAGATAGCGAATCCTTCTGAGTCCTGTTCCCTGTATTACTCCAGTCCTAGTCAGCGTTCCTGCTTATGTCATATATCGGTTCATTGCCGATATATACATATGTTAGTCAGAAGTTACAAATAGTTTCATTGATAGCTGTAATTGTAATACGCTAGGAAAACATACTTATTGTATATTTATCTGTGTTACGTTCATCTATCTTAATCCTGCTATTTTCTGACTGTCCTGTCTTTGTGAGGCACGCCATCGCCGCAGCGCATTGGCTGCCTCATTCCAGTCTGTCTGGTTTTGGACGCTTGCTGTCGCTAAGTAGCCGCTAGCTAGCAAGCGTTCATTCTGTCTACCTGTCCTGATCTCCTCAGTTCTGGTTTATGCGCTCAGCGCTACTTTGCGCTGAGACGTTATAACGAAAGCATTGTTTGTGGCTGTCAGATCTGCACCGGCTCTGTGCCCCACAATCTCCTATTGGAGTCAGTCCTCCCCTCCACTATACTAGGGATAGCCTGTTTCGTTGTGCTAGTGTGTGTACCTCCTCCACGTCAGCTCATGCGTTGCATGCTGACTGTGGAGAATACACCACCAAGCCTTACAGTTCCTCTTTACAGGCTGGTGTATATAGTGAGCTGCTCCACAGGACTGCATTTGGCACACATACAGTAATCATCACAGTACTAGAGATCACTTGAAGTCTTTTTTTTGCTATGAGTTTTAGGTAGCCAGGTATAGGTGTCCCTTGGTTAGGTAGCCAGGTACAGGTATAGGGGCCCCCAGTATCACTCCAGGTATAGGTTCCCCCAATATAGGAAGACAGGTATAAGTTGTAATGATCCGCTCAGCTGGCTGCACAGGCAGACAGCTGTTTGACCATTCCTTGCGTCTGTGGGAAGCAGGTCTCTGGATAATAGACCTGTCTTTGCTTTGCAAGCTTCAGACCTGCTCTGCTGCTGAGGAATTTGCATATACTGATTATACAAATTGCCTAGTCGCCTCCCTTGAAGGCTTGCATCATAAATACCATGTGATCCCACAATCCTTTGCTGGTCATTATGGTTTGTTACTGTTGAAACACTCCTGGAGTGTCAGCCTTGCTATTGTTTGCTAAAGATTATCTTAAGCTGGCCATACACTGGCCCGATTTGCCGCCGATTCGACAGCAGATTCGATAACTGGGATCGAATCTGCTGCCAATTGTTCGCGCTAAACGCACCCGCCGATCCGATTTCCTCCCGAAATCGGATCGGTCCGTCGATCGCGCGGTGCGGGTTTCTTCCGTTGATCGCTACGCTAGCGGCGGCCGATCCAATACAGATATACATTACCTGATTCTGGCTCCCGGGCACCTTCTCCGCATCTTCTCCGCGCTGCACCGCTCTTGCTTCCATCCCAGCGTACATTAACTTCCTGTGTCACTCCAGTGACCAGGAAGTTCAAATAGAGGGCGCTCTATTTGAACTTCCTGGTCACGGAGTGACACAGTGTACGCTGGGATGCGGTGCGGGGTGCAGCGCGGAGAAGAGGATCCGGAGCCAGCTTCAGGTAATGTATGCAGGCGGGTGGGGGGGGGGGGGGGGGGGGGGACAGGCGGCAGCAGCGCCTGTCACAGATTGTGATCGGTTCAGGCTGAAATCGATTCACAATCTGTTTGCAGTAAAGGCAGCCATACGTTCCCTCTCTGATCACATTCGATCAGATAGGGTTCTGTCAGCTGGTCGATCTAATGGCAAATCGACCAGTGTATGGCTACCTTAAGAGTATTCCTGGGGACTGCATTAGGCATCCCTCTAGTACAGTCAGGTTGTATTATTTGTATTGCCTGTTCTGTCTTCTGTTTGTCCTTGCGATTGCACTGTCGCCAGCGGTTGGCGATGGTGAATCGTTTGCTCCAGAACCTGGATCACACTTGCTCTGGCGGAAAGAGCAGTGGATCCTGCTAAGCTCTGTTTCTGTGCTTGGATCGCACTTGCTCTGGCGGAAAGAGCAGTGGATCCTACTAAGCTCTGTTTCTGTACTTGGATCACACTTGCTCTGGCGGAAAGAGCAGTGGATCCTGCTAAGCTCTGTTTCTGTGCTTGGATCACACTTGCTCTGGCGGAAAGAGCAGTGGATCCTACTAAGCTCTGTTTCTGTACTTGGATCACACTTGCTCTGGTGGAAAGAGCAGTGGATCCTGTTAAGCTCTGTTTCTGTACTTGGATCACACTTGCTCTGGCGGAAAGAGCAGTGGATCCTGCTAACTCTGTTTCCCTACTTGGTTCACACTCGCTCTGGCGGAAAGAGCAGTGGATCCTTCTTGTCCTGTCCCTGAACCTAGATCGCACTCGCTCTGTCAGAAGAGCGGTGGATCTTATCTGACCTATTCCTGTTTCTGTTCGTTTGTCTGTCTGGATTGCACTCGCTCTAGCGGTAGCAGCGGTGGTTCCTTTTGTAATCTGTCTGGGAGTGTAGGCCAGAGCTGCGGTTGCTGCTGGCTGCTTCTTCTCTCTGTCTTGTCTGATACGAACGCTTGCTGTAGGCTCGGTGGGGTAACCGTTAAGCAAGCGTTCACGTTTTCTGTTTCGTGTTTGTGTGGCGTTGGTTAGTTAGGGTGGCGTGCTTGTCTCTGTTGCGCTTATCGTGCGGAGACCGCGCCGTAAACGTGTTCGCTGTTGCGAATGAGTGCGGTGTTCGCGTTTAGTTAGCGTTTGTTATTTTCCTTATCTTCTCATTGTTGTTTGCTGTGCCTTTGCTACTCTCGTGCTCTGTCTTGCTCAGTCTTGTGTCACTTCTGGCAATCTCCTCTCTCGCGATTGCGTTCCTACTTTGTTTCTGCGGTTGTGTGTTCATCGTCACTGGATGGCGACTAGATTGGTGGACACACATACACCCTGTCGCTGTGCTCTCTCTCTTTAAGAGCTATATTGCCCTGCATTGCTTTCCCTCATACAATTCCTAGCTGGCATCTGTGGCTGTGCAGAGGATCTGTTCCTCTGCACTCCACGGCTCCATCTGCCGGCAGGAATTCCCTTTACAGGTGCATAGCACCTTTTGCTGGGTTCTCTCAGATTATACGCTTGTGGGGGATTTCCGCAGTGTCAGCACGCATCCTGTGCGCTGACCACGGAGAGAATTCCACAACCATTACAGTATGACCAGCCAAACCAAAATTCCCAGTGTAGAGGGAATTTCCGATTTGTACGAATTGGTCGAATATGGGTCCTGTATCTTTAAGAGGTTTAAGATACTGGACTCTGAAACCAGAGATGATTTCATATCAGAATGTTCCAAATTCTTGGCAAACCTGAATATGAGGCCACCAACATTTCCACTTGGAGTGTTCAGATTGCTTTCTGTGCAGCGTCAAAAGTAATATTAATATGTCCAATAAAGTTTCTCCTGTTGTTGTCGCAACTTCTTCTGCAGATGAATCTTTATCTCACCCTGTTCACACCTGTAAAGGCCCGTTGCCTAATGACAGTTGCTCCAGTGTTTCTGTCCTGAACGCCTTGCAGTCTGGCCCACAGATTGTGGAGGTTTGCGCTATGGAAGCGTCAGTTTCACAACCTAAAGCGATCTTGGATTCGCAAATTTTGCGTTCTGACTCCTCGGATTCGATATTGTTAGCCGAATCTAAGAGTGAGACAGCGCTTTGGTTTTGCAAATTTGATACTGGGGAATCTTTGCCTTGTCCAGAGAGGATCTCTGTGAGCCTGCCCTGTACCATGAATAAAGACATGATGTCCATTCACACTGACATTTGTGAGCCCCTTTCTTGCTCAGCAGATAGTACTGACTCTCCACCCTGTACTCTGGATGAGTCAATATTGCCTTGCATAAAATCTCCTGCAGTGAGCCTGGAGGCTCGTCTAGGTATTGCTACCATTCTCACCTGTTTTTCTGCCATTTTGGAATTACAGTCTAGTTTGACTGTTATGCAGAATTCTGTGTGCAGTGAGATTAGAGTTAGGGGGTCAGTGTGTGTTCCAGTAAATATTCCTGTGCATCCTGTTCATGAAGATAAAATTCAGTCTCAGCGGATTGTAGAACCATCCCTGGGACATTTGCTCGGTCCGCAAAAAGTATTTGATGTTGTGCCCTGTAACATGGATAGTTCAGAATCCTTGATTTCTTTGTCAGAAAACTTGGGAAACAACACTCCTGAGTTTTTGTTTGATGTTCTGGAGGTCTCCGAGTTGCTCCCAAAGGGTGCAGAACTTTTAGGAGGTGCCTCCTGTCTCGCAGGGCCATCTGAAGTGTTGCCCACTTCAGTCGGCATCGCTGCTATATTGACTACTTTTGCAGCTCTTGGGAGCTTCAGTCATGATGAGCAGGGTCGGACTGGGACACCAAGGGCCCACCAAGGAAGTTTCAGCCTGGGGCCCGCCCCCCTCTCCTCCACTCCGCCCCCATTTTGGGCTCACATACACATGTACTCTAGAAATTTTGCATGACTTTATGGTAGGGAATAGATTTTGAGCAATTCTGAGGACAGTCTCCAATAGGGATATGTCTAAATGCGGCGCGCGCAGCGAAACTAAATGGGTGTCACCACGCACTGGAACATCGGCGTGGTCATGATGAGTCATGGGCAGACTTAAAGAGAACCCGAGGTGGGAATTACTTTTACTATTGGGGCACAGAGGCTGGTTGTGCGCACTAAGACCAGCCTCTGTTGCCCCATCGTGTGCCTCCATGTCCCCCCTGCTCGCCGCTATACCCCCCGCATTGCTGGCTGTGTCGCCAGCTCAATGTTTACCTTGCGCTGTCAGTCAGCGCCGCTCCCCCGCCTCCTCCGCATCGGCGCCACCCGCCGCGTCACTTCCCTCCTATCAGCGGGAGGGAAGGGACACGGGCGGGTGCGCCGATGCGGAGGAGGCAGGGGAGCAGCGCTGACTGACAGCGCAAGGTAAACATTGAGCTGGCGACACGCTGCGTGTCGCCAGCAATGCGGGGGGTATAGCAGCGAGCAGGGGAGACATGGAGACACACGATGGGGCAACAGAGGCTGGTCTTAGTGCGCACAACCAGCCTCTGTGCCCCAATAGTAAAAGTAATTCCCACCTCGGGTTCTCTTTAAAAAAAAAAATACAAAACACAAAATAAGTAGCGGTGTTATTCACAGAGATTAGGTCTGACCAGATACATTTTAGATAAAATATTCAAGTAGTTACATGCCTCATGATAATTCATAAAGTAGTCAAATGGCAGCAGATACCTCCACAAAATGCAATCAGGTTGCCGACAGATGCCCCCACAAAATGCAATCATGTTGACGGCAGATGCCCCCACAAAATGCAATTAGGTTGGCGGCAGATACCCCCACAAAATGCAATCAGGTTGG
Source organism: Hyperolius riggenbachi (assembly GCF_040937935.1). Classification (NCBI taxonomy): domain Eukaryota; kingdom Metazoa; phylum Chordata; class Amphibia; order Anura; family Hyperoliidae; genus Hyperolius; species Hyperolius riggenbachi. The sequence continues at coordinate 235,687,129 of NC_090651.1, read as the reverse complement.
CTGCAGATACTCCCACAAAATGCAATCAGGTTGGCTGCAGATACCCCCACAAAATGCAATCAGGTTGGCTGCAGATACCCCCACACAATGCAATCAGGTTGGCTGCAGGTACCCCCACAAAATGCAATCAGGTTGGCTGCAGATACCCCTACACAATGCAATCAGGTTGGCTGCAGATACCCCCACAAAATGCAATCAGGTTGGCTGCAGATACCCCCACACAATGCAATCAGGTTGGCTGCAGATACCCCCACACAATGCAATCAGGTTGGTGGCAGATACCCCCACAAAATGCAATCAGGTTGGCTGCAGATACCCCCACACAATGCAATCAGGTTGGCTGCAGATACCCCCACAAAATGTAATCAGGTTGACGGCAAATACCCCCACAAAATGCAATCAGGTTGGCTGCAGATACCCCCACACAATGCAATCAGGTTGGTGGCAGATACCCCCACAAAATGCAATCAGGTTGGCTGCAGATACCCCCACAAAATGCAAACAGGTTGGCTGCAGATACCACCACAAAATGCAAACAGGTTGGCTGCAGATATCCCCACAAAATGCAATCAGGTTGGCTGCAGATACCCCCACACAATGCAATCAGGTTGGCTGGAAGATACCCCTACAAAATTCAATCAGGTTGGCTGCAGATACTCCCACACAATGCAATCAGGTTGGTGGCAGATACCCCCACAAAATGCAATCAGGTTGGCTGCAGATACCCCCACAAAATGCAAACAGGTTGGCTGCAGATACCCCCACAAAATGCAAACACGTTGGCTGCAGATACCCCCACAAAATGCAATCAGGTTGGCTGCAGATACCCCCACACAATGCAATCAGGTTGGCTGCAGATACCCCCACAAAATGCAATCAGGTTGGCTGCAGATACCCCCACACAATGCAATCAGGTTGGTGGCAGATACCCCCACAAAATTCAAGTCCCCCCCAGCTTGAAAGGGGCGGCAGTGGGCACAGATCAGCGGGGAAGCCTCCCCCCATCCCTCACCTAGGGGCCCCCCCTTCTGCACACCCCCCTCCTCCAGAAGTGCAGCCAGCAGCGAGCGGAGAATAGCTTAACGAGCTTCAGATGATGCTAGTTCCGCTCCGCATGCCGCTGCCCTGCTGGTCTCTGTCTCCTGTAGTGACGCTGTCCAATCACGCTCTCGCAGGAAGTACTGCGAGAGTGTGATTGGACAGCGTCACTGTAGGAGACAGAGACCAGTAGGGCAGCAGCGGCATGCGGAGCGGAGTAGAGCTAGCATCATCTGAAGCTCTGTAGCTATTCTCGCTCGCTGCTGGCTGCACTTCTGGAGGAGGGGGGTGCGCGGAAGGAGAGGGCCCTAGGTGAGGGAGGGGGGGGGGGAGGCTTCCCCCCCTCCCCGCCGCTCTGTGCCCAATTTCCCCCCTTCCAAGCTGTGCACCTCTGCCTCTCAGCTCTGGGGTCCCCAGGAGGCGGGGCAGTCGGAGCCCACCGATGGGACCATCGGTGGTTAGGTGGCTCAGTCCGAGCCTGATCATGAGAGTTGGTTGGATACCAGTACAGTCACGGAAATTTCTAAGTCTGAGTCCAAGACTTCTTTTGTAAGTCCAGTACTTGTGACCACTACTCGTGATGATTCTCTGCCCGGTTTTGGTTTTGATCTTGTCGTGACGGACTCTGAGGTTGGGAGTTCCTCGACGTGTCCTGAGGTTTCTCTTGTGCTAGTGTACCCCGATGTGCTCTGTGACCCAGAAAGCCCAAGTGTGTCTCGGTTGCCAGCATGCTCAGATGCTTCCTCAGTGGAGACATGTTCTGATATTGCCTGCCTGCCTGCTTGCATGCCCAGAAGTGGTCCATGAAAGCCAGTGGCGTAGCTAAGGAGCTGTGGGCCCCGATGCAAGTTTTACAATGGGGCCCCCCCAAGCACTATATACATAACAATTGATACGGAACACCAAAACCTCCCAATGGCAACTACAGTGTCAGAGGTGCAAGAAGGGGATGGGGAGCTGTTTGTTAATGATCCCTACTATTCAAAGTATCTATAGACGTGATTCTTATGAGCACAGGAGGAATAGAGAGCTAATACTGTAATTGAGGGAGGGCCCTTCGGGGCCCCTTTGGCCCAAGGGCCCCGATGCGGTGGCTACCTCTGCACCCCCTATTGCTACGCCCCTGATGAAAGCCCTGATCTTGATACTTGTCCTGGTAATCCTGAATCCGGAATTGTCATTGGTTCCATAGGGGTTCTTGGTAGTTCTCCATGTGAGCCTGGTGATCGTTCTGCCCTCTTGGGATCTCTGCGGAGCTTCAAAGTGTTCTGGGAGATTCTGGGAGAAATATTTACTGGTACCCTGGAATGAGATCAACAGTGGTTTCTATGTGGAAAGGGATAATTCCAATAGGTATTGTGGCAGGTTTGGTATTTTTGGACGGTCCCTGGAAGGTGGCGGGCATGGCTCAGAGGGTGTCGATGGGTGCTTCTCTGGCATTCACAGTTCCGATGGGTGTTACGCTGAGACTTGTAGTACTGATGGGCATGTTTCGATGGCTTCTGCTTCCGATGAGGTAGCTTTCGGCAGGATTGACTCTGGAAGTGGGCCTAGTCGGGCTGTCCCGACCTTCATGAGTCTTCAGTCAGAGTTTTTTGCTAAGGTCAGTTTTGAGAGACGTCTGGGTGCCGTCTCTAGACGGGGGAGGGGGGTGGAACTGTAATGATCCGCTCAGCTGGCTGCACAGGCAGACAGCTGTTTGACCATTCCTTGAGTCTGTGGGATGCAGGTCTCTGGATAATAGACCTGTCTTTGCTTTGCAAGCTTCAGACCTGCTCTGCTGCTGAGGAATTTGCATATACTGATTATGCAAATTGCCTAGTCGACTCCCTTGAAGGCTTGCAGCATAAATACCATGTGATCCCACAATCCTTTGCTTATCATGGTTTGTTACTGTTGAAACACTCCTGGAGTGTCAGCCTTGCTATTGTTTGCTAAAGGTTATCTTAGAGTATTCCTGGGGACTGCATTAGGCATCCCTCTAGTACAGTCAGGTTGTATTATTTGTATTGCCTGTTCTGTCTTCTGTTCGTCCTTGCGATTGCACTGTCGCCAGCGGTTGGCGATGGTGAATCGTTTGCTCCAGAACCTGGATCACACTTGCTCTGGCGGAAAGAGCATTGGATCCTGTAAAGCTCTGTTTCTGTGCTTGGATCACACTTGCTCTGGCGGAAAGAGCACTGGATCCTACTAAGCTCTGTTTCTGTACTTGGATCACACTTGCTCTGGCGGAAAGAGCAGTGGATCCTGTTAAGCTCTGTTTCTGTGCTTGGATCACACTTGCTCTGGCGGAAAGAGCAGTGGATCCTGCTAAGCTCTGTTTCTGTACTTGGATCACACTTGCTCTGGCGGAAAGAGCAGTGGATCCTGTTAAGCTCTGTTTCCCTACTTGGTTCACACTCGCTCTGGCGGAAAGAGCAGTGGATCCTTCTTGTCCTGTCCCTGAACCTAGATCGCACTCGCTCTGTCGGAAGAGCGGTGGATCTTATCTGACCTATTCCTGTTTCTGTTCGTTTGTCTGTCTGGATCGCACTCGCTCTAGCGGTAGCAGCGGTGGTTCCTTTTGTACTCTGTCTGGGAGTGTAGGCCAGAGCTGCGGTTGCTGCTGGCTGCTCCTTCTCTCTGTCTTGTCTGATACGATCGCTTGCTGTAGGCTCGGTGGGGTAACTGTTAAGCTAGCGTTCGCGTTTTCTGTTTCGTGTTTGTGTGGCATTGGTTAGTTAGGGTGGCGTGCTTGTCTCTGTTGCGCTTATCGTGCGGAGACCGCGCCGTAAACGCGTTCGCTGTTGCAAATGAGTGCAGTGTTCGCGTTTAGTTAGCGTTTGATATTTTCCTTATCTTCTCATTGTTGTTTGCTGTGCCTTTGCTACTCTCGTGCTCTGTCTTGCTCAGTCTTGTGTCACTTCTGGCAATCGCCTCTCTCGCGATTGCGTTCCTACTTTGTTTCTGCGGTTGTGTGTTCATCGTCGCTGGATGGCGACTAGATTGGTGGACACACATACACCCTGTCGCTGTGCTCTCTCTCTTTAAGGGCTATCTTGCCCTGCATTGCTTTCCCTCGTACAATTCCTAGCTGGCATCTGTGGCTGTGCAGAGGATCTGTTCCTCTGCACTCCACAGCTCCATCTGCCGGCAGGATTTCCCCTCTACAGGTGCATTGCACCTTTTGCTGGGTTCTCTCAGATTATACGCTTGTGGAGGATTTCCGCAGTGTCAGCGCAGGGCCGGTTTAAGCAACAATGGGGCCCCAGGGCAAAATAAGCCTGGGGGGCCCCCCCAACATATACCCCGGAACAAAAATCGGCATTAGGGAACCTTTTTTGCAGATGGTATAGTCAGGGTGTGAAGTCCCAATCGGTCGGAGCTCCACATTTTGGCTATCCCAGCCTGCATGGGGGACAAGGGGTTAAAAAGTTTCAGGAGGGGGGACCCCACATGATTTAAAAAAAAATAAAAAAATCCCACACTCTAAACATAAAAAAAAATTTTTTTTGGGAAAATAGGAAAAAATGCCAGGGATCTTCATACAGCCATATTGCGGCTGTATAGCGATCCCTGGCCAAAGCGCTGCGGCTGCGTATGGACCCCCTGGAAACACCGTCAGGAAGTTTATTGCTCTTTCTTTTGATGCATGTAAAATTACACTACCGTTAGGTTTGCTACTAAAAGTGACATTTACCGCATTTAAAAGTATACTTTTTTCCTTCGAAACTTTAAAATCGATTTTCTCAAAAACTATAAGGTCTTTTTAAAAAATTGTTTTTTCCTCTTATTCCTAATGATCTCCTTAACATATCCTGCAAATTTAGGGTTTCTAGCATTTAAGGTGGATTTGGTATTAACCATTAAAGTCGGCAGGTTTTTAAATGTGTATTTTTTTTCCTTTGAAACTTTAAAATCGATTTTCTCAAAAACTATAAGGCCGATTTGAAAAAAATTTTTTTCCTCTTGTAGCTACTGGGGGCCCCTACAAGCTCTGCGGCCCTGGGGCAGCTGCCTCCTTTGCCTTAATGGTAGCGCCGGCCCTGTGTCAGCGCGCATCCTGTGCGCTGATCACGGAGAAAATTCCACAACCGTTACATTAGTTCCCCCAGATTTCATTAAGATACTTGATATCCTCTTACATCTTCAAAACATACTGGTACAAAACCATATAAGTCAACTGGTTTCCCCCAAACAATTCTATAGTGAAAATATTAGTCTATGACTATGGCAGGGATTAGATAGTGAGCTCCTCTGAGGACAGTCAGTGACATGACTATGTACTCTGTACAGTGCTGCAGAAGATGTAAGGGCTATATAAATACATAATAATACAAATATGTTAGGACATTACACTATGACTTTGGCAGGGATTAGATAGTGAGCTCCTCTGAGGACAGTCAGTGACATGACTATGTATTCTGTAATGTGCTGCAGAAGATGTCAGTGCTATATAAATACATAATAATAATATGTTAGGACATTAGACTATGACTATGGCAGGGATTAGATAGTGAGCGCCTCTGAGGACAGTCAGTGACATAACTATGTACCCTGTAAAGTGCTGCAGAAGATGTCAGTGCTATATAAATACATAATATTAATATGGTAGGACATTAGACTATAAGTATGGTAGGATTAGATTGTGAGCTCCTCTGAGGACAGTCAGTGACATGACTGTGTACTCTGTAATGTGCTGCAGAAGATGTCAGTGATTTAAAAATACATAATAATAATATGGTAGAAGATTAGATTATGACTATGGCAGAGAATAGAAAGTGAGCTCATCAGAGGACTGTCACTCAGTGACACGACTATGTACTTTGTAAAGTGGTGCGAGTGATGGATGCGACAAAACCCCTGGTGCTGTTCCCCCAAATGTATAAATGTGCCCCCATGTGTGCATTTATACATTACCTGTCCTGTGTTGTTTATACCACACGGTGCCCATCCGTCTTCAGCTTTTTCTGTTCCATTTGTGGCTCACATGCCACCAGCATATAGTGTGTGACGCATGTGTGATGTCACGTGTGCTAAATGCCAGCGGCGTGTGAAGCGCAAACGGAGGAGCGGAAGACGTATGCAGGGTCGTGCAGAGGGTCCTTAAGTGGGGGGTGCTCAAATTTAAAAAAAAGGGGCCTGGCAATGCCTTCTCCCGCATGCCCCCCCCCCCCCCCTCCTCGTTTCTGGCTAGGGGGGTATTGATTGTCATGCTGCTGAATACAGATGATGGGTGCTATGTGGGTTCTGGGTGTAAGTACTGAGTGTCATGTGGGTTCTGGCTATGGTTGGGTATCGAGTGTCATGCGGGTGTTGATTGCAAGAACTTAGTGCCATGTAAGATCTGGGTGCATGTACTGGATGTCATGTGGGTGCTGGGTGCAGGTACCGGGTGTGACATGGGTGCGAATACTTGGCGCCATGCCTGTACTGGGTGCTGGCTATGGGTGGGCTTTGGGCATCACATGGGTTTTGAATGCAGGTACTTTGGGTGCGGTTACGGGTTAAGTGGATACTTGGTGCAGATAGTGGGTGCCATGTGGAAGCTGTGTGCAGGTGTGAGTACTGGGTGCAATTTTAGGCCTGGGTGCAGATACTTGGTGTCATGTGAGAGTGAGTACTGGGTGCCAGCTATGAGGGGAAGTGGTGGCTGATGGGAAAAGTAGAGGTCAATGTGGGTGCTGCAGGAAGGGGCAGGGTCATGTAGAGAATCCTCAAGGGTGTGGTGCTCAAATTTGAAATCGATAAATCGTGCTAAATAGTGTATGTAATACCCCCTCTCCATAAAGCATAAGGCAGTCTTATCCCCCCCCCACACACACACACACAAACACCTTTATAGCAGTATCAGGCAGACTGGGTGTCTCCTTCCAACTCTTTTGGCACAGTGGAGCCCACTGTAGGCACAGGCTCCAGGCACAGACTCACCTTTCATTACTGGGACCTCTGTCCCTCTTGATCAGCACCCAAGCCTCTTTTTAGGCAAAGAAGTGGTTACCAATATGCAGTGGTTGCTAAGCATTAGTAGATGCAAAACTGCAGTGAGTGCCAAGGTGCAGTGGGTGCACAGATGCAGTGGGTGGTAAGATGCAAAGGTTCACTTTGTGCTAAGTTGCAGTGGGTGCCAACGTAAAGTCTGTGTCAAGCTGCTTTGGGTACCAAGGTCCAGTTTGTATTGGGTGTTTATTTGCAGTGGGTGCTATGCATTATTGGGTGCTGAATGAGTAGCAGATGGTGATAAACAATAGTGGGTGCCATGTGAGTGCTAATTGGTACAGGGAGCCTTGTTAGTGTTGGACATGAGTGAGTAGGGAGTGCCATGCGTGGTCTGGATGTGTGCCATGGGAGAGTACTGTGTCTCATATGGGTTCGGACCAAGGATGGGTACTGGGTGCTATTTGGGTGCTGGCCATAGACGGGTACTAGCAGGGCCGGATTTGTACTTTTTACCGCCCAAGGCCCACTGTCACCAGCCGCCCCCCTGACCAATAGGAGGTCCACGCCCCCCCTCCTTTCCCCCAACTTACATACACTTTTTCTCAAAACATATAATCTTAGGGTCCTGACACACCAAAAAGTGTTTTGCTGTTTTTTTTTTTTCTTCAAAAAATGCTTGTATTGACTTACATTAAAACTGCAGCAAAATAGCCGAGATCGCGATTTTTCAAAAAATCCTGATCGCTGCAATTTAGCCACGATTTTACCGCATTTTCAATGCAAATTTTATGGAAGCATTTTTAAAAAACAACTACCTGCAAAAACGTTTTTTGGTGTGTCAGGGCCCCTAAAGTGAAGAACCTGAAGCAAAAATAAAAATTAGCTTAGATACTTACTATAGTAGATCCTCCTGGTGCCCACTGTTCCAGTTTTGGGACCCTCTGAGCATGTTCAGACCTCACCACTGCTGCTCGGGACCCTCTTCTTCTTTGAGGCCGCATTTCCATCTGTGTTCAAGCACAATTGTACTGGGCATGCGCAAGTATGAGCCGCAAATTTCCAGTAGCACAAAGCCACTTGTATATGGCTTTTTCTTTGTGCACGAGCTGCTTCGTGTTATTGGACTGGGCCAGTACGGTTGTGCTTGTACACAGATAAGAGCACAGCCACAAGGAACAAGTGGGTCCCAGGCAGCAGTATGGGTACCCAGAAGACCACTTTCCCCAGTATAGGTAACCATTCCCCCCCTTAGCAGTATAAGTAGCCAGAAGAACCCCCTCTCACCCCTTATGTAGGAGGACAGAGGCACCAGTACTGGAAGCCACAGTATGGATTAAATGGCCAGGATGGAGAGGGGGTATACTAGAGAAGAACACATGGATGGGACCGTGCATACGCAGTAGGTGCGCCTGCAGTCCCAGTCGCCAAACTTATGGAGCTACCAGTGGGAAACCGGAGGGGGCCCAGAGAATGCCTTGGGACCTCTCAGGGACTATGGGGGGCTAGAAGGGGATAAGTAAAAGTACAGTTTTGTTTGTTTTTAAAATTAAGTAAAACCACCACACAATTCTAGAAAACGTAAAGTAAACAAAACACGATTGACACATTCCTGAGGCTTCCTCCAGCGCCCTCCTCTCCCCCTATAGTGTTTCTGGCCCCTCAGTTCCTTTAGACTCATTCTCCATCTGCTGTTGCTCCACTTAAAAAGCTGCGATTGGCCACAGTCGCAGCTATGGTGCATGTAATGTACTTGATCATGCTTCCGATAAGCTAGGCAAGGCAGTCACGGCCCAGAACGTTCTTCACGTGTGGTTTGGAAAGAATCAGAACCGCGCATGCACAGCATGTTACTGGCTGGGGACGCTGGGCACAGCCGCTGAGGAGCATGATTGAGGAGGCATTGCGCACACAGGACATTACATGCACCAAGCTGCGACTCAGGCCAATTGCAACTTTTTAAGAGGGGTACCAGTTATATAATAGAGTCCAAAGGAACTGAGAGGCAAGAACACTATGGGGGGCAAGAAGAAGCCCCAGGTATGTAAATCATGTTTGTGTTGCTGTTTTTAGGTCTCATTTTAAACCTGATGAGTTCAGCACAAGCACAGAGAGAGTTAATCTTTATCAACTTACACTTCCCGGGTCCCCTCCTCCACTGAATCATAAATGTCCTCTCACAGCTGGATGCGAGGCCAGGACCTTTTCACTTTTCACTATCACATCGTGCCTGAACGCTAAGCTGACCTCCTCTCGGTGCCTGAACGCTAAGCTGACCTCCTCTCGCTGGCCGGGACACAGACACAAGCACGGGAGAGGCAGCGGGGGTGGGGCAGCTTAACACTCCTCTATAGAGAATGACAGCGAGCAGGGATGCAGTGATACAGCCACTGCTCCTCTCCTGTCATATTAGCAAAGCTGCCCGCTCTTTGCCCTGTCTGTAGCTGCCGCTGCTGTACACCGACATGCTTCTGTGTGTGCAGAGCAGAGCAGGGGAGGGGGCGGGAGCGGCTGCTACTGACCAGCAATGTTATCCCTCATCTCCGTGGAACAGTGTGGTCGGCTTTGGGGACACACACACGAGTTTGACTGCCTGGTTGGAACCCGCCCCTTCCTTGGCTCCGCCCTAGTCACGGGCCTCCCAGGCCTTTCCACAAATCCGGCCCTGGGTACTAGGTGCATATAATGACTTTGGAACTTGGTGACGCGTGAGTACTGTGCCATGTGGGTGTTGATTATGGGGGTATGTGGGTCTTTGGTGCAAATACTGAGTGCCAAGTGGGTACTGGGAGTGAGTACATGGTGACATATGGGTGATGGGTGCTGGCTAGTGGGATATTTGTTGTCATGTGGGTGCTAAAGGCAGATGCTGGGTGCCATGTGGGTTCTGGGTGCTGGCACAGGGTGTCATGTGGATTCTGGCTGTATGGGTGTGTATCAACCATTATGTACGTGTTGATTGCAGGTACTCAGTCCCTTTTGAGTTCTGGGTGCAAGTACTGGATGTCATATGTGAGTGCTTGTTGTGGGTGCTGGGCACCAAGTGGAGGCTTAGTGCAACTGGAACTACTGCAGATGAAACATGTGGGTGTTGGGTGCAGGTAGTGGGTATCACATAGGTGCAAATACTTGGTGCCATGCCGGCACTGGGTGCTAGCTCTGGGTGGGTGTTGTGTGTCACGTGGGTTCGGAGTGCAGGTACATCGGGTGCTAGTACTGGTTATGTGAGTAGGTGCCATGTGGAGGCTGTGTGCAGGTGTGAGTAGTGAGTGATATTTTAGAGCTGGGTGCAAGTACTGTGCCATGTAGGTGTGAGTACTGGGTGCCGGCTATAGGGTGAAGGGGTGCAGGTATTGGGTGTCATGTGGCTGTTTGATGCAAGTACTAAGTGCCATATTGAGGACAGATGTGAGTATTGGGTGCAGGGTGCTTGGTGCAAGTACTGGGTGCTTGCTATAGTGGGGGTTACTGGTTGAGTGTAATGTGGATGCTGAATATCGGTGGGATTGCTGTGGGTCCAGGGGGTGGGAGGTCACTGTGGGTACTGCTATGAATGGCATAGTTGCTGCTAGGGGAGGTCGAGGTCAGTGTGGTTGATGGGGGAAGGGTAGGTCACTGTGGGTGCTGGGGGGAGAAGTAACTGTGGTTGCTGTGGAAAGTATAGGTCAGTATGGGTGCTGGAGGAAAGTGAGGTCACTGTGGGTCCTTTGGGGGAGATCACTGTGGGTCTCAGGAGGTAGAGGTCATTGTGGGTGCTGCTATGAATGGCATAATTGCTGCTAAGGGAGGTAGAGGTCAGTGTGGGTGCTGGGGGAAGGGTAGGCCACTGTGGGTGCTGGAAGAAGTCAGTGTGGTTACTGGAGGAGGAAGTGGATGCTGGGTGTTGGTAGAAGCAACTGTGGGCGCTGGCAATGGGAGAGGTCACTGTAGGTGGTGCTTTTGGGATGGGAGGTCCCTGTGGGTGCTTCAGGGGACAGGAGGGTAGCCACTGGGGGAGGGAAAAATCACTGGGGGTGCTGGGGGAGGGAGAGGTCAGTGTGGGTGCTGGGGGAGACAGGATCCCTGCTAGTGCAGGGGAGGGAGAGGTCACAGTGTTTGCTAGGTGGAGGGAGAGGTCACTGTGGGTGCTGGGGGAGGGAGAGGTCACTATGGGTCCTAGGTGGAGGGAGAGATCACTGTGGGTGCTAGATGGAGGGAGAGGTCACTGTGGGTGCTGGGTAAGAGAGCGGTCACTGTGGGAGCTAGGTGGAGGGAGAGGTCTCTGTGGGTGCTAGGTGGAGGGAGAGGTCACTGTGGGTGCTGGGGGAGGGAGAGGTCCCTGTGGGTACTGGGTAGGGAGAGGTCAGTATGGGTCCTAGGTGGAGGAAGAGGTCACTGTGAGTGCTAGGGGAGGGAGTGGTCACTGGGTACTAGGTGGAGGGAGAGGTCACTATGGTTGCTGGGGGAGGTAGAGGTCAGTATGCCACACTAGGATTCCTGTCGGGGCTTCTTCACTTGAAAGTGTCCCTGGCGAGGGCGGAGCTTCCCGCAGGTGGGCGGGGCCTATCGCTGTCGGGGGCGGGGCTTATTTTGCACGCGAGAGGGGCCTTTTTTTGAAGATTTTAAAAAGGGGGGTGCCTGGGCACCCAGAGCACCCCCCTGTGCACGTGCCTGGACGTATGGGCACAGCACAGTGGGCAACACAGGACTGGTTATGTATAAATACACACTGGGGGCACATTTATACACTAGGGGGTGGCGGCGGATGCAGCAGAAGCAGGGGATTCGTCTGATTCCCAAGAGATGTCATGCTAAAATCGATGGGGAATCGGTCTGAGGTGTATGGGCACCTGACAGATCTCTCTCTAATCAGATTGTATTAGAGAAAGATTGGTCTCTTGGTGAAATCTGCCCATCTCATCTCTGGATGCCTTTACTCTAGCATGGTAGCATTAGGACACTGCAGTGTCATTTCTGTAAGTCCAGGTCCTAATCAGTACTGGGAGTGAAGCACAGAAGTAGGGAGAAGCACAGAAGGCTGAATGGCTTTACAGCCTGTCTCCCTCTCTTCCAGAGTACAGGTTCAGGATGGAGGAAGGGCGCAGGGCTTCTCTCTCACATACACACACACACACACACACACACACACCACAAATACCTTTTGCCTTCCGTGTTAGAATTCCATTTTCCATCAGCCAGCCATGCTTGACTGGGCGGCTTCCTGGGGGAGCAGCTGGATGACATCACTGACAAAAGTCAGCTAAGAAGAGTTAAAAAAAACAAACAAGGAACTGTCTACCAATCTTACTGTCTAAACTATGTATGACTCCTTATTAGTGTAACAGCCGGCGGGGATACCCCCCGCCTCGTTGTTACACACAGGTCCTTCGGCCGCAAACAGGGCACGCATTACGCTTGCGCGCGCCCGGCGGCAGGACCTTTATGCAGCTAGACGGAGTTTTGGAGGGCCTTTTGCCGTAGTTTGGGTATGAACCTGTCCTTTTCATCTGGGTATCACCCACAGACCAACGGGCAGCCTGAAAGGGTTAATCAGGCACTGGAACAATTCCTTAGATGCTATGTGGCAGATGCGCAAACTGAATGGGTTAAGTTTTTACCCTTTGCAGAATTTGTACACAACAACCTGAAAAGCTCTTCAATGGGCTTGTCCCCTTTTCAGGTTGTGTCAGGAAGGTCTCCTAAATTTTCCCCATTGCCGGTGTGTTCCTCGCCCTTCCCAGCCCTGGAAGATTGGCAGAAGGTTTTGAAGGAACTTTGGGGACAAGTGAAGAAAAATTTAGGAGTAGCCTTCCGGGATCAGAAGAAACAGGCCGACAAGAGACGGTCTGTTGAGTGGCACTTTGCTCCTGGAGACATGGTGTGGGTGTCGACGAGACATTTGGCACTCAGACAACCGTCCACCAAGTTGGGTCCCAGGTTCATAGGGCCCTATCCGGTGGCCAAAGAGATCAATGATGTCTCTTATGTGATCGATCTCCCAGCCAGCATGAGAAGTGGGAGATCATTCCATGTCTCTGTATTGAAGCCAGCAGTGTATGTGGATTCCTCCCCCCCCCCCCCCCCCCCAGTGGTAGTAGAGAGCCAGACAGAGTACGAGGTTGGGAACATTTTGGATTCCCGGCTGGTACAGAATTCTGTGCAGTATCTGGTCCATTGGAAGGGGTATGGTGTGGAGGACAGATCTTGGGTACCAGAGGATTGCATGCATGCTGAGAAATTAAGGAAGAAGTTTCATCAGTTACATCCTGAGAAACCATGTAGGAGGTGTCAGTAGTCCACTCCTCAGGGGGGGTACTGTAACAGCCGGTGGGGAGACCGCCGCGGAGGAGAGCGGCATGGACGCCGTCTCCACGTGTCAGTCGGCGGCGGTCCCCTCCTCGCTGTTACACACAGGTCCTTCGGCCGCAAACAGGGCACGCATTACGCGTGTGCGCGCGCCTGGCGGCAGAACCTTTATGCAGCTAGACGGGGAGTCAGCTGACTTGCCGGTCAGCTGACTCCAACTAGCTGTTGGATTGGCTGGGTGGCGCTGCAGATGCGCTCCCAGCATATAAGGAGCTAGTGATCAGTTACTCCTCGTCTGCTGTCGTGAATACATCAGTGTTAACGCTCAGACCTTAGTCTAGTCCCTAGGTGTTGATACCAAGGACGTCACACCTTAGTTTAGGATTGTATTGTATATTTACCTGTGTTTTGACTCTGGCTATCCCTGACTACTCTCTACTCTAATCGATCTTGTACCTCTGCCTATCTGATTCAAGTTGCCGACCCTGCCTGTTTACCGACTCTGAATCAGTTCCTGTACTGCTGCCGTCTCTCTGTTGCCAAACCTCTGCTGAAGTGTCCGGAGTCCACTCCTCAAGGGGGGGTACTGTAACAGCCGGCGAGGATACCGCCGTGGCGGAGAGCGGCATGGACGCCGTCTCCACGTGTCAGCCGGTGGCGGTCCCCGCCTCGCTGTTACACACAGGTCCTTTGGCCGCAAACAGGGCACGCATTACGTGTGCGCGCGCCCAGCGGCAGGACCTTTGTGCAGCTAGACGGGGAGTCAGCTGACTTTCCGGTCAGCTGACTCCAACTAGCTGTTGGATTGGCTGGGTGGCGCTGCAGATGCTCTCCCAGCATATAAGGAGCTAGTGATCAGTTGCTCCTCGTCTGCTGTCGTGAATACATCAGTGTTAACGCTCAGACCTTAGTCTAGTCCCTAGGTGTTGACACCAAGGACGTCACACCTTAGTTTAGGATTGTATTGTATATTTACCTGTGTTTTGACTCTGGCTATCCCTGACTACTCTCTACTCTAATCGATCTTGTACCTCTGCCTATCTGATTCAAGTTGCCGACCGTGCCTGTTTACCGACTCTGAATCAGCCTTCCGTTCCTGTACTGCTGCCGTCTCTCTGTTGCCGAACCTCTGCTTGTCTGTCCTTTCTCCCTCCAGTGGAACATCACCCAATTGTGGGCTATTTCTGAGGCTTGCCTCTTTGAGACACTTGCCCTAGCAGATTGTTACTGCTAGAGGCTGAGACTCCTCTTCCAGCCTTTTAGAGGATCTCACATATGGGGTTCCCATTCAGAGGTAACCACACCTCTGAGGAATCGCTGTGTGGTGGTGGACATTTCCACGACCTGGTGTTTTTGACATTGTCATTATTGTTATTTTAGTCCCAGAGGTTAGTCATACTTGTATTATTGGTGATTCTGCAGATCATCAATAATCAGGTATATATCTGTATTATTGGTGATACTGCAGATCACCAATAATCAGATTCTCTCTGTGTGTTGACACCTATCGTTACAATTAGGTGCACTCTTTCAGAACAACTGTGCAAAGAGCTTTTTATCTCCCCTCCCTTAGCTGCATCTCACAGGACAGTGGAAAAAAAACCTTTTTTTTCCTTAACTGTCTGAGGATTGGAATGTCTTTGAAAGCGCCCCATCCTGACCTGATGACCTGCCACTCAGAGGCTCCCGCCTCTCAGGCCTCTGTGTTGTCCCGGCCCTGGGCATTGCTATAGTCTAGAGGAGGGACAACACATGGCACACAATGGAGCAGCATCTGGCAGGTGGGATAAAGAGGAGAACAATGCCTGTGGGGGTCGGGCATCATTGCTAAAGATTAGGCTTGCCAGTCAATGACGGGGCCAAAAGTCTCAGCTAGACACAAGATGGTCCTTAACCACTTCAGTCCTCAGTCGTGTTTCACTTTATGCATCCAATAAATTTTCACCTCCCATTCATTCACCTATAACTTTATCACTACTTATCACAATGAACTGATCTGTATCTTGTTTTTTCCACCACCAATTAGGCTTTCTTTGGGTGGTACATTTTGCTAAGAGCTACTTTACCCTAAAAATGCATTTTAACAGGAAGAATAAGAAAAAAATTGAAAAAGTTCATTATTTCTCAGTTTTCGCCCATTATAGTTTTAAAATAATACATGCCTCCATAATTAAAACCCACGTATTGTATTTGCCTAATAGTCCCGGGTATTACACCATTTAAATTATGTTCCTATTACAATGTATGGCGACAATATTTTATTTGAAAATAAAAGTGCATTTTTTTCCCGTTTTGCATCCATCACTATTTACAAGCTTATAATAAATAAATAAAAAAATAGAAATATTTCATCTTTACATGAATATTTAAAAAGTTTAGGCCCTTAGGTAAATATTTATGTTTTTTTAAATTGTAATATATATTTTTTTTTTATTAAACATTTTATTTGGGTATTTTTGGGAGGGTAAGTTGTAAATAGTAATTTTTTTATGTAAATATGTGCGTTTTTTTTTTTTTTTTTAAAGAGAACCCGAGGTGGGTTTGAAGAATATTATCTGCATACAGAGGCTCGATCTGCCTATACAGCCCAGCCTCTGTTGCTATCCCAAACCCCCCTAAGGTCCCCCTGCACTCTGCAATCCCTCATAAATCACAGCCACGCTGCTGACAAACAGCTTGTCAGAGCTGGCTGTGTTTATCTCTATAGTGTCAGTCTGCTGCTCTCCCCGCCTCCTGCAGAACTCCAGTCCCCGCCTGCATCCCATCCCTCCCTGCTGATTGGAGGGAAGGGATGGGGGCAGGGACCGGAGCTATGCAGGAGGCGGAGGAGCAACTGAGACTGACACTACAGATGTAAACACAGCCTCACAGCACGGCTGTGATTTATGAAGGATTGCAGAGTGCAGGGGGACCTTAGTGGGGTTTGGGATAGCAACAGAGGCTGGGCTGTATAGGCAGATCCAGCCTCTGTATGCAGATAACATTCATTAAACACACCTCGGGTTCTCTTTAACGGAGATGTAGTTTTACTATTTGGCCACAAGATGGCAGTCATGAGTTTGTTTACATTACGTCACTCTAAGCGTAACATGTACGCTTAGAGGGACATGGGGGGACATGACAGGCAGAAAGAGCGTCGCTTTTTTTTTAATGGGTAAAGGGATCAATGATCGGGCACCATGTCCCGATTCATTGTTTCCCTGGGTAACGGACCGCTGGCCGGGAGCACACGTGCACATGCTATACGCATGCTATATGCATGCTATACGCATGCTATACGTCCAAAAGGTCAAAGTAGTTAAAGAAGAACTGTCGCGAAAATCTTAAAATTTAAAACACATACAAATAAGAAGTACATTTCTCCCAGAGTGAAATGAGCCATAAATTACTTTTCTCCAATGCTGCTGTCACTTACAGTAGGTAGTAGAAATCTGACATTACTGACAGGTTTTGGGCTAGTCCATCTCTCCATAGGGGATTCTCAGCATAGCTTTTATTCTTTATAAAGACATTCCCTGAAAAAGATTTATACAAAGATGCTGGCCAGCCTCCCTGTTCGCTGCACACTATTTTGGCTAAGTGCTTTTAAAAATAAAGAAAACCCTGAGAACCCCCGGTGAGAAGATGGGCTAGTCCAAAATCTGTCAGTAATGTCAGATTTCTACTATCTACTGCAAGTGACAGCAACATAGAAGAAAAGTAATTTCTGGCTCATTTTACTCTGGGAGAAATGTACTTCTTATTTGTATGGGTTCCTCTTTCAAGCAAATTGAAACTAATTAAATGACCAATTGTATCTATTTTTTTTAACAATCACCCTGTTTTATGTTTTGTTTAAAAATTATAAAAAAAACTAAAACTAAAAATAGGTTTAATGTTTTATTGTTTCAGCTGAATTACAGTCTTTCTCAGTCACAGTATGACTCAGTTCAGAGCCACAATCCATGAACTGTATTGACCTTTTTTTTCTATTCCCTGCTTTCAGAAGCTATTCTCAGCCAGGGAAGAGGTTTAGGGCAGTAATTGGGCATCAGTGAGGGTTACGTTATAGTCTGTCTAGGTCCTGACTAGAAAGAAATGATCACTTGCATATCTGGATGTTGAACCCTTTCAGGGAGAAAAATAAATAAATAAACACTGCCTTGTTATATGCAGGAAAGTAAAGTTTTGCAACTAAGTTACTACACAAGTAAAACATTTGTGCTTGTTATTAGGCTTTTATTACCTAGTAGCAATCTTGGCTGCTTCCATTAGGACCAGAAGCTGGTCCTGTCCCTGTTAAAGATAAATAATGGTGTTACTTTATTATGGCGCTTGTTCAGGTTCCATGATTATAGTGCATATTGTGTGAGATATACTTTCATTTGCAATGCCCAAAGTTTCGTGCATTGCACAAATACCAATTGCACATTTTTTCCCCTAGCTTGCTGGATTTGCAAAACGGTTTTTCTGTGCTAATGTGATACACTGCTTGGTTAGACTGTACAGCAAGTCTGTGGGCCAAATTTCTCCCCCTATCCAATCATTATTCACATGAGGTAGTCAAGGAGAATATGGGAGGAGGTACCAGCCAGTCCTTCATTGTGAGCACATTGCCAAACACCTGACCCTGCCTACCTCCTCCTAATTATGCTAAGAAATTATCTCTTTGTAGCTAATACTGCAGTATTAGGTATGGTTCACACTACAGGGATGAAAAATAGTTCTGTGGAATGGATCCATTTTTAAAAGACATCAGTTTTTCATCAGTAAGGGCCTATTTCCACTACACGCAGATTGGATGCAGAATGGATGCAGAAAAACTGACTCCAATGAAAGCCTATGCCTGTTTCCACTAAACACAATTTTTCTGATGCAGACTTTCCCATAGGCATTAATTGGAGTCATTTTTTCTCCATCCATTCTGCATCCAATCTGCTTGTAGTGGAAATAGGCCCTAACTCTCTGTTAGCTTGTGGTGAGTGTTAAGCGTGCATTGCTCTATCGCAGCCTCCACAAACCTGCAGTGCGGTGGAATGTGTCAAACGGATCAGTTCTAACAGAGCGATGTGAATGAATCCGAGTGACTGACATAGCATCCATTCACCTCTGCTAGGATCTGGTCCATTTAGTTCCACTTTTGAATGCCATTGTGCACTGGGCCTTACACCTCGGTGCCGGTGGAGATACACCATCAATTCTCTATTCAGAGCATTCATTCTCCCCACACCTTCCCCATCCTATGTAATAAAACCCCTGTGTCTCTGCGTACTCCTGTGTCCCCGTGTCAGTGCATTTTGCCCATCGTGCATACACGGCACGCTGGAGGACTTGGGACAGCAGGTGGACAGGTGCAGGGAGAGTGGCCATTGCAAAGGGGGTAGGTGGGAGAAGAGGGTGGGGGGGGGGGGGACCTGGCCAAGCCCTAGTGTCTGGTCTGTGGGCTTATTTCTAGTGGTGTTTATAGAATTGGAATGTTGTCTTCAGAGAGTTGAACATTCAGCAGCTGTGGGAGGAGGTCACTGGCATTTCATACAGCCATTACAGAGATTGTCTGCAAAGTAAGTCACATAGCTGGACCTGAAGCTGCCAGGAGAGTGGGAGTTGTTTTTCCAGTACAAAGTCAACATCTGAGCGATGATCAATGAAATGCAAATACATTTTCCTTGCATTTAGATGTCATGTAAATTGTATGCATCTTAAAATTAGACTACTCCAAATAGCGTCCTCTCAATTTTTATTGGTCCAAGTTCAAGCTGCATAATATTACATGAAATTTGAATGCATGGAGAAATTATTTGCATCTCATTGATCATCCCTACACCCCCCCCCCCCCCCCCCCCTGCTCACTTCTCTTGACTCCAACAATGATGCCTATGGCCAAATAGACTTGTGAAGCAAGAAGGAGGCAGCAACAAAAAAGAAAATAAAGACAGAAAGTATAAGAATAAACAATTAATAAAGTGAAATAGCAGAGCTGCAAAGGTTTGTATGTATTTTAATGTATCAAGGCAGAAACTAAAACCCCCGAAAGAAAGTAAGCAAAGAGAATGTGGTAGGAGAATGAAAGAGAGAGGAGCAGGAATGAAAATAAGAAAAGAAAGGGGGCATAGATAGTGGACAGACAGAGGAGGCAAAAGTGAGGGGGGCATGGCGGCAGAGCCGGGACAAGGTCCACCAGCACCCAAGGCTGAGAGACAAAACTGCGCCCCTCCATCCCTCCCACCCCAGCCGTCACACACTGATTGCTATTAGAGTAAGAGGTGCCCCAGGGCCCCCAACACCTTAATCTCTAGTTATCTGGCTTGCAGTCACTGCTATGTATCCCCTTCTCTTATTTCTCTCTGCTTCAAACACAATATAGAAATGATAGCTGAGCTGAGTGCGCCCCCTCCTACACAGCGCCCTGAGGCTGGAGCCTCTCTCGCCTCTGCCTCGTCCCGGCCCTGCATGGCGGAGTGGGATAAACGCCAAAAGTCCCGGGGAAAATTACGAATTTGACGCACAACAGGTAGTGTAATTAGTGTACTGCTTCACACTGACAGACCAAACTCACTGTGTAACGCACCGCAAACAGCTGTTTGTGTAGTGATGGCCGTGCTGGACTGATGCGCACCATGGCGAGAGTGCAGGCGATGGCAGTTTTCAAGCCCATATGGTCGGGCTGAGGTAGCTCAATGACATAACAACAGTGACTGTTAAAGATTTTTTTGAGAAAGCCTTTTTTGAGAAATAATTGCGGCCTGGTATCTTCCTCTGCGGTGTGTGGCTTTGCTTTTGTGCGCTGCTTTTCCTCAGGTCGTCATCCCATTGCATTGTGTGCTTTTTCATCATGTGCCTTCATAAGGTAGTTGTCCCTACGCGGGTCTTGTTCTTTCCACGGCTCAATTGTCGGTGGCAGAGAGTACAGATGGCATCGCTCTCATCTGAGGCAGACACACACAAAAATGTCCATACCACTGAGCCCTGGGATGATGGCACTTTGGTGATGGCTGCCGACTGAGTGTTAGGGCTGGTTCAGATGGACGTTTGCGGAGCGTTTACCGCAAGCGTTCAGAACGTCGCGGTAAACGCTCCCATTCAAGTGAATGTAAACTTTTACACCGAGCTTTTTCGCGCGTTTACACGATTGCGGCGTTCGGGTCCCGATTTTTGCTAGCTTTCGAGCTGCATGTTGCTTCCAGGGGGCGGCCAACCGCGACGGCTAATGTCCCCCTAGGGGAAGAAAAAACGCGACTGCATCGAAACATGACACGAAGGCTACTGAAAGCCTGACTGCGCAGCCGCCGCAACGCCCCTAAATGTGACGCCACGCAGACGTCCGTCTGAACCAGCCCTTAAGTGGGGTGCCAGAATCAGAGCAGGAGGAGAAAGATATGTCACGCTTCCATGCGGAAGCTGAGGAACATGAGGTGTTCTGTGTTAAATAGTTAACTACGTCCTGACAATATTGGGGGTTGATGGCATGTGCCTTTTTCTGAACACTGTACTTTGGTTGAGGGCTGCATGAAATCTCGACAGCACGTCCTCGAACAGACCTGCCGGGTGGCCTGTATAGCTGCCCCAGTGTATGTAGTAGAGCTGCCCCAGTATAAGTAGTATACAGCTGCCCCAGTATAGGTAGTAGAGCTGCCACAGTGTAGGTAGTAGACCTGCCCCAAGTGTAGGTAGTAGATCTGCCCCAGTGTAGGTAGTAGAACTGCTCCAGTGTAGGTAGTACAGCTGCCCCAGTATAGGTAGTAGAGCTGCCCAAGTATAGGTAAGTAGCTGCCCCAGTATAGGTAGTAGAGCTGCACCAGTGTAGGTAGTTGAGCTGCCCCAGTGTAGGTAGTACAGCTGCCCCAGTATAGGTAAGTAGCTGCCCCAGTATAGGTAGTAGAGCTGCACCAGTGTAGGTAGTTGAGCTGCCCCAGTGTAGGTAGTAGAGCTGCCCCAGTCAAGGTAGTAGAGCTGCCCCAGTGTAGGTAGTACAGCTGCCCCAGTATAGGTAGTAGAGCTGCCCCAGTCAAGGTAGTAGAGCTGCCCCAGTGTAGGTAGTACAGCTGCACCAGTATAGGTAGTAGAGCTGTCCCAGTGTAGGTAGTGCAGCTGCCCCAGTATAGGTAAGTAGCTGCCCCAGTATAGGTAATAGAGCTGCCCCAGTGTAGGTAGTACAGCTGCACCAGTATAGGTAGTAGAGCTGCCCCAGTCAAGGTAGTAGAGATGCCCCAGTATAGGTAAGTAGCTGGCCCAGTATAGGTAGTAGAGCTGCCCCAGCATAGGTAGTAGAGCTGCCCCAGTGAAGGTAGTACAGCTGCACCAGTATAGGTAGTAGAGCTGTCCCACTGTAGGTAGTACAGCCACCCCAGCCTGCTCCCTCCTCCGCTCCCCCTGCTCGTATATCCTTCTAAGCTGGCGGCCTCTACCTATATGCCTGTTCCTGCCGCCTCCTCTCCTGCGCCACAGGTGTCTTCTGTGCTTCTCCCCGCCTCGTCTCCCTCTGTAGTGCTACAAGAAAATGGCCGCCGATATCCGCATTTGTGGACATCGGCAGACATTTTCTTGTAGCACTACAGAGAAGGGAGAGAGAGTGGGGTGGCGAGCGGCTGCCACTGCGGGTGCTTTGAATATTTTTGGGAGTGCTTCAGCACCCCCCTGGCGCCACCCATGTGGCCAGAAGACATTGAGGTTGGCCCCCGATTAGTACACAGTGTACAATTTCAGCCCATTTTGTATTTGAGTTTGACACCCTTGCTCTAAGACATGCCCCTGCTACACTTGAAAGCCAAGCCCCCACCACGGAAGCAGTAGATTTGGGCGCATGAGACAAGTGGACAAAAAGGGCGCCCCATTCACTCCTATTATAAATATCGTTTAATGGGCGCCGAACAGGGAAAAAAGGGCTCCGGAGATTTTTAAGGATTTATAACGTTTTACAAACGGCGCCCGGAGATTTTTAAGGATTTATAACTATGTTTGTGATGATTTAAATTTACAAAATGAGCCCGTGACGAATAACGTTTATAAAGATACTAAATCACTATTTCTAAAACATTTCTAAAACATTATTATCCACCCAAAAAAATTATTTACATTTTTTTTTTTTACATTTTTTATTTCTTAATGTTATTTATGTTATTTAATGTTATTTATTTATTAATTATTATCCATAGGGGGTCTTAGGTGTAGGCACCACCAGGGGGGTCTTAGGTTTAGGCACCAACAGGGGGGTCTTAGGTTTAGGCACCAACAGGGGGGTCTTAGGTTTAGGCACCAACAGGGGGGTCTTAGGTTTAGGCACCAACAGGGGGGTCTTAGGTTTAGGCACCAACAGGGGGGTCTTAGGTTTAGGCACCAACAGGGGGGTCTTAGGTTTAGGCACCAACAGGGGGTCTTAGGTTTAGGCACCAACAGGGGGGTCTTAGGTTTAGGCACCAACAGGGGGTCTAGGGGTTAGGGATAGGTACAGGGAGGGTTTTTAATAAACGTAAATATAAGTTTCACTTTACAAACAGGGAAGATTAACGTTTTACGAATTGCCGATCTCATACACATTATTTAGTGATTTATAAATTCTTAAAACGCTATTTTTAAACGAAATTCTACACAATATTTCTATAAACGATAATACTGTTTATCGTTTACACCACGCGCCCTTTTTTCCCGACGCCCTTTTTTGATGTACGCCCCCACCACACCCCTCCTAATGCATACCATCAAGAAATTCAGAAACTAAAAATGTAATTTGATCATTCAAACCACACTGGTCCATTCTATTATCAGTAGTTTTTCTTCATATTAACATTTGAAAATAAGAAATATATCAATTTAAATCATAGCTCCCAACTGTCCCTCTTTTGGAGGGACAGTCCCTCTTTGGGAGCCCTGTCCCTCTTTCTTCCTCATTTGTCCCTCTTTCAGGACTTTGTCCCTCTTTCTATGTAAATATATATATATATTTATCTACTAAAACATGTGTTTGATTGACTCTAAATTTTATCCCCATCCTTTAAATTGATATGTGACTAGTTTTAAAATGTTAATATGAAGGAAAATGAACCAGGATAGAAAGGACCAGTGTGGTTTGAATTATAAAACACCATATTTTTTTATGAAATCTTTATGGTATGCATGACTAGGGGCGTGGCAAGAGTGTGATCAGGGGTGTGGTAGGGGCGTGGCTTAAGTGTCCCTCTTTCTCATCTTAAAAAGTTGGGAGGTATGAAAATGATCAGAAAGTTCAAAAGTCAATTACCACATTTTTTAGTAGAAAAATACATATATTTTTTATAGATATGTACATCAGGAGGGACAAATGATGAAGGAAGAGGGGGACTCGGTTCGGTTCCCAAAGAGCTGCAGTCCCTCTGAAAAAAGACAGCTATGTGGGCAATTAGAAACACACAGGCGGCGACTGTAAGCATTCACCTATTCCCTTTCTGGCCCCGCCTTGTCAATATTTTGGTCCCTTGTCATTAACAGTAAAGTTTTGACATCCTGAATGTTTTTCCCACCTTCTTTCGCCAGCTTGGCGCGGAGCATGCCGGGAGTTGTAGTATCGGCGCTCCCCTGCATTTGTTCCTCTCCTGCCCGACACGTCGGGACCGCACGGAGCAGCCGATCAGGTGAGCGGGCGGCTGGCTTTTGTGGAGACGGGGAGCGGGACGATGAGCGGGACGATGAGCTGGGCTCGCAGCCGTATCTGGGGACCGATGTGTGGAGTGATGGCCGCAGCTGTGGTGCACAGCGCCTGGCTAGGGCCCGCGGCTGCCCCCTGCATCGGGGAGGTGTGGAGGCTTCTGGCTGCCGGGGAGGCCGGCTTGGCTCTGTAGGCTCATGTGTGACAGCCTGGGTGACAGCTCTTCCTCCGGTGCACCTGCTGAGCCTGGGCCTCCAGCTACTGGGGAAGCACAAGTCGCAGCATGTCTTCACTTGTCACATACTGCCTGACGGGGGGCTGACATGCCACAGGCTACCCATGGCTGCTAGTGTCACATGGGACAACTTGTGCCAGGCATTGTAAGGTGACATTATAAACGTGGGGTCCCTTAGGTGGGAGTGCTGTGATATACTGATAACGCAGAGAGTGCTGGGGCGCGCTGACGACGCGCAGAGTGCTGGGGCGCGCTGACGACGCGCAGAGTGCTGGGGCGCGCTGACGACGCGCAGAGTGCTGGGGCGCGCTGACGACGCGCAGAGTGCTGGGGCGCGCTGACGACGCGCAGAGTGCTGGGGCGCGCTGACGACGCGCAGAGTGCTGGGGCGCGCTGACGACGCGCAGAGTGCTGGGGCGCGCTGACGACGCGCAGAGTGCTGGGGCGCGCTGACGACGCGCAGAGTGCTGGGGCGCGCTGACGACGCGCAGAGTGCTGGGGCGCGCTGACGACGCGCAGAGTGCTGGGGCGCGCTGACGACGCGCAGAGTGCTGGGGCGCGCTGACGACGCGCAGAGTGCTTTATTATTATTTAGTAGTTATATAGCGCCAACATCTTCCGCAGCTCTGGACATAGTATATATTGTCTTGTCGCTAACTGTCCCTCAGAGGAGCTCACAATCTAGTCCATAGGATAGTCATATGTCCTATGTGTATGTATTGTGTAGTGTATGTGTTGTAGTCTAGGGCCAATTTAGGGGGAAGCCCTCTCTGTAGCCCAGTTACTGTTGAAATCTGTAGCCCAGCAGTCCATACACAAAACAGTGCTCAACACCAGATGTTTATCTCAAGCTGTATGACCATGAGGCACCCCACCGGTGCTCTAGCCACCTCACCAGATGGTAACACCCTCTCTCATAAGGCTGAGCACTTCACCACACAGAGGTTCTCCCATGTAGCAGAGGTCAGCATCTGATATACTTATGACTGCCGGCATTGTTTACTTTTTATCTGGAGTTTGACAGGTCACACATGAGCACCATGCAGGCGAGAAAGCATTGTTACCACCTAAAAGCCAAAATTCTTCCATAAGGTGTTTAGGATAAGTGAGCTACATATACTATAGAGGACACTCACAGGAGCCATTCAGCGTTACAGAATACACGTGAGGTTAAACTATGAGGGGTGTTATTTGAAGAGTACAGGGGGAGTGACTGATGGTGGATACAGCTTGAGGGCCCATTCACACTTGTAAACGCAAAAACGCTAGCACTTGGCGCTGGTGTTTTGCATGGGTGATATTATCGTGGCAAAAGCACTGTACAAATTTACTTTTTATGCGATTAGCGGTTCAATAGCATGCTAATAGCGATCGCTCTTCAATCGCGGCAAAATGCTGCATGCAACGCATTTGCGATAGCCGCTAATGGGGCAATCGCAGCAGTGAGATCACAGTCATGAAGTTACAATTGCGCTAGCGCTTTACAAATGCTTTAGCGCTTCGGCGATTAGCGGTAAATGGCCGCTAATCGCCCTAGTGTAATTGGGCTCTGATAGACGTAATCAGGGCTGTGGAGTCAGGGCCATTTTGGGTGCCTGGAGTCGGGAAAAAATGCACCGACTCCGACTCCTAATGAATTTAAACTGTAAATAAAATAGAAAATATTATAAAATGTTCTATTTCTCAGATAATAGTCATCATAAATAATTTATACATACAGTAATAGCTCTGCTTAGTCCACAAAAAAATCCACATGAAATAAACCAAACAAAATTAGTTACTTGTGCTGCTTCAATAAAGCAGTCCCCGTATTTTTAAAGTCAGATATACATATCTGATTGTGACTGTATATATGATGCGTACACAGGAATCTTATATATAGTAAATAACATCTATGCTGCAAGTATAAAGCCTGATGTGTAGCCATGTCACTAATAGAGATGGTCAATGAGATGGAAATAATTCTGCATTGATGCTGATTTATGCAAATGTATGCACTCTCTTTGCTCATGAAATCAAATAATTTGATATGCTGTTAAAATTTGGTTTGGTGACTACGAATTAAATGGTACCTGAAACAGATGAAAAGAAAAAAAAGTTTCATACATACCTGGGGCTTCCTCCAGCCCCCTTCAGGCTAAACAGTCCCTCGCTGTCCACCTCCACCACCTGGATCTTCTGCTATGAGTCCTGGAAATTCAGCCAGTCAGCGCAGTCCGGCCGCATGCCGCTTCCACAACCAGGAGCGTTCTGCACCTGCGCAATAGTGCTGCGCAGGTGTAGTATGCTCCCAGCGGCGGAGTGTGTGCATGCGTACTACGCCAGACTGGCTCAAGTACCTGGACTCATAGCAGAAGATCCAGGTGGCAGAGGAGGACAGCGAGGGACTGATTAGCCTGAAGGGGGCTGGAGGAAGCCCCAAGTATGTAGAAAACTTTAATTTCATCTGAAGGTGGCCATACATGGTACAATTTTTTTCATCCAATCTTACCATTTCTATGTAGTATAAAGGTAAATTAAGTGAATATATTGAAAGGATAATTTAGGCAGTTCCCTTATATCACATAGAAATGGTAAGATTGGATGAAAAAATTGTACCATGTATGGCCACCATCAGGTTTACTTTGTCACACAGTAGCACTATACTCTACATATGCACTCTCCACAGAGCTGCAAGGAATCCACTGAGAATGTTGTGCACATTGAACACAGAGGTGTTGTCTATCACCCATAAACCTGGTTCAGATTGTGCATGTGAATGTGTAATAGAGGAAGAATCTCTTCATTCCCCTGCAGAGTACCTGCACATCACTCTTACATGTACCCACAGTTACATTGCCTAGGGCCTGATAGATGTTCTTTTTTCCAGTCTGTACATTTTACAAATACTCTTACCAAGGACTAGTTTTAGTCTATGACTAAAGGGAATAAATATGGCAGTCTCCATATCCTTCTCACTTCAGTTGTCTTTTAAAATTCCTAAGCGTTGGCATTTAAGAGACGAATTTCATGTTACATACTTTCAATCAACAAGTTTGTAATATGCAAATTAGAGGAGTCGGTGGAATCCTAAACTGAGGAGTCGGAGGATTTTTGTACCGAATCCACAGCCTGTAATGTTGAACTCCAAAGTGCAGTTTTGTGTCTGTTTTATTCCATTGTGTTTGTAAGGGCTGGTGCACACCTAAAAGCGCTAGCAAATTGCAAACACTCATCATTTTTAGAAGTGATTTTTCTAAGCAATTCTGGGCATGTGCCTAGCAATTTTCTAGTTATGACTAGCGATTTTTGGAGTATTTTGGTGTAGCAATTTTTTTTTGTACAGTAGAGCTGGAAGTGTACAACTTTTGTTAAATGATTGGAAAATCGCTCTGTTTTAGCATTTTTTTTTTTAGAGAGGTTTTTCACTTTCCTATACTTAACATTGAGGCTGAATCGCCTTAGCAAATGCTGCAGGACCTGCGTTTGTGTTTCGGAAAAATAATCAAATCGCTCTAGTGTGCTCCATCCTATACAGATACATTAGCCAAGAGTTTTTTAAAGCGCTAGTGTTTTTAAAAGCGCTCAGAAACGCTCTTGGTGTGCACCAGCCCTCACAGATACTGGCAGATGACTGGATTAGTGCAGTTGCTGATAATGAAGTCCAATGTTTTCTGGTTTATGTGATTTAATTTTAGAGATGGCAAATGAGATGCTAATAATGTGAACATACCGGTAATCTAAAATGTGTGCAGCTTCAAAATGGACCAGTCAAATGTAACTATTGTTGCATTTTGATTGGTCCGTTATCAAGCTACACAAACTTGTGTAAAATGTGCATCAACTCAATGATTTGCATCTCATTGACCATTCCTGTTTATTATGTATGTAGCAGGGTTGGCGTTTAAGGATGGTCTGCGCTGCAGACAGAAAACTGTTGGCTTGGTTGCAGAGAACAGCAGCTTGAGATTATTGGTAGTTTTGGAAATATTTAGCTGGCTGCATGTTGAAATAGAAAGATAATTTCGGGTAGGAACACACTAGGCAAAATTGTATATGCGTTTTCCATAGCACATAGTGGAAAATGTATTTGCAATTCGGCCTAGTGTGTTCCTACCCTTCAAAAAAACTTGTATAATGCCAATGTATGTATATGCCAGTATTATGGTAATGTACCCATGGCAAGCCTCAGGTCAAAAATTGGAGACTTACCAAAGAGCGAAGTCTCTGGAACCTGGCAGAGGCTTCTCACCTGTCCTCCAGACTTCTGTTGCCACGGTGGACCCGCTAAAGAAATCCATCAAGAGCTTTGTTTTTACTGTGGGGTAAAAACAAAGATGCATTTTGACTTCAGTAAACTTGGTAAGGTGTGTGTGTGTGGGAGCAGATGGGCAAATCAGATTGAAAACATCCATACACTGTAGACTGAATCCTAGAAGCAATTCAGACAGGCACTACAAAAATTGGGTTAGCAGAAGCAGTCAGGGCCTCCCATCTTTCACCAGTCCTCTGACCTTCCCACATATAAATAATGCATTAGGTAGCATATTAAACGGGATATTGCTTGTAAATGTGGTATTAATCCTTAAAGAGACTCTGAAGCGAGTCTAATTTCTCTTTATTAACTTGTATTCATTTGAATCATCCTCAGCCCTGCTAAACCGCTGCTATCTCGCGGCAAATCGAGGGGTTTATAACCCCTATCCCCCTGCCTCCATGCGCGTCAATCTGCCGGCGGATCGCCGCCTCTCCCAGTGAAGGAAGACCGAGAGGGGCGGCGATCAGCGGGGATTGACGTGCGAAGAGGCAGAACTACAGCCAATAGCTTTGCCTCATTCAGGAAGCGCTCCTCGTACACAGGAGAGGGGATTTGGAGGGGTATATACCCCTCATTTTGCCGCGGGATAGCAGCGGTTTAGCAGGGCTGAGGGTGATTCAAATGAATACAAGTTAATAAAGAGAATTTACACTCGCTTCAGTCTCTTTAAGAGTTAGATGTTGTGTCAATGAGACTGGCAATCAGTGGAATTTGGAAATGACAAGTTCCAGCATGCCCTGCAATCACCAGATCATACAGGAAGCTGCCACCTGTAGTCCCTGAGTGGGTGCATTGCTCCAGGTTGCGCACCCAAGCCATTGGAGGTCTATGGAAACCAATGAGAGCTATGCAGCCAGTAAAACCCTTATTCTTCATTACTCGGTAAACATAGCAGATAATTCTGTTTGGGGCCATACCCACCAAGAATGTAGCATGTGTACAGCCATCCTGATATGTCGCCAAAATATCAAGAGTGGCGAGTCATCTCGGCCGAGCACATTGTTCCCCTGTTTACCCCACCCTAGGAAGTTGCTCTATTGTGTTCCAGACCAACATCCCACCTTTCTAGCTGCATTCTAGTAAAGTGTCTGTACAGCACTCAGCCCCAAACTGCTCAAGGGATCGACTCCCAGTCATTGTGCTTATGTAGGCATCTTAAACTGAAACCATGCATGACTTGAAGGTATAAGCATTTTGTGGAATGCCCCTGTTGAGGAACTAGAAATACCATACTCCAACTTAAATCCTTCTAGCGTCCGCTCCCACATGAACAAACGGTTTCTTTTAAAATGGCTTAAGAAATAAAAAAATAGCACAGTCCTCTTATTTACGTTGTCATAAGAACGTTTCCTACAGGCATTTGTAGCATAACCGACCAGCAGCATATGCAAAGGCGGGCTTCTGACATCATACCAGTATTTTTCTATATTGCGACAACAAAAAACCTCAGTCCCTTGTCCTCCTCATCCATCAGCTATGATACGGGGCAGACAGATGTGGGGAAGGAATACTGGGGCTGCCCCTAGCTGCGGCTAGTACTGTAGGCTGCAGCCCACCAGCCTTCTGATAGCTGCAACTTGGGTAAATGTGGCCACTTAGGCCCAGTGCACACCAAAACCTCTAGCAGATCTGTAAAACGCTAGCGGTTTTGGGAGCAGATTTCAGAACGATTCTAGGCATGTTTAGAGCGGATTTCTGAACATGCCTAGCGGGTTTGGCTGTGTTTTTGTGTAGCAGATTACACAAATTGTTACAGTAAAAGCTGTACTGAACAGCTTCTGTAACAAAAACGCCTGGCAAACCGCTCTGAAGTAGCGTTTTTCAGAGCGGTTAGCGGTTTTCCTATCCTTTACATTGAGGCAGAAACGCTTCTGCAAACCGCAAACATGCAGCAGGAGGCACGTTTGCGGTTTGCTACAATCCTCAAACCACCGGTGTGCACCATCTCATTGAGAGACATTAACCGAGCGGTTTGACAGGCGGATGCGGCCGGCGGATCGCATCAAAAACCGCTCAGTGTGCACTGGGCCTTATGGTCCAGTTCATGATTGACTGACCAGATGAAAATTTGGAGGAACATTAAGGCCTCTTTCACAGTGGGACGTTGCGTTTGATGTGACGTTAAAATCGCACAACGTGCCCCTAACGCAGCGCATGTAGGTTATAAAATTGGACGTTATTTTGCACTACGTTGTGTCACCGTTTTCGTCGCATACCGATGGAACGAAAACGGCTCATGCGTTACATTTAAAACAAAAAACATTACTGAGCATGTGCAACACATGTAACACTGCAAATGTATTGCTAAACGCACAGCATGCAGCACCTTCTGAATATTGCTACACGTTACACACAATGCACTGTGAATGTTGCACTGACTTAATATTGCTGTGCGTCAGTCCACATGAAAACATTTTCTAACGTGCGACTTTAACGTCGCACTGTGAAAGAGGCCTCACAGGAAGTGAACAATTGCCCAATTTGATCAATGGAATTGAGCTGAAAAACAAATTGATTCCTGTACTCGGATCTGGCAATTTTTCACTTCTTATTACCGGTAGTGTTCCTGACCATTTTTTTTCTTTTTTTTTTTTGGTCTTCAAAAGTTCATTTATCCCTTCATGCTATGAGAATACATCCTTGCTCTGCTTGCATAAAATAAAGGTGCCGTGAAATTTGGGTTCCCTGGAATAGCCGATAGTAGAATATCTGTATATACCGATATTCTACCATCTTACAGTGGTATTTTTAATTTGTAAAATTTACGGATATTTTTCTACAGCAAAGCCTACCCTATTCTCACACAGAACCCTCCCTCTACCGATGACTAACCTTAACCACTCCCTTCAATGTCTAACCGTAACCCCCCCCCCCCCCCCCCATATGTCTAACCTTAACCTGCGCTGCCAATCTGCCTCAAAAACGGTAATTTGTAAGCACCGCCATAGGTGTATTTATAACTAACGGCAATGCTGTGAAATTTGGGTGGCAGCAAGCGCACACTATTTGTAGCTGTATTTTGCATTGTGGGTGGCCCTGGGCACTCACATTTCACGGTATTCCCATTATTTATAAAGGTGCCCATGGCAGTGCCCACATTTCTGCTGCTAGCGGGTGCCCAAATATCCTGCTTCCATGGCTCTTCCCTCTGTGTCCTCTAGGAATAATTCAGTAGTCTCATAGGGCTGGTGCACACCGAGCGGCTTTTTGGGCGTTTTCAGATCCGCTTGCGGCTGCGGATCTGCTTGGTCAATGTATCTCAATGGGGTGGTGCACACCAGAGCGGCAGGCGTTTTGCAGAAACGAAAAATGCCTGGGTGAGGCATTTTTTGGATTGCGGATGCGTTTCTGCCTCAATGTTAAGTATAGGAAAAACGCAAACCGCTCTGAAAAACGGCACTTCAGAGCGGTTTTGCAGGCGTTTTTGTTACAGAAGCTGTTCAGTAACAGCTTTACTGTAACAATATATGAAATCTACTATACTGAAAACCGCAGCAGCAATCCGCAAAACGCTAGCAAACCGCCTCATAAAAATAAAAAAAAGCGTTTAAAAATCTGCTAGCGTTTTGCGGATCTGCTAGCGGGTTTTGGTGTGCACCAGCCCATAGTGCTTGAACATCAGACGGTCATCTGAAGTCTGTACCTAGCTTTTACCACAATTGTCATAATAAAGTGGATGCAGATGGCTGGAAGTGGCTTTGGTTTTCCTTATGGTAATAGGTTAATCCCGGTATTTCACACTTAAGTACTAAACCAGTCTCCTCTGCTTCCCCCACTTGTACTCAGTAATTATTGTTAACATGCTTTGTGCTAAGTCATTTGTAAGGAAAACTCCTTTTGCTGTGTTTTGATTATAGCCTTGTGGTAACATCCCTGGCTGGCGTTATATAATTGCATCGTTTCCATTGACATTAGTGGTCACAGGGGTTCACTTAAGATCTCTTTTAACTTCTCTGGTATAAAATGCTCAGGATCCGTCTGTGCTGTGAGTGCCAGATCTCGTGCAGATCTATACAGGAATAAAAGCCGCTTCGGCTGGCATCCAGTACCCAGCCCGAGGCTAGATTGGCACTATCTTGCTGCTTTGTGTCTCTGCTGTGGAAATGGCTTTTGCTGCCTTTTGATCTGTTTCAGTGGCTTTGCAGAGGTTTTCTGCTTGAAGTTAGCAGGGAGTCCTGTCTTGTTCGGTACTGCATGATGTGTAGCTTCATAAACAGCTCTAGTTTAATTAAAAAGCAGTATATATAATCTATTGATTTAAATTACGACTCTAGGGAATCTCAAAAATGTACATTTTTAATTCCCACTACTAATCCTGCTGACTTCTACTCCTAGGGAATTCTTGGCAAATGGACAGTTGTTGTAATCTAAATCCGTGCTGCTACATTTCTCAATAACTGTATTTTACCTGTTAGGAAGATTAGTTTTTTTGTTTATTTAAAGCACCCCTGAAGTGAGAGGTATATAAAGGTGACATAATTATTTTCTTTTAAACAATTGTAATTGCTTGGCTGTCTGCAGATCTTTTCACAGTACCTTTTTTTTTTTTTTTTTTTTTTTTTTTTTTTTTTTACACCGAGTGTAAGTCCCACGTTACAGCAGCCAGTAACGCAGCCTAACTCACAGCACTGTAAAATCAATGTGCTGTTCACGGTGCCCACGTTGCGTTACATAGTAACGCAGCACGTTTAAACAAAGTGCTGCATGCTGTAAGTTATACTGGGCTAAGCAGCGTTGGACTGTTTGCACATGCTCAGTAATGTTGGAGGAGGAGGTCTCCCCCTCCTCCTCCGGCCAGCCACATGGCCAATTAATATTCACTGCACTGTGGTGACTGGTGGTGGGACTATAGTGTTGTCCGAATCATGAACGAATTGTTCATTTGATCCGGATCTTTTTTGTGAGTCGAATCATCCGGATCATCACAATGAAAGATTCGGTTCACAGTGGATGTCTGTCTGGAAGAAACAGGAACATACAGAATGTACAGTGCAGGGAAAGTCCTGTCCTGCTAGTCATTTCACCAAGTCTGCTTCCCTAGTAAAATGATTCAAATGATTTGGTTCAAAGATCCAGATCTTTTCAATGATCCGATTCAAATGATCCGAATTCTTAAAAAGAGCCGAACTTCCTATCACTAACCTGGAGCGGCTGCTTTGAGAGCTGCATAACGCAGTTCAATCTGACGTCCAACTTCAACACCACCATGCGTTGCGTTAGGGGCACGTTATGCGACCATGACGTCCCCTAAAACGCAACGTCTTGGTGGGAAAGTAGCCTGAAAAATTGTTTGGGCAATCAAATGATTGGATTGGCAGAAAATTAAAATCCATTGGTGTCTTTACTCGACTTTGAACGATTCCAAAAATGATCATTTGACTGCAGTATTGTCGGTTGTAATGGATAGGAAGTACAGATTGGTTTGTGGACAGTGTTTGACAATAGACAATGTTTGTTTATGATCGCATTTATCTGACCGCTTGAATGATTCTTAGCTAAAAATTGGACCGCTAGTGGCCAGCTTTATACTTTTTAGCCATAGACCCAGAACAATCATGCAGCCCAGTTGCTCTGACTAGATTTATACCATGCTTGTTTCAGGTATGTGATTCAGACACTACTGCAGCCAAAGAGATCAGCATGACAGTCAGGCAGTTAGTAAATAGATATGGCCCTTGAGCATTGGAGTTGGACCCCTGTGGCTTGAATGGAAACAAATATGCTAACATCCATGTCCCTTGCACTTCAGGTTTCCTTTAAAGAGGAACTATTGACTGCTACAAAATCTGCCACATACAGTTCTAACATTCTGTTCATGTTAAGTTACAAAAAACGTTCATGCTACGGTAAGTTGCCATCTTAAAGCAGAAGGCATTCTGCATTTTGGGAGCAAGAAGGGATTCCCATGATGCATCACTTCAGCACAATAAGGATGCGTTTCACTACAGGCTTGCATTTTACGTGTGAGAATTTGCATGTAAAATTCCTTGCCGGCTAGCGTATTAAACAAGTCCTCCTCCATTGGCTTTCTGTGTAAAACATATGTAAATTTTTCCATTTCACATGATCATGTGCGTAATGCAAAAAAATGCAACTTTTTTGGGGGGGCACATTGTGAATGAACATTCACATTACATGTAAACTAGTCCATTGACTAAAATCAGCATGCATTCTAAAGCTAATTATTGTTACAAAATAACACAAATTCTAAATGAAATAAATTGAAGCTCAGCCTAAGTGAACACTGTAAGCACAGTATTCCTTTATGTCCCTGAAAATCTAGACACGTATCCAGAGCCACTAGTGTACAGCATGCCTATAGCCTATTTATTTTACAGAGCCATATATCCTACTTGTATGTTATAAATACCTGCACTCCTCTTCACTGGTCTGTTTTTTGATGGTGGAATTGGCAGTCATTTTACAGAGATTGTTTGTAGCAACCGTGGCCCAAAGTGCCAGACTATTACTGATTTTGCCTTATTTCTGTGATATTATTTTTTTTATTATTCCCCTTAGCTCTGAGAGGGTGGTTGTCAGGCACTGTTCTCAGAAGCAGAGCCTGCTGCAGACATAGAACGTTTGTAAAATGCTGTATACGGTCCTAGGTCAGTGATTACATCGCTTTCAGTGCTCATCGTGGTCTTGTGCTTTTTCCCACTAGTGTCCGGTGCTGACATTCTGCCCTCCGCAGTGAAGAAACCAAGTGTGAGCATCTGAGGCCGGACTCCATAAAGTTGTTGCTGTCCAGCCAGCGTCTTATTGGGAGGAAGTGCTGTACTGCTGGGCTGCATCAGTGGTGAGGGGTGTGTGATTTATTTAAAAACCACCTTTATTGTACAGCTTCACACATTTTAATGCTCTGGCCACAGCATCTATACAGGTTTCGGTAACCCTTGTTCACATTGCGTTTGGCTCGCGTGTCCGTCCGCTGTGGGTTTTTTTTCCTGCGTTTTTTTTAAGCGGTTTCCAGTGATTTTTCTGCATGTTCGCTCGTTTTTGTGGGCATATTAGTAAGCTCTTTTGCAGAGCGCTTCCGTCTTTTGATCCGGAAAAAAACCGAGAAACAATAAATACAATGCATTTAAAAAAAAAACAGAAAAAAAAACGCTCACGCAATCGCCTGCCAAAGCAATTTTATGAGAATTTTGTGTTGTTTTTTTTCTATACCTTCCGTTGAGGCAAATCGCCTCAAAAATGGCCCAAGCACCACTTTTGTAAGCGGATCGCAAACGAACCGCTCAGATATGAACTCTCTCATAGAGAATTATTGCACAAGCGTTTTCAGGGTGATTTTGAAAATCGTCCACGCTTAAATTTTTATATAATGTGAACAAGGCCTTACAGACTGGAAGTATTAGCACTACCGGTAGCCATGCTGTCAGTTTTTTTTTTTACTTTTAGACCTTAGTTGGCCTTAAAGGGACACTGTAGGGGGATCAGGGGAAAATGAGTTGAAGTTACCCGGGGCTTCTAACGGTCCCCCACAGACATCCTGCGCCCGCGCAGCCACTCCCTGATGCTCTGGCCCTGCCTCTGGTTCACTTCTGGAATTTCAGACTTTAAAGTCTGAAAACCACTGCACCGGTGTTGCCATGTCCTCACTCTCGCTGATGGCACCAGGAGCGTACTGCGCAGGCCCAGAATGGTCTGTGCCTGCGCCGTGCGCTCCTGGTGACATCAGGGGAAGCGAGGACACGGCAACGCAGGCGCAGTGGTTTTCAAACTTTAAAGTCTGAAATTCCAGAAGTGAACTGGAGGTGGGGCCGGAGCATCGGTGAGTGGCTGCACGGGCAAAAGGATGCCTGCGGGGGACCATTAGAAGCCCCGGGTAACTTCAACTCCTTTTCCCCCGACCCCCCCCTCCCCCTACAGTATCCCTTTTAAAAGATCATCACGCTTGGTTTAGTGGATTTATTTATGGTTCTGAAATTCCCCTAAAAAACCTGTTACAATGGTGTGGTAATCCTCATTCTTGTGTCTTGCTGAGGTGTCTGTGTAGATTCATTCTCTTCTGTACTTTATGACGTTTCTCCAGTGTAACATTCAGCGTTGTGCAAGTAGCACTGGATGAGGTATGCTACAGTGCTGCTCATGTAACTTTGTAACACTGTGATGTTGCAAGTCCCTAATGATCAATGGCTTAACACTAGCTGACTGGTTACTGTAATTTCACAGTTTGCATTGTTTGCTTTGGCATTGTTTAGTCACCTTGTTAATGCTGGCATATTAGTGAAGCTTGCTGCTAATTAGCTTGTGAGCTCAGGTGCTTGCCTCTAGGCTGGAATTGGGGCCACTGGGAAGTCTGTCATCCTCTGTTGTAATGTCTGGTGCCTGGAAGATTTTGTGTGCATTTTCTGGCACCTTGTAGCTGGCCACCAGTGGTGTAAGCGTACTGGTTTTTGCTCATGTATAGCAGGAGTTTTCTACTTTGGTTCTTAAAGTGAACCTGAACAGAGTAAAATGATTTAAAATAAACACATGATGTACCTGCAAATGAATATTACATACTTACTTCACCATCAGTTCCTCTCCGAAGATCACCATTTTCTTCTTACAGTGATCCCTTCCAGTTCTGACAAGATTTTGTCAGAGCTGAAATACATTTAATTGTGCTGACCAGGAAGCCGTTCTGGGTTAGTGGCCATTTTTAAAATGGAGGACGGAGAATTCCCTTAATCATAGTGGACAAACAGGACGCAGGAGAGGAGAAAGAAACTGATGAGTAGACTACACTGGAGGCAAATGACATATATCAGACATATATCAGTGTTCTCCCCAAGCTCTTTTAGCCTGGTGCTCCACCCGGCTAGTTTTGGTGACCACCCGGCTGTCATCAGCTCACTTCCTCCTATGATGTAAGCAGAGTTGCTCACAGAAGCACTGGTCCTGCATTCTCATCTCGCCTCACCCGGCTACTATTTCATGCCACCTGGCTAGAAAAAAATTCTGGGGAGAACACTGATATATGTATGTTTATTTTCAGTTCAGGCTTGCTTTAAGGCTGCATAGTAAGCAGTAACCCACTACCAGGTAATTTAGTGTTGGTAGTTTTGATCCTGTAGCCCGTTTGCTGGAAAGACCCTACCAGATCTATATAATGTTTATTTCCTTTTCATCCCTTCACCTGCATACCTGGAGAGACATGCACTCTCCCACGTGTGTTCAAAATGAGATACGCCCACTGAAGTATAAAACACTTCAACTTACTTTAACTTTTCAGTGTACGGTACTTTTTGCTCCTTACTTTTTTCTCTGTGGTTGTTTTGGCTAGTTGATTGAGCTTTTTCTTTGGTGGTTGTAAGTGTGAGAGGAGAACGATGCTAAAAAAGTAAATTAAAAAGTTATTTATAGTTACGTAGCTTCTAAAAAGAGTCACTAAAACATGGACTTTGAAAAGGTAAGAAATGGTGCAGGACGTGTGTCCACTAAAAGGATGTGTTTTGGAGAGTCTTTTACTGTGGTCCAGCTCCTCAGGTACAATATACAGTATCTGAAGTTCCAGCTTATAAATGTAGTACTGTAGTATCTGCTTCTGAGGAGGAACTCTGCTTCTAGGTAGGATAACTGTCATCATAACTTTTCATCATTAGAATATTGGCCATGTAGAAATGGCAGGTAAGGATACAGTAAATATGATGATAAAAAGCAGTAATATACTTATTAAAGCAGACATAAACCTAAGTTTATAGAGTATTGATTCATTGTTCCCAATGCAAAATACCAACACCGATAACAGTTTAAGCATAAGCACTGTGAAAGTTATTTGACAGTATACCTGATTGGAGGCAAAGCCACCTAAGGTAGGTTTAAGAAGTTCATGCTGGATCCACATGCCTCTGTGCATTGTCCATTTCTCTCCTCAGTTCTCCTCGCCCCATGAAGATTTTTTTTGACTTTCAGGTAAAGTCAAATTTTTAGACAGGAAGAAGGCAGGCTTGCGGTAATGTGATCATGAAGACTGGGGGGAGGGGGAACAGACTATGCATAGAGTGAGGTATGTAGATCTAGTATGAACAAACCTCTGTGCTTACCTTAAGTAGCTGTGCCTGGGGTCAGGTATACTTTAAGCACTACCATTTGAAAGAATTTGTTATAAAGCCAAGTGTTTCTGGTTCGAGAAGCTGTAACGAAGTTGATTCAAGGGCACTGAAAGGAACAATATCTGAAAGGATGCAGTATCTCAGTCTTAAAGAACTGCCCTTTTCTTTTTTGTTTTTCTTTTTTTTTTTTTATTACAAACTTAAGTTGTGGAATGAAAATCCTAAAGATGGCCCCCTCGTGGCCAGAGTTAATTTCATTGATGCAGCACGGTGCTGTAGTGATTAGCAGTCTTGCCTTGCAGCGCTGGGTCCCTGATTCTCATCCCAGCCAGGGCACTATCTGCACTGAGTTTGTATGTTCCCCCCGTGTCTGCGTGGGTTTCCTCCGGGCACTCGGTTTCCTTCCACATCCCAAAACCATACAAATAAGTTAATTGGCTTCCCCGTAAATTGGCCCTAGACTATTACATACACTACATGATACATACATAGACATAGGACTATGCTAGGGATTATATTGTGAACACCCTCTGGGGGACAGTTAGGTAACAAGACAATGTACTCTGTACTGCGCTGCAGAAGATGTGGGCACTATATAAATACGTAAAAATAATTGTTGCTTCCTTGCAAAATGCACTAGCTAAATGAATCTGAGGGAAACATGTGAATGTTCTGCTTCCTCAATAGCTATCCTTTTCCTTTTTATATCAGGTTTGGGTAGCAGGATAATGAAGTAGTGAACCAATCTTCCTATGAGGGTTTGGCAGAGTGATTGATTACCTGTAAAAGATATTATAATCATATTTTTGTATGATTCTTCTGTAAAATATCAGTCACACTTTGCAAGAACTTTGGCTGAAGTAATGGAACACGGGTCTAAAAACTTCCTTTTGAAAGCTTGAGCTAAAATCCCAATTTTTAAGGTGTGTACACACATCCAGCCTTGATTGGCCAATTTTACCACTTCCATGTAGTATGAGAGCTTGTCTGCACAATCTGTTCAAAGAATCCAAAGTCTGTTGACCCTCATACTACATCGGAATGGAAAAATTGGCTTATCAAAATTGTATGCACCATTGGTCTAAGAAAGTGATACCTCAGAGCCAAAAGAGAAGTAGAGGATTTTTTTTTAAAGAGAACCCGAGGTGGGTTTGAAGAATATTATCTGCATACAGAGGCTGGATCTGCCTATACAGCCCAGCCTCTGTTGCTATCCCAAACCCCCCTAAGGTCCCCCTGCACTCTGCAATCCCTCATAAATCACAGCCACGCTGCTGACAAACAGCTTGTCAGAGCTGGCTGTGTTTATCTCTATAGTGTCACTCTGCTGCTCTCCCCGCCTCCTGCAGAACTCCAGTCCCCGCCTGCAGCCCTTCCCTCCCTGCTGATTGGAGGGAAGGGACGGGGCAGGGACCGGAGCTATGCAGGAGGCGGGGGAGCAGCTGAGACTGACACTACAGATGTAAACACGGCCTCACAGCACGACTGTGATTTCTGAGGGATTGCAGAGTGCAGGGGGACCTTAGTGGGGTTTGGGATAGCAACAGAGGCTGAGCTGTATAGGCAGATCCAGCCTCTGTATTCAGATAACATTCTTTAAACACACCTCGGGTTCTCTTTAAGCATAAAGTTACTGGGTAGTAAAATTAGTACAAAGGATGCACATGTATCAGTACTCTAGGTTTAAGGGTATCCACCATGTAGAAAAGAAGGTGATGCAGGGATGATGAACAGTTCATAGCAGGCGCGTAACTATAGCCCCTGCTGTCGTGGGGGGTGGCAACGGTCCTGTTTGTAATGAATGCAGAGCAGGCAGTGCAGTCTAGTGTTATGCTAGGTACACACTATGAGATTTTTCAGGCAGATTTACTGTCAGATCGATTATTTCCAACATGTCCGATCTGATTTCCGATCGATTTCTGACTGTTTTCCATTCACTTCTATCAGAAATTGATTGAAAATCAGATCGGACATGTTGGAAATATCTGCCAGAAAATAGCATAGTGTGTACCTAGCATAATACATACCTGCTCCCTGTGTGATATGCCTCCTTGTTTTTCCTGTTCAGTTTGCAAGTGCCGTGCATCCGACCAATCACCACATGGCTCCAGTCCCCGCATGGTGTTTTGCTGGCTGCACAGCACTTCTAAACTGAACAGGAAGTGGAGAATTGGGAGCATGACTAAAATGTGTTGGCCCGTTTCCACTAGTGCGGTGCGAATCGCTGGGATTCCACCTCTGACAAAATCGCATGCGGATGCGATTCCGCATGTGATTTTTGCCACGATTTCGCATGCGATTTCGCATAGGCAGGCTATCAGCGATTTCAACCATGTCACTGCCTGGCTCAATGTACATTAGTTTTAGTGCGAATTCGCACGCGAAATCGCGGCAAAAAACGCATTTGCGATTTCCCCTATTAAATACATTGCCTACGAATCGCCTGCATTCCACACGCAGGCGAATTCTGCAGGCCCTACCATGCAGAAAAATCCTGCACAGAAAAACGCACCAAAAAACTGACAAGTGGAAACAGTCTCATCCACTTGTATTGGTTATGCGAATCCGCATGCAGACAACGCATGCGGATTCGCTCTAGTGGAAACGGGCCCTTACCCTTTGATGCCCTATAACTAAAAGTCCTTGGATTCCTTCACTAATTCAGGAAAATTGCAGAATAGGATTATAAAGTTATCATCCTAGTCATTTCCGTTATGCTCAAGTATTTTTCTGCCATATAACAACTCTGCTGCAATAGTTTGAAAATTTTTTCCTGCAGAAGGTGAGGTTCAGTTTTTAAAGAGAAACCGTATCCAAGAATTGAACTTCATCCCAATCATTAGCTGATACCCCCTTTCCCATGAGAATTATATTCCTTTTCTCAAACGGAACATCAGGGGGCTCTGTATGGCTGATTTTGTGGTGAAACCCCTCCCACAGTGTGATGTCAGTGCCTCACAGCACTGAGGTACTGACATAACACTGTGGGAGCCTTGTTGCATTGTGGGAAATAACAGCTGTTTCCAACTGCCAAAAAAAAGCACGCAGCGTGTCCTTCCAGTGACATCACCTGCCAGCAGTAGTAATTTCACCATGTAAGAAATGTCAGACTGTAAATAAGGGAAAGGAAAGATTTTACAATGGAAAACACTGACTAAATCATTTATACATAATTGTAAAAAAAATAAATTAATGTATTACATTATTTTCGCTGGAGTTCCTCTTTAAGTTAAGGGCTCTGCCTCTGACACAGGAGACCAGTGTTCGAATCTCGGCTCTGCCTGTTCAGTAAGCCAGCACCTATTCAGTAGGAGACCTTTGGCAAGTCTCCCTAGCACTGCTACTGCCTATAGAGCGCGCCCTAGTGGCTGCTGCTCTGGCGCTTTGAGTCCGCCAGGAGAAAAGCACAATATAAATGTTATTTGTCTTGTCTTGTCTTTAAGTGGTTCCTAAAACATAGATCAAAGGCAATTTTTTTACTTTGAGATTTTGATTTGATGGCAGAAGTCAATTTAAGACACCCTTTTTTCCCCATGTATACCTACACCACTCAAGTCGGCAACTTCTAAGAATTACCCTGAAATTGCTGAGGAAAGTGTGGAACCTGCAATATAAAGCCTTGCCTTATGGCCTAAGCTCCAAGGCTGTTTACAAACGTGATGGGTGTGTTGGCTGCTGACCTGAGATAAAGATGAGTGAAGCTGGCTCTTGTCTGGATGACTTGCTACTCAAGTCTCTGTTGGTCACTTTGTTGAGGAAACATGTAAGTGTAGTGCTGTCATTTAAATACCAAAATTGGTTCCGTCTCCGATTCAGGTGATTCAGTTCTTGTGGTTAATATATTCAGTACCAGAGTCTGCAAAGTACTCTTCCTTCAGGGGAGGTGTCATGGTTGTAAAATATAGCAAAGGCAAAAGCCGTGTTCTCGTTGAGAGTAGGTAAGACTGTTAAGCTTTATGTCATCCACGATAGAAAGTATGCTACAGGCAAGGGCTTTTGTAACCACTTCAGGCAAATGTGCACAGAACATAGGACAAGGGCTGAAAACACTTCATCCATTATTTCACCTATAACTCGCCATAAAAGCCTCTCTAGTGCCATAGAGCGCTAAAACCTGTATATCAGAAAATATTAGCTTGCCATAAAATGGGTTTGCCTCAGCACTGGGACATTTTCATTTGGAAGAGGTGCCTATCTCAGTGGAATAAGTGTTTGAGGCATTTGGCCACAGGTAATATCTTTAAGTGTATCCAATCTGCTGGTGCTAGGAGTTTGAAGCCAGATTTCCCAAAATACCACTGTGGTGCTGTTTTTTGGAAACATAGCTCTATGGAGATAACTTGTCAAGGTTCTTTTCCTGGAGAAACAGAATCTACAGTCTTTGTCAGTTCAGCTTGTGAAAACTTTAAGCTGTGAAGTGACAGAATCAGAAGAGTGGGAAATTAACTCATTGATTTTTCAAACCACATCCTCTGGTGCACCTAATTGTGACAACAAAAGATACCAAACTAAAGAGGTGGACTTCATGTACACATTTGGGATTTTCTGTTTCTTGCATATTTTTCCTTCTTTGATTCCTCAGGTACGTCAAAGAATCTGTTATGACAGAATATCAATTCTAGTTGATCCGTGATGGGCAAAGAGGACATGTTTTTTTTTTTGTACTTAACCACTTAAGGACCGCCCCCAGCCGATGGGCGGCGGCAAAGTCCGGGCCCAAACGACCGCAATACGCCCATCGGCGGGGGCGGCTGCGGGAGTGGCTATGCGGCGATCGCGTCATTCGTGACGCGATCAGCCGCCGGGGACTGGCTCCGCCCACCGTTCACTGTAACCCGCCGGCCGTTCGGAAGCGCCGGCGGGTTACTAGCACCCGGATCGCCGCTGCACGTATGTATAATAGGCTTTGTAATGTATACAAAGCCTATTATACTGGCTGCCTCCTGCCCTGGTGGTCCCAGTGTCCAAGGGACCACCAGGGCAGGCTGCAGCCACCCTAGTCTGCACCCAAGCACACTGATTTCCCCCCCCCCCCTGCCCCCTGATCGCCCACAGCACCCCTCAGACCCCCCCCCTGCCCACCCCCCAGACCACTGTTTGTACCCAGTCACCCCCCTAATCACCCATCAATCACTCCCTGTCACTATCTGTCAACGCTATTTTTTTTTTTTTAGTCCCTAATCTGCCCCCTACTCCCTCCTGATCACCCCCACCCCTCAGATTCTCCCCAGACCCCCCCCCCCCCCAGACCCCCCCCTCGTGTACTGTATGCATCTATCCCCCCTGATCACCTGTCAATCACCCG
This sequence comes from Hyperolius riggenbachi, assembly GCF_040937935.1. Classification (NCBI taxonomy): domain Eukaryota; kingdom Metazoa; phylum Chordata; class Amphibia; order Anura; family Hyperoliidae; genus Hyperolius; species Hyperolius riggenbachi. The sequence continues at coordinate 235,643,413 of NC_090651.1, read as the reverse complement.
TCAATCACCCCCTGTCACTGCTACCCATCAATCAGCCCCTAACCTGCCCCTTGCGGGCAATCTGATCACCCACCCACACCAATAGATCGCCCGCAGATCCGACATCTGATCACCTCCCAAGTGCAGTGTTTACATCTCTTCTCTCCTCTAAACACCCACTAATTACCCATCAATCACCCATCAATCACCCCCTATCACCACCTGTCACTGTTACCCATCAGATTAGACCCTAATCTGCCCCTTGCGGGCACCCAATCACCCGCCCACACGCTCAGATTGCCCTCAGACCCCCCCTTATCAATTCGCCAGTGCAATATTTACATCTGTTATTCCCTGTAATAACCCACTGATCACCTGTCAATCACCTATCAATCACCCCCTGTCACTGCCACCCATCAATCACCCCCTGTCCCTGCCACCCATCAATCAGCCCCTAACTGCCCCTTGCGGGCAATCTGATCACCCACCCACACCAATAGATCGCCCGCAGATCCGACATCAGATCACCTCCCAAGTGCAGTGTTTACATCTCTTCTCTCCTCTAAACACCCATTAATTACCCATCAATCACCCCCTATCACCACCTGTCACTGTTACCCATCAGATTAGACCCTAATCTGCCCCTTGCGGGCACCCAATCACCCGCCCACACGCTCAGATTGCCCTCAGACCCCCCTTATCAATTCGCCAGTGCAATATTTACATCTGTTATTCCCTGTAATAACCCACTGATCACCTGTCAATTACCCATCAATCACCCCCTGTCGTTGCCACCCATCAATCACCCCCTGTCACTGCCACCCATCAATCAGCCCCTAACCTGCCCCTTGCGGGCAATCTAATCACCCACCCACACCAATAGATCGCCCGCAGATCCGACATCAGATCACCTCCCAAGTGCAGTGTTTACATCTCTTCTCTCCTCTAAACACCCACTAATTACCCATCAATCACCCCCTATCACCACCTGTCACGGTTACCCATCAGATTAGACCCTAATCTGCCCCTTGCGGGCACCCAATCACCCGCCCACACCTCAGAACGCCCTCAGACCCCAGCCCTGATCACCTCGCTAGTGCATTGCTTGCATCTATTTCCCCCCTCTAATCACACCTTGAGACACCCATCAATCACCTCCTGTCACCCCCTAGCACACCTACCCATCAGATCAGGCCCTAATTTGCCCCGTGTGGGCTCCTGATCACTCGGCCAAACCCTCAGATCCCCCTCAGACCCCCTTCCGATCACCTCCCCAGTGCATTGATTACATCTATTTTCCCCTCTAACCGCCCCCTGAGACACCCATCAATCACCTCCTGTCAACCCCCTAGCACTCCTATCCATCAGATCAGGCCCCAAACATCCTGTCATCTAAGAGGCCACCCTGCTTATGACCGGTTCCACAAAATTTGCCCCCTCATAGACCACCTGTCATCAAAATTTGCAGATGCTTATACCCCTGAACAGTCATTTTGAGAAATTTAGTTTCCAGACTACTCACAGTTTTGGGCCCGTAAAATGCCAGGGCAGTATAGGAACCCCACAAGTGACCCCATTTTAGAAAGAAGACACCCCAAGGTATTCTGTTAGGTGTATGATGAGTTCATAGAAGATTTTATTTTTTGTCACAAGTTAGCGGAAATTGATATGTATTGTTTTCATTGTTTTCATAGAAGATTTTATTTTTTGTCACAAGTTAGCGGAAAATGACAATTAAAATCAATTTCCGCTAACTTGTGACAAAAAAAAAAAATCTTCTATGAACTCATTATCCTCCTAACGGAATACCTTGGGGTGTCTTCTTTCTAAAATGGGGTAATTTGTGGGGTTCCTTCCTATACTGTCCTGGCATTTTAGGGGCCCTAAACCGTGAGGAGTAGTCTTGAAACAAAATCAAAATGACCTGTGAAATCCTAAAGGTACTCATTGAACTTTGGGCCCCTTAGCGCAGTTAGGGTGCAAAAAAGTGCCACACATGTGGTATCGCCGTACTCAGGAGAAGTAGTATAATGTGTTTTGGGGTGTATTTTTCCACATACCCATGCTGAGTGGGAGAAATATCTCTATAAATAGACAATTGTGTGTAAAAAAAAAAATAAAACAATTGTCATTTACGGAGATATTTCTCCCACCCAGCATGGGTATGTGTAAAAATACACCCCAAAACACATGATACTACTTCTCCTGAGTACGGCAATACCACATGTGTGGCACTTTTTTGCAGCCTAACTGCGCTAAGGGGCCCAAAGTCCAATGAGCATCTTTAGGCTTTACAGGGGTGCTTACAATTAGGCACCCCCCAAAATGCCAGGACAGTGAACACACCCCACAAATGACCCCATTTTGGAAAGTAGACACTTCAAGGTATTCAGAGAGGAGCATAGTGAGTCCGTGGCAGATTTAATTTTTTTTTGTCGCAAGTTAGAAGAAATGAAAACTTTTTTTTTTTTTTTTCACAAAGTGTCATTTTCCGCTAACTTGTGACAAAAAAATAAAATCTTCTATGAACTCACCATGCCTCTCACTGAATACTTTGGGATGTCTTCTTTCCAAAATGGGGTCATTTGGGGGTATTTGTACTATCCTTGAATTTTAGCCCCTCATGAAACCTGACAGATGCTTGAAAATGGGAAAATTCACTTTTGGCACCATAGTTTGTAAACGCTATAACTTTTACCCAATCCAATAAATATACACTCAATGGTTTTTTTTTTTATCAAAGACATGTAGCAGAATAACTTTCGCACTCAAATGTATAGGAAATTTTACTTTATTTGAAAAATGTCAGCACAGCAAGTTAAAAAAGTTATTTTTTTGCCAAAATTCATGTCTTTTTTGATGAATATAATAAAAACTAAAACTCGCAGCAGCAATCAAATAGCAGCAAAAGAAAGCTGTATTAGTGACAAGAAAAGGAGGTAAAATTCCTTTAGGTGGTAGGTTGTATGACCGAGCAATAAACCGTGAAAGCTGCAGTGGTCTGAATGGAGAAAAAGGCTCTGGTCCTTAAGGGGCGAAAAGACTGTGGTCCTCAAGTGGTTAATTGAATTATCAGTTGGACCTTCCTTCTGACTTTTAGAACTGGACTTTTAGGACCTGATCAGCCACTCAAATTGGAGTTTATTTACCATGTGTCTGAAAGGGAGACGTTAAAGATGGCAATATGGATTTCTCCTCTCACTATTATGAAATAATTTTATTAAGATCAGTGGTTGCAAACCCATGCGTTGCAGCTGCAGTGACACTTTGTTGTCATATTCTGCCCTTTTCAATCACTGTAACCTCTCCTGGTTCCCTTCTGACACTGTCCTCCCCTCCATATGCAATACAAATTGACATTCTGCCCCTCCCTCTCATGCCTGAAATGGAAAAATAGGGTTGTTAGCTGGCTGTTGGGGGGCTGTCACTGGGTGACATGTCACTGAGGTGAAAAGCTGCTATTGTGCAGGTTTCTGCATCCGCCAATTGGTTTCTGTACAGTGATGTGTGCAGTTTGCCATTATTAGTGTGCACTGTGGTAAGAATTTTGGTTTTGTGGAGTAGTCCATTTTTATCTTAAAGGGAATCTGAAGAGAGAGGGATACAGAGTTTCATTGTGTGGTTGTTTTGAGTCGCACACCTGGAAAAAGCATGCCAGCCAGTGGATTCAGACCAAAATCAAAGCATCAGTTCTGCAAGCTTATTATGAGACGTTGGCCTCAATTCACTAAGGGCAGTTCGATAAAATTATTTTGGTTGGTAAAATACCGCATTCGGCTTTTTTTCCGGATTCAATAAGATTTCCTCGCATGCGGTAGAAGTTCAGTAATTTATCAAACAAACATGCTTCAATTCACTAAGCCCTGCTTGGTAAGTCTCACCACCTATGGAGCAGGTCAGCGGTGAGGCAGGATGCTGTGTACATGAGTTGGGGTTTTCTTGTGCAATGCATCCTGTCATCCCTTTAGTTGTGCTGCAGCCACCAGAGGGAGCTCTTCCGTAAAGCTGGCCACTAACGGTCCACTTTCTAGCGAAAAATCGTTCGAGCGATCAAATTCTCATTGGACGAAAAATCGTTCACTACACCATCAACTAACCAATCTTTGCTTCCTATCTATCACGACCACCAAGAAAATCCAAATTTTCGTTCGACGAAAATTCATTCGGGTGACATTTTTTTCATTTGTTCATAATCGATTGTGTCCATCAATGGAGATTATTTACAACCAATCCGATCAGAATTTCTGATCGCTCGAACGATTTTTCGCTAGAAATTGGACCGTTAGTGGCCAGCTTAAGTCAGAAAACAGATAATGCCCATGTAAAGTGATGCAAAAAGCCTCAAAAAAGTCTCCTTCCTTTGCTCTGTGAGGGCCAGGTCCCGCCATCCAGGGTGTCGGACCAAATCAAAGTGTGAAGCAGGGCTGTGTGGGTTTCCCTATTGGCTGCCTGGCTCTCCCTACTGGCTGTCTGTCAATGTTACCACACGGAGAGAGCATGGAGAAGAGTAAGTTATCGGCTGTCAGAGCTGGAGAAAAATATCAAACAATTGTTTGAATTACCGAATGCATAAATCTTTGTGAATTGCAAATTCTTGAGATTTCTTGAGATTTTTACCACACAACTTGGTAATTTACCTCACTAGTCTGTAATTTAAATTTTCTGTGCGGTAATAGGTTTAGTGAATTGGAATTTGGGAAGGTGTTTGGTGAAATCGGCTGTTTTCTTCGTTACTGAATGCGGTAATGCTTAATGAATTGAGGCCAATGTCTAAAGGTGTTCATTAATGGTGCAGTTTCTAAATAATCCAATGCAGATCACCCAGTTCTTTCATGAAACGATTGATAATCGGATCAATTAGGCCCACCAGTTTTCATATAATTAGATCTGAATGATCGTAGACACCATTGTTCACTTAAAATTATACCGTTAATGAGAACTTTTAGAGCATCAGCACAGAAATCGGGAAACTGGTGTTTTTTTAGAAAATAAAGATGGCAGGCTCAGTATACCTCTCGCTTCAGGTTCCCTTTAATTGATGAGTGAGTGGAAAGTGAATTTTTATGTAACAGATTTTGTCTTTCTGTCCAACATGATCCTGCGAAATGTCCATTTGGAAATGCAAGGCATGTATAGCTGGGTTTTGCCTGAAGTTCTGTATTGTGCAGAGTGCTGTGTAGGGAATTTGGCTTGGTAAGATCTGTCCAGTTTTGACACGTGTTTCGGCTCTGCTTATAGCCTGTAGAGTGAGATGCATCATACTCCTCTCACAGATATGTTATGAATCATAGCTAGAAGTGTGAAGTTTAGCTGTCATTGTTACAGTAATTGCTAGTCAAATGAAAATCCCTTCCAAAAAGAGGACGTTCTGTGACATGACTTTCTGATTCATGCAGTTTTCTTTCTCCTCACGCTTTCACTGAACGACACCTAGCAATTCTGCTTCAAAATCTTTCTTCACGGAAGGCTTGTAGAGAAGACCTTGATAAACAATATAAATATATTGTATTTTTGATTTTGTGATGTTAGAAGCTTTTCGTTTGTTTCCATGTAGCGGATGCACTGCGCCCAGCGCCACAGGCCCAACCACTGCGTTTCTGTACAGCGCCCTGTCTGCAGGCACAGCCCATGTGTTGCTGTACTGCGCCCTGTCTGCAGGCCCAGCCCCTGCGTTGCTGATTATAATTGAGTCTGCTTAAACTTGAGGGCCTGAGCCCACTGCTGCATTTTAAAAAACGCATAGAAATGCATGCGTTTTTTTAAGCATTTTGAAAGCGTTTGAATGCGTTTTGACACTTTGTAATGCGTTTAACCACTTAAGGACTGCAGTCTTAAAACCCCTTAAAGGGAACCAGAGATGAACGATTCACACAAAATAAACATATCAGTTGATAGCTTGTAAAGAATAAATACTCTACCTTATAATTTCGCCACTCTGGTGTGCCTTTTTGAGTGTTTTTTATCCTTTATTGCTCCATGAAATATCCAATATGGCCGCCGGCTCATATCTCTTCTGCTTCCAGGTTATAAACTGTTCTGGATGTGCTGTCTAGGCTATATGAGACTATAGACAAGTAGGGCTGCTGCAGCAGGCTTTCATCTGTGTGCTTTCAACTATTATTCTGGTATGCTGTGTGGCTGCCTGTAGGAAGTGTCTCTCACAGAAATGAAACTGCATACAGTAGATAATGACTGGCTGCACAATGCACACAGATAAACTTGTCTGTTTCAGAGCTTCTTTCTCGGCAGCAGCAGCCCCTCCCATGTCAACAGCTCTGAGTAGGGGGCCAGGAGGGGGCAGGCTTGGGCTTGAAAAGACACCACAGAAGAGTGACTCAGCTATAATGTTTCCAGGTCAAACCTAGACTGAGCCAGTCGGTGGATTCTTATCACAGTTGATAACAGATAGATTAGACTGAGAAGAATAAAACTAAAAGCTGGTAGGTGTTTACTGTCATGTTCCCACTGATAAATGTAATAAAATACATGAGGGTGCTTCATCTCTGGTTCTCTTTAAAGGGAAGGTTCAGGGAGGGTGGGTAAAAAATTAAAATCAATTTCCACTTACCTGGGGCTTCCTCCAGCCCGTGGCAGGCAGGAGGTGCCCTCGCCGCCGCTCCGCAGGCTCCCGGTGGTCTCCGGTGGCCGACCCGACCTGGCCAGGCCGGCTGCCAGGTCGGGCTCTTCTGCGCTCCAAGGCCCGGAACTTCTGCGTCCCACGCCGGCGCTCTGACGTCATCAGACGTCCTCCGGGCTCTACTGCGCAGGCGCAGAACTACTACGCGTGCGCAGTAGAGCCCGGAGGACGTCCGATGACGTCAGCGCGCCGGCGTGGGACGCAGAAGTTCCGGTTTTGATCAGGTGCGCGCAAGGGGCAGGTTAGGGTCTGATCTGATGGGTGGCAGTGACAGGGGGTGATTGATGGCTGATTGACAGGTGATCAGTGGGTGATTACAGGGGAAAATAGATGTATACAGTACACGGGGAGGGGGTGATCAGGAGCCCCCAGGGGGCAGTTTAGGACCTAATCTAATATATAGTGTTGACAGATATTGACAGGGTGGCTACCTCCTGCCCTGGTGGTCCCTCAATCACTGGGACCACCAGGGCAGGAGGCAGCCTGCATAATACACTTTGTATACATTACAAAGTGTATTATACACTTACTATGCGGTAGATGGAGGTTAACAACCTACCGGCGCTTCTAAATGGCCGGCGGGTTGACGTCACGGGTGGGCGGAGCCTAATGCCGGCGGATGCGCGCATTTATGCGCACGATCCCCGGTTGTTCAGTCCCACAGGTACTGCTGCCGATCGGCGTTACGCGGTCCTGGGGGTGCCACTTTGCCGACGTCCATAGGTAGTGAGTGGTCGGCAAGTGGTTAAACGCCTAAACGCATTTGTTTCTGTGCGTTTTTAAAAATGCAGCAGTGGGCTCAGGCCCTGAGTCAGCACATACGTGTTTATTAACTGACTACTGGTACTAGAGATGGCCAACGATAAGCAACTCATTTTGGCTTGCATGCAGATTTCATGCAAATTGTATGCGGATTAAAGGTGGACCAAACAAATTAACTTCCTGTCACTCTCAATTGGCCCAGCTTCAAGATGCATATAGTTTGCATGAAATCTGCACACAAACCAGAATTATTAGCATCCCGTTGATCTATAAAGTATCAAGCTACACCTAATCCCTGTTTTATGATTCAAATAGCACTATTGGGTATTACAGCGTATATTAATGCAGCCTTATAATATCGTATTTTCATATTTTTGGGGAGGGCAGCTTACAGATGTGCTTCAACATGTTTAAATCCTTTCTCTAGGCACAGCTCTTAAAGGATACCCGAAGTGACATGTGACATGATGAGATAGACATGTGTATGTACAGTGCCTAGCACACTGACTCAGTCCTGACTCAGACAGGAAGTGACTACGGTGTGACTCTCACTGATAAGAAATTCCCCTTTTTACCTCTTTCTTGCTCTCAGGTGCCATTTTCTGCTAGGAAAGTGTTTTATAGTTGGAATTTCTTATCAGTGAGGGTCACACTGTAGTCACTTCCTGTCTCAGTCAGGACTGAGTCAGCCAATTACATACCTGATATTTAACTCTTTCACAACAGGAGTACAGAGTACAAGGTAAATTTTCCTGTGAGTCCACTAATCTGGTATATCTGATCATGTGTGCTAAATGCCCCAATGTTATGTACGTGGAAGAAACTGGACAAACTCTGAGCAAACGTATGAATGGAAACAGGCACACTATTAATGATACCAAATCTGGACTCCCAGTTGCTACACACTTTAGCTCCAAAAGACACAGCATGGATGATCTTCGTGTCACTGCCCTGAAGGGCGGCTTCAAAACGTCAAATGACCGATTAATAGCAGAAACAAAATTTATGAATTGGTTCAAAGCTGTGGAGAAGGGTTTGAATAAGGACAACAACTTTCTATATTGGTATGAGATTGATGATATTTGAACTGTCTCAGCCACTCTAGCTGAACTTGTGAACTAAGAATTTACGATACCTCTGGGTCAATCCTAATACCAGGTCTGTGAGCAATGGAGTAAACAAGGATCCTTACCTTACCCCATTTAGATGGTCTGTTTGAATTAAGGCATCTTAATGACGTATTTATGCTTGAAAAAAATATCTGTTTTCCCTTTTGATGTTGCATGTATATAAGCTGTCTGTACCACCAGCTTGCAAACTAACAGGATGTAAACCTGACGAAGGCTGCAAGGCCGAAAGCTTGTTTATTCTTATTCATTTGTAGTTAGCCAATAAATGGTATCATCCTGATTTAAAACTTCTTGCTTTAACTCTTTCAGGCAGAGAAGGAAAAAAAGGAACACAGCATAGTTATTTGTGTGCTAGACGCACTGTACATACACATGTCTATCTCATCATGTCACTTTGGGTATCCTTTAATATATTGTGCAATGAATTTATAAGCTAAGGAACCAACTGATACCATTATGTGTGAAAGGTGCTTCTTCAGCTGCTAATCTTATTTTAAAATGTGGTCACATGACCTGAAACAGCTGGGTTGGGGTAATTGGTAACAGTCTCTGTGAGTGAGAGTGCTGCTTGGCTTGCATCTTTAAGCTGCGCAGATTGCACGGGGTTAGGATGTAGGCAAATCATAAGAAGCTTGCAATTGGCAACAAGGTCTGTGCTACAGGAAATGGCCAGATAAGAGTCTGACTTTAACCCCATTGTGACAGTAAATTGGCATCCTGCATTGTTTGCAAGTTTTTAAAGGAATACTGTAGGGGGTCGGGGGAAAATGAGTTGAACTTACCCATGGCTTCTAATGGTCCCCAGCAGACATCCTGTGCCCGCGCAGCCACTCACCGATGCTCCGGCCCTGCCTCCGGTTCACTTCTGGAATTTCAGACTTTAGAGTCTGAAAACCACTGTGCCTGCGTTTGCAGTGTCCTCGCTCCCGCTGATGTCATCAGGAGCTTACTGCGCAGGTACAGACCATACTGAGCCTACGCAGTACGCTCCTAGTGACATCAGCGGGAGCGAGGACACGGCATCGCAGGCGCAGTGGTTTTCAGACTTTAAAGTCTGAAATTCCAGAAGTGAACCGGAGGCGGGGCCGGAGCATCGGTGAGTGGCTGCGCGGGCACAGGATGTCTGCTGGGGACCATTAGAAGCCATGGGTAAGTTCAACTCATTTTCCCCCGACCCCCCCCCCCCCCACTTACAGTATTCCTTTAAACTTCTGTATCACACATATGGCAGGATTATTACATTGCAAAACTGTCACTGCCTGACAAAACCCACTGACACAGCTGACTGGAAGGACAGGCAGGGTAACCACAACCTATAATTCTCTTATGTGAGCCCCATACACCCTTTAGAGACTTCTCGGCTGAGGTGGCCAGTCATGCCTCTCTTCCAAGAATCTAGTGTGTATAGAGCCTCCCCCAATTAGTAATGCCGGATTGTTTTTGCTGAGCTCATTGTTCTACTCCTTTCCCCTCCTGCTGGAGGCCGCACCACTGTGTGCCGTGCCTTCGTTCCCTGCTCCCCCCTTCATAGCCACAGAGTGACAATTCCAACAAGAGCCTGTTGGTTATGATGTTTAGCCACACTCTATGCTGTGTATGAATTGCCTGGCTGCGACTTGTGTGCAGGCACGGCCGTATTTCGCTTCTTCATGAAGAGGAGCGTGGGCACGAAATTCAAAAGGGTTTCGGGCAGCGGTGGTGGAAAGAAAGAATGTCTTTATTGCCAGCTTGGGGCTGCTGAGGAGGAGCTGTAGTGAAGGAAGAATAAAACTTCCACTTTCAGCAAAGGCAGATCACATTATGTTAACCTGATAGGATCTTCTAGAGTCCAGTTCCAGACAACTGTTTTGTAGTCCTGTTCAGGCTCTCGGTGGCAGAGCTTGTTTTCATTTGTATAAACTGCACAATTATATGATTGTACAGTACTTAGTGATGAGTCCCTTGTGGTATCTGTATATTCAGAACTTATCTGGTGTTGCATTTTAAAGAGTGTACCAGTAATGCACATATAAATGATTATATCCACTCCTGCTCGCTGTGTTGTCACCAGGAATTATCAATTGTGTGCTTCAAGGCAACTGAAAATGAGAAAAGGGAGACCTATTTAGGCTCAAGTAAACTGAAAATGTAGGTGTTTTTTTTTTTTTTTTTTTTTTTTTACACTTGAATGACTTCCTGAACTCATATCCTCTAGTGTGCTGTGATCACTCCTATTCCTGCACACACAGTGGGGACTTTGAAGAAAAACTGGCTTGCTGTTTTTAGACCATTTTTTTTTTATTAGGCGGGAACAGAGACTTTGTAGCACTTATACTGCAGTTTGGTAAAGACTGTAGTGCAGGTTTATCAAACCGATGCAGGGGAAGGTGGAGAAGAATTGGTGCACAAGTGGAGCGTTTGCTCAGAGAGAGCAGACCAATTCCTTCACCTGAGCGCTTTCTCCGCTGTTGCGTCAGCGTTTCTCCAATCAGCTTTGCTGCACCGGTTTTGATAAATCTCCCAGCAGTGAAAGTAGGTTGAAAACGTTAGCAAGTAAACTGCAATGGCGTGGTCCTTAGCCAGAGAAAATAAAGGTATGTATCGCCTCTTTTATCTAAAAAATTATAGATATTACAGCTAGATCTGGTATAAAGCAGCATCTTATACATAATGCAACTACCGTATATACTCCCATATAAGCTGACCTGCATATAAGCCGAGGTACCCACTTTCCCTCAGAAACTAGGAAAAAGTGATTGACTCGCGTATAAGCCCCCTGCCCAGTATAGCCCCCTCTACAGTAGCCAGATGTGCCCCAAGGATGATACAGCTGTGTCTCAGGGCCCCACTTTTGTCATAGATATAAGACACAGCGATTGCCACACAGGAAGAATCCCCGATCATTGCACTGCTGACACGTTGCTTGCACATTCTGCTCCACAAGCCACAGGACACAGGTAGTCCTGAGCAGTGCACTCTGCACACCATGTTGCAAGGGGATGAGGGGCACAGACACAGCAGGGAGCTAGCAACAAAACCTGCTCCACCATCCGTTCTGCTCCACTGACTCGCATATAAGCCCAGGGGGTAACTTTTCAGCACATTTTTTTTGTGCAGAAAAATTAGGCTTATACGTGAGTATATACAGTAATTAGCTTTGCATTGTGACTCATGTGACTGCTTGGCCTATGCATTGTTGTAGAGGCCAGTCTGTGATGTGACCTCTCGGCCATGGGAGGTGTGGTCAAACTAGACTGCTCCCTTACCACCTGTACAAAGTACCATGATTAGAGCCGGTTTGCCAACTTTATTGAAGCTGGAATGCCTTTTTAGTGTTGGTCTCTTGACTACTAATTGGCTTTTCTAAATGATTGCTTATGTGCTGTAGATGTGTCTGAAGGTTCCGCCCCTCCTGTCCTTCATAGCCATATTGTGTGGTATAATTCCCTCCGCCAGATGCTATCGGTCTTACACATACACATACAATCAGAAATGAGCAGGTAAAGAACTGCGGTCCCGTTTACCTCTGCTTCAGTATATTTATCACGCTAGTTTTAGTTAAAAAAAAAAAATGGTGTGTAAAGAAGTGCCTGGAATGGTTAATTACATTTTCTTTCACTTGCTCATGGAGCCAGAGCTTGTGCTATTTCTCTCTGAGCTGTACAGGAAGTTGGAGAAAACACAGTTGACTGTGTACAGCTCCTATATATAAAATAGGAGCCATTCACTTTCAGTTTTGTAATGGGCGTAGAATGGACAAAAAAAGTCAGTTCTCCGCTCAATTGGGAACAGAGCCTTGCTCAGTTCCAGCGAAGTAGACTTTAGACTTTAGATAAAAATGGCTGCTCCCAAGCTGCACTGGGACCTAGAGGGGCTTGTGTTTTTTTTTGTTTTTACATAGCTGACATCCGTTTGGAGTAAATGTTTGTAGGACAGGGAAACTAAATTGCCAATAAGGGCTTGGGGGATGGGTTTTCGTTTATTCCAAACTGTAGCTCCTCTTTAAGCTGAATCGGACCTGCTCACCAAGAAGCTATGGAGGTAGATGTTTGTGTCAGTGACCAAACATGGAACACATGAACAGCAAGTTTTTAGAGGGTCATTTCAGAAGCTGAAATCATTAGCTTTTATAATAGGTTTGATTCCAACCTGGCGACAGTGAGTTCATGGGAATTTTTTCCCTGGACTTTAAAGAGTGTCATATTAAAGTTCAGACCATGACAGATTTGTTTGAGTGCGCTCTCTGTTTCCTGTTGCGTTACATAGGTTGAAAAAACAAAACCGTACTTTAAGTCTGATCCAGGGGAAGGAAAGCAACCCATGAAAATCTTTCAAGCTATTACATTAACATTTATTTTGGGCATTTATGCTCCCCTTCTCCACCCCTGAGTGAGTACTTGAGTGACTACCGCTGTGAAATGGCCACTTCACCATTTCACAGTCTGTGCCAAATACCATTGTAACATCCATGAGGTGGTTTGAGCTTTTGGACTCTTAGCGACCCCATCATTTTTAGGTTGGAAAGGATTGTGGTGCTTTGACGCATCAGAGCAGTGTGACCTTGTAGGCCATGTTTGTTCATCTTGAGTGAAGTCATGAAGATTGTTACACAGTGGTACCAGTTTGTTAGTTATGCATACATGGGAGCCAATGTGTATTTGAAATCCATCTGACACACTGGTGTTAGAATCCAGGAAAATGGGAATGCAGGCTACAAAGCTTTGAGTCCTTTATCTTACACAGGGAAAAGCAGTCAGCGTACCTGAGAGTTATACTTAAAACCAGCCCATACTCTCAATTTTAATCTCTAAGAAATGGAAGAGAGACTTGACTTTTACACGTTCCCTGTATATTGTAATACTGTTTGTGAGGCACCCTATCTACTGGTACAGCGCAGGCTCACTGTGTTCCATTATCTTGCTTACCACTGTGGACATTTCCTAGCATTCACCATAATTGTAAAAGGCTTTGCACAGTTACCACACACTTGTGCCAGAAATGTGGGTTGTTTTTTTTTCAACACATGGAACATTTACCCAAGATACACATAAGTAATGTGTAAACTTATGCCCACTGTCTGTCTTAGTGGAATTCGGTTCAGCATAGGCATTTATTTTGAATTATATTACTAAAAACTTTAAATTGAAGTATGCACTTTAGATTTTCTTCCTCAGCCAAACTGATTGTTCCTTAAAGATGTTTGGAAATCTAAAGTGTGTTGTATTTTTTTCTTTACGTTGCTGACCTGCTTGCACAATACTCCATGATATATTGCCTTGCTTTATGCTTTTATTTTTATTTTTTTTGGTTCTACAGTACCTGCAGTAAAAGTTCCCACTTCCCTCCTCCGCATAGATTAGTCTATGCTGCTAGGCCAAGAGTTGAAAAACATGTCCGTACAGCAATAGTTGCAAATCTGATGCCCAGTTGCCTGGCAGCCCTGATGATCTATTTGGCTGCAGTAGTATAAAACCAGAAACAAGAATGCCGCTAATCTTGTCTGATATTACAATAATGTCATAAACTCCTGATCTGCTGCTTGCTTGTTCAGGGTCTGTGGCTAAAAGTGTTAAAGAGACTCTGTAACAACAAAAACCTCCCCTGGGGGGTACTCACCTCGGGTGGGGGAAGCCTCCGGATCCTAATGAGGCTTCCCACGCCGTCCTCTGTCCCACGGGGGTCTCGCCGCAGCCCTCCGAACAGCCGTCGACTGTGCCGACTGTCAGTTCAATATTTACCTTTGCTGGCTCCAGCGGGGGCGCTGTGGCGACTTTCGGCACGGAAATAGACGGAAATACCCGATCTCCGTCGGGTCCGCTCTACTGCGCAGGCGCCGGAAACTTGCGCCTGCGCAGTAGAGCAGACCTGACGGTGATCGGGTATTTCCGCCTACTTCGGTGCCGAGAGGCATCAGAGCGCCTGCGCAGGAGCCAGGAAGGTAAATATTGCGTCACGGCTGTACAGAGGGCTACAGCGAGACCCCCGAGGGACGCAGGACGGCGTGGGAAGCCTCATTAGGATCCTGAGGCTTCCCCCACCCGAGGTGAGTACCCCCCAGGGGCCGTTTTGTCGTTACAGTTCCTCTTTAAGGCAGCCATACACTGGTCGATTGCCAGAGATCGACCAACAGATAGAGCACTCTCTGATCGAATCTGATCAGAGAGGGATCTAATGGCTGCCCATACTCTGCAAACAGATTTTGAATAGATTTCAGCATGAAATTGATTCACAACCTGAGAAGCTGCCACCTGATCGCCGCCCCTGCTCTCCTGGCCAGCCGCAATACATTACCTGTCCACCGGCACGATTCCCCGGGTCCCTGCAGTCTCATTACTTCCAGTGTACTCCAGCTTCCCTTCACTTCCTGTCCCAAGCAGAAAGTTCAAACCGTAGGGCACCCTCTACTGTTTGAACTTCGCTTTCTCACAGGACGGGACAGGAAGTGAAGAGAAGATGCCGGAAGAAGTGAGAGACAGCGGGGACCCGGGGACTCGCTCCGTTTGGACAGGTGATGCTGCGTTGGTTGACTCCGTATCGAATGCTGGGCTCCTGACCCGCCGGCGTTCGAGCAAAATTTCTGGGCAGATCGACGGAATCGAACGATTTCGGGGGAAATCGGTCGATCAGTCTGCATTTACGTTATTGATTTCACTGCAGATTTGATCAGTGATCAAATCTACTTACTGTCTGTGGGGAATCGCAATAGTGTATGGGCACCTTTAGAGTCGGAGGACCAGCAGGACTTCCAGGCAACTGGTGTTGTTTAAAAGGAAATAAATATTGCAGCCTCCATATACCTCTTGCTTCAGTGGTCCTTAAAGTGTCTACCAGGTTTAACATATTAAACATTTTTAGGCTTGGGTCAAGCTGTTAAGAGAGTGTGTAAAGGAGGCTAGTATCTCCATTATGAAGGGCAGTCACTGCAGTATTTATGTGACAGAATCTTGAGTTCCCCTTTAAAATTAAACCAAGGCTATGATGTTTGTGTATCGTGTCTGGAACCAAAAATGTGGAGCTTAGGACCAAAGAAAAGCATTTCTTCTAGTGGGAGTGTATTTCAGGAAAGATTAGTCTTCTGTGTTTGTGCAAATAGAGAACTCATCGGCCCAATCGGAAACAAATTCATTGTACAGGGAATCTTCTGAATCGAGCAGAAACAGAAAATCAGAACTATTCATAAACTTACAGATCACATAATGGACAGGGCACTCATGTGGCAATCTTATTGTGTGATCCGTGTGCAATCTTACTAAGATTTGAGTATCACAAAGACAAAGGGCTGGTTCACACTTGTCGCTTTTTCAGCGCTATCGCTGCTCCTACTGTATCCCTATGGATACATTCACACTGCAGCGTTTGCGATCAATCACAAATGTGCTGCATGCAGCATTTTGGGGGCGATCACGCTGGCATTCTCGTTCTATTGGACGGGAACCACAAGCATAAATTGTAAGATTTTTTGCATGCTGAATCGCGATCGTGGACGCGAATGTGGGCAAGAGCCAAATGTGAACTGGCCCAAACAGACTGCATGCAATATAGATCTTGTTCAGTTAGACTGGGCATGTCCAATATCTGGCCTTGGTGCCAAATGCTGGCCGTTGAGCCATTTCTGGTGGCCCCCCAAAGGTCTCTACAGTCAACTCCATGCGGCTCGCAGGCCGTAGCTGCTGTGCCACATGCAAGGGCCAGTAGTGGTAACAGCCTCTGATTAGCAGCTGCCACTGTGCTAACTGCTTCTGTGTGTATATGGGTTATTTGCAATGAAAATATTTTATTTCACAAAATGTCACAGGCATAATGTACCCAACGTCAGTCGGCAAACTTTGTGTTTAATTTTTGCTAGTTCAGCCCCCTCTCTCAAGAACGGTGACATGGCCCTTTGCCTTAAAAGTATGTACACCCCTGAGTTACACCCTCATATTACGAGGATGTGTTCAAATTTGATAAAGCATTTCCATTCACATTGCATGGAGAGCGGCCTGAATTAGACATAGAAAAGGGGTAGAAGTGAATAAATGGTGCAAATCGCAGGTTTCTTATTTCTGGGGAATATGAACGTTTGGAATCTGCCAGTGAGCTGCTGACCTCCACAAGGATGAAAAACTTGCAAGCTGTTTTGGCTAGTTTATCAGTCATATGATTGGACATGGTGGAACTTTCATTTGAATGAGAAAGGGAAAGGGCTGCATTGTTCAGCATTAGGCCCCGTTCACATTGCACGCGTTGCCGCCTGTGTTTCGGCAACGCATGCGGGAGGCAGAAACGCACGACATCAGAAGTGCATAGACTGCTCTGTCTGATGATCACACTGCATGCATTCTGGACCAGTGCGGTCCGCGAATGAATTTTTTAACAAAACGCGTGGCTGACCCATTCAGTATAGTGAATGGGATCAGCCACGCAACGCATGCAAACACAGATGGCGTGCGTTCGTACGTGTTGCGTTCCGATCGGATGGTTATCCGTGTATGATAATGTGAACGTGGCCTTAGGCTCCCATCAGTGGTGGGTAGGGTTGAAGGCTAGGTACCTGCCTGTAAACTCTGTATCAACTCTATTAATTACAGCCCAACTCAAGACAAAGACATTTTTGTCTAACCGCACATCTCTGGTGTTAGTGGAGGCAGTGCAAGGAGCCATTCATTACCTCCAGCACTCTGGTGTGGGAAGCACCAGACACCCAGGAGTGTGTTTGCATTAAGTGACGCTCGCAGGTGACCTCAGTACTATGGTATTGGATTCCTCCTGTAAATGCTTCCTGCATCTGTCATTGAGAGCAAGATGGAATTTACTGTGAAATCAGATAAGAGCCTTACAAGCTAACCTGATTTCTTCTTTAACTTGCATTTATAAGACTGTTAATGGGGATACGAAGGAAAAAATAGGAAATATGGTTTCCAGTTCTATGTTGGGCACCATACAGTCTAACAGATGGAATACACTATAAGATTAAAATTTGCGAATTGGGTCTGCCACCAGCTTTAAATGTAATACTGTCCCAGCAAACACCTAATAGTCTATAATTGGCTGGTTTTACCCATAGGGTTATATTCGCAGCACACTCATGCCTGCACATTCATACACACATTCACACTGCCCTTTAATATAATGCAGCGTTGGGGGGGCGCTTTAAATGATGTTATGTTAAGCAAATCCAGGGAGTTGTCGCCTTATTATGCCTTTATACCATGAGGGAAAGTCAGATACATGGATCACAGTTCCCTTGAGCAGATATTACCTCATGAATTACAGTCCCCAATGCTGTATTATATTATAAGGCACTGTGAATACGTGCATGAATGTGTTGAAATGCGTGTGCTGCTAATATAACATTATGGGTAAAGCATGCCAATTGTAGAGAGATTATTGAATTTAAAACTAGTGGCAAACCTAATTCTCCATTTTCATTTGGTTTTAGTGTATGGGATCCTGGCCTGGCTGTCTGGCAAATTTGAGGTCGTTTGTGGATGTATGTCTATACCTTTTGTGCAATAAAGTTTTGTATTACCTGTTTGCATCGTGACTCATATGCAGTTTTATTTATGATGGAGTGTTAGAATAGCATGCCAACTCACTTTCATAGCTTGGTACTGCTGTGAACAGTACAAAGTACATCAACTTTTTTATTTTTTGAATGATTCAGGAATACTTTATAATATCTTATTACTCTCTCTCCATGACCGTCATAAGCCCCGCTTTTTGTTCTACAGCAGATATCCCGTTTCTCCTGTGGGGGTCAGGCTGCTGGGTGGTTTGAGGCTGTGACCAATGCTTTGGCATAATGACAGCTTCCATGTAGGGGGTGCCACTTAGCTGTTCACTGCACTAGAGGAGGTAAATGAATAGGTGTTGTATGCCTGCAAATTCACATTGTCAGCATTTCAACAATTTGCATTTTAACAACAGATCTGTCACTGCTCTGGAGCTACTCATCTGTTGCATTGCAGTTGTCTTCCTGGCAGCAAGCGAATGGAAGTGGTTAGTTGAAGTAGAAAAATACATACTCCCTGTATAACATAATCTGCATAGACAAATGGCCATGCTCCTACCCTGTAATGAATTAATCAAGGAATTCAAATGAGAAGCACTGTATGAGATGCATTATGTAATATATATTCCCAAAGCCAAGCTCACTATATACCTGGCACCAAATGAGATTTTTCCCACAGATGTACTGTACTAATTATATAAACCAAATTAGAAATTGCACAGATCGCTCCATGGCTTTTTTTACAGACATACACATTTTATTAGATAACGTACCTATCAAATATCCTCCGTATCTTGCTGTAAAGCCCAATCTACACGATACGATTCTTTGTGCGATTCAATTACGATTCTATTTACGATCCAATTAAATCTGACATGTCCGATCAGGATTCAATTCGATTCAAATCGATTTGCCATTGCAAAACAATGGCAAATCGAATTGAATCCCAATCGGACTTAATCGGATCGTAAATAGAATCGTAATTGAATTACACAAAGAATCGTATTGTGTAGATTGGGCTTAAAACTAATTAAAAACAGCTTTGGCAGCAAAACTGAGATAAGGACATTGAGTGCCCAATGCATTGATAATATAAGGAAAATCTGGCCAACATACAATCCATCTAAACTATGACTCCAAGTGGATCAGCTCCACCTGAAACTCCTACAGTAAGCCTCCATGACCAAATCTAGTGCAAGAAAGATGTTTTCAGCTAGTCCTAATCCATTAGCAGGAATGCAAAATGCTGCTGTTCAAACAATTACACCAGTGCTAGCATAATGATAGTATCTTAAGAATTTCCCTTTTAACATTTCTGTCGGTCAGAAACCAGAAAGTCCTATTACACTTTAAATGGTTGTCTCTGCAAAACAATCTTTACATTTTTTTTTTTCAGGGGGAGATTTGGAATAATTGCTACTGGAACACACGGTTTGGCACTGCTCTATGCAGAAGTGTTACAGTAGCAATCGGGCATGAGTTGCCAGCATATCTGATTATACCTGTATACACTTGATAAAGGTCCACAAAAATGATCTTGAGCAATTGTTTTAAGCAACCTAAGTTGCAAGTGTGTGTGGGTCGTAAAGTTACTTACATATACAGTATTCGATTAAGCTCACCCTGGACAGCTGAGAAAAAACAGCCTCAGCAGAGACTCTAGTATGCATCTAGCGTGTGAAGCACAGTGGCCTAAAGATGCGGCAAGGTGGATCCTTAGCATTGTCCTTCCCATTCACGCTTCCCCTTGGGAGACCGCGCCTCTTCCCTTGACTTGTCTGTGCAGCCTCTAACCCTGAGCGGTTGCCTGAAGTATCAATCCTGATCCCTGCCAGGCGGCAGTCCTTGACCGTGTGTATGAGGCTTAAAGAAAACCTGAAGTGAAGATTAAAAGTCAAAATAAGCATACACAAGTCATACTTACCTTCCATGTAGTCTACTCCTCAGTGTCTTTCTCCTGTCCCGGGTCCTGTTTGTTCACTGTGATCAAGGGAATTTTCCGTCCTCCATTTTGAAAATGGCCATTACCCAAAACAGCTTTCTGGTCAGCACACAGTTAAACTGTAACATCGCCCACTTGAGCCATAGGGAAACATGGACATTACCTGGTACATCTGTTTTCCTCTCAGCTATAACTGACAGCAACTGCTATTTTACTGACAGCAACTGATATATTTCAGATCTGACAAAATATTGTCAGAACTGGAAGGGATTATTGTCAGAAGTAAATGGTGAGCTTCTGAGAGGAACTGATGGCGAGGTAACTATGTAATGTTCATTTGAAGTTACCTCATGTGTTTATTTTAAATATTTTTACTCAGTACAGGTTCTCTTTAAGTCCTTGGTTAGTGGATACCTAATGCAAAACGGTGCAAACACTTGCTTCAAATCAAACTGCCTGATAAGACAGCAGCACAGTGTATATACAATCAGGGTTGTGGAGTCAGTACAAAAATCATCCGATTCCTACTCAGTTTATGAAACCTGACTCCAGGTATCCAAAAATTGCCAAGCTGTCATTAGTTCGCATCGATTATGTCATCAACTAGTCTACACCAGGATCAAAACAGCACAGAAATTGCTTCAATGGTACGGACTGACAGTATGCATGGATCAGTTTATATCACTCATGTAATCTGAAAAAGCCATGTATATTTTCTCTTGTGACTGGCAGGAGACAGTGAACTGTGATTTGCAGGAGTTCAGTAAAATTAATCTTGCACTACAAACTCCTCCTCTCGATGCAGTGTAATCTGTGATTTTTATAGGGGTTCTTAAACATCTACTGCGAAACAAAAAAAAGTACAAAAGCTGATTTCGAGTTTTTCTTGCAGCTTTAAAAAAAAAAAAATTTAGTCAAGATAGATATTTACCATAATCTTAATATTTTGTGTTTGACTTAAATGATGAATTAAGTTTATCTCCCTTAGAAGCTGGAGAGTGAGGTGGTAAGAGATGTAATATGCAGCTACTAAATGACTTGTGTGGTGATGAGATGTCATGTAAATCTGTGTACTGAAGTGGAGCTACTGTTTAACTGGTTACTGCTTGCTGTGGGTGATGCATAGCTCTATCAAATTGTTTATAGTGTGCTGGATAATGCTGCAGACATATAGTGAAAGTCTATATGACATAGTGGTATTTGGTAGTCATCAGTGCACACTGAAGTAAGCAGAGGGACGGACGCTGAGCTGTTGCAGAACCGGTTGTATGGCTGTGCGCTGGCCATGTATTACCTGGGGATTCTCCCTTTCCTCAGTGAACGTGCGGCAGGCCCACTCATTGCAGCACTGCCTCCTCCATGCTGCTGTAAAAACATGCACTGACTCATCATTCAGAATGGAGATGGTGACTCACTGACAGAGTCAATATTTTCAGGAATCTCCCTGTCACATCATTTTAAAGCCTACCTGTCAGACAGGCAGCATTAGCGCTAGTGTTGTCGGTTAATAACTTCTGAGGGGTTGTGGGGCAGGGTTAGGAGCGGTGGATTACGGGCTTACACGATTTGTTAACACAGCATATTAGGAAACCTAATATGTTGGTGAATTTTTCTTATTTTATTTATTATTGTCTGTTGTGTAGATTTTTATCTATTATTATTATTATTATTATTATTATTGTTAGGTTCAGAGGCTGATAAATTGGGAAACGCTGTCATTTAAAATTTCTATGCTAATCTTGTGAGTTGCAATGAGAATAGACTGTATCTGTGTTCATTTATAATAAACTGAGGTTGTCACTTGGGGGGGGGGGGAGCTGTAAGTTTTGACTCCATGGTAAAGCATAACACATGGATCGGGACATCAGACAGTGCAGTTTTTGTACTTCTGATGTCCCCGCTGATCGAATCACGTACTTGCGTTTCTGTAAACGCGGCAGGAAGTGCGGCACGTGGGTAAGTTGCCTAAAGGAAATGTGAAGCAAGAAAAAAAACCTTACATGCTTGCCTATGGAGAGAGAGAGATAAGGCTCTGGATCTCTGTGTCCTCATTCCACCACAGCCTTAGGAATCCTTGTGTCCCCGAATACTTCTGAAGATGATCCATGCTTGTGCGCAGCCAGTCTGTGATAGTGCATGTGCAGTATGTTTGCGCCTGTCTCTGGCACTTGTCGGAAGGCTTCAGAAGCACTCACATCCCTGACTGCTTCCAAAGCCTTCTGTCGAGTCTCAAAGGCATGGAATTTTAATGGGAAGTAGCGGTGGACTTAGGCCATGGAGAGAGTACTGGGAAGGCTCTATAAGATCCAGAGCCTTCCCTCTCCGTAGGTGAGTATCTACTTCACATTTTGCTTTATCAGCTTCCTTGGCATAGTTTAATCCTGGGTGTGTCCCTAGCTTAACCCCTTCCTGACCGCCTAACGCTGATGGGCATCAGGAAGGTGGCTCCCCCAGGACTTGGGGCAGAGTTTAGCAGGGATCGCGCATCCCCGGTGAGTTATGGAGCGATCGCTGCTGGCAGGCTGTGAAATACAAATAAAACGGCCAAAATAATTTGTACAGCGCTGTGATCTAGCACAGTGCTGTACTGAGGACAGCTCTGTCACTTGGCTATCCTCTGGAATGCCACAAAATGCGATCGCTCTCATAGACATCAACCTATCTCTGTGTGGAAAAAAAAAGTAATTTTATTATTAAAAAAAAAAGACAGTTGTTAATGAATAAAAGAAAAAAATACAGCCTGCAACAGGGATCAGAGCCCACCAACAGAAAGCTCTGTTGGTGGGCAGAAAAGGGGGAAATATTCATTTGTGTGCTAAGTTTTGAGGCTCCGGGTAAGCCTGTGGTCCTCAACTGACCCGACAAATGATGTTCTTGGGTAGTAGTTGGTCCATTTCCTGTTAAATGATCTCAGGCTCTTTACCCCGCTTTCTCCTCTCTGTGTTTCTTAAGGCACATTTCTACTGGACGGCCACATTTATTTCCCAAACAGATGTGTGGTACCCGTGCTGATGCAAATTTGCATCTGTATGCCTTTGCCATACCATGCACAGCTATGGGGATTTGGATATATGCTGTGGAAAACTGCAGCATGCATTTTTTATCCCCCGCATGCAATTCAACTGCAGTCTATTGATTTCAATATGCTGCGATTCCACATCCAAAATCGAGTGCAGGGTAACTGCCAGGATTTGCGGTATAAGCCCTCTCTTTTTACTGCTCTTCCTCCCCTCTGCCTTTCTCACTCCTCTTTTTCTGCTTCTTCTGCCTTCCTCTGAAGAACCTTCTCTCCCCCCCCCCCCCCCCCCTCTTCTCTCCGCTTTTACATTTCAAATGAGCTTTCCTGGCAAACCCAAGATGCACATCGACAAAGCTGTAGCAGGAGAAAGATAGAGGAATGTGATAGGGATTGAGTCTTTTATTTCTTGCATTGGCACACAGTGGTGTTTGTGATATCAAAATTAGATCATGCTGGTCCCTTGACAGCCATAGCGATCAGCAGAGGATTTGCATACATATTGTATGTGCAGCTATAGCACAGAACATAAAAATTACCTCTTGGAGAAGGAGATTGCTAAAGGCTTCCTGTCACAAAACATATACTATACATGTCTTGATGCAGTAAGCAAAGGCATGACATACAGTAACTAATGCTGGGTACACACAATACAATTCTCTGTTAGATTTATCTGCAAGATTGATTTTTTTCAACATGTCCGATCTTAATATCAATTGATTTTCCGACCGATTTCTTTTCACTGCTATGAAAATCGATTGGAAAATCGATTGCAATTAACATCGGACATGTTGGAAAAAATCGTTCTGGCAGGAAAATATAACAGAAAATTGTATTGTGTGTACCTAGCATATGATTTGTTCCATTCAGTTGCAGCAGATACATGACAGAACAGGTGGATGCATGCAGAAGATAAAAGTCATGAGAATACTTTGTGTGTATGATCACTTTTAGTGGCACTTTGTCTTTTGATGTGTAGATGAACCAAGTACTCCATTCTGCCCTATGAAATGGGGAGAGGATATGTTCCGCTGCAGCTCAGAAAATCGATTCTTAACGCATTTGCAGCTTCAAACAACATTTTTAGTTTGATAGCTGCTGTTGCATTCTAAGCCTCTGTCCGCATATCTTGCTTGGCTGCCTAGTGCAGCCAAACGAGCGTGGGCAGGGAACAGTTGTGGTTACCTGTTCCGGACAGCTTCTTCTCTTCCTCCACTGTGGATCTCAACTCCCAACAGGTCTTCTGGGTCCCTGTCACATGATTTGACATGCGATCGGGATCCCGGAGACCTTGTCAGCATTACAGCACCACCTGGTGGTGGAAGCAGGGTGATGGAAGAGATTCTTCTATCACCTCTCTTCCACCACTGGGTAGCGCTGTAACGCTGACACGGTCTCCTGGATCCCGATGACATGTCAGGATTACATCGCCACTGCAGTGGAGAAAGAAGAAGCCAATCCAGCCGTCCAATTACAGATTACTATGAGAGCTCCCTGCCGCCCTTTCTGCATGCCCTGCTAGCCTGCCAGGCTGGGGAAGGCACGCTTCCCCAGCAGCAGGAAAAATGTGATTCTGCAGCCAAATAAAGATGTTACTTTATTTTGCTGCTAAAGCGTTAATAGCGATCAGCCAAGTAGTATCCAACCCTGCAGATCACTGAAGAGGAAACCTGCAATGTAAGAGGACACCTACAGTATACTCAGAATTATTGTTTCTTAACATAATTACAGCATACACCCCTTTCATTAATGACTGTATTGGTCAAGTACCCCCTGTTGTGAGTAACATCATCTGAAGTATCCCTTGACGCATAAGTATTACTCAGGAATACTTCATAATTGTGTATAAATGTTTTTAAAAAAATCGATGATGCTTTTAATTAACTATAAACATTTATTCTGGTTAACTTATATATACGGCAATTTATCATTCGACTTCTCAAAACTTAATCAAATAAAATAGGCTATAAACAGTTCAAGTACTTCCTGAGTCCATCTAAAGGCTCATACACATGCTCAACAAAAGGCTTTTAAATGCACGATTATCAAACAAATTGAAGCAGTTGGACAACTTTTTGTCCAACAGTTGGATTGACTTGAGCTGCGTCTTATCAGTCGTTGGTCGCCTCTCATCAGTGATAACGCCTTGTCGTCTTGACAAAAGTTGTCCAACTTCTTCAAGTTGTTTGATAATTGTGCATTCAAAAGACTTTTGTTGAGCGTGTGTCTGTGGCTTAAAGTATCCCCTGGGGTACGCGTGCCATGATTTGAGAAACTAGATTAAGTAAAACGATCATGAATTATTTTTTTTCTGACAACGTAAATCTAGTGTGTGTACGTAGCTTAACCATTTCAGCTGCACAGACGTGAGCCTCACGTCCGCAGCTGGTGCTGCTGTAGCTGCGGGGATGTTAGGCTCACGTCCGTCTGCGGAGCTGTGCGAGCTGAAGTCGGAGATTGTGATGGTCCTGGCATTGGAGGGGATTGATGGCAGGGACAGAAGTCCCCTGGGCCAATCAGTGCATGTCCACTGAGAATGATCTATGTTTTTGTTCAAACTATTTTTTATGATGTACCCATTGCTCAGTGTTAATTAGTGAGATCAGATGTTTCTGATTGAAGTCTGATTAGATTAACCACACGCTTGCTTCAAGTGTTCGATTTAACTGCAGCCAAAGAGATCAGCAGGAATGGCGGGCAACTGGTATTATGTAAAAGGAAATAAATATGGCTGCCTCCATATCTCTTTCACTTCAGAAATCCTTTAAAAATGCCTGATAACTAAAGCCCAATGTACACGATACGATTCTTAGTGCGATTCGATTACGATGCTATTTACAATCCGATTAAATCTGACATGTCTGACCGGGATTCGATTCAATTCGGTTTGCCATTGCAAAACAATGGCAAATCGAATTGAATTGTGTAGATGGGGGTTTAGTTCTTTTTAGTCCGTTTGAGTTTATATTTACTTTCTTGTGTGATTTATCTCTTTCAGCTGTCTTATCGCTGTCCAGATGGGTTTACATGAAAGAGGCTACACATTGGTAACATCACACACCAGGTAAGACTTCCTGTGCTGATATCAGATACTGCCTGACAGTTAAACAGCAGTCTAATAGCAGTCTAAACTCCTCCCTCCATCCCATCATCACCCACAGGAGGTGGAGCTGGATAGAAATCCGTGCCCAGGTGTGCAGTTTTAGAGTTTATTAACTTAAAGAGAAACTCCAACCAAGAATTGAACTTTATCCCAATCAGTAGCTGATACCCCCTTTTACATGAGAAATAGAATGATTTTCACAAACAGACCATCAGGGGGCGCTGTGTGACTGATTTTGTGCTGAAACCACTCCCACTAGAGGCTCTGAATACCGCGGTACTCCTGGCAAACTTCCACAATGTAACAATGTTCACAGACAGGAAATGGCTGTTTAGAGCTGTCTAACAGCCAGAACAGCTAGAAACAGCTACATAAAATGCCCACAGTAACAATGTCACCATGTAATACATGTCGGAATGTGAATCTGGGAGAGGAAAGATTTTACAATGAGCAAACACTGACTAAATCATTTATACATAATTATGGTAAAAATGAAGCACTTTTTTTTATTACATTATTTTCAGTGGAGTTCCTTTTTAACAATTAGTGGCTGCGACCAAAGCAGTGAGTTTAGAGCGAGGTCATTTGTCTGAGGTTTCCCGCTGGGTCCCTTCAACTAGACTCTCTCCAGCACCGCTCCCTGTAATAAATCACGGCAAACTCGCTAATTTAGTCACGAAAACCAATTTGTAAGACACAATCTCTAAAATTGCACACCAGGACTCTTGCCCACAGCCTTTGGCCACTGGGCTTTAGCCATAGCCCTTGTTTCAGTGAATGCCTCTACTAGCGCAACATTAATAAACCTATTTTTTGGGGGGATATGGATAGTGTTTCCCGCTGGGTCTCCTCATCTAGACTAGCTCCCACTATCCAGCCAAGCCACCAATTTAGCTCCCAATTAATTGCTCCATTTATCTTGGATATGTGCATCTTAATTGTTCTAACAGATACGTCAGATCTGGATCTCCAACTTATAAATGTCATAAGAAATGAGAAAGATCTAAATTTACACTCATACTGGGTGATATTTCAAATCCAAAGGCAATATTTAAAGGCTGGGACCCACTAGGAGTGATTTGGGAGTGCTTGCCTACCGCTAGTGATTGGCAAAGCGCTACACCAGTGGATCCCTATGTGGGTGGTCCAACTAGCAGCAATCGCAAAATGCTGCTTGTAGCATTTTGTGAGCAATCCCAAAGCAATTGCATCTGTGGCTACAGTAGCCGAATTGCGATTGATCTGTGAAATCGTGGCACTTCCACGATTTAGCAAATTGCGGTCTCTTAGCAATTGCCGCAAAGCACCCGAAGTTGGTCCCAGCCTTAAGAAAACCCTGAGAATCCCCATGAAGAGATGGACTGGCCCAAAACATGTCGGTTTTGTCAGATTTTAACTGCCTACTTTTTTTTGCGACATTGGTCTTTTAAACAATTCTATTAATTTTTTTGTCAACTTGTAACTGGACTAAAACCAGATGCAAATCTGATGTAGGAGGGAAGGTGAGTGACAGCTTGTGCCGCACCCCTTCTCATAGAGTACGGAGGGAGGTTGAGTGGCAGCTATATCACACCCCCACCGTTCTATGAGTAGGAGGTTCAATAGGAGACATGCCACACCCTCTTCCATAGAAGCCTACAATATGGTGGGTGAGTGGCAGTCTAGATGTGGGGAAGAGGGTTACAGCTATGATTTTGTGCTCTATTTCCACTTGATAAGAATGCAAAGAATAGTGCACAGTTTCTTACCAAATTTTATATGAGAGAACAAGATGTTCACAACTTTTGAAAAACACAACGTTTACTTCTCTGCATGTGGGAGGGTTAAGAGGTCGTCTCTTTTTAAAGAACTCCTAGATTTCTTAACTGATTTAAAAGTGATGTATTAATATCCGCTAATAAAGGAGCTTCTACACTGATAACAAATGCTGTTGAGCGGTGCCTGCATAGGACTTGGCACTCATTTGTTGGGCTTTAGGGCCCATTCACACTGGGAATTGCAAAACGCTAGCGATTAGCGCTAGCATTTTGCGCGGTAAACACGTGTTTTATGCTGTATGTTTCTGCAATTTTTGAATGATTGCGATGCGTTTTTTAACATTGCAATCGCTAAAAAAATCACGAAAAAGCGATGCATGCAGTGCGTTTGCCTTTACTGTGAATTGCTGGCGATCGTGGCAGTGAGATCACTGCCATGTACTTAACATTACACTAGCGCTTTTAAAAACGCTAGTGATCGTCGACGATTCGGTGATGGGCAGTAAATGGCCGCTAAAAGCCCCAGTGTGAATGGGCCCTTAGGCAGCATTCACACTTATTGTTTTTCTGCTACTTCTCTGCATAGCAAAACTGAGAACCAAAGTTAATCAATGGGCTAGTCGCTAGGCTAGTGCATACTTGTATGCATTTTTCACTTGCACAAAAGGCAGTCAATTACATTAGCTTCTGTGAAAAAAGTACATGTTTTCTCACATACAAACACACATGGTGTGCAGAAAACGCATGTAGAAAAACGCACACACGAAAATGATACACAAGTGTGAATGCTGCCGGAACTGGTTCGGGACCTCCACAAGGTAAAACTACTCCGCACTTTTGGTTGACTAAGCCTGATGCGGCATAGTTTTACCAACTGTGGCTCCTTTGCACGGGATGTGATCACGCATCCCTGCTGGCACAGAAAGCAGTTTTCATTGGCTCCCCCATTGGCTCACTGATCTCTGTGAGCCAATTACAGTGATCAAGAAGAGAAAAATGGAATAAAAAGGCTCTGCTCCTTAAAGTGACATATAGTAGAACGCAGTAAATTATTCAGTAAACCCGCTTTTACAGTAATATTCTTGGTTTCTGCAGCAGAAACCTTTTATATATCTATATATTGCTGTATAGTGGTATGTAACCCCTTCCCTCCCAGTGATGCTTAGCCTAGGCCGTTTAGCTATGTGGGATTCTCCTTCCAGAGCATTTCAGGAAATTAGGCATAATTTTCACTAGCTTTGGAATTTTCAGAAACAAACATTCCCGAGAGCTGCACCTGGCAGGACTAAATGTGTCGCCACCTGTAATTAAAGATTTTACAATGGGCAAACACTGACTACATTCATAAATTAGTATAGTAAAAAAAAAAGCTATTTTATTATGTTTTCAGTACAGCTCCTCCTTTAAGGTTATTTTTTTTTTTTGCATAGTGAACTGCCAAGGTTTGGAAGAACTTGACTTTTAATGAGGGCTAACAGGGATATAACCTTTAGTGGTGGAATGCATTTCCACTCTTTTATAGCCACATATATCTCAGTACAGTAGTGCTGTGTCATGCTGGGGAGGAGGTTAATAGTTTGTATTCACCAGACTCCGAAGAGCACTTCCAGGCAGCAAGTAAAATCATCCCATAAGCAGCTGATGCCCTCCTGTTCTGAGCTCAGGAACTGCGTAGTTTGGTCTCACAAGTTTTTGTTTTTTGGAGCATTGCTGTTTTTTAGGGCACACTGTGAGTGTGTTTTTTTTTTTTGAGCGGTTAGTGCTAAGGCCAGTATCTGCTCAAAAGTTAGGAAGGATAGTGTGCGACTGGCTAAATGTAAGGCATTAGGGATAAAGTTTAGTGTTGTGGAACATTGAGGTTTAAAGCCCAATTCCTTGATCACTAACGTTCCCAGCATCCCCTAAATAACTCAGGGTAGAAATATTAGTGTAAAGGAATGTCATGCATAAAGATACAATGCTTTCTCTGGGTATCAGTTCCACTATGGCCTGCATTACCAGGGAGATTTCTCGACAGCCTTCTAGTCAGGCGGTCAGGTCCATGCCCCTCCCCCACTGAGGAGGGGTATTTTGTCAGGGAAGTAGCCTGACTGCCAGGGCCATGCTTTTTCATATAAGAAGTGAAAAGGGTTTTGACCCATACACTTCAGATACGGCAACCTTGCCTTACTTATGGTAAGAAAGGAGGAGATATAGGGGTAAAGTTCTCTTCAGTGTGAATTGTATGTCAACATGATCACCAGGTCCGCTCACCATTGTCTCCTGTTTTCCCCAGATTAAACATCGGTCATCCTTTCATTTGGAAGTCTTAAAGCACAGTACCTGGATCCCTGCCGGCTTTTGTTGACATTGTACCCCGGAAACAGTGTATACTAGATAGACTAAGAGATTAAAAATGACTTCGGAGCTTGAAAGCAGCCTCACCTCTATGGACTGGCTTCCCCAGCTGACTGTGAGGGCTGCCATTCAAAATTCTGACTCCGCCCAGAGCACCCATGGATCTGGCATCACCAAGAAGAGCGCCCTCATCGACCCCAACACCACACTGGACCAGGAGGAAGTACAGCAGCACAAAGATGGGAAGCCACCCTACAGCTACGCCAGCCTCATTACCTTTGCCATCAACAGCTCACCCAAAAAGAAAATGACTCTTAGTGAGATTTACCAGTGGATATGTGACAATTTTCCTTATTATAAGGAGGCCGGGAGTGGCTGGAAGGTAAGGAACATCACCTCATTCATTGCATTCTTTTTGAAAGCTGGGGCTTAAGCTGTGTTCTGAGCAGGGCCGGATTACCGACCAGGCAAATCAAGCATTAGCTTGGGGCCCCAGTAAGAGTGTAAGGGCCCCATCAGCCAACTGAGGAGCCAGCATCTTATATTCTATCAGCCGCTCCCTGGCTTGAGCCCCTCCGTGCCTCGACTCCTCTCCGCACTCTGCTGACGATGCAGCAGCATGTGATCCAGCCCAGACGAATGAGCGAGCAAGCAGCGGCCGTTACTATGGTGATGTGGCCGCGTGTCAGCTCTGCTCACTCCAGCCCAGTCTGTGCAGTCAGACGTAGACTGTCAGCAGCGTGCTCACGCTGCTGACATCATCATTCTGCGTCTGACTGCACAGGCAGGGCTGGAGAGAGCAGGGCTCGCATGTGGCCACATCACCATAGCAACGGCCGCTGCTTGCTCGCTCGTTCATCTGGGATGGATCACATGCTGCTGCATCGTCAGCAGAGTGCTGAGAGGAGCTGCAGCACGGAAGGGCTCCAGCCAAGGAATGGCTGAGAGTAGGCAAGATGCTGGCTCCTCGGTTGGCTGCATGTCGGGGGGGGGGGGGGGGGGGGGGTGGCGCAATCTGTAAGTCCGCTTAGGGCCCTATTCAGCCTTAATCCGGCTCTGGTTCTGAGTTTTTGTAATATTTGTGTATGTAAAGCACAAGGCACCATTTTGTGTTTAATCTGCCCAGCAATCCCTTTACAGATTTGTACATGTTGCTCTGCCTAGGGCCTACACTGCACTATAGAGAGGGTAAGAGGAGCGAACACAAGTAATCCAGTGCAGTTGAGTTTGGGCACAGCTGGCGCCACCATAGACCGTAATAGGAATTACGGCTATAGCAGCGCACAGAGTGTAGCTTCGGCACCGTCAGAAGATGGAGCTGAAGTTACATTTAAAACACTGTAATTCGGCCGCCAGCAATAGCTGGAAGCCGAATTACATCATTCCCCACTATCCGCGTAGACCTAGAGGGGGAATAGTATTTAACGCGGCCGGGACTTGGGCAGCAGAAGGATCAGCCATATACCGGTTGTATCCTGCGCCCAAGTCTCCCGGCGGCCAGTTATCTCGTACACAAGAGGAGAGCAGTAAGAACTCCCCTAGTGCAGGAGAATTGCCTTAAAAATCACCCATTCGAGTAAACTGCAGTCTATAGATGGTCACACAGGCAAAAAATAATTGGCTGTTTGTGGCAACAAAAGTCTCTGCAGGACTTAAATGGACCCCATTTCATACTTGAAGTGTCACAAATGGTGGGGCTGTATTGTATACCGCCTTCAATACACAGACCCACCAGGGCTGGCACATCGTTTCAGACAACAGCCTTTCCTCAAGTATTGTCAACAGACAGTTGTTGTCTTCTGGCTGGTGGCCTAGTGTGCCAAGACTACAAGGAATCGTTGGTGGAAAAACGCAGCCAGTTTCCACGGACTCAAATGGTACCTTAGTTTTCAAAGTATGACTTCACTTTGGTGTGGTTGCCATAAGGCACGTACGTATGGCTGATTTAAGTTGGCTGAGGTGGCCGATAATGAGCGCCTCAGCGATAATCAGGCGTGTGTATGGCAGCTGCTGACCCCCAACCCACCAGCGATCTGCCAGGCGGATCTGCTTAACCCCAGCAACGCAGATCCCAGTTTTGGCACTGCTCCCCCACCTGCTGCATGATGTGCAGCACTTGTTGTTCCTCCTCATAGCAACACAATGCGTCATCAGATACACCGCTTACACGTGTGTGTGCAATCCGACACGGACATTGCCCAAGGGGGATAAGGTCCTGATCCCTGATGGGCGACATCAGATGGAAGTGTGTACATGGCTGAAGATTAGTTAGAGATGACTTGGCTATTCAGAGTGATGTAATGCAATTTGCTGACAAAAGCCTTCACTAGATACTTTTTTTTTTCTTTACAACATGGCAGATATAGAAAGAAGTTATCTTTGATACCGCCTGAAATCCTAAGTCTTCTGTCAGTTTCTAAATAACAGAAGCTATCAGATTGGTCCAGGTAACACTGACAGCTTTGCACCATGTACTAGCCCCAGAAATATCTGTCCTGTGCAGTGTGTGATATGTGTCCTCACATGTTGAAGGCTCCTTCCATGTCCACTGTACAGTTTTATGGTCCAGACATGCTTCATCATGTAGACAGCTACAAAAATGTCTCTCTGCAAAACTGTCAGAATGGCAGTGTGATCACTTCCCCAGTTTATGGAGAATCAGCTGGGAATTTGTGTTTAGGCGAAAAATAAGGTCAAAAAGTGCATTTGTCTTTACAATAAAAGGCCTAAAATCAATGGACATGGATATGTATGTCTGAATTGACCTGGCTAGAATCTAGTTGCTATGGGCAACAGAGGCTTGTCTAATGTAGGCAGTGAAGGTATTACTGCAGATATGTGTACTACAGATATGTGTGTACCTCCTGTGAGCAAGACACAACTCGCTTGTAGCCAACTAATAACTGGATTTGGTTTCCCGTGTGTTAGAAGTAAACAAGAGACGTCACTAACCATTCCATTCTTCTCATCGTTCTTATTTTCTCCCCTCCAGTTTCTCACTCCTTTCCTAACAGCAGTTAGATGAAAGCTAAATTTCATTTTAGCATTTGCCTAAGTCATTGCATTTACAGTAAAATTCCTTTTTATAGTAAACTCCAATGGGCCGGGAAAAGTGGTTTGCTATATCAGAAATTGTCATACTCAGACACATAAAGTATACTATAGTACAGGGGAACTGCTGAGTAGATTTTTAGTCTGGAGGTTCACATCAATAAAGATGTGTATTAGGGCGTTAGTGTATGTACAGTAGCTTATTGTTAACTTACCCAGCAAAAATAGTAGGTGGGGCCAACCCGTTAAAATTGAATAAAAAGAAAGTCTGGTATATATGGATCAAAGGCCACCTTATAATACAAAAAGCACTTTATTGATAGGAAAAACACACACTATAAATCCAGTATATAAAAATGATTGGAGATGACCACCAATTGTTCATAACTAAAAACTATGTACAGAAGTGGATTATTTTGCCTTGTAAGCAGTAGTCAAATAGTTAGGACAGTGTTTCTCAAACCTGTCCTCGTGACTCCCCAACAGATGCTGAGAAAGCGTTTGACAGGGTCAGATGGGGATTCATTGAAGTGGTACTGAGACAGATCGGGTTAGGGGAGAATATGCGGTCATGGATATTGGCAATGTATAAGAGCCCCGTGGCGAGGATTAAGGTCAACGGGATGTTATCCCAGCCGGTTGAGATCGCAAACGGGACCCGCCAGGGATGCCCGTTATCCCCCCTGATATTTGCCCTTACGCTGGAACCCTTCCTGAGAACGATACGAGAAAACATAGATATTTCGGGTATCAAAATAGGATCAACAGAGCAGAAGGTGGCCGCATATGCGGATGACCTTTTGTTCTATCTTTCAAAACCAAGATTAGCATTACCCAACCTCTTTAAGGCCTTCGAGGAATATGGGAGACTATCAAATCTAAAAATAAACTGGGAGAAATGTGAAGCACTGGCGATAGGAATAGAAAAAGAGGAAATGTGGAGTCTGGGAAAAAATTTCCCCTTTAAGTGGCAACAGGAATCATTAAAATATTTGGGTATTAAGTTGGCAACAAATATATCAGAAATGGTAAAGTTAAATTATATGCCACTCCTGAGTGCTTTTAAGAGGGATTTGGAAAAATGGGGTAAATTGAAACTTTCTTGGTTTGGTCGGATCAATGTATTAAAGATGAATATCATGCCGAGGCTGCTATATGTCTTCCAGGCTCTCCCTCTCCCAAAGGGATTTTTGAATGGGGTCCGTAGAGCTTTCCTGGGCTTTATTTGGCAATCAAGGAAGGCAAGGATAAAATTTGCGCTGCTGACCCAAACAAAGGACAGGGGGGGCCTAGCAGTGCCGGACCCGCACAGGTATTATAAAGCAGCTGTTCTCACGAGAATAGTGGATTGGTGTAGAAACGGAGAACAAAAACAATGGGTTTTACTTGAGAGAGAGTTATTTGGGGGGGTTCTGGAAGCTGCGCCATGGTTGCCGTACATCCCAAAGTGTCGTTCTGCGGCAGGAACCTTAATTGAACATACATTAAAAATATTAGATAGAACCCGCAAATTAAGGGATATCTCACCCAGACCCACTCCACTGATGTCTATATTGGGAAACCAAAAATTTCAGTGGGGATGCGTAGAGGAAAATTACAGCCAGTGGAGGAAGGGTGGGGAATTGAGGATTCAAACGTTAATAACACAACAAATATGGAGGAACGAAGGGGAGGTAGCTTCACACCTGGGCATTGAGAGGGTAGATGCTTGGAGTCTGAATCAATTTAGACACTTCGTACGGACTCTGGGGAATAAAGGAGAGCTCTCTAGAGATTTAACACAATTCGAAAGAATGTGTGTGGGAAAGGGGCAAACAAAGGGGACGTTGGCAGGAGTTTACAAATGTTTAGGGGAAGATTTGGACCACTCTCAGAGATATAGGAATATATGGGAGAGAGACATGGGCAGAGAGCTGACTCAACCCCAATGGAGTAGGATTATTAAAATGTGTCATACGGCATCAATATCTACCAGGATCCAAGAATCCGGATATAAAATAGCTATAAGGTGGTACCAAACACCGGATAAGCTAAATAAGATCTGGGGAACAGACCCAACCTGTTGGAGATGTGGACAGGAAAGGGGAGATTTGCTACACATCATGTGGAGTTGTGGAGGCTTGACTCTTTTCTGGGACGCAATAAAACAGATATTGTTGAAAGTGGCAGATATACCTATTTCTGAGGACCCTGGAATTTACTTATTACATCTTAATACAAAAAGGCTGAAAAACTATAGAGGTTCCGTGGGAATGCATGTAATAAATGCAGCTAGGATGGTGATCTGCAGGAAATGGAAAACGCAGGTGGCCCCCTCACTAGAAGAATTGATAGAAGAAATAAATTACGCTCAAAAAATGGAAGAATTAACTAGTATAATATATGGAAGAGAGGAGGGAAATTGGGATAGATGGGAGGTTTTCAAAAACTCAGAGGAATATGGTGAAGTAAGAGAGAGGTTTGGAGGAGGGGCAACTGGTTGAGGGGCATATGGACGGGGAAGAGTAGAAAGGGAGGAGTATTGAATAGAAAAGACATAGAGAGAGCCATAGGAGGTGGTCAGGGGGAACAGGGATGGATGGACAACATAGTGTCACAGGGTGGATGCTCTTTGGCATCGGGTACGTCTCTTCTATATCTTCCTTTGTGTCTGTCCTCTTCTCTCCCTTTGTGAGCGGTGCCCCCCCCCCCCCCCCCCCTCCTGGTAGTGGGAGGTAAGGAAGGAGAATGGTAGGATAGGAGAGTGGGACTCTAGTCCCCCTCCTAGCGAGACAAAAAGGATGGGAATTTGTCTTAAGTAGAGGAGTAGGAGGAGGGGACAGTGGAGGAGGGTCAGGCTCGGAGGGGATCCGGGGGGGGGGGGGGGGACTGGAGGGGGAGGAGGGAGGGAGGGACAGAGGTTTATGTAAGGGGATTGTTGGGGGGATATAGCAACATTGGACTGGGACTTTTTGGGGTGGGTTTCTGTTATTTATGTATCTATATGTGTCGGATATTTTATTGGTGAATAATTTTGATAAATAAAGAATATATAAAAAAAAAAAATAAAAAAATAAAAAAAAAATAAAGATGTGTATTAGGGCGTTAGTGTATGTACAGTAGCTTATTGTTAACTTACCCAGCAAAAATAGTAGGTGGGGCCAACCCGTTAAAATTGAATAAAAAGAAAGTCTGGTATATATGGATCAAAGGCCACCTTATAATACAAAAAAGCACTTTATTGATAGGAAAAACACACACTATAAATCCAGTATATAAAAATGATTGGAGATGACCACCAATTGTTCATAACTAAAAACTATGTACAGAAGTGGATTATTTTGCCTTGTAAGCAGTAGTCAAATAGTTAGGACAGTGTTTCTCAAACCTGTCCTCGTGACTCCCCAACGGTGCATGTTTTGCAGGTAACCTAACCTATGCACAGGTGGGGAAATTAGTGTCTCAGCTACATGGAATCCACCTAGCTAAGACACTAATTACCCTACCTGTGCATAAGTGAGGTTGCCTGCAAAACATGCACTGTTGGGAAGTCACGTGGACAGGTTTGAGAAACACCGAGTTAGGAGGAAGCATCCAACACCCTGAGGAAGCATCCAGTCAAGATGCGAAACTTAGGTAGGCAAAGCCTAGGCTGCTTGTCTGCGGTGTAACGTCACATCCCTTCACCACCACGTGCGTCAGCGTCCCTCCGCTCCTGTCGCCGAGACTTGGGATTACTGCTGTGCACTGTGGAAGATTGCGGCTTGTCAGCTGCTGGAACGGCAATGTCTTTGATGTGCGAGGAGTGAGCTTTTGGACTGTCTGTCAACTTCGGTGTGGTGTGAATACCCTGATTTGTTATAACGGCTCTGCAGTCATCTTGTGAAGGGCTGGCTTATGCTGGAGACTGTCGCTTAATTGCTTTGCCTTGCACTTTGCTTTGCACCTTGTTCCCCTTTACAGGGACTGCCTCCACTAGCTGTTTTAAATGGGGCACTCACTTATCCGATCCTGACACTGCTACTAGAGTGTGTGTGCTGGTGAATGCATAGATGAATACTAGTTGAAGTTCTCATTATTCTGTGAGACTAAGCTGATCGGCTAAAATGTATTTTACACCTGCCAACTATTTGACTACTGCTTATGAGGCTAAATAATCCGCTTCTGTACATAGTTTCTAGTAATGAACAATTGGGGTCGTCACTATTAGTTTTGTATACTGAATTAATAGTGTGTGTTTTTCCTATCAATAAAGTGCTTTTTGTATTATAAGGTGACCTTTGACCAATGTATACCAGGCTTTCTTTGTATGTATCTTAATTCAGTCAATAATTGGGAGTCCTTTTTCTATTCAGTACATCAGTAAGTGAGCGCTGATAGTGTCTAAGCTAGATCAAAGTATACAGTGCTCAATATGCAGGGATTTGTATGCAATAATCGTGCATAGCTTGCACAGGAAGCATAGATCCCACCAGGTAATGCGGGTACAGTACAGATAGTGTGCTCCTCTGTTCAAATTTCTGTGAAGCCTGGATGATACTGTAGCATTGCAACCATGCACAAGCAAGTCACAGATGAGAGGCGATTCCCTCAGTAATCAGGCAGCAGCTTACACAGGAAGTTTAGGTATCGCCCACTACTTCTTTTGAAGAAATCCACGCAGCCCAAGAGTACTGTGCAGATAGCGAGCAGGTTACAAGTGGCTGCCAGCCTGACCACGGCTCATGGTCTCTGACTGATGTATAACGCATGTGCTTGCTCACTTTTCACTACAGCCGGATACAGGTTACCGCAAGGGCCAAAAAACAGGTTTACTATAACAGAAGTTCTATTATATCCAAGTTTGCTATACCAAGCATTAATCCTATATACAGGGTGGGCCATTTATATGGATACACCTTAAAGAGACACTGAAGCGGGAAAAAAAAATATGATATAGTGAATTGGTTGTGTACTATGAATAATTACTAGAAGATTAGCAGCAAAGAAAATATTCTCATACTTTTATTTTCAGGTATATAGTGTTTTTTCTAACATTGCATCATTCTATAATATGTGCAGATTAGACAACACTCAGCATTCAAAATGAGTCTTTCAGAGCAGTCTGTGAAGTAATGAACTCTCCTCTAGCAGAGAAAAAGTAAATAGTCCAGGAACAGTTGAGATAATAAGTCAGATAACAGCCCTCTCCAGGACTAACTTAGTCGGAGAGCTTAATGGCTTGTTTGCATAGAGATAGCAACTGGAGTTTCTCAACTCTTCCTGTACTGGAAACAATTATACTGATGTATCTGATCTTAATGTTTTATTTCTTAGCTGTGCTACACATACAAATCATAATATCATCATTTTTTTTTCGCTTCAGTGTCTCTTTAATAAAGTGGAAATGGTTGGTGATATTAACTTCCTGTTTGTGGCACATTAGTATATGTGAGGGGGGAAACTTTTCAAGATGGCTGATGACCATGGTGGCCATTTTGAAGTCTGACATTTTGAATCCAACTTTTGTTTTTTCAATAGGAAGAGGGTCATGTGACACATTAAACTTATTGGGAATTTCACAAAAAAAAACCAATGGTGTGCTTGGTTTTAATGTAACTTTTTATTCTTTCATGAGTTATTTACAAGTTTCTAACCACTTATAAAATGTGTTTAATGTGCTGCCCATTGTGTTGGATTGTCAATGCAACCCTCTTCTCCCACTCTTCACACACCGATAGCAACACCGCAGTAGAAATGCTAGCACAGGCTTCCAGTATCCATAGTTTCAGGTGCTGCACATTTTGTATCTTCACAGCATAGACAATTGCCTTCAGATGACCCCAAAGATAAAAGGCTAAGGGGGTCAGATCGAGAGACCTTGAGGGCCATTCAACTGGCCCACGATGACCAATCCACTTTCCAGGAAACTGTTCATCTAGGAATGCTCTGACCTGACACCCATAATGTGGTGGTGCACCATCTTCCTGGAAAAACTCGGAACATGCCAGCTTCAGTGCATAAAGAGGGAAACACATCATCATGTACCAATTTTGCATATCCAGTGGCCTTGAGGTTTCCATTGATGAAGAATGGCCCCTTCAGACTCTTATCTTTGGGGTCATCTGAAGGCAATTGTCTATGGTGTGGAGATATGAGATGTGCAACACCTGAAACTACGGATACTGGAAGCCTGTACTAGCATTTCTCCTGCGGTGTATCCATATAAATGGCCCACCCTGTACTTCTAGTGGTTCTTGGTCGGGACCTGGACTTAAGTTTATTATACCTGAATGCTACTTTAATGAGATTATACTGTAGCAATACAATCTTAAAAAATACTTTTATTAGCAATGAAATATTACATATAAAAGTTAAAGCGTACCCGAGGTGACATGAGATAAACATGTGTATGTACAGTGCAAAACATATTAATAACCAAGCAGTTTTATTTGCTTTATTTTGCTGCCTGAAAGAGTTAATTTTGTAAATATAGTAGACATCACTAATAAGCAAATTACAACAATAAAAGTTTTCCTGGCAGAATACAACTTCTAAGAGTAGAGGGAGATGGGAAAAAGGTAAATAGTTGAAGTATTTTCATTTTTAGGGACACTTAATAGGCTGCCACTGAGACATCTTTACTTTACAAACAATTGCTTACTGTCATTTTTAGGGTGATATTGGCTGCTTAGTGGGCTTCTCCGATCTTGTTCCCAATCTTATTTGGAAACTGAGAGCTGTGCTGTCCAGATTCTGTCTTTTTCCATTGACCTGTGCTGGAGTGGGGTTAAAGGGAACCTTACGTTAAAGGAATATGGTGGCTGCTATATTTATTTCCTCTTAAACCGTACCAATTGCCTGGAAGTCCTACTGATTTCTTTGGCTGTAGTAGTATCTGAATCACACACCTGAAACAAGCCTGGAACTAATTCAGTCACATCATGTGATCTGCATGTTTGGTCAGGGTCTATGGATAAAAGTATTAGAGGCCAGATGATCAATAGGACAGCCACACAATTTGTAAATATGTATTAGGCTCCATTTACCTCTCATTTCATGTGTGCTTTAGGTTGCATCTGCATCCTGATTGGTAGGGGTTGCAAATATGGCTTGGGAACATTTAGGCCACAGGAGCACACAAAGTAGTGGTTGGTCATATGACCACTGCACACTGCAGATTTCCTCAGAATTATTTTGGTGGGTAATTAAATCAACTGAGAGCTTGGGGATTCTCAGGGCTTTCTGAATTTTCAAAAGCATTTAGGGAATGCCAGTTGCTTAGTCTAACTGCCCAAATAGTGGGCAAATATTTAGGGGTGGGTGGGCCTGCATCCTGCATAGATCCTTTCCAGGGAGTGATTATGTAAAGAATAAATGAAATAGTGAAACTCCCCATGAAGAGATGGACCAGTCCAAAATCTGTCAGTTCTTTCAGATTTTTACTACCTACTGTAAGTTATGGCAACATAGGATAAAAGTAATGTACAGCTCATTTTACTCTGGTAGAAACATATTTCTTATTTATATGTGTTGACGTATCTTAAATTTTAAAATTTTTCGCTATAGTGTTCCTTTAAAGAGAACCCGAGTTGGGTTTGTGAAATTGTATTAGGACACAGAGGCACATTCTGTATAAAATCACCAGCCTCTGTGTCCTTTCAGTGTGCCTCCAGCCACCTCTGTAGTGCCAGTTTTGTACTTCATGCCACTGCTGAAGGGTTGGCTCAAACTGTGGGAGGGCGGCTTTGTTAATGACAATTAGTCACATATAAACATTTGTAGTATTCTGCATATCTACAGCAAAATTCCTCCAACAGTAAAGTTATGCCCTTCAGGGAAAGAGGTCTACTCAGTGATTTTATTACATTGCCTTTGCCCAACACTGTGCAAAAGACGTGCCATAGGTGTCTATTTTGGCACAGACAGTCTATTATTTACTTGTGCCTAGTGCCAGCAAGTGTTTGGGCTCTGAGGAATTCTGCAGCCACGCCAGGAATCTGGTTGTAACAAGGTGCACAGCTGTATTGTGTTGATCTTGCTGTAGGTACAGTAGGAAAGGAGTGACCTACTGCATCACGTGTGTCTGTGCAATCACAGCCGCTTCTCCACTGGAATCTTGTTCTGGAGCTCATAAATTACTTTATAGGGATAAATTACTTTTGTGATTCACTGCTAGTCGCACGCAGCTGAATTTTATGGATTCTCTTGTTCTTCATACATATTTATATGTCACCGCATACATTTATTAAAGCTGGTCTTTGGGGGGGCAGACTGAAGACACAGGCAGAGAGATTCTTATAGGCAATTATTACATTTGCCGATTAGCCAGGGATAAGCAAGACTATACTGCTTTCTGCAGTCAAAATGAATGCTTTTTACACGCAGGGGATGATTGGGAATGCTTTCATATATTCTTGTACATACCTAAGACTAGTTACTGAAATTTTAGTTTTGGGACTATAAACTCACTTTAACCACTTCCCGACCGCCTAACGCACAGCGGCGGCCGGGAAGTGGAGCCCTTAAGGACCAGCTCACCCACAGAGGCGGCGTGTCCGAGGGACCACCGGGGCAGGCTGCAGCCACCCTATGTCGCACCCAAGCACACTGATTTCTCCCCAGACCTGCCCCAGATCGCCCACAGCACCCCTCAGACCCCCCCCTCTGCCCACCCCCCAGACCCCTGTTTGCACCCAATCACCCCCCTAATCACCCATCAATCACTCCCTGTCACTATCTGTCAACGCTATTTTTTTTTTATCCCCCCCCTGCCCACTGCCCCCTCCTGATCACCCCCCCACCCCTCAGATTCTCCCCAGACCCCCCCCCCCCCCTGTGTACTGTATGCATCTATCCCCCCTGATCACCTGTCAATCACCTGTCAATCACCCATCAATCACCCATCAATCACCCCCTGTCACTGCCACCCATCAATCAGCCCCTAACCTGCCCCTTGCGGGCAATCTGATCACCCACCCACACCAATAGATCGCCCGCAGATCCGACATTAGATCACCACCCAAAC
The DNA here is from genome assembly GCF_040937935.1 of Hyperolius riggenbachi. Lineage (NCBI taxonomy): Eukaryota > Metazoa > Chordata > Amphibia > Anura > Hyperoliidae > Hyperolius > Hyperolius riggenbachi. The sequence goes on along the minus strand of NC_090651.1, from coordinate 235,601,241 downwards.
GCAGTGTTTACATCTATTCTCTCCTCTAAACACCCACTAATTACCCATCAATCACCCCCTATCACCACCTGTCACTGTTACCCATCAGATCAGACCCTAATCTGCCCCTTGCGGGCACCCAATCACCCGCCTACACGCTCAGATTGCCCTCAGACCCCCCCTTATCAATTAGCCAGTGCATTAGTTACGTCTGTTCTTCCCTGTAATAACCCACTGATCACCTGTCAATCACCTGTCAATCACCCATCAATCACCCCCTGTCACTGCCACCCATCAATCACCCCCTGGCACTGCCACCCATCAATCACCCCGTCACTGCCACTCATCAATCAGCCCCTAACCTGCCCCTTGCGGGCAATCTGATCACCCACCCACACCAATAGTTCGCCCGCAGATCCGACGTCAGATCACCTCCCAAGTGCAGTGTTTATATCTGTTCTCTACCCTAAACACCCACTAATTACCCATCAATCACCCCCTGTCACTGCTACCTATCAGATTAGACCCCTATCTGCCCCTAGGGCACTCAATCACCCGCCCACACCCTCAGAATGCCCTCAGGCCCCAGCCCTGATCACCTCACCAGTGCATTGCTTGCATCTATTCCCCCCTCTAATCACACCTTGAGACACCCATCAATCACCTCCTGTCACCCCCTAGCACACCTACCCATCAGATCAGGCCCTAATTTGCCCCGTGTGGGCTCCTGATCACTCGGCCAAACCCTCAGATCCCCCTCAGACCCCCTTCCGATCACCTCCCCAGTGCATTGATTGCATCTATTTTCCCCTCTAACCACCCCCTGAGACACGCATCAATCACCTCCTGTCACCCCCCTAGCACTCCTATCCATCAGATCAGGCCCAATACAACCTGTCATCTAAAAGGCCACCCTGCATATGACCGTTTTCACAAAATTCGCCCCCTCATAGACCACCTGTCATCAAAATTTGCAGTTACCGGAAATTGATTTTTATTGTTTTTTTTCACAAAGTGTCATTTTCCGCTAACTTGTGACAAAAAATAAAATCTTTTATGAACTCACCATACTCCTAACGGAATGCCTTGGGGTGTCTTCCTTCTAAAATGGGGTCATTTGTGGGGTTCCTATACTGTCCTGGCATTTTAGGGGCCCTAAACCGTGAGGAGTAGTCTTGAAACGAAGTTTCTCAAAATGACCTGTGAAATCCTAAAGGTACTCATTGGACTTTGAGCCCCTTAGCGCAGTTAGGGTGCAAAAAAGTGCCACACATGTGGTATCGCCGTACTCAGGAGAAGTAGTATAATGTGTTTTGGGGTGTATTTTTACACATACCCATGCTGGGTGGGAGAAATCTCTCTGTAAATGGACAATTGTGTGTAAAAAAAAATCAAACAATTGTCATTTACAGAGATATTTCTCCCACCCAGCATGGGTATGTGTAAAAATACACCCCAAAACACATTATACTACTTCTCCTGAGTACGGCGGTACCACATGTGTTGGCACTTTTTTGCAGCCTAACTGCGCTAAGGGGTCCAAAGTCCAATGAGCACCTTTAGGCTTTACAGGGGTGCTTACAATTTAGCACCCCCCAAAATGTCAGGACAGTAAACATACCCCACAAATGACCCCATTTTGGAAAGTAGACACTTCAAGGTATTCAGAGAGGAGCATAGTGAGTCCGTGGCAGGTTTCATTTTTTTTTGTCGCAAGTTAGAAGAAATGGAAACTTTTTTTTTTTTTTTTTTTGTCACAAAGTGTCATTTTCCGCTTACTTGTGACAAAAAATAATATCTTCTATGAACTCACTATGCCTCTCAGTGAATACTTTGGGATGTCTTCTTTCCAAAATGGGGTCATTTGGGGGGTATTTATACTATCCTGGAATTCTAGCCCCTCGTGAAACATGACAGGTGGTCAGAAAAGGCAGAGATGCTGGAAAATGGGAAAATTCACTTTTTGCACCATAGTTTGTGAACGCTATAACTTTTACCCAAACCAATAAATATAGGCTGAATGGTTTTTTTTTTATCAAAAACATGTTTGTCCACATTTTTCGCGCTGCATGTATACAGAAATTTTACTTTATTTTAAAAATGTCAGCACAGAAAGTTAAAAAAATCATTTTTTTGCCAAAATTCATGTCTTTTTTGATTAAAATAATAAAAAGTAAAAATCGCATCAGCAATCAAATAGCATCAAAAGAAAGCTTTATTAGTGACAAGAAAAGGAGCCAAAATTCATTTAGGTGGTAGGTTGTATGAGCGAGCAATAAACCGTGAAAGCTGCAGTGGTCTGAATGGAAAAAAAGTGGCCGGTCCTTAAGGGGGGTAAAGCCCAGGGTCCTCAAGTGGCTAAAAGAAACCTGAAAGGAGAGGGGATATATAGGGGGCTGGAGGTGGTACACTTTAAGGTTGCACTTAATGCGCATGTGCACATACTTTACTGTGCACTGTCATTCAGAGGCGTAGCTAGGGCTTTCAGCGCCCGGGGACAAAGACTATTAATGCGCCCCCTAAGGTGAAGACTGCGCCGCGTATAGTTCCCAGTATGGGTAGGTAGTGCCCCCGTATAGCTAGTATAGTGCCCAGTATAGGTAGGTAGGGCCCCAGTATAGCTAGTATAGTGCCCAGTATAGGTAGGTAGGGCCCCAGTATAGCTAGTATAGTGCCCAGTATAGGTAGGTAGGGCCCCAGTATAGTGCCCAGTATAGGTAGGTAGGGCCCCAGTATAGCTAGTATAGTGCCCAGTATAGGTAGGTAGGGCCCCAGTATAGCTAGTATAGTGCCCAGTATGGGTAGGTAGTGCCCCAGTATAGCTATTAAAATGCCCAGTATAGGTAGATAGGGCCCCAGTATAGCTCGTATAGTGCCCAGAATAGGTAGGTAGGGCCCCAGTATAGCTAGTATAGTGCTCAGTATGGGTAGGTAGTGCCCCAGTATAGCTATTAAAATGCCCAGTATAGGTAGATAGGGCCCCAGTATAGCTCGTATAGTGCCCAGAATAGGTAGGTAGGGCCCCAGTATAGCTAGTATAGTGCTCAGTATGGGTAGGTAGTGCCCCAGTATAGCTATTAAAATGCCCAGTATAGGTAGGGCCCCAGTTTAGCTCGTATAGTGCCCAGAATAGGTAGGTAGGGCCCCAGTATAGCTAGTATAGTGCTCAGTATGGGTAGGTAGTGCCCCAGTATAGCTATTAAAATGCCCAGTATAGGTAGGGCCCCAGTATAGCTCGTATAGTGCCCAGAATAGGTAGGTAGGGCCCCAGTATAGCTAGTATAGTGCTCAGCATGGGTAGGTAGTGCCCCAGTATAGCTAGTAAAATGCCCAGTATAGGTAGGTAGTTCCCCAGTATAGCTAGTATAGTGTCCAGTATAGGTAGGTAGTGCCCCAGTATAGCTAGTATAGTGCCCAGTATATAGGTAGTATAGTGCCCCAGAGTCCCTCTGCCACGCTTCACTCACCGTCAATATCCCCATACAGACAGTGCTGTGCGGTGTGGGTGCGCTCTGCTTCTGGTCACCGTCCTCCTCTCCGCCTGGCAGCCCTGGGCTGGCTGATTTATCCAGTCCGGCTCCGAGCCTCCGACCACGCTGTCTAGGAAGGATGGGGCTGGCTCTGGCTGGCGGCGCCTCTGTCTGCTCTGTGCCGCTCTGCGCAGCGTCCCACTGCTATGGACGCTGCGCGGCGGTGCGGCGATGACGTGTGACGTCACTTGTGACGTCACTGAGTGGGGAGACTCGGCTGGCGCTGAAGAAATAATACATTTTAAAGGAGAAAAAAAAAAGGACACTGCAGCTGGGCGCCCTTGGCAACCATGCGCCCGGGGGCACTTGTCCTACTCCGACCCCCCCAAGCTACGCGTCTGCTGTCATTGACTAACATGGTGTGCGTCAAGGAGTAGAAGTATACATGTATTAAGTTGTAATAGATGTGCATTAGGCAAGTCAAAGTGTGTCTTGGTAGCAACGCACTGTAGTTTGTGCGTTTTTATTTAACAGATTCCACTGCATCACACTGCAGCTAATGCAGTGTGAACACCTCGGGACTTCATCATTGCAGTGTGTTACAGGGCGCAAAAGTGTGTGTATCATCTGTTTCTAAAGGTGGTGGCCATACATGCAATAATTGTGTGCCGCCACAAGCGTGCCCAATCAATGATTTGACCAATTTCGGCCCTCAAATGCCCGCATGTATTGATCGGACATGCTTGAAAATCTCAGACTGACGTGGTCGATCTAGTGCGCGGGGGGAAAGGGGTGCGATATCAGGAAAAGCAATGCTGTCCCCCAAATATAAATGTGACACCTGTGCATTAAAATACTTTACCTGTCTGCTGTTATCTACTGCGGTGGTCACCCACTTTCCGCATTACTGCCCCCATGCGGCTACTGACATATGGCACATGGAGCGTGTGTGGAGTCACACGTGCTAAATGCCAGTAGCCACATGGGGGACGGCAATGCAGAAGCAGAATCTCATTGGGCGCCACTGCGGGTGACAGCAGGCAGGTAAAGTATTTTATTTGGGGTGGGGCACATTTACATGGGGGGCAGTGACGGAGGCGGCAGATGTAATGTCGTCACGGGGATGATTGCTGAGAAATTTCGTGCTGAAATAAATCAGGAATCAGCCTGTGATGTATGGGTAGCCAACAGATCTCTCTCAGATCAGAGAGATCTGTCTTATGGTGACCATATATGGTACCATTTTTCATACAATATTACCATTTCTATGTAGTATAAGGGTAAATTAAGTGAATATACTGAAAGGATAATTTAGGCAGTTTCCTTATACTACATAGAAATGGTAAGATTGTATGAGAAAAATTGTACTATGTATGGCCATCATTAGTCTGATCTGCCCATCATCGCTAGATATATGGCTACCTTAACACATATAGGAAGAAACACTTGGAGGTTCTCTATACTAGGCCTCAAGAATATCTCACTCTGTCACTAGACTGTAAAATTCCTGTAACTTACCACAAGACGAAATTTTTTTAATCTAATTAGCGTCTTTTACTTTACATAAGAAGTACAACACTGAAGCATTGGGCTATTTCTGCATTAATTGTGATATAGTTAGTATAATAGGGCTGGTGAATACATTTGAATTACAATACCTTTATCTTTTGCTGTTATCCTATTTATAATGTTAGCATGTAAACTATTTGACCAATCTTCCTCTGTAACCTCATAGCTTTTGTAATACTTTAAATATGGCAACTTGTCAGTTTTACTAGATTCTTGAAAGTAAGCGCTGCGTAATATGTTGGTCCTTTAGAAGTACAATAAATTAATAAAGTAAGCTACGATAAATAGTAGATAAGGGCTTGTGAAGATTACTATCTATTAGCTTGAGTTGCAGATAAGTGCCGCAGCTGCAAGAATTGAAGTAGTATGCAGTATAGCAAGTAGGATTTATCTTTAATGCAATAAAGTACGGTAAATTAAAAACAAAAATCCCCTAATTACTTGTGTCAGTATAAGGGATGCTTCTGGATGCTCCATAGACTTCCCTTATCCTCCTAGACCCCTCCTCTGCCAACCGCGACCCTCTTCTACATGGCCACACTGTGCAGGCATCATGACATCATCCAGCCGGAACCCATATATGCTGACGTAAGAGGCCTGGCATGTACAAGCAAAAAGCATAGCCGATCACTGCAGTAACCAGGATGAGAAATACTTACTTAAGGTTGGGGGGGAAATCGGACACCAGGGTAGTATTCCCAAGGTAAGTGGGATGTTTTCCCCTCTTCAGGGCTACAAAAACCTTTTTGTAGAACATCCTATGGTGGAAACTTAGTTTACATGTATTTTATTTTAACTTTATTATTCAGTTGCAAATACATCTGAACACCAATAGTAGTGGTTTTGACCACACGAAATAGCATGTGATAAAGTGTTCCCGTGCGCATTACATCACAATTTGCAGGAACGTTTTCTCTACTGTGAATGGACTTTCCATGCATGTCGCACACAATGTGCGGTTATAACCTGCAGCGCCGTGCATACATACAAGAGGGCCCTTTGAGGCCATCACTACACACAAGCAATGTCTAGGTCTCAAGTAGGTTGGAAGTTTTTAATTCGGGATCCTACATTCGGAAACCAGATTATGCCAAGCATCACACTTCAGCACTCAAGCCAGTGGACAGGGTCACAGGGTTGTTGTCCATCTTGTGCTTCTCCTGACTCTTGGAGTTGCGTAAAGGGTGGCGTGATGATCTATCTGTGACCCTGTCCACTAGCTTAGGTGCTAAAGCGTCTAGCATAATTTGAATTTCCAAATGCAATATTCTGAATTCGAACACCAACCCTAGACTCAAGACTTCTGCGACAAGTCGGCAGGTAGCTTGGCACACTCTTGGTGAGCACACTGCTTCAGCTGTGCCAGAATGGAAGAATGTCTTCTCCAGGGTACATGTTTCAGTTCTTTCTCTAGATATGCAAAAGAATTAAAATCTGTGCTCATAGAAGGGCGCTTCGGAATACTCCAGTATTTTGTACCAAGGGATCATTTGCAATTAACTTTTTTCTCCTAGGTGAGTATTTCACACCTTGTCCATATAATGCATTTTAAACTTTGAGCAAGCAAGAAAATACTTAAAAAAATGTGATACTTTTTTCTCCTACTTTTTAGTACTTTTTCAATTGCAAAGTGCTAAAAAAGTTATTTTTAAGATAAAATGCAAACTTCTATACCTGGAGAAAATTGAGGATAAAAATTTGAGTTGCATGTGGGCTCAGGATGCTTAGTTGTGCGATTATTATTGGAGGATCTAAGACCTGTGACTGACGGAGCTTTCTGACAGTGGACTGTATGTTTCACTCTAGAATATCTTGATTTATAGTATGTTGTTCACAGTACAGACCCAACGCACCTCATGTCAGATGCTGCAAAACATACCTGAGCCCACTCTGTGCTTCAGTTTAGTGCTATTATCTTTGAAAGCTTCATTTTTGTTATCTGTGGACATGGAGCTGATGTGACCAAAATGAGGCAATTTTGTCTCATTATATCCACAGGACATGCATTGGGACTTGTCATTATGCATTTTAGCAAATTCCAGTCTGTTTTTATGTTTTTCTTGTAACCGTAGACCCCTCCTGGGTTTTACTCCACTTAGGTCGATGTCACTCAAAAAGCTAGAGGTGATATGATGTGATACTGATAGACCATGAACTAGCAGTTCAGCTAGCATCTCTTTTGAAGTTGTCTTTGGCTTTTTGTCTTCCTTTCTGACTGTCCTACTGCCCATTCTGGTGTCTCTACTTCTCTTGAGGTCGTGTCCAGAGCGGTGGGCTACACTTCCATGGGCCTCAAACCTCTTAATAATAATTGCACATTTTTGTTGCAGAAACAGCCGTCTGCCTGGACATGCTTTCATAGCATTTGCCTTTTAATAGGCTTGCCTGTGCTTTTCTTTCTGATCTCCTCACACATCTCTCCTTCTTTTCCTCTGGTTTTGGCTGCAACACAATTCACAATTACAGTTGTTCAACAGCACTTTCAATGCAATAAAAATATTTTATCTGTGGAAAATCAAACTGATAAGTTAAGAACAATCATCTTGGTTTCATTGAATAGGGGAGCTGGAAACTTATGATCATATTTAATTTAAATGATCATTTTAAAACAAGATAGTCTCTTGGGGTACTTATACTTTTGTGATTGTTTTAGTATTGGTGATTGAGAGGTTCTATATATAAAAAAAAAATCCTCTTGTGTCCAACAGTAGACTGTGAGCTTCCTTACAGGAAGTGAGAGAACATTGATGACTCACCTATGTGCTGCTGCTCTGCACTGGCCTCTCAGCTCTTGTCCGTTTGCCTAGAAATGCCTGGTCATGTTGGTGGCTGTTCTACCTGTCTGGGCTGTCTAGAGCAATCTGGATGTTCTGAATGGCATATCTTTTAACTTTGTTTCAGCTGTATTTTTAGCGGTTTGCCTGGAATTCAGCTTCAACTAAGACATATATAAAACTTCATTGAGCCTTTGTTTATTTTATGAGCTTTTGAAGGTAGTTAGATAAAAAAAAAGGAACTTAAAGGAATGAAAGCTCTCCCATTACAGAGGATTTTCTTACCTCTTCCCAGTTTTTGCTGAGTGTTTTTTTTTTTTTTTTTTTTATTCAATGCATTCTGTCCAGAGAGGAATTTCCCTGGAGAATGAAGCTTTCCAGATGTGCCACTCCACAACCTGCACCTTTGAGGGCTTGCAGATGGAAATGTGAAGTGGTACTAAACCAGAACTGTATAACAATTCTCTCCCAGCCACGGCTGGACAAACCACAGGAGTCAGGTAACCATGGCACCTGTAAATACAACTATTGACTCACTTATTTTAACCTTTTGCCTATAGTTGTCAATAAAGCATGAGCTTCCTGTGCTCATAAAATTTCCCACTGGCTTATGGGGTGGACTGTCTGACGACTCATCCTTTCATTTAATACATAAGGCTGCAAAGGGCACAGTTGGGTCACACTTTTGACTTCCCAATGTAGCATCTTTAAGGTACTGATACATTCATTGATTTTACCTTTCTATTCCCAGCAGAGTTGATCTCTCTTATCGAATCTGCCAGAAATCTATCACCTTAGTATTTCCAATGAAACAAATGTTGCTAGATTTAGACTTAAAGTTGATCAAAACTATTAATCGGGGGCAGGACAGAAGCTGTGGATCCATAGCTATGCATCACATCATATAGTGCGATGCTGCGGTCCGAACAATTTCCTGCTGAAATCTGCTAAAAATGCATGTGCTGTTTGTGGTAGGAATTGACCCTACTTCATCTAATGCACCTAAGTACATGGATAATGGTCTTTTTTTTTTCCTTTCTTCCTCCGCTATGTCCTGCAAAATATAAACAGCATAGCATATTTGAGTTAAATTTAAAAAATCAATAAGTCTAAAGTGGTTTTCTATAGCCATTGAACAAATATTGGCTATGCTTAGTCTAGGAGTGTTTTTTACTGCCTCCGGTTCTGAGGGTTTATCAGACACAGGTGAGCAGGAGTAAAATAATGTTATTGACACCCATTAATGTTTTATCTGCAGAGGAACAGGAGGAAAGTACAATAAAGAAGCATAGCTTCTCTCCCTGAGGGATCAAACGTATTACTTGTAACTTTCTCTGATCCGCACTGCTATGTAATCTCACAATCCTCCCCTGACTGTTGCTAGCCAGTCACAACGTGTTTTCATATGGCACTGGGGCAATAAGTTGTTGTTTGTCTTTGGTTTTTATGTGTAGGGGTCATCAATTAGACGTTGATAAAATAGTAATGGCCCAAACATGAAAGTGCTCAAATACCTAACTATAATGTACTATTATGCTTCACAAGAACATCCAACTGTGCCCTACTGTGTAACACCTTAAAGGGAACCTTAACTGTAAAAAAATGAGTTTTACTTACCTGGGGCATCTACCAGCCCCCTACAGCCATCCTGTGCCCTCGCAGTCACTCATGGCTCCTCTGGTCCCCCGCTAGTTTTGTTTTTGCCGACTAGAAGTCGGCCGGCCGCCATGCGTAAGTTGTTTTTTTTACGCATCCCTGCTGGTGCAGGAAGCTATTGCAGACATCAACAAGTACATTTTTACGCACTACGGGTGTAATGCGTAAAATTTTACGCATTACACCCATAACGCGTAAAAATGTACTTGTTGATGTCTGCAATAGCTTCCTGCACCAGCAGGGATGCGTAAAAAACTTACGCATGGCGGCCGGCCGACTCCCAGTCGGCAAAAACAAAACTAACTGGCAGCGGGGGACCAGAGAAGCCATGAGTGACTGCGAGGGCACAGGACGGCTGCAGGGGGCTGGTAGATGCCAAAACTAATTTTTTTTTAAATTTTTTTTTTTTTTTTTTTTTTTTTACAGTTAGGCAGAGGACACACTTGTCTGTTTTCGTGCGCATTTTCTGCACAGAAAAACTGAGAACTCATGTTTATCAATGGGCTAGTACACACTTAATATGTTGTTCGCGGGCAGAAAAAAAATTTAAATTCTGCATCGGGATTCTGCACATTTTGTCAGTTTTCTCTCTCAACTACATCAGCTGCTGTGAAAAAACGCGCGCGTTTTCCTGAATAGAAACACACTTGGTGTGCAGAAAAAGTATGCAGGAAAACGCGTGCAGAAAACTGAAAGAGATGTTCCCTGCCTTAAAGTGAACCTTAAGCCAGAAAAAAAAATGAGTTTTACTCACCTGGGGCTTCTACCAGCCCCCTGCAGCAGTCCTGTGCCCTTGCAGCCACTCACTAATCCTCTGGTCCCCGCTGCCAGCTAGTTTCGTTTTTGCCGACAGGCCCGTCAGGACTGGCCACGCGTAGCTTTTTCCGCATTCCCGACTGTAATTAGCGCTATTGCGTTCGTAATGCGGCAACGCGTATTTTATTGCGGCCCACAATATCGCTAATTACAGTCCGGAATGCGGAAAAAGCTATGCGTGGCCAGTCCTGACGGGCCTGTCGGCAAAAACGAAACTAGCTGGCAGCGGGGGACCAGAGGATTAGTGAGTGGCTGCGAGGGCACAGGACTGCTGCAGGGGGCTGGTAGAAGCCCCAGGTGAGTAAAACTCATTTTTTTTCTGGCTTAAGTGTCTCTTTAAGGTTCCCTTTAACTAGTGTCAGCTTGACATTTTCTACACATTCTTTATCTTTTCTGTAGGTATCCTTCTTGCTTCCTTGGACAGGAATGGATATGCAAGATATTGCTCAGCCCTGAGCTACAGATCATACATGGACATAAAGCTGTCACACAGTGAGGGGCTGAGTGATTTATCAGGCAGGTGGAGGAATAGGTTGTAACTGTCAGAAAGCAAGGAGAGACGTGGTAAATCGGCCATAGCAGTAAACTGGAAACTCTTTAGTGCTGGTGTACATGTAGCTGGTGCAGAGAAGTTAAACTATAAGCAACCAAGATGTTTTCAGTTCTTCAGAAAGTGGTACGATTTTGTGTCTAGTTTGAACCTAGCATAACGTTATATTATTAACTGCAATAATTGTATTTCCAGTCCAGGCCATCAGTGTTTCTAGGAGAATAATATCAATAGAAACTCGAAAAAAGAGCTCAGCAAAGACATTGTGAAGATCACCTGTCTGGTTGGGCTGTACACTGAAATTGGTTTTGGTAACACTTGTTTTCATGATCAGAGACTAGAACAGCTGCGTTCAAGCCACTGAATTTTTATAATGGGAACTTTGGTCTTCTCCATCCCTCAGAATTCTCAGCATTTTATAGAGGCACTTGTTAAAGAGAGCAGCTGATAGTCAATTAAAATTTGACCTTGCAGCGGCTGCACTGAGGTGACTGGTGTCTGTGGGGATTCAATATACCATGAACTTAGCGGAGGTCTAACCCTTGACCTTCAGATCTCATCTGCTCTTGACAGAGGTGCCAAAGCTGCTCTGTTCCTCTCTGGTTTCAATTCTTGCCTTTACAGACCAGTTATAAATCTCAGCATAGTTAGACCCTGGCACTGGGCTGGCAGATGACTGTAATTCACTTGGGTGTGCTTTGGCACCATGCATCGGGCACAACTGAGCTCTTCATCCTCTTCTGCTGCCACAATATTGGGGCAGATTAAAAGCCTGGTTCATGAAAGGTTAATGGTTTTTAAAGCGAAACTCCGACCAAGAATTGAACTTTATCCCAATCAGTAGCTGATACCCCCTTTTACATGAGAAATCTATTCCTTTTCACAAACAGACCATCAAGAGGCGCTGTATGACTGATATTGTGGTGAAACCCCTCCCACAAAGAAATTCTGAGTACGTACTCTTGGCAGTTTCCTGTCTGTGAACCTTGCTGCATTGTGGGAAATAGCTGTTTACAGCGGTTTCTAACTGCCAAAAAAAGCAAGCAGCAGCTACATCACCTGCCAACAGTAAAAATGGCACTGTGTAATAAATGTCAGAATGTAAATCAGGGATTTAAAAGTTTTTACAATGGGCAAACACTGACTAAATCATTTATACATAATTATTGTAAAAATGAAGCACTTTTTTATTACATTATTTTCACTGGAGTTCCTCTTTAAACTGAACCTTAAGCCAGGAAAAAAAGAGTTTTACTCACCTGGGGCTTCTACCAGCCCCCTGCAGCAGTCCTGTGCCCTCGCAGTCACTCACTAATCCTCTGGTCCCCCGCTGCCAGCTAGTTTTGTTTTTGCCGACAGGCCCGTCAGGATTGGCCACGCGTATCTTTTTCCGCATTCCCGACTGTAATTAGCGCTATTGCGGACCGCAACGCGTACAAAAATACGCACATATCTATGCGTGCGTAATGCGGCAACGCGTATTTTTGTATGCGTTGCGGCCCGCAATAGCGCTAATTACAGTCGGGAATGCGGAAAAAGCTACGCGTGGCCAGTCCTGACGGGCCTGTCGGCAAAAACGAAACTAGCTGGCAGCGGGGGACCAGAGGATTAGTGAGTGGCTGCGAGGGCACAGGACTGCTGCAGGGGGCTGGTAGAAGCCCCAGGTGAGTAAAACTCTTTTTTTTTTTCTGGCTTAAAGAGGAACTCCAGTGAAAATAATGTAATAAAAAAAGTGCTTCATTTTTACAATAATTATGTATAAATGATTTAGTCAGTGTTTGCTCATTGTAAAATCTTTCCTCTCCCAGATTCACATTCTGACATTTATTGCATGGTGACATTTTTACTGTGGGCAGGTTATTTAGCTGTTTCTAGCTGTTAGACAGCTGTAAACAGCCATTTCCTGTCTGTGAACATTGTGGCAGTTTGCCAGGAGTACCGCGATATTCAGAGCCTCTTGTAGGAGGGGTTTCAGCACAAAATTAGTCACACAGTGCCCCCTGATGGTCTGTTTGTGAAAATCATTCTATTTCTCATGTAAAAGGGGGTATCAGCTACTGATTGGGATAAAGTTCAATTCTTGGTTGGAGTTTCTCTTTAAGTGTCTCTTTAAGCATAGTTAATAAATGCCTTTACTTGCATAATGTATCCTTTCAGATTTGTATGGGTTTTTTTGGGGGGGGGGGGGGTTGTTTTTTGTTTGCACACAATTTTTTTTTCTTCAAGTTGAACCTCAATAAAGTAAAAGCTCTGGCATGTCCATGAAATGAATGCAGCTCTATTCCATCTCCACAAACACAGTAACCATGCTGAGGTTATGCACCATCTCCAGCATTGGTTTATCTTGGTTCAGGAATGTTCAGCACAGCATCTGCAATGCAGAATCCAGGACTTAAAGCCAAGCTCCATGCTTAAAAATAAATGCACTGCTGCATCGCCCACACATTTTAGACCTGCAGTTCACAGGATCTTTATTCAAATTTTAAACAGAAAATGGTGCTCACGCAATCTTTGCTCTGTGTGCACCAGTCTCTGTGCATTTCCTTTTTGGGTAAGCCCTCCATTGCATGTAAGCCTACAGTTCCATGTAACTTCCTGTCCTCCTTTCAGATCTTTTATACTGTACGCTTAAAAACAAGAAGAGAATCGAGAGCCCAATATGGTGCAGTATTGTCAGGTAAAATGAAGAGTTCAATACAATTTTATGTATATATATATACTCACAAACACGGGCTACCAATAGGCAACCACTTTAAATGCAGGTGGGGAGCATTAGGACCTGACCCCACTCAGGTTAAGAAGTCGCTCTCTGTAGATAGTAGATGGGGATGCACCCCTCCACCCAGGGTAGACTAGAAGATCAGCAAAAACTCGGTATACAGAGGCGCCAGAGTAGAGTAAAACGTTTTAAAAACCGCTTAAAAGGAGAGGGGGATGTTAAGGTGGACTCACCTCCCTCTTACAAAAAAGAAAACTCACTTGAGTCTCAATAAAATAGAATTGTCAAGTAATTTATTCAATGTGGAGTTGAATAAATTACTTGACAATTCTATTTTATTGAGACTCAAGTGAGTTTTCTTTTTTGTAAGAGGGAGGTGAGTCCACCTTAACATCCCCCTCTCCTTTTAAGCGGTTTTTAAAACTTTATACTGTACGGATGCATCAGTGTAATAGATAAAAAGAAAAAACAAAGCTACGTAAACATGCTGTACAGTATTTAACTCTGCTGAAGCAGCCGTTGGAGCATGTGTACAGGTCTCCCCTGATCTCTTTTAACATTACGGATTGCTGGATATTTGCAGTCAGGTCAGTAAATATTAAAACATGAACACAAATCAAACATTTTTGTCTCTATACACAACCACAATGGTTTTCAAATGAAAATAACCGCACTGTGCTTTAACTGCAGATTGTCGGCCTTAATTTAAGGGTATATACACCCAAATCAGTTGAACGGTGTAGGAATCACAACAGTTTGCATTTGTTCCTCCCACTTGTTAAAGAGAACCCGAGGTGGGGTTCTGACAATGCTATCTACACACAGAGGCTGGGTCTGCCTATACAGCCCAGCCTCTGTTGCTATGCAGATCCCCCCTAAGTTCCCCCTGCGCTCTGCTATCCCACATAAATCACAGCCGCGCTTTGCGAGCTGTGTTTACATCTGTACTGTCAGTCTGCTGCTCCCTCCGCCTCCTGCATAGCTTTGGTCCCCGCCCGCATCCCTTCCCTCCAATCAGCGGGGAGGGAGGGGATGCGGGCGGGGACCGGAGCTATGCAGGAGGCGGAGGGAGCAGCAGACTGACACTATAGAGGTAAACACAGCCCACTGCGACACGCTGCGTGTTGACAGCGCGGCTATGATTTATGGGGGATAGCAGAGCACAGGGGGGGGGGGGGGGGGGGGGGCTTAGGGGGGATTGGGATAACAACAGAGGCTGGGCTGTATAGGCAGACCCAGCCTCTGTGTGCAGCTAGCATTGTCAGAACCCCACCTCGGGTTCTCTTTAAGGGAACAAAAGTAATGGGACAGAATAATAATCAAATCAAACTTTCACTTTTTAATACTTGGTTGCAAATCCTTTGCAGTCAATCACAGCCTGAAGTCTGGAACGCATAGACATCACCAGACGCTGGCTTTCATTCCTGGTGATGCTCTGCCAGGCGTCTACTGCAACTGTCTTCAGTTCCTGCTTGTTCTTGGGGAATTTTCCCTTCAGTTTTGGCTTCAGCAAGTGACATGCATGCTCAATCAGATTCAGGTCATTGACTTGGCTATTGCATAGTATTCCACTGCTTTCCCTTCAAAAACTCTTTGGTTGCTTTCGCAGCATGCTTTGGGTCATTGTCCATCTGCACTGTGCAGTTCCTTCCAATGAGTTCTGAAGCATTTGGTTGAATATGAGCCGATTATATTGCCTGAAACACTTCTGAATTCATCCTGCTGCTTTTGTCAGCAGTCACATCATCAATAAATACAAGAGAACCAGTTGCATTGACAGCCATACATGCCTACACCATGACACTACCACCTCCATGCTTCACTAATGAGGTGGTAGGCTTAGGATCATGAGCAGTTCCTTTCCTTCTCCATACCATAGATAGATCTGTTGGTCTATGGCCTTTCTCCCTCTTCTCTTGCACGCTTTGGATTAATATGGGAAATACAGTCCCTTTAAGAATAACATGCACTTTTATTCCTCACCTGCTATGCGGTGCAGAGTTAGGAATATGCTGGTACTAGTTTATATCTTACTCCCCACTTTCACTCCGGCCTCCTGCTGTTTGAATTTTAATATGCAGCGCTCTATCCCCCAATATTTGTCTGCATATGCTTGCATTTAACATGGCCACAGTGGGAGATTTGTCAATTTTACACTAACGGAGCTTTCAGTGTTGTGCTCGTGAATGGACAGCAGGGATGGGCCGCCCGGTGTCCTGCCCACCTATACTTTTGGCCAGTTGTGGTTTGCTAGGTGCTGTGCAGACAGGAACAAATAACTGTGATTGGAGGGAGAGTCCGCCGTGCATGATGGGAGGGGCGGCCGGTGACGTCAGACGCCGCGCTTCTGTACAAAATTCAGCGCAGTCGCCGGCCTCCCTGCACCCTCCGTGATACCTCTGATGAAATAACTTTCGTTGTGAAACAGCTGTAAGGTAGGGGGAAGCGCTTCCCATCCAGGGCCTCCTCTGGTTATTCCATCTGCCTAATAAAAGGTTTTATGGTATTATACACATCGGTGCCCGCTCTTTCTCTTACTGCAATTGAATATGGGAATTGTGTGCTGTGCGGTTATCCCTCCTCGCGGAAACAGACGTGTCACTCTGCTAAAGCAAAGCAAGAGATCTGTACAACATTGTCTCCGAGCTGTCACCTTTATTAATCAAATGATCCGGCTGTGTATGGATTAGAGATGCACACTGATTGGAAACTGCTGATAACTTGGTCAGTTGTTTTGAGTCAGACAATAATACATGCCACGCTGAGCATGTACACGATCCATCAGATGGAAGAGTTGTTGTATGCACATGGATGTTGATCGTTCTGTTGATTTCCTTGTCAGGAAATTGTTGCAAAAAAAGAGGAAGCCCCCCCCCCCCCCCCCCCTTTCCCCCTTATATAAACAAACTAAAGACTTTTCTTTAATTGTTGTCTGGGACAACCTGAGATCCGGTTCCGCCCAGGATCTGTGGAAACACCAATCAAAGAAGTTTAAAAGCCCCCACCCTCCCTCAATCCTCAGTTCATCTGTTTTTCCGTGACGGAAACACCTTTGGAAGCAAAGCTCTCATCTGTTTTTTTTTTTTTTTCACACTCACCGGAGGGTGGGTTATTTTTGCTAAGAAGAGCAGAGGAACAGAGTGGTGGAGGGTGTTTGCAGAGGTAACGCCAACCTGCAGGTTCCTCTGCATTTTGTAGGTAGCGGCCTGCTAATGGGGTAATGGTCAGCATACCTTCTCTCTTTCCTCGCCAGATGCCGGCTCTGTAAGGCGCATCCGGACGTCAGGCAATTGCGGCTTCCGGCAGTGACGTCAGGCGTATAGGAGGGCGGAAACGCGCTGACGTCACATGGCTGCAGAGGAGGGACTCTGAGGACCAGGAAGTGTTGGAAGCATGTTCCTGGCGTCTCCACTAGCGTCCTGTGTACAGAGGGGAAGCATGTCGCCGCAGCCGCAACAACGGCAAACTAAGGTGACAGGCACGGCTCCTAAATCCTCTTCACAGATGCAACCATCCGGGTCTGGGGTGGCAAGTCCTCCGTTTTGGAGGGTGATATAATATTTTATATGTTTATTATCACCTCTGGATGACTTCTCAGTCACATGTCTTCTCTTATGTTTTTTTATAGGGAAGGACTGAGCCTAAGGGCTCGTTTCCACTATAGCGAATCCGCATGCGGGCACTGCATGCGGATTCGCATACTTAATGTTAGTGGATGGGGCTGTTTCCACGTGTGCGGCGGCGGCGGCGTTTTTCGGTGCGGGGAAAATCTGCACGACAGGGTCGTGCAGATTCGCGTGCGGCAGGAATGCGGGCGAATCGCCGCTAATGTATTCAATAGGGAAATCGCATGCGGCTTTGTCATGCGGATTTCCCCGTGATTTCGCATGCGATTTCGCATGAAAGCCAATGGAACTTAACACAGGCAGTGACATGGTTAAATTCGCATGGCTCCTTGCCATGCGAAATCGCATGCGAAATCGCGGGTAAATCTGCATGCGGAAACGCAGCCGCATGCGATTTCTTCAGCGGTGGAATCCAGGCGATTCCGCACCGCTACAGTGGAAACAAGCCCTAATGCTGGGCGTACACTATTCCATCCGTCGGCCGATTAGCCGCCGGATCGTTCCCCGCGGATCGATTACCGATCGTCCCCGCCGGCACTCCTTATCAGCCGCTTGATTCCCCGCTATTGTCCGCCGGCGCGGATCGAGCAGGAAATCTATCCGGCAGGTCATCAGACCTGTCGGATATTATCAATCGAGCCATCAGCGGCTCAATTGATAAGGACTTCTAGTGCCGTGTATGCCCAGCATAAGAGTAGTACTACCAGTAAATCCTTTGCAAACATCCTAACCTTAATTTCAATAGTGGCAGGCATAACCTATTCAGAAATATATTGCAAGTAAGTTAGATTCATATAAACATAGGATACCAATGCATTGTATAGTAAAGTAATAACAAGAAAAAATAAGGGTCCTACTCTAAGGAGCCCCTTGGATTCTATTGAATCATATAAGGAAAAACATACAACACAAAACACAAAAAGTAAATAAAGCGATTATCTCAGGCATAATATATATGAAATACTACAAACTCGTTGGTATTGGTAATAACCACTGACAGATAAATATCGGATATCATATCAAAACCTCAAATCCTCATCCGGCTCTGCATCTGATCCTGAACAAATAATTTTGTTGTAGGATTAAAGAGATGCCACTCAGCAGACTCCTCTTTAAATCTCCTAGGATTACCGAATCTGATTGCCCATTGGTATTCCATTAGCAATTGATATTCAGTTCTATTGATAATCTCTTGGGTTGTTGGAATGGAGGGTGACCTCCATAATTCAGTAATTATTTTTCTAGTTGCAAATATTAAATGGGAAATCACCAATTGGTGATGTGGAAGAATGGAGGAAAATTCAAGGTGAAGCAGAGCCATTTGAAGAGTCAGTGTAAGCACAGCTAAGGATCCTATTTATTAAGCTTTCTAGGTCACTCCAGATAGGTTTTATACACGGACATGACCATAAAATATGCCAGAGGGTACCTACATGTCCACAGCCTCTCCAGCAGGCCACCTCTAATTTATTGTCAAAGGAAGCTAATTTAAAAGGGGTTGTAATACCATTGCTGTACTATCTTCCTATAATTCTCCCAATGGGAAGAGCAATGAGAAGCTGATTTAACCACGTTAGCAGCTTTGTTCCAATCATCCATAGAAGGGGAGATATGCAGTGATCTTTCCCAGGCCTTTCTCTGCCATTGTTTACGCTCTTGTGTTAGCATCAACCCTTTCATTTGAGTAGTGCTTGATAAGAGAAGGAATAGAGCATGGGGAACTCTAGGTAGATGAATTCCGGGTGAGGACAGAAAATGACAGATTTGTAAATATTTAAAGAAGTCATGAGAAGGAAGATTACATTTCTGCTGCAAATCTCTCTGCAGCAAGATATTATTGCTTTATAAATCCTGTACATACCGTATACCTTGAGAGAACCATTTATTAATGTTTAAGTCCTGAATAACTGATTGTAGGGTCAGGAGGGGGGATCGGAATTGGGATTGAGTCATGAAACCCAGAGAATAGAGATATAAAGGATTTCCAATTTTGCAATGAGTTGACCGTAGTTGATGGACCTTTACAATTGCATTTAGCCCCCATAAGCATCAAAGCCATTATTGATTTTGTAAGCTTTTGCTCTGAGATTTCCTTTTCAATAGTTAACCTAAGGGCGTCTTGGCCATCCTTTAAGAATTGGATAGCTTGGCAAATATTAACCGATTCATAGTATGCTTCTAGGCATGGTACCCTTAGTCTGCCTCTTTTTTGTGGGTAATTTTAAAGTGATAGCTGCAATTCTAGGTATTTTGCCTTTCCATAAGTTAACAATTCAGAATTCTTTGAGTAATAAAATTTTTTGGGGGGTATAAAGATAGGAAGGGTTCTTGATATATATAAAATTTGAGGAAGAACCGCCATTTTGTATGCCGCAATCCTTCCCGTCTAGGATATTTCTTCTTTAGAGATTTTTTTTTCTAAGGTTTGGGGGAGTTTATCCAACCAAACTTGTAAGTTAACCTGAAAAGGCTCTTTATATTACCTGTGATTTTAATACCTAGGTAACTTAGGGAGTGAGACGACCAAGAGAACTGCAATGATGTTTTAAGCTTATGAATGGAGATACGTTTAGAAGGAGAATAATTCAATTTTGATTCATTCAGCTTATAATATGAGATATCTGAGTACTCTCCTAAGGTCTCGATTAAAGCTGGGAGGGACCTATTTGGATCAGATACCGTTATTAGGACGTCATCCGCAAAAAGACCCAATTTATAGGAGTTGTCTCCAATCTTTATTCCTGAGATGTTTGGGTTCGCTCTTATTTTTTCCGCTAATGGTTCAATCAGTAAAGAGAATATTATGGGAGATAGAGGGCACCCTTGGCAGGTGCCATTAGTGATTGTACATTTTTTAGAGGTAAAACCCATATTTTGGACTACTGCAGAAGGATTAGTGTACAATGTTAGAATTGCCCTTAGTATAAAGCCCTGGAACCCAAATTTTCTGAGGACTTGATCTAGATAAAGCCAATTAATTCTATCGATCGCCTTCTCTGCATCCAAGGGGAGATAAGCAGAGAAGGCATTCGATTAGCTTCTATATTATAGAGTATATTGAGCCGTTTCCTTGTGCCATCCTGAGCCTGTCTGTTTTTGACAAATCCTACTTGGTCCGGGTGAATCAGTAGGGGGGTAATCCCCACAAGTCTCAACGCTAGAGATTTAGCAAACATTTTGATGTCACTGTTGAGAAGTGAGATTGGGCGGTAATTTATCGGGTTTAAGGGATCCTTTCCATGTTTATGGATAGTAATGATTGATGCCACTAAAAATTCTTCAGGAAATTTGCCTACTTCTGTTGCTTTATTAAAAGCCTCAGTGAGAGTTTGAGCTATATCGCTCATAACATTTTTGTAGAATTCATTTGTGAATCCGTTCAATCCTGGAGATTTGTTTTTCAACTGTTTAATTGTATCAAAGATTTCTTCTTTAGTAAAAGGTCTGTTCAAGGTCAATAATTGATCGTTGGAGATAGCTAGGAGATTTATTGATTCCAAAAAGGAATTTATACCTGCGTGATTAGGCTGAGAAATCTGTGGGTTGGAGTTAAGATTTTACAGTGTTCTCCCCAGAATTTTTTACCAGCTAGGTGGCATGAAATAGTACTGGGTGGGGTGAGATGAAAGAATGCAGGGCCGATGCTTCTGTGCGCAATTCTGCTTACAGCATAGGAGGAGGTGAGCTGTTGAAAGCCAGGTGCTCACCAAAACTAGCCGGGTGGAGCACCCGGCTAAAAGGGCCTGGGGAGAACACTGTTTTATTAAGTACTGTAATATTCACTAAATGTATCCGCAATCTTTTGAGGATCTTGGTGGGTGACTTTAGAAGTAGGTTTTGTCATAGCTGATATATGTTGTTTATATGTACAACCTTTGATTTTTCTAGCTAAATATTTCCCTGCTTTATCAGATTCCAAATAGGATATTGTCTTCAATTTCCTTATCCATAAATCCCATTTGCCGTTCATTATATCCCGTAACTCTAACCTCAGTTGTATAAGTTTAGCATGCGTGGAGGGGGTCGTCTTTCGTTTATTTTCTGATTCTAATAAACAAATATTTTGTAAGGTCTCGTCGAGTTCTTTGTTCAATTGTTTTTTCTGTCTTGCTCCTAATTTGATCAGAGTACCTCTTATATAAGTTTTAAAGGAAAGGTTCAGGGAGGGTGGAGAAAAAATAAAAATCAATTTCCACTTACCTAGGGCTTCCTCCAGCCCGTGGCAGGCAGGAGGTGCCCTCGCCACCGCTCCGCAGGCTCCCGGTGGTCTCCAGTGGCCGACCCGACCTGGCCAGGCCGGCTGCCAGGTCGGGCTCTTCTTCGCTCCAAGTCCTGGCACTTCTGCGTCCCACGCCGGCGCTCTGACGTCATCAGACGTCCGCCGGGCTGTACTGCGCATGCGCAGTAGTTCTGCGCATGCGCAGTACAGCCCGGCGGACGTCCGATGACGTCAGAGCGCCGGCGTGGGACGCAGAAGTGCCAGGACTTGGAGCGCAGAAGAGCCCGACCTGGCAGCCGGCCTGGCCAGGTCGGGTCGGCCACCGGAGACCACCGGGAGCCTGCGGAGCGGTGGCGAGGGCACCTCCTGCCTGCCACGGGCTGGAGGAAGCCCCAGGTAAGTGGAAATTGATTTTTATTTTTTCTCCACCCTCCCTGAACCTTCCCTTTAAGCGTGCTTCATAGTGTGATCCTATCTGTGTCTGGGAAGTCGTTAAACTCAAGGAAATCCTTTACAGGATCTTCTTAAAAAATTAGCATATTGTGATAAAGTTCATTATTTTCTGTAATGTACTGATAAACATTAGACTTTCATATATTTTAGATTCATTACACTACAACTGAAGTAGTTCAAGCAGTTTGTTTTAATATTGATGATTTTGGCATACAGCTCATGAAAACTCAAAATTCCTATCTCAAAAAATTAGCATATTTCATCTGACCAATAAAAGAAAAGTGTTTTTAAAACAAAAAAAGTCAACCTTCAAATAATTATGTCCAGTTATGCACTCAATACTTGGTCGGGAATCCTTTTGCAGAAATGACTGCTTCAATGCAGCGTGGCATGTAGGCAATCAGTCCGTGGCACTGATCAGGTGTTATGGAGGCCCAGGATGCTTCGATAGCGGCCTTAAGCTCATCCAGAGTGTTGGGTTTTGCGTCTCTCAACTTTCCCTTCACAATATCCCACAGATTCTCTATGGGGTTCAGGTCAGGAGAGTTGGCAGGCCAATTGAGCACAGTAATACCATGCTCAGTAAACCATTTACCAGTGGTTTTGGCACTGTGAGCAGGTGCCAGGCCGTGCTGAAAAATGAAATCTTCATCTCCATAAAGCTTTTCAGCAGATGGAAGCATGAACCTACTTTTGAACCAGAAACAGCGGCAGAAGCGCCTGACCTGGGCTACAGAGAAGCAGCACTGAACTGTTGCTCAATGGTCCAAAGTACTTTTTTCGGATGAAAGCAACTTTTACATGTCATTCGGAAATCAAGGTGCCAGAGTCTGGAGGAAGACTGGGGAGAGGGAAATGCCAAAATGCCTGAAGTCCAGTGTCAAGTACCCACAGTCAGTGATGGTCTGGGGTGCCATGTCAGCTGCTGGTTTTGATCCACTGTGTTGATTTATCAAGGGCAGGGTCAATGCAGCTAGCTATCAGGAGATTTTGGAGCACTTCATGCTTCCATCTGCTGAAAAGCTTTATGGAGATGAAGATTTCATTTTTCAGCATGACCTGGCACCTGCTCAGTGCCAAAACCACTGGTAAATGGTTTACTGACCACGGTATTACTGTGCTCAATTGGCCTGCCAACTCTCCTGACCTGAACCCCATAGAGAATCTGTGGGCTATTGTGAAGAGAAAGTTGAGAGACGCAAGACCCAACACTCTGGATGAGCTTAAGGCCGCTATCGAAGCATCCTGGGCCTCCATAACACCTGAGCAGTGCCACGGGCTGATTGCCTCCATGCCACGCCGCATTGAAGCAGTCATTTCTGCAAAAGGATTCCCGACCAAGTATTGAGTGCATAACTGAACATAATTATTTGAAGGTTGACTTTTTTTTGTTTTAAAAACACTTTTCTTTTATTGGTCGGATGAAATATGTTAATTTTTTGAGATCGGAATTTTGAGTTTTTATGAGCTGTATGCCAAAATCATCAATATTAAAACAATAAAAGGCTTGAACTACTTCAGTTGTAGTGTAATGCATCTAAAATATATGAAAGTCTAATGTTTATCAGTACATTACAGAAAATAATGAACTTTATCACAATATGCTAATTTTTTGAGAAGATCCTGTATATCTGATTTAATTCGTTGGGAGAATTTAGGATTCTGTAAAATTGAGTTGTTTGCTTTCCAAAAGGGTCTGCCTGTCTTAGGAAGGCTTAAAGAGAACCCGAGGTGTGTTTAAAGAATGTTATCTGCATACAGAGGCTGGATCTGCCTATACAGCCCAGCCTCTGTTGCTATCCCAAACCCCACTAAAGTCCCCCTGCACTCTGCAATCCCTCATAAATCACAGCCGTGCTGTGAGGCTGTGTTTACATCTGTAGTGTCAGTCTCAGCTGCTCCCCCGCCTCCTGCATAGCTCCGGTCCCTGCCCCTGTCCCTTCCCTCCAATCAGCAGGGAGGGAAGGGATGCAGACGGGGACTGGAGTTCTGCAGGAGGCGGGGAGAGCAGCAGACTGACACTATAGAGATTAACACAGCCAGCTCTGACAAGCTGTTTGTCAGCAGCGTGGCTGTGATTTATGAGGGATTGCTGAGTGCAGGGAGACCTTAGGGGGGTTTGGGATAGCAACAGAGGCTGGGCTGTATAGGCAGATCCAGCCTCTGTATGCAGATAATATTCTTCAAACCCACCTCGGGTTCTCTTTAATAGAATAGCTAATGTTATAGGGGCATGGTCTGACCACGATATTACTCTTATCTCAGAACAGATTCGTTGTAACAGAGATTTGTTTGTGAAAACCATATTGATTCTTGTTATATGTCTTATGAACATTGGAGTAGAAAGTACGGTATACTCTCTTTCTGTGGGATGGGAGTAACGCCAGACATCATGTAGGTCAGCAGTAAGTATGGCTCGTTTCAGAGTATACCTTTTAGCAGCTGAGGAGTTGGAGGAATCTAATTTCTTATCCATGATACAGTTAAAATCGCCTACACATATATGTCCTTGTGCCATTTTCTGGACTTTACGATATACTTTATTGAAGAAAGCCACCTGATTTGTATTGGGAGCGTACATATTGACAACTGTAAATTGCTCTTGATTATTTTACATAGCAGTATCTGTTATCTGCCCTGCGCATCAGGGATGTGTTGTAATACCTCTACTGGTGTGGAATTCGAAAATGCGATCGATGCACCTCTTTTCTTTTTAGAATCTAAATAACTGTGGAAAATTTGGATTGTTTTAGATAAGACGCACCCGTCTTGTTCAGGTGGGTTTCTTGAATGCACAGAATTTGGGCTTTCTGCTTAATTGCTTCTTGCCGAAGACAAAACCTTTTTTTGTTGTTTAACCCTCTGGTGTTTAAGGAGAGAAAATTAAGTGACATCACCACATGTAGTAGCTTTAAGTCGGTTTAAACACTTATAGTAACCCCGGGCTGTACCATTAACAAAAGTTAGTGCATTACCCTTTTTGATATGGAGAAGATTGACATATCCCTGTGATCGCCATAGAAGGAAAGCTTTACTTAATACTAAAAACAACACCACTATGATAAAGAGTTAAGCCATAATATGAAGGTTGTATGATGCTTTTAGAAATATTAAAAATTTACAAAACTTTGTAAGGGGTTGTGTGCTATTACTGCACACTAGACCAGTTGTGGGGGAAAGAAAGTGACCGCTATCACACGGCTCAAAGGATCTCAGAACATGACAAGCCTCCTGTTCTAGTAAGCGTTTTCTGCATTTTTATTGGTCTTAGGTGGAGCAGACCAGTCCATCCTCTCCTGACGTGGAGGATGATGCTCATCTTGGGATTTCCCAGGTGTCCAGTTCCATTTTTGCAGCAGATGTAGTCCCTCATTTAGTGATTTAACAATAAACACAGGTCATGGTTTGGAGACCAGGAGCTTAGTGGGGAAGCCCCATTTGTATATGATTTTGTTGTCTCTCAAGGCTCTGGTGATTGGGATAAAATCCTTTCTGGCTTGGAGTGTTTGAGACAGATCAGAGAACAGCTGTATACTTTTATATGGATCTGGAAGGGACCGTCCCTTGCGTACTGCCCATAGTAGAGAGTTCTTGACATGGTAAAAATGAATACGAGCAATTACATCTCTGGGTGTTTGTTTGCTCAGAAACGTAGGCTTAGGCAGCTTATGAGCCCTGTCTATGCGCAATTCTTGTTGGGGAGTATCTGGTAGGACTCTTTTGATAAGATTTTTAATATACTCTTTTAGATCTTCCTGTTTTATTGTTTCTGGGACCCCTCTGAACTTCAAGTTGTTTCTATGGTTCCTGTCCTCTGCGTCAATCATCTTTTCTTTGATCCGTTTCACCTCATCTGAGAGCTCCGAGTGTGCATCCACCATCTCATTATGTTAAGTTACAACATCCTGAAGTTTTGTTTCACAGGCAGAGACCCCAGTATGCAGGATCATGGTAGTGTGTTCAAAATGTTTATAAGTTTCCTTCAGATCTATCTGGAGAGCACTTCTAAAGGATCTGAGCATGTCCTTAATAAAATTTTGAGAGATGGGCTGATCCGAGGTAGGGAAATTATCAAAGGGGTCAGGATATGATTGGTTGTTTCCTACCTGATCTCCTCCTAGATCAGGCATGGGCAAACTTGGCCCTCCAGCTGTTAAGGAACTACAAGTCCTACAATGCATTTGCCTTTGAGTCATGATTGGGGCTGTGAGACTCCTGCAATGCATTGTGGGACTTGTAGTTCCTTAACAGCTAGAGGGCCAAGTTTGCCCATGCCTGTTCTAGATCGACTCTTTGCCTTGACTTTGCTGGGCTTTGGAAGGTAGGAGAGTCCAGTGGTGAGGTCCCTGAAGGTTTGGGTGCTCTCTGCAGAAGGGAGACTCTTTCTGCAGCCGCAGCTGTGCTGTCTTCATTGCTGTCTCCCCGCGTGCTGGCTGAATGCACATGGCTGCGGGCGCCATCTTATTGGTTACTTCCCCCCACCGCCGGGCAAAAGTCTGTGAGCTTGCGGGGAATCGTGGATCCCTTCTTTCGTTTCTGGGCCATCCTCTCGGTCCACGCTAGGCAGGGAAGCTGCTTCCGCCTTGGATCGGCAGGTACTGTAGCTGTGAGCTGCATTAGTGAGAGAGGCTTGCCGGGAGCTACAGGCTTAAAGGGAAGGTTCACTGTGGATAAGAAAAAAATAAAAATGCTAATCCACTTACCTGGGGCTCACGGGGGCGCACTGACGTCATCGGACGTCTTCCGGGCTGTACTGCGCAGGCGCAGTAGTTCTGTGCCTGCGCAGTACAGCTCGGAGGACGTCCGATGACTTCAGCGCACCCGCGTGAGGCGCATTTTGGAGCGCAGAAGAGCCCGACCTGGCAGCCGGCCTGGCCAGGTCGGGTGCGCCACCGGAGGAGACCGGGAGCCTGCGGAGCGGCGCCGAGGGCACGTCCTGCCTGCCACGGGCTGGAGGAAGCCCCAGGTAAGTGGATTAGCAATTTTTTTTTTTATAATCCACCGTGAACCTTCCCTTTAAGCGGCCATCAACGTCGGCGCCAGGCTTCGCGCCCCTATCCCTGAATTTTTAACCTCTGTGACCAAGTGACCAACTGTGCCAAGTTTGGGGACTCTGGCTGTATTACTGCGAGAATGTCGATTACACTTTTTCCATTGACATGAATGGGTGAAATCTGATGTGTGATTCCACCCAGGTGTGCAGGGTGGGTTTAACCACTTCCCGACCGCCGTATATACAATTGGCGGCCGGGAAGTGCACCCCGCAAGGACCGCCGTATAGACAAATGGCGGCGGTCCTTGTAGGGGCATGGGCGGAGCGATCGCGTCATCCGTGACGCGATCCTCCGCCTCCGCCTGGCGCCGCTCACCCGCCGCAACATCCCGCCGGCTATACGGAAGCGCCGGCGGGATGTTAACCCGACGACCGCCGCATACAAAGTGTATAATACACTTTGTAATGTTTACAAAGTGTATTATACAGGCTGCCTCCTGCCCTGGTGGTCCCAGTGTCCGAGGGACCACCAGGGCAGGCTGCAGCCACCCTAGTCTGCACCAAGCACACTGATTTCCCCCCCCCCTGCCCCAGATCGCCCACAGCACCCATCAGACCCCCCCCTGCCCACCCCCCAGACCCCTGTTTGCACCCACTCACCCCCCTAATCACCCATCAATCACTCCCTGTCACTATCTGTCAACGCTATTTTTTTTTTATCCCCCCCCCCCTGCCCCCTGCTCCCTCCTTATCACCCCCCACCCCTCAGATTCTCCCCAGACCCCCCCCCCCATGTACTGTATGCATCTATCCCCCCTGATCACCTGTCAATCACCCATCAATCACCCCCTGTCACTGCCACCCAGCAATCAGCCCCTAACCTGCCCCTTGCGGGCAATCAGATCGCCCGCAGATCCGACATCAGATCATCTCCCAAATCCATTGTTTACATCTATTCTCTCCTCTAAACACCCACTAATTACCCATCAATCACCCATCAATCACCCCCTATCACCACCTGTCACTTTTACCTATCAGATCAGACCCTAATCTGCCCCTTGCGGGCACCCAGTCACCCGCCTACATGCTCAGATTGCCCTCTGACCCCCCCTTATCAATTCACCAGTGCATTAATTACATCTGTTCTTCCCTGTAATAACCCACTGATCACCTGTCAATCACCTGCCAATCACCTATCACCCATCAATCACCCCCTGTCACTGCCACCCATTAATCAGCCCCTAACCTGCCCCTTGCGGGCAATCTGATCACCCACCCACACCATTAGATCGCCCGCAAACCCGCCGTCAGATTACCTCCCAAATGTATTGTTTACATCTGTTATCTTCTCTAAACACCCACTAATTACCCATCAATCACCCCCTATCACCACCTGTCACTGTTACCTATCAGATCAGACCCTAATCTGCCCCTTGCGGGCACCCAATCACCCGCCCACACGCTCAGATTGCCCTCAGACCCCCCCCCCCCTTATCAATTCGCCAGTGCATTAATTACATCTGTCCTTCCCTGTAATAACCCACTGATCACCTGTCAATCACCTGCCAATCACCTATCACCCATCAATCACCCCCTGTCACTGCCACCCAACAATCAGCCCCTAACCTGCCCCTTGCGGGCAATCTGATCACCCACCCACACCAATAGATCGCCCGCAGATCCGACATCAGATCACCACCCAAGCGCAGTGTTTCCATTTATTCTCTCCTCTAAACACCCACTAATTACCCATCAATCACACATCAATCACCCATCAATCACCCCCTATCACTGCCACCCATCAATCACCCCCTGTCACTGCCACCCATCAATCAGCCCCTAACCTGCCCCTTGCGGGCAATCTGATCACCCACCCACACCAATAGATCGCCCGCAGATCCGACATCAGATCACCACCCAAGCGCAGTGTTTCCATTTATTCTCTCCTCTAAACACCCACTAATTACCCATCAATCACACATCAATCACCCATCAATCACCCCCTATCACTGCCACCCATCAATCACCCCCTGTCACTGCCACCCATCAATCAGCCCCTAACCTGCCCCTTGCGGGCAATCTGATCACCCACCCACACCAATAGATCGCCCGCAGATCCGACGTCCGATCACCTCCCAAGTGCAGTGTTTACATCTGTTCTCTACCCTAAACACCCACTAATTACCCATCAATCACCCCCTGTCACTGCTACCTATCAGATTAGACCCCTATCTGCCCCTAGGGCACTCAATCACCCGCCCACACCCTCAGAATGCCCTCAGACCCCAGCCCTGATCACCTCGCCAGTGCATTGCTTGCATCTATTACCCCCTCTAATCACACCTTGAGACACCCATCAATCACCTCCTGTCACCCCCTAGCACACCTACCCATCAGATCAGGCCCTAATTTTCCTCGTGTGGTCTCCTGATCACTCGGCCAAACCCTCAGATCCCCCTCAGACCGCCTTCCGATCACCTCCCCAGTGCATTGATTGCATCTATTTTCCCCTCTAACCACCCCCTGAGACACCCATCAATCGCCTCCTGTCACCCCCCTAGCACTCCTATCCATCAGATCAGGCCCAATACAACCTGTCATCTAAAAGGCCACCCTGCTTATGACCGGTTCCACAAAATTCGCCCCCCTCATAGACCACCTGTCATCAAAATTTGCAGATGCTTATACCCCTGAACAGTCATTTTGAGACATTTGGTTTCCAGACTACTCACGGTTTTGGGCCCGTAAAATGCCAGGGCGGTATAGGAACCCCACAAGTGACCCCATTTTAGAAAGAAGACACCCCAAGGTATTCTGTTAGGTGTATGACGAGTTCATAGAAGATTTTATTTTTTGTCAAAAGTTAGCGGAAATTGATTTTTATTGTTTTTTTTTTCCACAAAGTGTCATTTTTCACTAACTTGTGACAAGAAATAAAATCTTCTATGAACTCGCCATACACCTAACGGAATACCTTGGGGTGTCTTCTTTCTAAAATGGGGTCACTTGTGGGGTTCCTATACTGCCCTGGCATTTTAGGGGCCCTAAACCGCGAGGAGTAGTCTAGAAAACAAATGCCTCAAAATGACCTGTGAATAGGACGTTGGGCCCCTTAGCGCACCTAGGCTGCAAAAAAGTGTCACACATGTGGTACCGCCGTACTCAGGAAAAGTAGTATAATGTGTTTTGGGGTGTATTTTTACACATACCCATGCTGGGTGGGAGAAATTTCTATGTAAATAGACAATTGTGTGTAAAAAAAAATCAAACAATTGTCATTTACAGGGATATTTCTCCCACTTAGCATGGGTATGTGTAAAAATACACCCCAAAACACATTATACTACTTCTCCTGAGTACGGCGGTACCACGTGTGGCACTTTTTTACACCCTAAGTACGCTAAGGGCCCCAAAGTCCATTGAGTACCTTTAGGATTTCACAGGTCATTTTGCGACATTTGGTTTCAAGACTACTCCTCACGGTTTAGGGCCCCTAAAATGCCAGGGCAGTATAGGAACCCCACAAATGACCCCATTCTAGAAAGAAGACACCCAAAGGTATTCCGTTAGGAGTATGGTGAGTTCATAGAAGATTTTATTTTTTGTCACAAGTTAGCGGAAAATTACACTTTGTGAAAAAAAACAATTAAAATCAATTTCCGATAACTTGTGACAAAAACATAAAAACTTCTATGAACTCACCATACTCCTAACGGAATACCTTGGGGTGTCTTCTTTCTAAAATGGAGTCATTAGTGGGGTTTCTATACTGCCCTGGCATTTTAGGGGCCCTAAACCGTGAGGAGTAGTCTTGAAACAAAAATGACCTGTGAAATCCTAAAGGTACTCATTGGACTTTGGGCCCCTTAGCGCAGTTAGGGTGCAAAAAAGTGCCACACATGTGGTATCGCCCTACTCAGGAGAAGTAGTACAATGTGTTTTGAGGTGTATTTTTACACATACCCATGCTAGGTGGGAGAAAGATCTCTGTAAATCAGGGGTCTCAAACTCGCGGCCCGCGGGCCATTTGCGGCCCGCGATACAATATTTTGTGGCCCCAGGGCCCCAGAGCTTGTAGGGGCCCCCAGTGGCTACAAGAGGAAAAAAAAATTTTTCAAATCGGCCTTATAGTTTTTGAGAAAATTGATTTTAAATTTGCAAAGGAAAAAAATACACATTTAAAAACCCGCCGACTTTAATGGTTAATAGCAAATCCACCTTAAATGCTAGAAACCCTAAATTTGCAGGATATGTTAAGGAGATCATTAGGAATAAGAGGAAAAAACAATTTTTCAAAAAGACCTTATAGTTTTTGAGAAAATCGATTTTAAAGTTTCAAAGGAAAATAGTATACTTTTAAATGCGGTAAATGTCACTTTTAGTAGCAAGCCTAACGGTAGTGTAATTTTACATGTATCAAAAGAAAGAGCAATACATTTCCTGACGGGGTTTCCAGGGGGTCCATACGCAGCCGCAGCGCTTTGGCCAGGGATCGCTATACAGCCGTAATATGGCTGTATGAAGATTCCTGGCATTTTTTCCTATTTTCCCAATTTTTTTTTTTATGTTTAGAGTGGGCGGGCAGAGGCGGCGATCCGCCGCGATTGACTTCAGGAGGGGCAGAGCTGAAGCTGAAAGCTCTGCCCCTTCCAGTAAATGCCGGCGGATTGCCCCCCGGGGCGATTTGGGGGCTCTGCAGCCCTCGTTTTGCGGCGGGGACATGTGAACTCCCTTATGCCGCCCAGCCTCATCCTGACTTTGCCTCCTGCGGCCCCCGGGTAAATTGAGTTTGAGACCCCTGCTGTAAATGGACAATTGTGTGTAAAAAATAAAATAAAAAAATTGTCATTTACAGAGATATTTCTCCCACTCAGCATGGGTATGTGTAAAAATACACCCCAAAACACATTATACTACTTCTCCTGAGTACGGCAATACCACATGTGTGGCACTTTTTTGCAGCCTAACTGCGCTAAGGGGCCCAAAGTCCAATGAGCACCTTTAGGCTTTACAGGGGTGCTTACAAATTAGCACCCCCCCCCAAAATGTGAGGACAGTAAACACACCCCACAAATGACCCCATTTTGGAAAGTAGACACTTCAAGGTATTCAGAGAGGGGCATGGTGAGTCCGTGGCAGATTTCATTTTTTTTGTCGCAAGTTAGAAGAAATGGAAACTTTTTTTTTTTTTTTTTTTGTCACAAAGTGTCATTTTCCGCTTACTTGTGACAAAAATTAATATCTTCTATGAACTCACTATGCCTCTCAGTGAATACTTTGGGATGTCTTCTTTCCAAAATGGGGTCATTTGGGGGGTATTTATACTATCCTGGAATTCTAGCCCCTCATGAAACATGTCAGGTGGTCAGAAAAGTCATAGATGCTTGAAAATGGGAAAATTCACTTTTTGCACCATAGTTTGTAAAGGCTATAACTTTTTTTTTATCAAAAACATGTTTGTCCACATTTTTCGCGCTGCATGTATACAGAAATTTTACTTTATTTTAAAAATGTCAGCACAGAAAGTTAAAAAAATCATTTTTTTGCCAAAATTCATGTCTTTTTTGATGAATATAATAAAAAGTGAAAATCGCAGGAGCAATCAAATAGCACCAAAAGAAAGCTTTATTAGTGACAAGAAAAGGAGCCAAAATTCATTTAGGTGGTAGGTTGTATGAGCGAGCAATAAACCGTGAAAGCTGCAGTGGTCTGAATGGAAAAAAAGTGGCCGGTCCTTAAGGGGTAGAAAGCCCTAGGTCCTCAAGTGGTTAATAAGACCTCCAGAACAGATTTTCCCAGGTAGTAAGGAATCTGTGTACCAAGCTTCATTGAAAACGGCCAAAAAACACACACACACACGCACACACACGCACACACGTTTGTCAAGAGGTACTTGATGATGGCACTGCTTCTAGGGGGTACTTGGTCAAAACACTTATTTAAAAGGAGGTACATGTTATTATGATGATACACAATGGCCTAAGCATTTTTGTCATTTTTTGCACTTTAGTAGTTTTTCCGTATTTACAACAAATCTAATCGTAGCACCTGATCTCCACGACTTTCTGTGTCACTAATTCAGGAAGTACGTATTAGAAGCAGAGGGTCGGCATAACAGCCAGGTGAGAGACTTTAAAAATAATAATAATTAAAAAAAAAAGATAGTAATAGCTTTTTCAGTATTCCTCTTGTATAATTCTCCAACCCTGAGCACAAGTTTGCCCTCCAGTACCTGTATTAATAACCAGGCCTAACTATTAAAATGCAGTCAATTCTGTAATTACATTAAGATCACATTAAACTGATAGGCTGGAGTTATCACTTTTTATGCTTCTGTGGAACTGCTGTGACTCAGCAGCGATCCTGCCAAAACGTATCACCAGCCAGGAGGCCAGTTAACACCTTTGCTGTGGAGTATGTGGCACCTGAGGGGTTAAGCTCATCAATTTGTTTTCGCTCAGCAGTTTTACACAAGGAGGTTTTATGTTGCATCAGTTTACTTCCTGGCTTCCTGCTCACCTGAATGGGAGTGTAATTCTGGCTACTATCTCCTGAAATA
The DNA here is from genome assembly GCF_040937935.1 of Hyperolius riggenbachi. Lineage (NCBI taxonomy): Eukaryota > Metazoa > Chordata > Amphibia > Anura > Hyperoliidae > Hyperolius > Hyperolius riggenbachi. The sequence goes on along the minus strand of NC_090651.1, from coordinate 235,567,858 downwards.
ATTACACTGGTTTATGCAGAGATGGGGCCTACTAATTGCTTTCTATTGGGCAGTGCCAGGGTGTTGTGGTGCATCACTTTATATAGATCAATAACAAGACAGCTGGAGCTGTTCCAGGTAATCTGGAAAAAGGACTATGGTGCTTTGAGAGCGCTACTGCACAGCTGAGATCTGTTGCAACAGCTATTTTGCCTTTTAGATGAATTTAAAAGATTTTTGAAGTTAGTGCAAGGAACCATATTTATTTCCTTTTAAGCAATACCTGTTGCCTGGCAACAGGTGATCTATTTGCCTGCAGTAGTGTCTGAATCAGCTAATTCAATCAGACTTTAGTCAAAGCCCCAAAGCATGCTTTTTTGGGGTTTATGGCTAAAAGTATTATAGGCAGAGGATCAGCAGGGCAGCCAGGCAATCTGCATTGTTTAAAAGGAAATAAATATGGCACCCTCTCTCACTTAAAGTGGACCCAAACCAAACATTTTTTTTAATTCAAAATATTTAGTTGCACCACTCTGACACTTACAAAGATAAATAAACACTCCTTTAAACTTAGGAGCATTTCAGTGCATGCTTTTCACCCTTCTCTTTTCATAACTAGGGTTATACAGGTGTCAGCCATTAGCAAGTCCTCCTTTGCCAGACACCTTCTACTCCACCAGTTTGCCGGATTCTGTCCCGGCAATATGAAAGGAAGGGAGGAGTTCCTCCAATAAATGTAAAATATTTTATATTTGTCATCTTGCAGCTGAAAAAAGGCTGCTATTATTATAAGTTAGAAAATAGATTTTATTTCTGAAATCTTGTATTTTTAATTTGGGTCCACTGTAAGGTTCACTTTAGCTTTCCATAGAGGTGGCATGGTGGTGTAGAGTTTCACACTCGTCATGCAGCACCTAAAGGCTTGTACACACGCTTGATAGTCTGGAACGATGGGTCCGTCGGACCCTCCCGCTGGGCGGGCGTTCCAGCGATAGTAGAGCGTGTGTACAGTCTGTCAGCAGACTGATAATGCTGTTTCTGAGCGATCCGCTGGGCGAATCGCTCAGAAACAGCCTTATCAGTCTTCAGACAGACTGTACACACGCTGTACTGTCGTTGGAACGCCCGCCTGGCGGGAGGGTCCGACGGAACCGTCGTTCCAGACTATCAAGCGTGTGTACAAGCCTATAGTCCCATCGCAGCCAGGACACTACCTGTGTGGAGATTGTACATAGGACACTTCAATTTCCTTCCATGTTCCCAAAACAAGCTGATTAGTTATCTGTTCTGTCTGATATTTGCTTTGGACTATAGTTAAGCCTTGTACACACATTCAATGTCGATTGGCCAATCATTGGCCATTTTACCCCCTCCATGTACTATGAGAGCTTAACTGCACAATCTGTTCATAGTATTCAAAATCTGTTGATGGCCCGAGAGGGCGCTTCAGCCCAGTTCCATCTGGCGCATGTGTAAGGCTTTATGGCCAGTTTGGGGTAGAACCAGATAACTACTTATCAGTATGTTTTGGGTTTAAGGAGGAAACCAGAATGCTGAAATGAAACCCACACAAATACAGGGATGACATACAAACTCTATGCAGACAGTCTTCTGGCAGAGATTTGAATGTGACACTCTAGCACGGCCAGGCAAGGTTGAAGGGCTCTAAGCCGAGCCAGTTTATGCACAAGGCAATCCTAGGCAGTACCCTGGTAGATGCTAGCCCCCAGCAAAGCTTACTTAAAATGCTAGATGACCATTGTGGGCAAAAACGGCTATCTGGCCTAGAGCCCCATTTCATCTTAATCATTTTCTGGCATGCAGGCATTGTTCCTTTGTGCCGCCAGACTACACTACCATACTCTGCTGCTGCTTCAGTAGAAAATACATCATTAAATGGAATGGTGGTTTTAAATTAAATGAGAGTTTGTAGCATTAATCTATGTATTTTTTTATTTTATAATTGACAGTTGAGCTATAATGCATTTACAGTGCTGCCCTGTACCTTGCATGCTGCCAAGAAGGGTTGTCTAAGCTCTCTACAGCCAAGCAATACATGCATAGAAAAAAGCTACAGTTTCTTAATCAAGATCGTGTCATCTCAGATCTGCATCATTTTTTTGCTGCAGTAGACATTACTGGCAGATGATTGTGGGATAGAGCAATAACTAACCTGTGTGTGTAAGATTTGCTGCTTTACCTCGGTTGACCTCTTGGTTTTGGCCCAGCGCATTGCACGGCACAAAATGCTGGTAAAGCACTTATGTCTAATTCTTGCAGCTCCGGAGCAATGTCTTATTGTAATTCAATGCTGACAAGTCACACCTGTGTTTTCTGCTTACAGAATTCTATACGACACAACCTATCATTGAATAAGTGCTTTCTGAAAGTGCCTCGATCAAAGGACGACCCTGGAAAGGTGAGTGCGCTACTCTATATGTCATTGTCATTCCCGCACAATCTCCTCCTAGTATACTGCCATGTACAGTACAGAGCCTGTATTAGTGAGAAGGAAATGAAGCACTGAGATCAGAAGTAATTTGAATTAGTTCCAAATTACCTTAATTTTTCCTACCTAAGCGATTTAAGAACCCCCCTGGCAGCTCATTGTGTGTGTGCATCATCACCATCAGTGTTTATGCATATACTACGGATGTAGCTGCACACTGCTGGTCTGACACCTCCTGCTTCTCCTCTTTAGCTGTACACACTCATTGCTGCCCATGGCTGAATGACTGGATTACTCTTATATCTGTAACTCTTTTATAACCCTCCTCCTAGCTTAGAATACAGGGCTCAGATTACTGTTGCAATGGATGCTATATCCGATTCCTTCAGAAAACACTTAAGTGCCCATTAACGGTACAATTTTTCACTAAATACTATCTTTCAATGTGATTTGAACGATCGTAACTAATTGGAAGACAACTATTGATATGTTTACACTCGATGCGGTATCTATGAATCGCAATTGTACCAAATGCTGCATTTTTCTGGGATTGCATTTCTGTTCTATTCAGTACAACTGATGGGACTTTGCAACCGCACTAAAAATCGCATGGCAAATGCAGAGGAAATATGATTGTGATTTCCTCTGTGTTTAGGGGTTTGCAGGAGTCTAATGCTGGGAATACACCATAAGTTTTTTTTGGCAGATAGGTGGCTCGATAGATAATTTCAGACAGGTCCGATCTGATTTCGATTGATTTCTGATCAATTTTTTAATTGAAGTGAATGGAAATCAATCAAAAAATCGCATCAGCCAGTAAATCTGGCGAAAAAAACTCATAATGTATTCCCAGCACAACAAATTCCTTGCATACTTATAGAATTAGCATAGATAGGTTTTAGTCTACACTGACAGCTAAAGAAAAAATCCACTGAGGTCAAACCGCATGCTTTGCTGTCACACCAGGACGGCTGACGAGTAAAAATGAAGAAAAAAAGACGTTTATGTTGAAAGCTTAAAACACTGATGCTGAGTGTGAGATTTCTGCAAGGGATTGTTACAAAAACTTCCTAGTGCTCTGCTGTTAGACATGGTATTAGAGCTAAGAAGAACTGCTTGGTAGTTGTTTTTAAAGAGAACTCGAGGGTTCCCTAAGAAGAGGCAAGTCTCCTCCGGAGGCTGCTCACTTCTTCCTCCAGTCCTCTGCCGCTGCCTGGCACCCGCTTGAATTTTGTGCCCAAGCGGCTCTTCATGCATGAGCGCAGCCGTGTACGAGTATCTTCAGCTTTATGTACAGGGGCAATACAGCCACCCCCATGTACAATGGGGAGCGTGGCCGCGCAAACATAACAACTGCTTTCTGGATATATTCTGGGGTACACGCTTATAAACCAGGGCTGTGGAGTTGGAGTCTGAGTCGAGGACTCGGAGTCGGGGCAATTTTGGGCACTCGGAGTTGGAGTCGGAGTCGTGGTTTCATAAAATGAGGAGTCGGAGTCTCATGATTTTTGTACAAAATCCACAGCCCTGTTAAGTATTAGACTAAGGAGTCGAGGAGTCGGAGTCTGAGCAATTTTGGGTACCCGGAGTCGGAGTCGTGGTTTCAGAAACTGAGGAGTCGGAGTCGGAAGATTTTTGTACCGACTCCACAGCTCTGTTATAAACGGTGAGGGCCAGGAGGGTGTGGGAAGCCTCTGCAAGATACAGAGCTACCCTTTTGTTGTGTAATTATTTTTTATTTTTTTAATGCCGCCTTAGGTACAATTTAGAGTGGCATAAGTCTAAAGATGGGTTCTAAGGAGCACATGTATTCATGTCATCTTCTGCTGTTGTAGTGCCACTCCTGACACAATTTCCCCTCAAACTACAGCACCTGTCCTCTGCCCTTACACCCAAGCTGACATCCTGCTCACCATATCCCCTTTTCCTTGAGCTGCACCTTTTCTAGAGTGTTTATGTGCCCCTCATTATAATGCAGGGGTCAGCAGGGTGTATGTAGAACACCTTGACACCTGCTAACAAAGAGAGATGAATACAGCTCAGGAGAGGACTGGAGTGAAAGTACCAAATGAAGCCGGTAAGTATTACTTATAATCCACACTTCCTCACCAGCCTCTGCAGTGTCATAAGACCTTAAAGGGAACCAGAGATTAACGTTTCACACAAAATAAACATATCAGTTGATAGCTTGTAAAGAATAAATGCTCTACCTGATAATTTTGCCGCTCTGGTGTGCCTTTTTTAGTGTTTTTTATCCATTATTGCTCCAGGAAAAATCAAATATGGCCGCCGGCTCATATCACTTCTGCTTCCAGGTTATGAGGTGTTCTGGATGTGCTGTCTAGGCTATATGAGACTAGGCTGCTATCTAGGCTAAATGCAGCCTTTCATCTATGTGCTTTCATATTGGTATGATCTGCCTGTAGGAAGTGTCACTGATAACTGCATTTTCATTCCTATGAGAATCTAGTGCACACAGAGCACACAGGGATCATATTACAGCCACAGAGCTTCTCTCTCAGGAGCAGCCCCCTCCCATGTCATCACAGCTCTCAGTATGCAAAGCAGAAGATCTAAGCCAGGAGGGGGAAGGCTTGGGCTTGAAAGGACTTCACAGAAGAGTGACTCAGCTATAATGATTCCAGGTCAAACCTCGACTGAATTGTCGGTGGATTCTTATCACAGTTGCTAATAGACTAATTAAGCAGATAACAATGAAGCTAAAAGCAGGGTAGGTGTTTACTGTCATGTTCCCACTGATAAATGTAATAAAATACATGAGGGTGCTTCATCTCTGGTTCTCTTTAAAGTGGATCCGAGATGAAAAAGTAACTATAACAAATAACTTGTCTATATATCTTCTCTAAAGTTTAGAAAGTTTACACAGCAAATCTAGCTGCAAACAGCTTTAAAAGTTTATAATTATTTATTGCTGTGATACAATGAGGGCAGCCATGTTCTGTTTGCCACATTGTCACAGGCCTGAGGGCTGGAGATGCTATCGCCTTGCCTGTGTGTAAATTCAGTCCCCTCTCCTCCTCCCTCCTCCCCTCTGCCTCTGAAATCAATTACTAGTAACCTCCTCCTCCTCCTCCTGCTCAGACTGAGTTCCCATAAGCCCTTGCTACCTGGGACTGAGTGCCAAGGCTATCTGAAGAGCTGTGGGCGAGGCTTGTTTAGTTTATAGGGAATTAGAGTATTAAAACAAAAAAAGTATTTGGCTTGAGGAATGCCCTATAAACTATATGTAAGGAACACAATTATGCAATGAGTAAAAGTTTATCTCGGTTCCACTTTAATTAATTTAAGGCTAGCCAGGTGAACACTGCAGATTGAACATTTGGAGCAGAGGCCTTGCCTGCTTCCCTGGATGGAGGAGAGACATTTATACAGTAGTCTAATAACTATCACCGTGTGTGTGTTGCCAGCACCGGTCTCTCAAAAATGCTATGTTTTTATTCCAGGGCTCCTACTGGGCAATAGACACAAATCCAAAGGAGGATGCATTACCAGCTCGGCCGAAGAAGAGGCCGCGATCTGGAGAGCGGGTAGGTCCATGTCTTCCCCTCATTGGCTATCATTCATGAACAGGCTGTCGGTAAAGAGAATCAGTGCAGGAAAATACCGCTGGCGGATTTTTAGACTTCTGGGTGGGCATTCATAAAGATGTATCCGTGTGCGGAAGCAGTGCGGAGATTCCCCGAGCTAAGCTGGCGGTAGGCTTGCGGAGACACGGAAGCTGCCGAGTTGATACATTTCTCCGTGTTCTGCTCTGCTGCAGCTGCCTGGGAGGTCTGTGCGTCTCCATTCATTTACATTGATATCGCCACATCAGAGGGAGCGGAACTTCCCGACCTCACACCGCTTGCGGTGATCTTTATGAATGAACATTTTGCTACATTTGTACCGATAATCAACGCACAAGGCGGTGATTTATCACTCTGCTCGGTAGTGTCGTTTTTCCATGCGGAAAGAGGCTTTATGAATGCTGACTTTGCCGAGTGGTCGGTAAAGTCAGCTGTTTTAAGCATTTCCGCATGCGGAAATGCTTTATGAATGATAGCCATTGTCGGAGGATAGAGAGTCAGATGGCTGCATTGTACTGTGGTTGCTCATGACTTGCTGGATAAATGGATTTATAAACCTGCTACAGTTATCCCAGATTTCTGTCTGATCCGAAGTGCAATTGTAATCTATTACTAATTTAGATATCCTGTCGCTTCTACTGAGGCCAAAAGTGCACGAGCAAATGGTCTGCTTTACTAACAGTACAATCTATGCATGCCTTGTGCACTGTTTTGCATGTGGCCACTTTGCTATCAGCTGGCTTATGCTATTGGGAATCACCCCTGCTCACAGCCTCACTTCCATGCTCTGTATAAGAGCTGTATAGGCTGCTGCGATGCGCTTCATGCCAGTGAGGCATACCCTAACACCAACCACCAACCAAAACACACTGGGAACAGATTTCCAATAGATTTCAGAATTAAATCTATTGGAAATCGATCTAAATGCATTATTGGACCATTAGATCCAATGCAATTCTATGGGCCATCGAACTGCTGCCAGCAGCAGATCGACCGAGATTTTCTATCCTGTCAGATCAAATCAATCGAAATCGGCCGCAAATCGTTCAAAAGATTTGATAGAATCGATTTCTGAATGATCGATTCCATAGAATTGATTGATCGATGGCTGAAATTGACCAGTGTATGGGCCCCTTAAATCACGTAGATGGAAACGAGGCCTAATCTGAGGTGGGAAGAAGAGGACATGACTAGAATCGGTGCAGTTAGAATTTGCACACTAGTAAGGACGACAGGGCTCACTGCACTCTCATTTCTCAAGATGAGTATAGCAGAGGGTGTCCAGTATTCTTGGCATACAGCTTAACCATTAGTTGGCAATGCACATTATTAAGACTGTAAAAGTCTTACTAAACCCAGAACTGAATAAGGCAAATTCTAATAGCAATCAGGATAATACGTGACCATAGACATTTTATAGAAGCAAATTGGTGGGCACAATACCTGCCTTGTGGTCTAAATATACTGGCCAGTAAGTATGCCCTGCTTCCTCACTTTTCTTGATTTCATTGGTGGTTGGGTCAGTCAGGTAGAAAAACCTGTAGAAAAACTACATACCGTATATGTTTGGCTACATTTCCCATCATTCCTGCATTAGAGTAGAAACCATGTCTGCCTGAGAAGGTGGGCATTTATTGTTTTACAAGGCTTTAATCTGTTAAGTGGAAAGGTGCGTAATAATCAATAGGAGATTTAAGCCTGTACTGGTATATGCACGGCTGCAGTCAATCAGCTGCATAATAGGTTTTGAATTTGAAAAGTTAATTTCCAAAGAAAATACTTGTACTTTACAGTAATCATCATGATTACTCTAAGAATTTGCCTAGTTTAGTTTTCGGTTTGGTTAGACTTTAAAATGACCTCTGACTTGTTTATCAGTTGGAGAAGGAAGTCCCTCACAGCTGTGGAGGAGTGGACAAGCTTGTACTACGGGTGACATCACAGTGACATTCTCTGACAGGGGAACTATGCACAGACATACTCGGGCAATGAAAGAAAGCATGCAAACCGTCTGAGAGCAGACGTGATGGAGCTGGTGACAAGTGCGAATGCCACTCACCACTGAATGAGGAAGTCACAGCACACCAAGCTGTTCTGATGAGGTGTGACTAATGTCCTCTTGCATTTTCACCATCACAACAGAGTGTTGTGTCATGGACTGGACACATACAGTATATGTAAAGGGCTTAATTTAAGGGCTGCAGTATTAATACTTACAGGGCTTCAGATGTTTACCCAGCTGTGTGCAGATGTTTGGTTATCAGTTTAAATATTTTATTTTATAAGTAAAAACTAGTGAACTAGTACAAGGCACAGTGGCATTAATTCACAAAGCCTCTATACTGGTGTTATTATATTCTGACTTATGTTTTCAATTGCATGAGTTTTCCTCAATGTTTTGTTCACTTAGCTGCTTATTCTTATTTTACTCAGTGTAAGCTGTGCACGATAGAATAACAACTGTTCTTAAATTACCAACAAAATTCTTATTTGAACGTGTGCTTTTTTTCCCCCCAATAGTCAACATTTTATGGTAGGGTTATCAAACAAATTACCTTGTGTGAGATAATTTGCCTCACGAGGTAATGACATTTAGCAATTCTGGTAGGTTTTAGTCATGTTTTACCTCATGAGGTAATTCATGATGTAATTTGCATTGATTTTACCTAAAATGGCTATTCTCATGGAAATTAGGGGGCATGTTAGCACATAATTTACCGATCAGTTTAAGACCTGCCTGTACCTGGAGGTAAAGTCAATTTGTATGCATTTTGCAGTTTTTAGTGGAGTTCCTATTGTTGTTTTAGTGTCGTTCCTATTCAGGCTGTGTAATAGAAAATAATAGTAGAAATAAAACTCAAAATATTTACTGATTTTTTTTTTTTTTATTTTTTTTTTTTATAAGGGATGCCTATACTTTTCATAGGTTGCTACATAATTAAATACGCATTCCCCCCTCCCAAAAATAAAAACATCTTCCGCTATCCTAACTTATGGAAGACAATTAAAGATTACTATCATTTATTTACTGCATGCTTACCGCTGAAATACCTCATGTTTTACCTCACTTTATGCATTTACCTCATGTTTTACCTCATATTCGGAAATTGAGAAAAATCTTTCAGAATTGCTAAAAAAAAAGAGGAAACTACCTCATGAGGTATTTTACCTACAAAAAAATATTTACCTCACATAGCTACCAGAATTGAGGCCATTATGTGATATTAATGTCTTAAGCTAGGTACACACACTAGATTATATTTGGCTTAGGTGGCCATTGAAGTAAACCCGGGGGGTGGGCGAGTAAATTTGATATACTTACCTCAGTAGAGGGAAGCCCTGGATTAACCAGAGGCTCCTCTGATCCTTATCCACCCCATCGATGGTCACCGGGATCCTCCTCTTCTTCGTGGCTGTGCTCTCGTCCCGGTATGAGCGTTGCTGCACTGCGCAGGTGAACTACCTCCCGCACCTTCTCAGTTGCACAAAGCCATTAGTGCATGGAGGAGAAAGCTTATCACAAGTGACTCGATGCTTCTATGCAGGCTCAGTGCATAGTGCAGCCACACGCATACACAGACAGGAGCATGGCCGCAGGCGTATACTAGACAAGGTCTTGTTGAGTATGTTTTAAGGGTTCCAGTGGTAGATCGGTGCGGCAAACGTGGATGGAGGAAGCCTCTGGATTACCTATAGGCTTCCCTATACTGAGGTATCTAACATTGATCTTTATTATCACATGTACACTTTAAGGACCATCTTGGCCAAGAACAAGAATCTATTGTTTGTACAGTTGCCCCCCCTCCCCTCCCAGTTGTATGCTGCCATTTTAATGTTTCCTGTCCTTGGTTATATTAATGAGAATAATTGGGAATGCTTGAAACAATGTGTACCCAGAGTGCATTTGAAACCTGGTAGAAGTTCTTCACCTTCCTTGCTTTGTGCAGACAGGTCTGAGTTGGGTTTTTGATTGGATATATGCTTTAAAGGACCACTCCAGTGAAAAAAGGAAGCAGTTAAAATCTGACAGAACTGACAGGTTTTGAAATAGTCCATCTCCTCATGGGGTATTTTAAGGGTTTTCTAAGCATTTCCTGAATGGCAGTTGCTAAGTATAACTTATCACTATCAATCTCTTACCACCTCCATGTAGGAAGAGAGCTTACCTACACAATCTGTCTGCCCTCATGCTACATGGCGGTGATAAAATTGGTCAGTCATTGGCCAAAGAAATGTTGATGCGTGTACCAGGCCTTAGCTTGGTTTGCCCTGTGTAGTTTCAGTAAATAAAACCAGTCATAGCAATGACATATCTCTTGTTCAGTAGACTTGAATGTAGGCTTGTAGCACGTTTCCTCGCTATCCTGTTTTAATTCACTTTCATTAGAATCTGCAGTTGTGAAGTGCCCAGAGAGGACACCTAGTGCAGTAAGGGCCCTTTTCCACTAGCGCGTTTGCGCTGGCTGAATCGGAAAGTCGCAAACCGCTAGCGATTTTACAATCGCTACGGTTTGCTTTTTAACATAGGAATCACGGTAGGTCATTTCCACTACCGCGATTCGTTTTTTACAGGAACGCGAACGCGCGGCGGAACGATTATTGCCGTGATTTTGCTAAGAGGCATTTTAACCCACATGATAAACTGTACTCGCCAAGTCCTACACGAGGCAAGCTCTGGTAGCAATTCAGGACAGGGATATCATTGCTTTTGCATTACATTGCAGCTTTCCAAAGGCAGCAAGTTATTTTCTGTTTGGGGGGAAACCGTGTTTGCCTTGTGTAAGAAGCTCTATAGTGGAGAAAATTAGTTATAGGAGAACAGAACTTGAAAATATTGCAAGGAGACTCTTGTCTTGCATTTTGAATTATTACGATCACTGCACTTTTTCGCCTTCATAAATGTATTTCTTTGGTCATTTCAGGCCTCAACACCTTACAGCATAGATTCAGATTCCCTGGGAATGGATTGTATGATCTCTGGAAGTGCCTCTCCGAACATGGCTATCAACACTGTGACTAACAAAGTAATTGCTTCCACACTTCACTTAGTTACCTGTGCTGCTTACGTATCAAAATATCAGTTCAAAGAACTGTCAGTTTTCCCAATGTAGCCAATCAGATTGCAGTAATTATTTTCATGGGACAGGATTAAATGCGACCAATAGTTATTTAAGAAGGGTGGTTACTATTAATAGTTGGCACAGGAGTCCCTGGCATCCACTGGAAAACCTTGTACCTAGGACATCCTGTCCAGCATAAGGTTGCCATCTCATTACCTGCACTAGAAACTAGAAGACGTCTTCTGTCTGCTTTTTCTGATTTTGTATCACAATCTTAGCAGAAAGATCAGCGTTTGTCGTAAGCTTAGATCTGTTTTTTTTTCTTAATTCAGGATGTAAGGTGCAAGGGGGTAGACTGGCTTTTATGGACAATACAGTTGCTTCCACCTAAGCTTGTACTCCATATTCAGTGGGCCATGCAGAAGACTGGTAATGTGTGGGTCCTTGTGCACCTGCATTAGAAAGATGACCGCTACCATTAAACAGACTTCACACACCTTCTGGTTCTGTAAAATGTAACTGATGAGTTGAGAATGGTTATTTATAATTGTGTTCAGATGCGGTCATTTTTTTTTTCTGATGAGAACACAAAATTTTTTAGGTCAGATTGAATGGAACAGAGAGCTGTAAAACCTTTACCGGTAAATGATCATTTTAGATCATTGTGCATTTATTTTACTTTGAAAAGATTGCATTAAGCCTGTGTTCAGGTAAAACTTTTCTTAATTTAATAGGTCCTCCTCCACCTAATACTTTACCAGAATAGGTTAAAGTATCTAAAAAGTGCTCAGAAAATACCTTTATTAGAAAACATGTGTGGGTTACTTGACTGCTTTAAGGTCCAATATTGCGAAAAAATGTAAAATACAAGTAAACCCATACAAATAAGAACTCTGCTTCTACCAGCATAGTGACAGCAAGTGACTCATGCTTCACTGCAAGTGACAGCAACATAGGAGAAAAGTCATTTATAGCACATTTTTCTCTGGGAGAAACTTTTTATTTATATGTTTTCATGTATTTTACATTTTTCACCATAGTGATGCTTTCATTTCCTTGTAATCCACTAGTGATAATGTGTCTCTTATTTGTAGACTACAAGAGCCATATTGTCCAAGTCCCAATATCTTACACTTCCTTCCAGTGATCTACACTGTTCCATCTTCTGATGTAGATGCTTGGATTCCACTGTAATGCAGGGTTGCTGGGAAATGCACTTAAGGCTATGCTAATAGTTTGCTTATTCCTCCCCCATCCTCCCAGGTAACCTTATACGGTAACACAAGCCAGGATGGCAACGACAGCCCTCGAAGTAGCCTTAACAACAGCCTCTCCGACCAGAGCGTGTCATCCTTAAACTTGAACAGTGTTGGCAGCGTGCACAGCTATACACCGGTGAGTAGACCATCTCCATACGTTGTACAGTTCCCCCATCTCTGTTTCACACCTCTCCCTCCAACAATAACACCACAAGGCTGACTAGGTTGTTTTCACAGGCTGTAATGTGTTTTACTAGGCACACCGCGTCCATCTGACATAAATCACTCACACTTCTATCACTGAGAGCCTCTGTTTGGGTTTCAGTCTTGTTTAAAATAGCATTGGGCTGGTTCTGCAGTACACAGCGCTAATGACTAACTATATAGGCATTGCTCTGTATGTGCAGATAAAGGCAGCTTTGTTATTTTATAAACAAGATTGCAAGGCTGATAAAATCACATGCGCAGGAGAAATGTTTCCCATGAAATACAGATTTAGCATTAAAATTGAATCCATTGAGAGGTGATTGGTGGAATAGGGGGAGGCAAGTGTAAAGCATCAGTACACTCACTCTGTTATTCCATTCTGCAGATGAGTCATTTACAGGGTCACTCAGAAGTGAAGTTCTAGTTTTTGGTACATGCTGGGGATTTCAAATAAACTAGTTGCATTCCTTTAAAAAATTAAGCTCTGGTAGTTCTGGGTACTGAGTTCTGGCGCTATGTATTTGACATGAAATAAGGGAAGTATGGAATTGTACTTGAGGGAGTGTCGAGATTAGTGTTGGGCAATTTTCACACTTACCGCTAAATAATGGATGCGTTTTAACTGATCAGTTGTTCCATAGCAGTGCATTGTGAAAGCGCTCTGAGTTAAAGGGGTTCTGTGTCACATACCTGGTTCTTCTAATGCCACCCCTGCAGATATCCTGTCCCGCGCCGTCACTAAAGAATCCTCCCTTTCCCCGCCGCTGGTCACCGTCCAATTATTCTTCTAACACGTATAATTAGACGAATGTCCTCGCTCCCGTCTCTGGGAGCTTACTGCGCAGGTGCAGTACAAAGTTTTTTTCGTGCCTGTGCAGTAAAGGCGGAAGCGAGGACGCGCGCGACTCCGCAGCTGCAGGGACATTAGTTTAGTTATACGAATAACTGGACGCTGACCTGCGGCGGGGAACAGAGGATGCTTCAGTGACGGCGCGGGACAGGATATCTGCATTGGGCCAATAGAAGCCCCAGGTAAGTGACACTTTTTGTTTTTCCAGACCACCACAGAACCCCTTTAAAATGTGTATAATGTGAACTGACCTATAGGGAAACATGGACATTGGACTGCACATCAGTTGTTTCTTCAGCTATGGAGTACAACCACAATGGGGAATTGACAGGAAGGAGCTACTGCTCATGGCTACAGAGAAGCAACACACAATGGCTCATTATCCAATGGGGTAAATGAAGCTTGCTGTGGTTGTGGATCACTTGTGTCTCTTGGAGCGACAGCAGGCAGCAAGGGGATAAAACACCTGCATGGCAACCTCTCTGGGTCCGCAGGTTGGGCAACAGGTCACCATGCGTGTAACCATCCTACTCCATTCCTAACGTGCATTTTTTTCCCATTTAAAAATAAATGTGCCTGTTTCTACTATCTGTAGTTATTTTATTAAGGAAATACAGGTTTGAAATGTAGTGTGAAATCTAGTACTGAGTTGTTTCTCTTTAAGAAGTATACTTGGTTGCTATATATTAGGAATGATGATGCTGGAGTAGCATTGATTCAGCAGGATGTGTCCCTTAGCAACCAAGGGACAGACCACTGCAACGAGAATGGGAATATGAGTGGCAAAGGCTAAACAGATACTGGTGGTAAGGGATTTCATTATTATGCACACGGATAGGGTGATCTGGCAATGTAACCGTGAATGCCGTACAGTGTGTTGTCTCCGGGGTGCTCAGGTTCTGCATGTAGTGGAACAAATTGACAGATTATTGGGTTTTGCTGGTGAAGACTCAGCGGTCGTGGTACATGTTGGTACCAATGACAAGGTTAGTGGGAAATGGAAGGTCCTCCATAATAATGCTAGCATAATACTGCCCGTTTTTAAGGGCGCATCTGGAATATTGGGTTTAGTTCCTGGCACTGCATTAAAAGGAGGATATTGCAGTTTTAGAGTAGATGTAGAGACGAGCAACAGAATTGACTAGAGGGATGGAAGGTCTCACTTACCAGGAAAGGTTAGATAAACTGGGTTTATTTAGTCTGGAAAAAATACTCCCTTTAGAGGAGATCAACAGTATTTAGTATGTATAAATACATCAGAGGGCAATATTAAAGCTTGGCAGATGAGCTTTTTGTCCCTAGGCCTATGCTAAGGACTAGGGGTCATGAGTCATTGACACATTGCACATTGAGGAAAAAGGTTTTAGCCATTTATTTAGGAAAGGTTTCTTTACAGTAAGAGTGATTTAAATGTGGAATGTATTACCACAGGAAGAAGGTATAGCAAATTCTATATCTCTGTTTAAGGGGGGCTTAGATGCTTTCCTTGCATTTGTAGACATCCATGGCTATAAATTACTAGGTAATTCCCAGTGGTATTGATCCAAAGATTTGATCTGATTGCCATCTGGAGTCGGGAAAGATTTTTTTTTCCCTTTTAGGACTAATTTGACCATGCCTTGTAAGGGATCTTTGCCTTCCTCTGTATCAACGGGGATATGTGAGTGTACAGGCTAGAGTTGTACCTTATTTCCTGGTTGAACTTGATGGACGTTTGTCTTTTTTTTTTTTTCCCCCAACCCAAATAACTTTAACCTGTTACTAATTATCCTCTAATTGGATTAAAGAGTACATTTTCCAAGACTGTATACTCACTCTGCAGGAGACGCACTCTTTTGTGAAATAACCAGCACATTTCAGCAAGAAGTGCCATAATCTTTCTTATTTAATACAAGGTAACGAGCCACCCAGAGCCATCTGCTCCAACAATAACGCAGCAGTCGCAGTACAACACCCCAGAGCGAGAAAAACTTTTCGCAGAGTACAACTTTGAAGATCTCAGTGATTCATTTCGAAGCCTCTACAAGAATGTATTTGCTCAATCTGTAGGCCAAGGTGGGTTTTCTGAGTGCTTGTAAGTATAAAACAAACTTGACAGAAGACTGCTGTGGGAAAACCTTTCTGTCTGCTGTATCTGTGAGGAGAGCAAGATCAGTGGTCCACTGCATTATCACTTATCAGTAGAACCTGGCTGATATGATATTCACAAATTACATGCCTTAAGCTGGCCATACACTGGCCCGATTTGCCGCCGTTTCGACAGCAGATTCGATCACTGGGATCGAATCTGCTGCCAATCGTTCGCGCTACACGCTGAATTTCGATCCGTTTCGTCCGATCCCGTCGATCGCTCCGTGCGGAAAATTACGTCGATCGCCCGCGGGTAGGGAGCGCGTCGCTAGCGGCGTTCGATTGCCCGACGCAATAGAGCGGCAATACATTACCTGCTCCGCCGGCGCGCCTACCCCCGGTCACCGCTGCTCCATGTCCGTGCTGGTCTCCGGCATGCTTTAGTTCCTCCTGCCCGGCAGGAAGTTTAAACAGTAGAGGGCGCTCTACTGTTTAAACTTCCTGCCGGGCAGGAAGAAGCAAAGCATGCCGGACCTGGAGACCAGAGCGCAGACAGAGCAGCGGTGACCGGGTGCAGTCGCGTCGGCGGAGCAGGTAATGTATGCGGCGGGGGAGGGGAGCGGCGGCAGCACCACCACAACAGATTGTGAACGGTTTCAGGCTGAAATCGGTTCACAATCTGTTTGCAGTAAAGGTAGCCATACGATCCCTCTCTGATCAGATTTGGTCAGAGAGGGATCTATCGGTTGGTCGAATCTGATGGCAAATCGACCAGTGTATGGCTACCTTTACAGATAACACTAAGGGCCCGTTTCCACTAGGGCGAATTCGCATAGGCAATGAAAGTGGATGGGACTGTTTCCACTTGTCATTGTTTTCGTGCGTTTTTCTGTGCAGGATTTTTCTGCACGGTAGGGCCTGCAGAATTCGCCTGCGTGAGGAATGCAGGCGAATCGCAGCCCATGTATTTAATAGGGAAAACGCACGTGCGTTTTTTGCCGCGAATGAAAAGTAATACAAATTGAGTCAGGCAGTGACATGGTTAAATTCGCATAGACCCTGCCTATGCGAAATCTCATGCGAATTCGCGGCAAAAACGCACGCGGAATCGCATCCGCATGCGATTTCGCCAGCGGTGGAATCCCAGGGATTCGCACCGCACTAGTGGAAACGAGCCCTAAACTATTAAGGTGCCCATACATCAGTCGTCTTTGGCGGCCAATCGACCAACCGATTCGATTATATTTGAATTGGCTGAAAATCTGTGCCGCCAAGTGCAGGCCCAATTGACAATGCAACGAATTTTGGGTCAAAATTGGTCGTATTAGTCGATTGCGCCTGGGACAAGATGTTGGACCAAAGTTGGTTGAGCGGGTGTGCGGCGGTACGACGGCCGATTTCGGAATGAGCGGCAAAACGACGAAACCGCTGCAGCCGTAATGTATAAATGTGAAGCCTAACCCCCTGTGGCCTGTTATGGCCAGTCCTTAAATAGAAACTCCAGTGAAAATAATGTAATAAAAAAAGCTTCATTTTTACAATAATTATGTATAAATGATTTAGTCAGTGTTTTAATCTTTTAAATCCCTGATTTACTTTCTGACATTTATTACATGGTGACATTTTTACTGTTGGCAGGTGATGTAGCTGTTTGACAGTTGGAAACAGCTGTAAACAGCTATTTCCCATAATGCAGCACGGTTCACAGACAGGAAACTGCCAGGAGTACCACGGTCATCAGTTTCTTGTGGGAGGGGTTTCATCACAATATCAGTCATACAGTGCCCCCTGATGGTCTATTTGTGAAGAGGAATATATTTCTCATGTAAAAGGGGGTATCCGCTACTGACTGTCCCTTAGTTATCTGTAACTAATAACCCCTCTACACACATCTGCAGCGCCTGCAAATGTTGGAGATTAGCAGTCAAGCATAAACTTCCTAGGTTTTGGAGCATGGTATGCATAATTACAGCCCCTTCTGAGCAGCAGGGAGAACCATATAAATTGCACATGACCACTATCTTGTGAGTTGCTGCAACTGAAGTGGTGACATCTTAAATCTCTCTTTTCATCATAAACTATGCAGATAAATGCGCACACATAGACATAACTTTTGGAACTGAACAATAGCTAGTGCTGTGTCACCTTACAATTCAGTGAAGAGACGCTACTTCGGGACTTCAGTTTTATTAGTCCTGACTAATTCCTGTATATGCATTCCTTAGATCAGTGGTCTGTGACCTGCAGACCACACAGAGGCAAGGACAGCAATCCAACATCTCAGCATACAGAACAACGGCACTCACTCCTGCTGCCTCCACTAATGGTGCACACCGGCCTTCTCCTCCTCCTGGAACACACGCTCTCTTCTCTGCTGTGCAGTTGAAGCTGGAGCCGCTCTCCTCAATCCTGAGCATGGCTTGCAGTCTGCTCTCCACAGGAAGACCAGGAGCCGCTGCAGAACCCGGCTTCCTGCTTCCTGTTGCCTAACAGCCACACACTGCAACCGGCCTGCGCGTGTCATCTCTTTGATGACAGCGCAGAACGAATCTTACTGGGAGTGCAGGCGGGGAGAGGAGGCAGACAGGCAGCCATCAGCTGGACATGTAGAGTTAGAGAGGTGCTGCGCTCGGCACTGCTTGGGGCGTCTTATTGTAGTGAGGGGAACGCAGCAGCTGTTGCCAGGGAGACATTCAGGGATCAGGAGCCGCTCCTCCCTCTTAAAGGCGCCTGTAGGCACGGCCTACAGTGCCTTATGGTAAATCCGGCCATGAGTCAGTCAGTGGGCTAAAAGTATTAGAGGGAAGCTGCAGTATTAATTTTAGACTGTTGACAAACAAGTAAATAGGATGCACACCCACAAATCACATCTACCTAAACTGTCACATGCTAATGAGGATGTTTTTCTTCAGAATAAACCTGTTACTTCCTGCACCTATTGTGCTTTACATAAAGTATATTTGCTACATGCTGTAGATGTGCTTCTTCAGCAACCTGCATTCAGATATGTTTGAGTATTGTTTGCCATACCATGGCATTTCTGAACTAACAAACCAACTTATGGTTTCTGGGTTAAAGGTTCCTCTTTAATATACTCATTGGCTGCTTAGCTGGACATATACCTAAGCAACTGTCAGCAAGTTTTCACCACCGCAGAATCAGCTGATATGTTAGCATGAGGATGCGGATCGCACTTACAAAGTGCTGCTAGCCAGGATTTCCCCTCCACTCCTGGAGCCCCTTAGCAGTTTTCCTTTATCTATACCTACATTCATGAGGCCAAGAGATATGAAGAGAAGTCTCTTTGCTTATGTACTTGCTTTCTGCCACTCCAGGGTGCTGAAGCCTATACTTGGGTTTGTTTGGGAGTGGAGAGGAGACTGGCTTTCCATTTAAATGAATGGTGAGGCTCTCTACTTTCTACTCTGCAGAATAACCTAGCTGCCAGAAGGGGTTGTAGTGCTGCATGTTAACAAAAGATATGCTGGCTCCTCACCTTTAGTGACCCCTGAAAAGTGTGGATGAATATTGGAGGAGAGCGGATACCTGGGCCTGAGGACGGCATTTTCTAGAAGTGCATTTTGTAAATGTCATTATCCTTTAATGTAATAGTAGCAATGGGCTGCATGGTGGTGTAGTGAATATCACTTGCAGTGCTAGATACCAGGTTTAAGCGTGGGAACACCAGATCACTATCTAAATGTATTTTGTATGTTCTCCCTGATAGGGGCTTCCTCCGCGCCCTCTAATTTACTCCCACATCCCAAAAGGCTTAAAGCCGATGTACACATACTAGATGGTTCTCAGTCCAGGCTGCCTCTGAGAAGACTCTAGCGTGTGTATGGCAGCCCCCACCCCAATGTGTCGCTGAGAGATCTGGACTGGTAGATTGTTTTGGCTGAGCACTGGCCAACCTTATTCTCCAACTCTCCCTCTTCGCTCCGTGCCACTCTGCCTCCATAGTAACAGAACAAAAAGTCTGGAGGGATACCCAGACAAGAAAATGAAAATTCACATACACCAATATGTCTTTATAAGCTCCTAATCAAGGTATCATAGTATGTTGCATAATTCCATAAATTAGAAAAAATAGCGACATTAGTCCATTTCAGACCTCAACAGGGCCTTTATCAAGCTCTTAGTCACTGGAATAAGTTAACCCTGTAAGGGAATATATAAATCTTCAGAAGCCAAGTCAGAGAGAAACACACTGCTCTCGTTTGCAGCCATGGTGTTCCTCTTTGAGGGCTGGTGCACACCGAGCGGCTTTTTGGGCGTTTTCAGATCTGCTTGCGGCTGCGGATCTGCTTGGTCAATGTATCTCAATGGGGTGGTGCACACCAGAGCGGGAGGCGTTTTGCAGAAACGAAAAATGCCTGGGTGAGGCATTTTTTGGATTGCGGATGCGTTTCTGCCTCAATGTTAAGTATAGGAAAAACGCAAACCGCTCTGAAAAACGGCACTTCAGAGCGGTTTGCCAGGCGGTTTTTGTTACAGTAGCTGTTCAGTAACAGCTTTACTGTAACAATACAGGAAATCTACTACACCAAAACCGCTAGACAAAACCGCAAAACGCTAGCTGAAACGCTACAGAAAAAGAAGAAAAAGCGTTTCAAAATCTGCTAGCATTTTGCGGATCTGCTAGCGGGTTTTGGTGTGCACCAGGCCTGACTTGGCTTCTTAAGATTCATATGTTCTCTTACAAGGTTAACTTACTCCAGTGACTAAGAACTTGATTAAGGACCTGTTAAGACCTGAACAGACCAGTGTTGTTGCTGATTTTTGTAAATTACGGCATTATGCAACATACTATGTTACCTTGATTGGGAGCTTGAAATGATATATTGTTGTATGTGAATAATGAAAATCGTCATCTTTGAACAGACTTTTTTTCCATTTTCTTGTTTGAGTATCCCTCCAGATATGTGGGTGTAGTGGTTACCCTTTGGGATTTCCCTTGCTCTATTGAGATCCATAAGAGCAGAAGCCATTGCTACCCTGTAGGCCAGCGATGAATATGTACAAAACTTGGCCCCTAACTGTCGCCAGGAGATTAAGTTCTAATCCTTGTGGGCAACAGTACCTGTGCGTGTGTATGTACCGTTGGACTGTGGTGGACACAGGATATATGACTATGGTAGGGATTAAATTTTGAGGCCCTCTGTGGACTGTTAGCGACATGACCACGAACTCTGTAAAGTGATGCAGAAGATGCCATACACTAGAATATAAATGCAAAATGGAGACTACTGCAACAGTGATTCTCTTTTGCTCCAAGCTGCTTATCACTCAAACCGGCAGGTGAAATTATTAATAGTTTCATATGCGCCTAGCATTAAGAATAAAATGGGGGGAAAACTGTTTTAATGCCAAACACTAGTTATAAAAAGCTCTGGGATGTTGAAATGCTTCTTTAATTCTTGTTTTGTGATAGCTGACACAATTGTACTTGGAGTTATAGGAACGTTTTTTTTTCTCTTGTTTTTCAGGATTGATGAATCTCCAGTCTGAGGCTTCCCAACAGACACACTCGCCCTGTTCCTATCAGCACTCCCCCAGTAGCACAATGAACTCTCAGCAACATGGTAGCCAAAATAACCTGACAAACAGCCAAGCCAGTAGCCTTGGTAGCACCGTAGGTGACTCCATGGGGCAAGTGCACATGTCTCACACCCCTCTCCACAGTCAGCAGTCCCAACACTCTCCACACATACACCATACTGTAGTGCACCACCAACCGCATCCAGCACAGCACACATCTCACTGTCACCAACAGGCCCCACAGCACCAACCTCAGCACCCTCAGCAGCGAGTTCCACATTCTGTACAGCATCCTGCCCCCCATCCTGCACAACACACTGCACAGCATAGTACACAGCACCAGCAGCATATACAGCACCATGCCAACCATCAGCACCAACCGCTCACACATCAGAGCTCTCTAACACAGCAGCCTATGTCCTACAGTACAGGTAAGAGTTTTGTTCTGCATGTGTTTAATACTTTCTGCAAATACAGTACTTTAAGACATTATGTGCAATGCAATCTTAGATGGAGTTTCAAAATTGACTGTGTACAGCAGGACTGAGATTTGCCCAGTTTGAAATGTTAAATGCTAACCCCTCCAAAATCGTCAACATATGTGTAGACAGTGTCAGGTTAAATCGCTCACTGATCACCACTGGTATCTCTTCTCATAAAAATTGCATATTTTAAAGGACACCCGAGGCGAAAATAAACGAATGAAATAAACGATTGTATCCATCGTCCTTCTAAAAATGACTTTTTAAGATATTCCCCGGTTTTATTGTATATTTGAATCTACTTTTTCAGTTGTAATTGTTTTTGGTCAATGACATTCATTGAAGTATGCCATAGCTGAAATCTCTGAACTATTGACCCTTTTTATCTCTTTCCTGCACTCAGAAGACATTTTCTGCTAGGAAAGTGTTTTATAGTTGGAATTTCTTATCAGTGAGGGTCACACTGTAGTCACTTCCTGTCTGAGTCAGGACTCAGCAGAGAGAAAAAAAGGAACACAGCATAGTTATTTGTGTGCTAGGCACTGTACATACACATGTCTATCATATCATGTCACGTGTCACCTCGGGTATCCTTTAACCTTTTAGCAGCTTTAAATGAGATGCCTTGTTTGAAGCTGCTTTTGCAGTGGCACCCTCTGTCGGGATAACTCATTTGGCTGCCTAGTGCAGCCAAACGAGTATGTGGGAGTAAGAAGGCATATTTACCTGCTCTGCATGGTTTCTTCCCTTCTTCCACCAGCGGCTCTGAACTCTCGGCAGGTCTTCTGGGTCCGACTTGCATCCGATCACATGATATAACATGTGATCAGGATCTAGGAGACTGTCAGTGTTACAGCACCACCAAGTGGTGTAAAAGAGGGGTGATTAGAGGTCCAGTGCACACCAAAAACCTCTAGCAGATCTGCAAAACGCTAGAGGTTTTCGAAGCAGATTTCAGAGTTAGGGCTGGTTCAGACGGACGCTTGCAGAGCGTTTACAGCCAGCGTTCAGGGCTTGGTGTTAAACGCTCCCATTCAAGTGAATGGGAGCGTTTGTACCAAGCTTTCAAGCGCGTTTACACAAACGCGGCGTTTGGGTCCCGATTTTCCCTGGCGTTCAAGGAGCCCCTGGAAGCTACATGTAGCTTCCAGGGGAGGTTAACCGCGACGGCTAATGTCCCCCTAGGGGAAGAAAAAACGCGACCGCATCCAAACGCACGCGAACGCTGCTGAATGCGACGCCAGCAAACGCAACGCCTCCAAACGTCCGTCTGAACCAGCCCTTATTCTAGGCATGTCTTCTAAACATGCCTAGCGTTTTTAGGAGCATTGTTGTGTAGCAGATTTCAAATATTGTTACAGTATAGCTGTTACTGAACAGCTTCTGTAACAAAAACGCCTGGAAAACCATTCTGATCTAGTGTTTTCCAGAGCGGTTTTCCACTTTCCTATACATTTGAGGCAGAAACTCCTCCAGAAATCTAAAAAATACTGCAGCCCCCGAGTTTGCGTTTGTAGAACAAACGACCCGTTCTGGTGTGCACCATCCCATTCACGTTCATTAGCCAAGCGGTTTTCCCCCTGCAAGCGTTTTAAAAAATGCTCCAGAACCGCTCTGGTGTGCACCAGCCCAAAGAGACTCTTCCACCACTGAGTGGTGCTGTGCCGCTGAAAGTCTCCTGGAACCCGATCACGTCATATCATGTGATCGGAACTGAAGAATCCTGCTGGGAGTACATCATTGGCACAGTGCAGGAAGAATCGATCCAGCCGGCCAGACAGGTATGTATGGGAGCTTCCTGCTGTCACCTCTACCCTGGGGAACGCACATTTGCCCCAGCGGCAGGAAAAATTCAACCCTGCAGCCAAATAAAGTTTTTACTTTATTTGAATGCTAAGGAGTTAAATCACAAATTACTTTCCAAGATGTCCATGCATCCTGAGTACAAGCTACACCCTACACAAGCTACAAGGTCCACCCTCGATGTTACTGGCCACTAGACATGGTCAATGAGATGCAAATCGTTAGAATATATCAAAGCGCTATAGCTGAGGTGATTACAGTCCAACTAGCTTGATTAACCATGGAGTGCGCTACCACCAGGTTTGGTAGACCTGCTCAATGCCAGTTTGTTGTTGTTAAGCGCACATCCATATATTCAATAAAGTTCTGATCCTCTCGTTTTCAGTGACTTTATATTGCGATCCTCCACCATACACACCATAAGACTCACCAGATGTATTGGCCACTGCTAGATTGGCCAACCATGCACAAATCCAGGAAGCCTAGGAGCCTCAGGATCCTGGTGCCATCACATGTAAATGTCACTGGATATTATTTTCCTCCACATAATCTTACATAGTTTTACCTCAAAAAAGATATCTCATAGCGTAATACTGTATAAGCTTAAAGAGAACCCGAGGTGGGTTCTAAGAATCCAATTAGCATACAGAGGCTGGGTCTGCATATAATACCCAGCCTCTGTTGCTATACATGGAGAAGCATGTGATAAGTTTGGTCAGGTGATGAATATCTGATTTGCTAGTCATGAACTGGTGGCATCAGTTGAATCACTGATCAGTAAAAGTTACATGGAATAGGTGGGCCTTTCAGCCAGTAATAATAGTCTCTCTTTTAATTAGGTGGGAGAAGAGACTCTCACTGTGATGCTGTTGTGGAGCCTCATTATAATGGTACTAATGGTGAGTATAACCTTTACTTCTTAAAGGACCACTATCGCGAAGCATTTCATTTTCAACACCCCCCACAGTAGTTACAGCAAGCATACAGAAGATTCCCTGTGTCATTTATTTTAATTTCTAGTACGGTACTTTAAACATTCATATGTCACTGTATGCTATGTATGTCAGTGCCCACACTTGCACTGATGGACTTATGTAACTGTAATGTCTTTATAGGGGTAGCCTGGTCAGGTGTTGCAAATCACAGATGGTATAGCCTTTTTTTTTTACTTGTCCCCCAACTGCCATATCCCAAAGCAAGCTCACGCCGCCTAACCGCTATTCCTCTGGCGACAATACTAGAGAAAGGTCCCTGCACTCTCCTTGTGCCCTGTAGGCATTCTGGTAGGCAGCTCCCAGCGCAGCGCGGACGCTGCTGCATAATGACAAGCTGGAGCCGCTGAATCATTGTAAGCAGGCAGAGAACCAGCGATTCAATGGACGGGGGAGCGGCGCCAGCTTGTCATTACGCAGCGCTGAAAGCTGCCTCCCCAAATGCCTACAGGGCACAGGGAGAGTGTGGGGACCTTTCTCTAGTATTGTCGCCAGAGGAATAGCGGTTAGGCGGCGTGAGCTTTCTCTGGGATATGGCAGTTGGTTGACAACTTAAAAAAAAGGCTATACCATCTGTGATTTGCAACACCTGACCAGGCTACCCCTATAAAGGCATTACAGTTACAGAAGTCCATCAGTGCAAGTGTGGGCACTGACATACATAGCATACAGTGACATTTGAATGTTTAAAGGACCGTACTAGAAATTAAAATAAATGACACAGGGAATCTTCTGTATGCTTGCTGTAACTACTGTGGGGGGTGTTGAAAATTAAATGTTTCGCGATAGTGGTCCTTTAAACCAAATAATCTTTGCTTAGTCTGAAGTTGCATCTTACATAGAACAGGAAGTCTGCATGAACGCCAGATACTATTAGTCAATTGTACTTTTACATTTATATTTATTGTATTAAAGAGAATTTCCCACCAAGAATTGAACTTTTTCCCAATCAGCAGCTGATACCCCCTTTTACATGAGAAATCTATTCTTGTTCACAAAAAGACCATCAGGGGGAGCTGTATGACTGATATTGTGGTGAAACCCCTCCCACAAGAAGCTCTGAGTACCGATTTACTTCTGGCAGTTTCCTGTCTGTAAACCTTGTTGCCTTGTGGGAAATAGCTGTTTACAGCTGTTTCCAACTTCCAAAACAGCATACAGCAACTACATCACCTGCCAGCAGTAAAAATGTCACCATGTTATAAATGTCCGAATATAAATCAGGGATTTAAAAGATTTTACAATGGGCAAACACTGACTAAATCATTTATACATAGTTATTGTAAAAATGAAGCACTTTTTTATTACATTATTTTCACTTTAGTTCCTCTTTAAGCGCTTTTAAAACAAGTAAAGTAACTGCTTTAGATGCTATAATACTGTGGTTATAGGTAAGCTTTTTATATCCAGGTTTAATAATTCACACTTGCGTGTCGTGTAAAGTTGGTCGAGTATCGATCAGAGTAGATAGAAGCCTGCCATTTCCAGCAGTATATACTGAGTGGTGCTGCAGTGTGTTATTCTCATGAATATTTGATGGGCCTCCTTAGGATGCATTGATAGTGGAACTGAGAGTAATTACTTTTAAGTAAAGCTGAAATGGTGATGATGACTGCTTTTGAATAAATTGATAACTACGATGTTCTTTGTACAGATTGGTACTCCACTTTAGACATGCTGAAAGAGAGCTGCCGTATTGCCAGCAGTGCCAACTGGTCCGACGTGGATCTGTCCCAGTTCCAAGGTACATAGGCTTTCTTTAATGATAAATATTTGTACTTGCAGTGTTCATGTAGGTACTGGTGGATTTTACTTTTTTTCAGGTTTTATTAGTTTTGGTTTTTTTTCAGGAACTTCTACTGTTTTGTTGGCAATCTATAAAAAGATCTAGAACAGTGGTTCTTGGCCCCTTCAAGCAAGGTACCACCTCACAGGTCCTTGGTGGGATCAGGTTCCCCTGGTAGACAGGGCTATACTTGTTCCTTGGGTCAATGTGTTCTTAAGTCTACACATTTTTCAACTTGATGTGTGAAATGAAATTTTAGGCTTCGACTCTTACTCCGTGTTGTCTTTATTTTGATTATATGGTTAAATATGGCAAAACCATTACCCAGTAAGTACATCGAGTGGCTAGAGTTGCACTTAGCAAATAAGCATTGAAGAAAGTATTATTCAGTCTAGATAAGTGTAGGATTTCTGGCTTAACATCTGTGAACCCTAATCCCAGGGATTACCACGTATGATCACTGCCAGCTCCTTGAGATTTGACAGGCTGTTCTCAGCTCCTGGAAAGTTGCACTAAACAAGCAACAGCTTGACATTTGTATATTGAACATGTAGATTTCATATACGTTTCTGCTCATGTCCAGCATATATTAATGTTCTCTGCAGGCTCCCATAGTGTGATTTGTGAGTCTTCTAGCTCAGCAGCTTCTCCGGCCAAGATTTGCACACCACACACTTTTTCTTCTTCTTAAAAAGCTGTAGCAATTAAAACGCAACTTAACATTTTGGATCAAATTTCTCCCCAGGTACTCCGTCTGCTGGTAGAGCAGGAAAAAAAATACATTTAAAAAAAGAAAATGTCCTTGCATAACTCCAGTATAACTTCTCT
Source organism: Hyperolius riggenbachi (assembly GCF_040937935.1). Taxonomy (NCBI): domain Eukaryota; kingdom Metazoa; phylum Chordata; class Amphibia; order Anura; family Hyperoliidae; genus Hyperolius; species Hyperolius riggenbachi. The sequence continues at coordinate 235,540,965 of NC_090651.1, read as the reverse complement.
GCAGTTCTAAATTATACATGTAGTGCAGAAGACTTGGGATGTGCATACTGTAAACAGTTACTCCCAAGAGCTACCAGTTTTATGAAGGGCACCTGAAGTGAGAAGGATATGGAGGCTGCCATATTTATTTCCTTTGAAACAATACCAGTTGCCTCGGATCCTGCTGATCTTTCATGCATCAGTAATGTCTGAATCACACACCTGGAACAAACGTGGCAATTTAGTAAGCATCTGTAAGAGAACTCCATTTACAACTTCTGTCTAGGTAACTGATATAAATGCTTATTCCTTTGGTTTCATCATCTAATAAATGTTCGCACAGAGACATGAGCTTCCTAGTCATAGGAAGCTCAGCCATGCCCTGCTTACTTTCATGCCTTACAGCTGTATGACCAAAGGAATTATCCTGGCATTGTCATGTGGGTACCTGGTGCCTATATAGATCATAACCTGGGAAAGGCCAAACCGAAAACCATGTAACAGTAGCATGCAAGTATTGTGGTGGGTGGGGGTCTGCAGTAGAATTGGGATGATGGTATGGAATGCTGCTGTGTCTATGCAGATGCTGTTTTCATCTGCCCTAGGTGAAACCAGCGTGTTTCCCTCCCCTGCAGAGACTGGCATGGAGCATGCTGTTGAGCAGATTTACCCTCTGGTGAGGTCTCCATACTGTGGTGCTGCTGTCCCCTCTCCATCTTTCAATGCACCACCATCATAGAAGTCCACTTCTGTCCGTGTTTGATCACTTCCTCCATGTAGACATGTGACACTGCATGATGAACATGCCTTTGAGGATGAATAAAGGACTTCTGCTGAAGAGGGAACAGCAGTGGCTGACTGCGGAAACCTCAGTGGCATAATCTGCTGTGGTTCATAATGATGTGTGACAGGAAGGAATGGGGAACCCATGATGAAGAGGGTCACATGAAATGAGAGAGAGGTAGATGCTCATAATTAAGAGGAGAGGAACATAAGTGGTGGGGCAAGTGGTGAAATAGTGTAGACCTGTGAAGCCGTGTAGTACACATGGTAAACTTTAAAAGATGATAGCAATAGTCTTCGCTTGATGCATCGAGGCTCACATATACGTTTTTTTTTCTCTCGCTCTTAAAAAGTCTGAGACTATGCCAAGAAAATGTTTCGTATGGAAGTTCATGGTAACATTGGCATTGATACATATACTGTGCATGGTTATTTTCAGTGTTTGGCATCACATTAACACAGCAACTACAGCCTCTCAGTGGTGGCAAACACTTGGGAATAGCTTGGTGTTTCCCTGGTATCCAAAAATACCAACAGCAACGAGGTTAACCCCAAAAAATAATCTACAATGTTACAGCTACCTGGCATCCATACGTTTCCTTCCACCTTTCTGTTTTCTAAACTAGTCTCTTGGCCTCTGCTTTCAGGCTTGATGGAAAGCATGAGACAAGCGGATCTTAAAAACTGGTCACTGGATCAGGGTCAGCTGGCGGATCTGTGCTCCTCCCTCAGCGAGTTCTTCAACCACACCGGCTTTATTCATCCGCAGAGCAACGTACAGTCACCTGTGTGCCATGGCAACATGCACAGCTCCAAACCTGCACAGCACCTCAGCACGGGTAAGCTTCATCTCTTTCTTCATATAATAATGTGCGCTCTATGATGATCTCTTCCTCTGACACTGCAATGTACTGTATCTTATGTAATATGCATAAGCATATAATAATCAAAAGACTGGCAGTGGAATAATTAAGTAGCAGGATATACAGAACCTACTCTAACTATAAAAAAGACACATTAGCCTGTTATCAATGCAAAAAGGTGTAGCAAAATGTATTAGAAACGTAATAATATTAATATTAAAAAAAAAAACACATGAAATGGCCACCCCGTTACCACTCATCCACCCTGATACAACGTCACATTCACAAACATCCACCGGCATCTAAAACTATTGATGGAAAAAAAAAACAAGCAAATGGAGCTGCATACTTAATGGAAAAAAATCCAAAAGGGGTACTCAGCATGAGAACAGTCACTCGAAAGTCTACAGCTTGTGAAAGTACCATTCCTGAAAACCATATAACTGCCCTAGTAATGATAACCAATATCCGAGTCTAGCAGCGTAATACTAGCCAAGGAATATATGAAGCAGTATAGTAGTCTGCAATAGCACAATACAGTTGCAAGTGGCAAAACTCATGGTAGGCAGAAGCAGTTAGCAGCACACAGGCGCATCACGTTTGTAATGTAATGGCAGTATAAAAGTTGGCTTTGTCTCACCATATCCACAGGCACAAGATATGCACAGAGTGACAGTCCATCTCACTACACATGATTGTCAGCTTGTGCAGGAATCGGCATACCACATCTGGGTGTCCGATGGGCAGGTAATGTCCAATGATTCAAAAGTCCAGCGGGTGAAGATGTGGACTACAGGTCCAAGCAGTGGCGGTCACGGTCTCAGTGACCGGACGCCATGCACGGCTATGGAGTGTAAGCCCTTTCATGGACCTTTAGTGTGTACCAGGGCGGGACGGCGTGGCGTCCCATGCAGGAAGTGTGCGGCTCCCCCTAAACATGTTTGCTTCCACCTTCTAGATTTTCTCTTTAAAGACAATGTAACCCCACTGCTAAAAAAAAGAACCCAGATACTTACCGAAGGAGAGGGAAGGCTCTAGGTCCTAATGAGCCTTCCCTCTTCTCTCCCGGTGCCCGCAGTGCTGCGCTGTCCTCTGGAGCAGTATGTGACTAAATTGATCAAATGCTGCTCCTTCCACCGGCGAAGGTGACTTCGGAAAGTCTTCAGGAGCCCGAGTACTCCCGAAGACGTGCCGCTCCACACTGCGCACACGCGAGCACCTTCTATCGCGTCATCGCGCATGTGCAGTATGGAGCCGCCTGTCTTCGGGAGGACTCTGCTCCCGAAGACTTCTGAAGTCCCCTGTGGCGGGGGCTTTGAACGGGGGAGCCAGCGCTGCCCCGAGGGCATCGGCAGAGGAGAGGGAAGGCTCATTAGGACCTAGAGCCGTCCCTCTTCTTAGGTGAGTAACTGGTTTATTTTTTTAGCAGTGGGGTTACATTGGCTTTAATGCACAATCCCAGGTTTTTTGTTACTGACTCTTAGGCTACCGATATTTTTTCAGCAAGGTGATTAATCAGCTTCATTGAATTCCCAGTCCTCTGAGCTGACTGCCAATCTCGCCTCCAACCCCCTGTGCAGTCCACCATGGTCTATAACCGTGATCTGCAAACTTGGCTCTCCAGCTGTTATGGAACTACAAGTCCCACAATGCATTTGCCTTTATCAATCATTACTGTGGCTGTCAGATTCCTGCAATGCATTGTGGGACTTGTAGTTCCTTAACAGCTGGAGAACCAAGTTTGCAGATCACTGGTCTATAAGATGACACTGTAGAGTGGGATTAGGGCTGACCATACCCCATACTGCAACCCAGGTGGCACTGCAGAATGAAGGGCTATTGGAAGCTGCAAGAGGTAGAGTAAGTAGCAGTAGTCACATCCCTACCACAAAATAACAGAAAGAAGGATGAGTTCCACAGCTTGTTTCAGAACTCTTTCTTGGATGCTGGCTGCTGCTGTGATCCACCACCCTGATTGCAGAAGCTGGGGTTGGCTGGATGACAATATTGTGGAGCCTTTGTCAGGGATGCAGGGAATTATGGAGGATATTCTTTGACGAGAGATGTTTCTTTGGTTGGAATGAATTTTGGGACGGTTTGACCAAGTTTTACTCTCCTCCCTCCCAATGGCCCAATCACAGTATCAATAATTATTAAGCTACATACACACACTAGACTAGTGTCAAACTCAGTCATGTGATTGGCCCTGTGGTGCACAAGCAGGTACAGATGCATCCTGTAGCAAAAGCTGGGAAATGCGTCTGTATCTATGTAGGAGGGAGTAATGACAACTGCACAGTGCACAATAGAGGTGCTTCTGGCAGGTGGGGAAGGAGGGGAACAATGTCCTTGGGAGTCTCATCAGATCATTAAAGGAAACAAGAGATCAACGCTTTGGCACAAAATATACATATCCCCCGATAGATTTTACAAAATAAATACTATACCTGGTATTTGCGCTGCTCTGGTGTGACGGTTTTTGTGTTTTTTTGCTAAAACTCCATGCAAAACAGTTCATCAAAAAAGCATAGGGCAGGCTTGGGCTTGAAAAGACATCAGAGAAGACAGACTCTGCTATAATGATTCCGGAGCAAAGCCAGACTGAATGCTCAGTCAGGGATTTTATCAGGGCTGATAACAAGCAGACTGAGCAGTGAAGGATGAAATAGAGAGAAGGGTATGTGTTTTCTCTAATGTTCCCACTGATAATAATGTCAAATACATGATGGTGCTTCGTCTCTGGTTCACTTTAAGTTACCTCGTAAGACTCCTATACATATGCTAGATTCTTGTCCCAGACTTGGCCAAATGGCCACCTCAGCAGAGTTTAGTCTAGCATGTGTCCCTGGTCTTGGGCTATGTCCACACTATGAAGAATTGGCAATATGCATGGCCACAGCGTATGTGATGTATGGTTTTATCGGATCTGTAATGTCCATCACGATACATTTATACTTTGGTGTCCATTGTTTTGCTATTTGTTATAATGGACAGCAGGGCAGAACTGATTACTTCCTGTTTGGGATGGGTTTGGGCATTTATTTATTTTTTGTAGCAGCCACAGCCTTTTTGTACATTGTGTATTTTATGCTACTTTGAACACGAATTATTAATCCAAGATGGCGTGGAATAGGGGAGAGTTTATAGAGCCCAAACTGAGAGGTGCTTGGCATAGTACCAGATCTGTTTTTGTATATGCTCCATCTTATTGTCTGAGGAAGCGGGTCACTCCCGAGAAAAGCGTTGTATTTTACTGGAGTATGTAAATAAAGTTTTGCTGAAAATTGATCAGCATTTTCTTGTGTCTGCCCGGAGGAGGTAAGTCCACCACTACCTCCTAATTTTTAAACGTTTTAGATCTTTTTATCCTTCTGGCGCCTCTGTATCCACACTACGTTATACATACATATCCTTGGTGGAGGGACGTTACCCCTTTTTTCCTTGATCTACAGGGAGCGACTTCTTAATCTTGAGTGGGGACGGGTCTAAACTCCCCACTAGCCTTTACAGTGTTTGCCTGTGTGGTAGACCTGGCTTGTGAGTATACTGCACATACTCTTTCCACACACCTTAATTTATTTCACCTTCATCAGAAATACTATCATAATCTAGTATGGGTTCCGTATAACCATTTGAGTAAGGCTGCCTTACAGGAGAGAGAAGTTGCATAGGTTAACCTTGAAGACTCTTGAACTGCATACACATACTCAATTACTGTCACCCAATACTTGATAGTGATAATTTTAGGTGACTATTACGCTGCTTTGTTAGCTGTTGAGCAGTCTGCTCTGTGGAGAGGGGAAGGAGAGAATGATTAGGAAACGGCATGCTGTAAGAACTAATATACTTATTAGACAATGACTGTAGCGGCCGGGTAGGCGGGGTTAAACCTAGTAGATCACGAACGATGATTTGTGAAACCTGTACTCGCGTGAGATTTTCATGAGATGATCATGAACTATCTTCTCGGGTGATAAAAATCTAGCATGGGTATACAGCTTTTGTAATAGATTGCTTATTGGTGGAGAAAAATCCAGTCCGTAACACGGCAGGCTGTTTGAAAAAAGAAGTGTCATGTGACCGCTTGGAAGATGCTCTGAGACTGAGGAGATGAATGCATGGAATCTGTCTGCATGCTTGCTATGACTACGTTTATCACATCACTCCTTGTCTTAATGTCTAAAGGTTAATTTACAATCACTTTAAACATACATAAAGCAGTGCTGCCTTCTTTATAAACTGTGTATCATAAGTGTATCCCCTTTTCTGCAGGAAATGTATATCTGGACTCCAGGCAAAATGTTAATGTTCCTACTTCAATGATGGGACCTCCAAACTACCCTCATATGCCGCCAATGAGCACTACAGGATCTGGACTATCAGGTAGGTGTTACACATTTGCAGTTTGTTCACTGGTGGGTGCATCTCTGTCATTATCATGACCCTTGCTCATTGCCAGGAAGAATCAGGAGGTTTATGGCCTGTGTGTAACTTTGGTAGAGGCTCATACCCTAAGCTTTTTTTGTCCATTTTACCGCATCGGAAAACTGTCAGCCAACTGATCCTATTTTATTAATAGGGTCTGTTCACACTTGTCAGTCTGCAGCGGATCTGTGTGTCTGCGATTTTTCTTGGAGAGCAGATGTGGTTGAATTGCATCTGCAGCGGGCACCAGCTGGACCACAACAGACCAGTGGAGCAGACACTACACTGTCCTCTCCCGCTGGCTGTTTGACATCTGGCTCAAATGGGAACATAGCCTTACTGATAACCTTACTTTACCAACTTCCCCTAACCATAATGCGGTCCCTGTAATATTTGGGTACTGTTTATGCCAATTAGAACAGAAGAAACTTGTGATTACTCTAGTCCCAGCCTGCTCCTTGATGGTCAGTTACTGAGGACTACTTTGGGTCAGTAGTGTGTATTAGTAACCCATCTATCTCCTCTTCAGTTCTGCTGATTTTACTTACAGCTTCCCATGGGCTGCAAGTGGCAGATGTTTTCTACTTATAATCTAATAGTTATGTTTACTTAATTTTAAAAAGTGTCATTTATAATGCGGAACTCAACAGATCATTGCATGTGCATTCCTTTGTTAGCAGGACACCATGGAGTCATGAGCCAAGCCCACATGATGCCGTCCTCCAACTTCCATATGCGTCGCCCTCTCCCTGCGGACGACATTCAAGACGACTTTGACTGGGACTCTATCGTATAGCACTCTTACAGCGCGGTAGCCCCCTCGTCTCATCACCCCGTGTTCTTGGTGTAAGTGACCACGAATGTGATAAGAAACAACAAGGTAAAGCCCTCCACATGAGGACTGCAAAAGAAGACAAAAACACAGACTGCTAACCATGTTGACTTTGATGACAATCAAATCTGTACTTAGCAGAATACATGAAACATATGGTTTGAGTTGACCCTGTAAATCATGTTTGTCTCCCTGATAAGCTGCAGCCGCTCACTGTCGTCGTCCTGTGATTCTCGAGAGCTTTTTTCAGCTTTTTATGTTATCTGATGTCGAGCACAAGTGTGATACCGATCCCTGGACAAATCCTCTCTGAGCACAACTCTCATAAACTGCATTTCAATCCCTCCTTTTCACAGGCGAGCCCCATTTCTGGGGTGCTGCCTGACCATTTTTATATGTCTGATTTATTTATATGAGCTATTTTAGAGTACGTTATTGTATCTTGAAGGAACTTGTTTTTACATTACTTTGTCACTGCCATATTGCAGGGCAGCAGGAATTCCAGGTGCATTGGAGCATGTTGCCTCGTGCCAATGGAGTTAGTGCAATGCTGAGCAGCAGTTCATACACACACACACGCACACGCACGTGTCCACTTTGTCTAGAGCAAGCAGTCTGAACCTTGCTTGGTTTTTTTCTAGCCTCTATCGGAAAAACGACAACTGGAATTTGATTGGTTGCTGTGGACAAACTATTTCGGATGCTTTTGTTCATGAGGTCTACTGTGCCATGGAAGCCATTTTGACTACTTGTTTTGATGGTTGTTTTTTTTAGGCAGTTGTTAAGGGAAACCTATGATGAAAGGAATATGCAGGCTGTCATGTTTGTTCTCGTTTTAAACTTGTCTGTTGCTTGGCTGTCATACTGAGTTTTTCAGGCAGGGGTCAGAACACCTGATCTGTGTACGTGCTCGGGGTCAGAGACTCTGAATACCATAGAGACAGGACAGGCACAGCAGACAGGAGTCGGAACACCTGAGCTGTGTACATGCTATGGGTCAGAGACTTGGAGTACCATATAGACAGGGCAGGCGCAGCAGACAGGAGTCGAACACCTGAGCTGTGTACATGCTATGGGTCAGAGGCTCAGGAAGGACCCCCCCCCCATATTACATTTCCATTGAAATATATTTGACGGGATGTGGAACATTTTGCAAACTGACCTTGCTGCAGATGCTAGAAAAGTACACCTAAGTACTTTTTTGCTCTCCATCTAGAAGTTACACTAAATAGAGGCCTGGGTGCATATCTACTATCAGCAAACCACTCAAAGCAATGTTATTGTTATTGGTAGAAGACAGCTGAAGCTCACTCACTTCTCTGCCGGAGCACGCCAGGCCAGCAAGTCAGAGAGAAGCTCCCTTTCCTCCTCATTATATAGCTGAGATTGGAGGAGGACCTAGAGATCTGAAGGATAACCGAGGTAGTCTGACTAAAGAAAGGAGAGTGGGCTGCTACAACTCACCGATGCTGTGCCAAATGGGAACAGGAAAATCAGATGCTGGACACAGATAGTGGTTGAGGAAGGCTATCCCGCTACACCAGATGGCAGGGTTGCAATGGTAAACTTTATTCCAACATCATGGTACACACAGATAAATGCTGACGCGAATCGGAGCAGAACATGGCTCCTTAATCATAGCTTCAATAAGTAGCTATGATTAAGCATTTGCTCCGATACACATCAGCTTTTATCTGTGTGTACCATGATGTTGGAATAAAGTTTACCATTGCAACCCAGCCACCTGGTGTAGCGGGATATCCTTCCTCAACCATTAACGATAACCAAGGTACTCATTGGTAACTTGTAATACCTATGCTTAACACTGAAGTAAGTTCAAGTAAAGAAAGCAAATCAACACATTAACTGTGTCTGAACGGAAATGCCAATTATATTGAAAAAGCAGCCCCTATAGTTCAGCTCTGTAGATTTTTATGGCTATGCTTCTCTTGTGTCTGTGTGCAAGTAATGCACGTCTGTTCCAGAGTGTTCCACAAAGACTGGCAGATGGATTTGCTAGTCACTGGACAGTCTACTCCTGAGTGCTGTTGCCATGTTCGGTACAAATGTACATTTTACTTACTGTTCATTTTGGAATTCATAACTAACTGTAAATTGTAATGAAAATATATTTCTTAATAACCTTCAAGTGTTGTTATGCATTCATATAGCCCTGCACTTTTTCCACTGGGCTCTATGGAGTACATTGAATAGTACATGTTACTAATTGTTCCTTAGCAACACTCATAATCGAATGTCTCTACTTTACTCGAGGGACAGTTCTAAGAGAAAAATCCAACTAAGTGATAAGTATATAGACAGTTGAATTTAGCTGCAGCACCCAGAGAAAGTCCACAGGGAGAGCATAGAGTCCTTTGCTGGTAGTGTCCTCATCAGAATTTCAAAGTAAAACATATGAGATGGAGGGAAAATGGGCTGGACCTATAGCCTTAAATAAAATAAAACAAGAAGAAGTAAAACTTTAATGTATACCTGAGAAAGGTAAAAGTTTTATTCTTCTTCCAGTCCCTTGCAGCCTTACAAGTCCCTCGGTGTCCTCAAAAATCTCCTCCGTTGTGCCTTTCCAAAAGTTCGCTGACTGGACCAGTCACAGGCTACTGTGCATGCACGACCTGCAGACCACATGTTTCTGTAGCTGGGAGTGTTCTGCGCTATGATCGAGGAGGCATACACAGTAGCCTGGTACTGGTGATTTTTCAGAGGGGCACAGCAGCGTATTGGGAGGAAACCGAGGGACCTGAATGGGGGACTGGAAGAACTTAAAACATTTTTTTTTATAACAATGACTGTTGGGATGCTTTCTTTACTTGAAATGTCAGCAGACAGTGAACTAAACTCGTGCCTAAAAAGCCCAATTTTCTCCATATATAAAGCAAGGGTGGCTGCTCCATCAGCAGAAGGCAGGCCTCCTCAGAGCACAGCCTTTCCATAGTTTCACCACTCTATTCAAGAGGCCATTTTACACTCTAGATCAGCTTTTCTCAACCTTTTTACCCTGGAGGAGCCCTGCAAATAACTTTTGGATCTCAAGGAACCCCTGCAAACATTTTTTTGATCTCGAGGAACCCCTGCATTTATTTTGCAGGAGGCATGGTCTTTAAAAGTATGTGTAGCTGTTTATTTCACTACTACCTATTACACTGCCACTCATACTGTCTCCTGAGCCCCCAATTTAGTGCTTCTTGTTACAGTGCCACCTACTATAGTGTGCTTTATTATGCTTCCCCCAAGATAGGGGAAAATGCCAAGGAAGCCCTCCAGAGTACTCAAGGAACCCTTGGGTTCCAGGGAACCCTGGTTGAGAAAGCCTGCTCTAGATGGATTCATGAAAAACTAGGCAGAATTGGGAGGAGAGTTTATCAATGTCAAATTTTCAGAGTCTTTCTGTAGCCTGTCCTGAGAGCCATCTCACATCTCACATCTCTGTCAGGTAAAAAGCATATGCTGGACTTTGACTGGCACCAGGAATCCTGAGCAAGGCCATGTTTTTGGTAAATGTGTGCAGATATTAACAACCTTATTGAAGGGTTCCTAACAAAAAAATGTCAGTTAAAACCTTCTGCAGTCACTTGATTAGTGCAGGAAGAGCCAAGCTGTTTCCTGCTCTGTAGAACACAAAAACACCTGCATCTCCGATGTGAGTTTGGAGCTCTTCTTTGAGGAAAAGTAGATTTTCACTCTAAGCTGCCCAGTCATCTGCTACTAAATCTTTGTGACTGGAGAACTGGGCTGCTCTTACCCAATAGAAATCTGTTTTAAGCTAGGAAATTAGTCAGCTCTTCTGGTGATGGTAGCACTTTATTTACTAATAAGATGATCTTATTCAACTGCCACTGTTATCAATGATGCTTCCTCCTCAGTCTCTGTCGCGACCTGTGGAACGGTAGCTGGTCACATGACTGAATGCCTCAGGTGTGAGAAGTGTCAAGTGTATCTCTCCTAGTAGCATCATGGCAGCTCATGAACTCTAGCTAGGCTGCTTTGGACCTCAGAGAAAATGCATGAGAGTGCTTGGCAGACCTTAGGGAGGAATATCTGCAGCTAAAGCCTGTGTGGGCTACAGAATATCAAATCAATAAACCAAGTCACCATGTTAGAGTTTTATGATCCGAATAATCATACAAATAGTAATATTTAGTAAGTAATCATGTCTATATAAGTAAGATGCTTTCGTTCAGCATATAGCAAATTATACATAATAGGCTCCCTCAGCAATGGGCTTTTTGTTTCCTGTGTGTCCTATGTGTTTGCTTTTGGCTTGTTCACTGTGAGTGGTCTGGGTGGTGAATGTTTTCCTGATTACTTTTGATGGTCTGTTCAGCAGCTGTACAAATACTGTGTTTGAGTTTCTGTACCTGAAGTAGTTGTAAGCTGTTGTGTACAAAAGCACATCAGAGGCTGCAGACCTCCTACAGTTGTCATTTTTCCAATCTGGCCATTATCTCCATGCACCAGAGCCTTCTGGGACTTGCCTCTGTCCCTTCTGCATAGGCCTAATGTATGTATCTTTTGTCAAGTGTACATGTTTTGGTTCACCAGCAGAGGGAGCAACCCAAGTGCAGGTGGCTGGTGCCTGTTTGGGGGAGTGGATTCCCTCTGTGCTGAAGAGCTTATAAGGAAGAACCGTCAGTGATCAACCTACCTGTATTTTAAGATAATGGTTGGTTCATTTTTAAATTGATTTACCTGCATAAACAAGTTATATTCGGGTTTACCGCCATACCTAAATTGGAAGGATCAGTTGATGGTTATCTGATGTACTTGTCCCTGCCATTTTTCTGGGGAGACTGTGCAATGTTTTACAATATATTTTATGACATGGGGAATTGGGAAGGGTGAGGCGTCCCTGAAGCAGCAGGAGGTATGACTGCCCCCACTCTCTCACAACCTAATGCAATCCTCCTGACTACGGCCTGAGCACGGACCGCCATGTGCAGATCTATCAGCTGCATGATCTTGTAGTGAACCTGTGTTGCTGAACAAATCCTGTTCTGCCGTGTACTCTGTGTATGTCTGGCAGAAAGCCCCTCCCTTACCAACCTGTCTAATCCCAAAGCGCATTACGTGGACAGTATGGCTTCTTAAATGCAGACTTTTTGTCCTATTACATTGTTGGGGGAGATACTGGTAAGTACCGAAGCGGTTCAATTTGCACGCGGTGCTGAAGCTTGATGCCGTCAATAGCAGCAATGCTATGCTACGTGCCACACGGAACTGTAATTCAGGGCTCCGGTGTAATGACAGATAGTGCCGCCCGAAAGCTGCTCAGCACGCTGAAGGAAAATGTCCTCACATGCTGGAGCATTGGTCATCACATCATCAGACGTTGACAAATTACTGTGCATGCCTGATTTTCTTCGCAGCTGCACAGTATTTGTTCACGTCTCTGCCTGCCTCCCCCCCCCCCCCCCCCCCCCCCCCCAAGTGTCCTCATAAAATTCTCCCATTGCCGTCACCGATATCTTCTGCATCCGCTTTAAAAAAAAACATACAGATCATTTAAACACTTTTCACTCAAAAATGCCAGTGAATTAGAGAGGCAGTGGGGGTGGAGCCTAGTGGTGCGATTCTGTATTTTTGTAGAAGGGCAGCGGCGAGGGACGGAGTAAAGTGACGTCGCTGGCAGGGGCAGAGCCTATTGGCTGGGCTGTTGAGCAGCACTAAAATATACACTGTTATGTGTTAATACACGCTGCAGCGTAAATATAGTCAATGGGGCACGCATGTTGTAAAGCCGTAGTAGTAATGGAGCGGCACAGTGTGCGAGGCGGCACTATCTGTCATTACACCGGCGGTTGCCAGGCCCTGAATTACATCTTCCTCAGAGTTACAACAACTCAAAGGGGGAGTAGTATTTAATGCCGCCGGATAGTTTAGCAGGAGAAGGGAGAGCCGTCATTCAGCTTACCCTGCACTGAACTGCCCAGCGCCAAGATGCCATGTACTCAGTGAGTACACTTAAAGTGTGGAATGTGGGGGTCTTCAGTGTACAGAGCACAGTCGGAGGTAGAGAGGCTCCTCATGTCTGCTTGAGAATTAGAGCAGATACCTGGAGAACTGATGACTGTCATTTTATATTGGCTACGTTTTGTTCCAGGACAGGTTCACTGTAAGAAACCACCAGTGTGCCCCTCTGCCAGGTCACTTCACAAGCTTCTCTCCAAGTCTCATTCGTGAGATTTTACTGTTTTTTGTGCAATATTGCCATTGTGTCACAATCATAAATGTTTACATATGTCTAGTGCTTACTCCCTAGTCATGTTGATTCACATCCTCTTCATATAAATTACTATAGGACAAAAGGAGCTCAATATTTTGGAATTTAATGTGCAAAAATGTATTTATGGTGCTAAATACCCATTTTTTGGTTTTAAACAATTTAATATGTAAAGATTTTATAAAAGTAAGTAGCTGAGTACATTGGAACCGTGCAGGTTCAATAGAAAATGTATTTAGATACCCTAAAGATAATGTTTAAAACATTTATAAAACAATTTGTGTCTATAGCCTTAAATCCCAAGTCCAGGCTAAAAAAAGTGTTTTGGATAGTGGTGATCAGCCTGGGAGTCTGTGTGTGGGTTTTTTGTCTGTGTCCTGATTGATGAAGTCTCCCCTCACTGTACCCTTGTGTTCCTGGGGAAATGACAGGAAGTGGGGGTGTGCACTGTGCAGTACAATCTCCACAGAGCTCCTCTTTTCTATACCCGCCCTACAAATAGAAGCCTTGTTAGCAGTCTTCTCTGTCTCTGAGAGACATTACCACTTCCTTTCAGGTAAATTCTCCCACAGGTTGCATAGAGACGCCAATTAAAAGACATTTTTGATCTATTTCTGTTCTATCCTATACTAAAATCCATTTATTTATACTATTTATATCCTGGAATCATGCTTTAGTATATTGACTTTTACAATACTTAAAGAATCTGTGATCCTTAGGCCACATACACACATCAGACCATAGTCGTTTGAAAATGAAAGCTCACAGACCAATTTTACCCCCTCCCATGTAGTATGAGAGCCATACTCTACACAGTCTATTCTATGGATCTGAACTCCCCATCATGTAAAAATCTTTGCAAGATGCTACTTACAAAGACCGCTGTACACATTCAAAAGATCAGTATTTGCAAAAGATCTGTTCCTGCAAAAGATCCGTCCTTGCAAAATGCATTCATAGTCTGTGATATCTGCAGATCCCATACACACCTTGTTTAACAGACATTCATCTGCAGATAATCTGCAGATCAGATCCACCAGGATGGATTTTCAGATCTGCAGATGATTGTCAGATATGCAGATGAAGTCTGTTAAACAAGGTGTGTATGAGGATCTGCAGATATCATAGACTATGAATGCATTTTGCAAGGACGGATCTTTTGCAGGAACAGATCTTTTGCAGATACTGATCTTTTGAATGTGTACAGCGGTCTTTGTAAGTAGCACCTTGCAAAGATTTTTACCTGATTGGGAGTTTAGCTCCATAGAATAGACTGTGTAGACTAGAGTATGGCTCTCATACTACATGGAAGGTGGTAAAATTGGTCTGATATCTTTCATTTATCTTTCAAGTGTGTACACACCATTAGGCAGAAATCTGATAATGAACTTATAATGATCATACATAATTACTGTATGTAAGCATAATTAGAAAATCGTTATATTGGTTACATTATTTAGCTCAGTGTTGGGGCGAATCAGCCCTGTCAGCTGCCTTATTCAATGATTGGTAGCATCAATAACAGTCCGTTTTCACTGTTGTTCAGAAGAAGCAACAGGTATTTATAATATGGGAAATATAGAATTCTGTCTGTAAAGGGATCTCTGCTCAGAGGTAATTGTTGGAGTTGTGTATGAAGGACTCCTGTCTCCTGATTGGCTGGATCACTCTCCATCTGATCTCAGCTGGCCTTATTCTGATTAAAATCCTCTCTCCTGATTGGCTGGGTCACTCACCACCACGTCTCAGCCGGAGAACAGAAATAATCCAATTGTGCTAAATGGGATGGAAACACAATTGCACCAAAAATGTTGTGTGCCATGTGTTTGCAGTTCGGCATGACTCGCATTGCCCTAGTGGGAAGAGCAGTAAGGGTTTCTATGGGAGAATCGCGTCAATTTCTCAATCTCTTGCAGTCCAAAAAAGTGGATTAGATTGCAGGCAGTTGGAACGGCCATAAATGGTACAATTTCAAGGCCGATCTATAATTTCCCATCAATTACCAAATGCTCAATTGCTCAATTATTAACAGAAACAATCATTTGTGCCCATTAACAGATTCATTACTGCTAACCAATTTCATTAAGTTAATTGAATCGATCCTGTTTTCGGATCGATCCAATCTGATTGGTTAGCAGTAATTTGGATATTAATGGGCAGGACTGATCGATTCCAATTGATTACGGCCGTGATGGGAAATATAGATTGGCCACAAAATTGTACGGGCAATGGGCACTTTTAGCTTATCTTTCACTGTCCAATTGTGTGGCGTTTTCTATACTTCACTTTCCTCTTGCTCTGCCATACATTAATGTAGTTAGACACCTGTTTAAGAGAAAAAAAAAGTTTCTGAATGGAATGCTGTGGCAGAAAAGACACAACAGTACAGAAGGGGTTCATCTGAATTCACAGGAGAGCTGCCTTCATCCAATAAGCACAGCTCCTCAGCTCCACCAATCCCCATTGAGCGAGATTCCCTTCCAGACTGGGCAAAATATAAGATATGATATTCCTGATTGAACCCTGGGAGGGAGGAGATGCCACCTCTTCTCTCATGTTTGCCCAGACTGTATGTATGTAAATATGTGTCATATGTTGTATAGCAGAATGCTGAGCTATACAGAACTCCCAAATCTTGATACTGTACAATAAGTAGAAAAGTGAGTTTAGGTAGGGGTCATATTCCAGTTCATTTACAGATATCAAGGTGAACATTTAAATTAAACAAAAACAAATGTAAATCAAGGGATTCAAAGAGAGCTTGTGTTCCATAATCCAGCGAACCAATCCCGAGATCCGTATCAGCTTCTGTTCTGAGACTGCTGAAAGCTGACTGCTGATTGGTCGTTATGGGTTAAAACACATCTTTTCTGCGTGGGATTAGGGTGTAACTGCAACTGTGAGCGTCTATACTTTGAATAGAGACCTGATCAGCAATTCAGTAGACTTGCAGTATTTATCTTGGCCCCATTCTTTGATATTAGGAGAGCAGCAGGCCTGTGCATACATGTGAAGCTGCCTACTGACTGTTATCATTGGTCAATGTGGCTTCTATTGCAGTATCATTTGTTTTGGCCCAGCCTGTACAGTGTTTCAGTGTACTTATCTCCTTTTAAGACTTTGATGATATGCATCATCTTACAACAGCAGGGCCAAAGTCAGTAATGCAGGTATATTGTGTCCCTGATCAGAGCTCCATTAAGATGCGCCCCCCCCCCCCGGTACAAATGCCCATCTTGTCTTGTGTATGTACCTGTCACAGTTATGTACCCCTCCGCAAAAACTCTGTCAATAGGCATCTGATTAGTTGATGTCACAGAATCCCTTGCACTGTGAACCCATAAAGCCCATAAAGTGCTTGAATAGGAGGCAGTTAACCAGTTATGGCCATCCAGCTGCCATTTTCTCAGAGAGCTTTGCAAATGTCCCATCCCATTGTGTGGTCTAAACCAGTGTTTCTCAACATTTTATTGGTATGTACCCCCTTTAAAACCCGTTAACTCACCAAGTACCCCCTAGCATAATAACCATTATGAGAAGTACCCCTTAACAAATATATATTGAATCTTTAGTGCATGATAATAGTTCTAAACAACTTCCAAGTATTTACTATTGCTTTTAATTAGCTAAACTACTAATTTGGCGTTGTTTAAATAAGATTTATAATTTTCTAAAACTCTAAATTGGTCATTCTTGGTTAAGTGTATCAAGCCCAAGTACCCCCTGGAACCATCAGAAGTACCCCCTGGGGTACGCGTACCGCATGTTGAGAACCTAGGGTCTAAACAGTAGTAGCCAGGAAAAGACTCAACCCACTAAGCCTGCTTTTGCCGGGTTCAGCTAGTCTGCTTCCGATCACATGACCAGATTTTTTAAAAGCTGGAACAGAAGCCTCATTCGACATAAAAAGGAAGCATTTGCACTTGGACGCTTTGTTTAAAATTAAATTTGTAACTAAAGGTGGCATTCATGCTGTTAGCGTACTTTTACTTAAATATGGTTAAAATGTTTAAAAGCAAAGCTATGATCTATAAAGCATTTTACATATTACTGATCTTAGGCTGTTTTTAAAACCGTGGTTAAGTATTGGCATGTGCCGATGTTTCCACAAAGAAATTACTCCTCATTAGTACCATTATCAGGATGTGCATACAAGGTCAGCAAAAAGATGGTAAGCAGTGCAGACCGGCAATTTACAATAAGAGAAGGTAAGAAACATGTCAGGTCATGCAAACTTAGATCAGCACACGTTGTTGGTGCACTAACAGCTTAGGCGCAAAGTGACTTCTTACTCCACACATACAAGTGTTACAAAGTGGGCTAAAATCAGTAATGTAAGTATTTAGCATTGTTGATCAGGACATCATTTTAAAGTGCAGTTATAGTTGCAGTTGCAATGTCCTATCACAAAGGAATGTCACATGCATGTTGTCTTCAGATATAGCTGTGAAAGTAGAGATTATGAATCTGTGCTATAAAACTTGACCACACCATGGATCTGCAATTGTTGAATCAATTGCTGAAATGTGTTACAGTGCAAATGCCAGGGCTGTCTGCCTTATCCTGCCTTCTTTGCCTAGGCAGTCACTGGCCAGCTGTAAATACACAGAGACTCAAGTCTGAACTCCTACATTTCAACAGCAAGTTCACCATAAAGGATACCTAATGTTTCTTTAAAAAAGTGATATAAAGTACAGTATTGTTACACAAGCTGCTTTTTATGTCATTGTTTCAAAATTGTTTGTTTCATTCTGCAGCCAGATATGGTTTGACTTGCCAAATGACACAAATTGCTTTCTTGCAACCATGGCAACAGAACCATTTGGTGACCGGCAAAACCTCTCACTCGGCAAAACTGTTGATTAAACCAGTTACACTAGCCCCTATAGTACCTGGTCAGGAGCTCTACTACCAGCCACTTGCCCCTTTGCATTCTGTCCAGCATGCGCTAAACAGCCACCCAGCCCACCTATCCTACTTACCAGACTTCTAAAACAAGAGTTTTGCCTGTGAAGTTTTATTTCACACAATAAAAGTAACAGGTGGGGACTCTGCAAACGCCACCAATTTTACATGTTCCCTGGATCCCTCACATGCACACAGGTGGGGAACTTATCTCACTGTGAACTGATTTCCTGTGGATATACTGTAAATACTAAATAATAACCAGAAAATGTACTGAGCTGGGATTTGAGAGAGCATTTTGGAAACGCTGCTCTGAGTGAAGAGTTGTTTGTAAATGCAGTATTTTAATATTTGACTGACTGGGAAACTATATTGGTTCAGGAATTTTTTTTTTTTTTACCTTAGATAAGCTCTTCAGATTGCAAATATTTTGGCAAACTTGATCATACAAGTTGTAATATCCGTCTCCTACAATCACACAATCAGACCCAGATTTTTATGTTAAAAATTTCTCTATGGTCTGGGGAGGCATTTATACTGAAGAAGAAATGAGTACGCTGGGATTCTTTACGTCAGACTGTGTACTGTTGCTATGGTTACAATGGATCAAAATCTGAACTGGCTGCAAACTGAAATAAATTACAAAAAGGCTGATGTTGCACCAAAAATACAAATAATGTAAACCAGCTGCGAAAAAGACCAAATTTACATTTTTATAGATTACAAAATTTCTCCAAAAATGAAAAAGGTCATATTGGATGGTGTGATTGCGATGATCACTAGCTGTCAATCACGTTGAATCTAAGGGTCTTTATGGCTGTGATGGCCGATGCCATACTGACAGCTGAGAAGACCTTTGGATAGCAAAGCATTATTGGCCCAGTGCAACCAAACAGACCCCTGTGCCCCTGTCCAGATTAGTAAGACTTTGTGTATGTGTGCATATGCTACTCAGAACGTTTTTTTACATTTTATATAGAGTTTCTTTTAAGTGCCTGGGGTGATGCCAGTCAACCTATCATTAAGCTGCCTCAAATAAACATGTGAAGGCAGCCATCTTGTACACTTGTTGATCCTTATTTGTGTCACTTTCTCTGAGGTAACAATTGACACATGAATGGCAAACAATATCATTAAGCCAAGATATACGGTATAATTCCTTGCTGTTTAGAGGTGTTATGCTCAGCATTTTCCTCCTTATGAAAAGGAATTAGTGGAAAATGTTACCATGCACATCTCAACCAGGCAGTAGAAGTCATGCAAGCAAATGAAAGCCACTAGCTGACAATTAGTAAGCTAGCAGCTTGTTCAATGAACACCTCTGCTTGCTAAAGTAACAGCCACTAGTGGTCTTCACTTGCTAGCATAACGTCTACATCTTGGCTCAATGGAGAATTGTACTTTAGGTACATCTTCCACAACTCCTGTTTGGTACAAGGCACAAAATGGCTGCTGTCACATGTTATGTGTTAGGGCTTTTCCCCAGATTTCTAAAGTTGTTTTTAAAAAAATACCAGTTTGTGCTCGCTAGCAGCTTTCTGTTTCTCGTGCTTAATTTGTAGACAATCCAGATTATTTTAAATGCTTCCCTGTGATGATGTAACCAATAAAGTTTACCTTTCCTGTGTATTTTATTTGTCTCTCCTCCCACCTTCCTCCTAGTTTTCCCTTTTATTGTATCAGTGAACCTCTGCCTATAATTGTACAATGGAGAGATCTGTTCCAGTGAAGCAGTACTTCTAGCATTTGTGGCTCTAGTGAGTCGGTGTGTTATTGTATGTTTTGTTCATGTAAATAAAGCTCTTTAAAACTGTCATGTTCAAGGCCCGAAGCAAGGTTCTGGGAAGGAAATTTCAAACGGAATAGACTATTTTGATATTGTTCTTTAAAAGGTTGATATATGTGTACATATCTATATTGTATATATGTGATGAAAATGGACTTCGCTCTTTTTTGTTTGTTCTTTTTGTTTGTTGTTTTTATTGTTTTACTTTTATGTTTTTTTTTTCTTGTTTTGTGCAACACTACCTTTCTCCCCGTACTGCTGTTTTACAGTCAGTGTTTTAATGTTTATACTTTTTTGTTATTGCACGGTTTAATACATTTGCTGAATAAGACGCGGCACAAACGCTTGTTAAACTGCAGTGCTGTCAGATTATTAAAAGTGTCGATGGGATTGTTGCTAACAGACCTGATATGCATGAAGGGCACTTAAAAAAAAATAATAATAATAAAAAAACATGCTAACAGATTTCTTCATATCCTGTCCTCTGACTGTTTTTTTCTTCTGTGCAGAGTATGTTTAAAGGTAAACTCTGTATCAGAGCCTAGAATACCTGACCTCTGGCTATGGCTGCAGATTGAGAAAAACAACTCAGTTTTACTTAAAAACCCTGCATAAAGTTTGTCACGTGACTGCCTGTGTAAACAGCCTTTTCAATCTTTTCCTAGATATGGAGGTGGGTCTAATGAGACACTGTTATTGGACTGTGGTATGTTATCCCATGAACTTAGGGCTGATTCACACTGAGCGTGATTTGTGCTGCACTTGCCAGCATTCAGGAACACCACATGTCACATTTGACACACTATGGCGTTGCCCAGCAGCCAAAAACCTCATTGCGTCTGAGGTCTGCAACTACCATGCTTGAGTGCCACTCCATAGGGGTCTGTTCACCACCCATGCAGAGAGCTATCAAGTGCCCGACCGGAGAACAGGAGCAACTGACACTGCCCTCAGCTGCTCATAAAAAAGGAGTGTATTCACACTATGTTCCTTTGCATTGCACAAAAATGTTACATGTGGACTCCCTGTCCATACAATTGTATGGGCATGTTTACATTTCTGCACTGTTATGAAATGAGCTAGGGCCATTTTCCACTGAGCCGGTGTGTGTCTGGGAGGACACCCACTGGCACTTGCAGTGATGAGAGGACACATCTGAATCACAGGAGCCTGAAGTGACACAGGGTGCAATCATAGCCGGCCTTTGAACTGAGCGACCGGAGCAGTCACTCAGGGCGCCGGCTTTCAAGGGGCACCTATAGCTGGCTACCTATACCAAGGGCACCTAGACCTGACTTTCTATACTGGGGGTACTTATAGCTGGCTACTTATACTGAGGGAGGGCACCTACTCTTGGCTGCCAATACTGAGGGCACCAACACCTGGCTACCTATATTGAAGGCACCTACAACTGGCTACCTACGGGGGAAGACCCACAACTGACTTCCTATACTGGGGGCACCTATGCTTCGCTACCTATATTGAGGGCACCTATACATGAGATCCTTTACTGGGAGCAGATATACCTGGCTACCTACCTATACTGAGTCTTAGGGCGTTTTTTTGATGGGGAGCGCAATGCGGCTATAACCCGTGGTGCAAATTGTTGGTGGTGTGCTATCATTCCAAATTGTGTGTGTGTGTGGGGGGGGGGGGGGGAATAACTGTCCCACTGATTGTTTTTATTAATATTCCTGAAAGGTTCTAGCCTTTATTCCTTCATTTTTAAGTTTTTTCATGATAATGCACTCTTTCCATCTGTTTTGTGGTTATTATTAGTATTTTTCTATTATACATATGTGATTTATCACGGAGATCTGAGCATTTGGCATGATGTGTCACGACTTCAAAAAGGTTGGGAACCACTGTCCTAGGAGGTAACTCGGGAGAAAAGGTGAATTGCATATTGGCTTGTGTGTGTGTGTGTGTGTGTATCAGAATATTTTATTTCGCCAAGCACGACTGGGTCGTGCCCGGAATTGGTTTTGGCATGTACAGGGCTAGGTGTGGAACAAGACCTACAATACGATAAGAGAACAAATACAGCAGTTGAGCTCAAACTGTGTGTCAGGTTTTTTTTAGTTAAAGTATGTAAAATGTGAAGCAGTGCAATCATGTGCTACCGAAAGCTACTTGAAAGGGGTGGATAAGGGAGTTCATAGAGTTCAAAGAGTTGACAGCTGAGGGAAAGAAGCTATTCCTGTGTCTTGCAGTCCTGGTGTAGATGGACCGGAATCTCCAGCCCAAGTGGAGCTCCTGGAAGAAGTGGAAGCCTGGATGAGACAGGTCATTGACGATCCTCAGAGCTCTGGAGCAGAGTCTGGAGTTGATCTAGTGAGGGAGGTGATTTCCCGATCTTCTCTGGTGATCTTATGACCGCCTGTAGTTTGTGTCTGTCGCTGGCGGAGGAGCCAGCGTACCAGACCAGGATGGAGGAACAGAGGACAGATTCAATTGTGGCTGTGTAGTGAAGCTCGTCAGAAGCTCCCGGGCCAATCTGAACATCTTCAGTTGGCGTAGGAAAAATAGCCTCTGCTGGGCTTTCCTCTGAGTGTAAGGATGTGTTGACTTTCCAAGTTGGGTCCTTGGAGATTGTAGTGCATAGAAGGCGTGTGCAGGGAAAACTTACCACTTCCGTACCATCAATGCAGATTGGTGGTGGGGTGACAGCATGTTTTCTATAGTCAACAATCAACTCTGTTTTTTGCGGTATTTAGGACTAGGCCGTTCTCCCTGCACCAAAGGCAGATTCTGTCAACCTGGTTGCGGTATTCCTGCTCGTCATCCCCGGAGATGAGGCCAACTATGGTATTATCAGCAAACTTGATGACTTTGATAGAGTTCGCCGTGGACCTGCAATTGTTGGTATATAGGGAGAATAAGAATGGGGACAGAACACATCCTTGAGGGGCTCCTGTATTGGTAGTCTGTGTGGGAAGGGGAGGCACAAAAATCAGGTTTCACTCAGGGTGCTGTGAAACCTAAGGCTGGCCCTGAGTGCAATAACTCGTAAGAACAGTCTCAATCCTACTTAGAAAGAACTAGGATTTGTTCTTGTTCCCTTAGTGAGAGGGGTAAGAATCCAGGGCTATAGTTTCTCTGAAGTTTGGTACAGTCCATCTGTAGCATAATTCTCACTTATAACTAAAGGTTGTATTTAAAGGTTGGGGAAAGAGGCTTCAGCCAATCGGGCTGCATCAGTTAAGTCTGAGAGGAAAAGTAAAGAAGCGAAAAAAGACAACCCAACATGCCTTGCAACTTCCTTTGTGTGGCAATGTACCAAATAAGAGTCAGGTAAACTGGGGAGTGATCATTTATCAACAAGAAAAGTAATAGTGATTTTTAACTTTTGGATTGCCTGGTTAGCATCCTCATTATTTGTTTACTAGATTAAAATATAGAATTGATTTTATGCCCGACCGTTACACTTTAACCATTTCTGCCGCCCGGACGTGAAGCTCACGTCCGGGCGGCTACTCTGCTGCTGTGCCCCCGTGGTGTCCCCCGGTAACCCTGGGATCAGTGAACAGGGACATTGTTCCCGATCACATATCCGTGTCCCCAGCAGAAAAACCGAAGCACTCTTACTAGAGGCTTCAGTCTTTCTGCCCGTAAAAATTTCCGCATCCCCCTTGTGCTTCCGCTTAGTGAGAAGCACAAGGAGGGAGAAAAAATTCAAGGTGGCCATCTTGCGGCCAAATAATAAAACTACATCTACATATTTTTTACATTACAATTTACACATATAATAACATTAAAAATGAACTGTTTATTTCCCACACCAAAATATTACCCAAATAAAATTTTTAATGGAAAAGAAAAATTACTATTACAAAAAAAGACAAATAGTTACCTAAGGGTCTGAACTTTTTAAATATGCATTTGAAGGGGGGTATACTACGAACATTTTTTAAATTATAAGCTTGTAAATAGTGATGGACTCAAAACAGAAAAAAATGCACCTTTATTTCCAAATAAAATATTGGCGCCATACATTGTGATAGGGACAGAATTAAAATGGTGTCATAACTGAGACAAACGGGCAAATAAAATACATAGGTTTAAATTATGGTAGCGCACATTATATAAAGCAATAATGGCCGAAAACTGAGAAATCATGATTTTTTTCCATTCATATCTTATTAATCCTGTTAAAATGCATTTATAAAAAAAACAATTCTTAGCAAAATGTACCACCCAAAGAAAGCTTAATTAGTTGCGGAAAAAAAACAAGATATAGATCAATAAATTGTGATAAAGTTATTAGCGAATGAATAGGAGGTGAAAATTGCTCTGATGCATAAGGTGCAAAATCCCCGAGCGCTGAAATGGGTAAAGTGTACCTGAGACTACAGGGTAAAAAGTTTAATACTTACCTGGCGCTTCCTCCGGCCCCTCCTCACCTTTTGCTCAGTTGCCGCTGTCCTCCACCTCCTGGATGCTCCGGTAGATGCACCATTAGATTTGCAAGTCTGGGTCAGTCGGTGCAATCAGCCTGCATGTGCTTCCCCAGCTGGGAGCATTCTGCGCCTGCACAGTAGTGCAGAATGCTCCCGACGATAGCAGCACGGCAAAGGGGCATGCATGCAGACTGGCTGTGCATGCGCAGTATGCCCAGACTGACAAATCTAATGTGGCATCTACTGCCACATCCAGGAGGCGGAGGACGGCAGCAAGTGAGCAATTGGCGTGGAGGGGGCTGGAGGAAGCCCCAGGGATGTATAAAGCTTTTATACTCTGCAGTCTCAGGTTTACTTTAAGTTGTATTTAAAATCTATTTTAGGATTATGCCTAAAGATGCAATTGTTTATCT
Source organism: Hyperolius riggenbachi (assembly GCF_040937935.1). NCBI lineage: Eukaryota > Metazoa > Chordata > Amphibia > Anura > Hyperoliidae > Hyperolius > Hyperolius riggenbachi. The sequence continues at coordinate 235,516,341 of NC_090651.1, read as the reverse complement.
AATCAGCTTATTTTCCCTTCAGCATGGCTCTCCATAGGCTGCAACAGGCCAATTCTGCCTAGCAACAGGGAGAATTTTCATTGGTTCAACATGAACCAATGAGCATTATCTGTTGCTGAGGATTGACGGCGGGTCGAGAGTATGGCGTCACAACGGCGACTGGATGTGGCCGAAACTGGTGATGCGGATGCGTCGAGTAGCCTAGTGAGAGCGGTAGAGATGGGAAGTTCGGATCTTTTCAATGATCCGGATGATTCGAATCGGATCATTGAAAAGATCCGGATCTTTGATCCGAATCTCGGATCATTTTACTAGGGAAGCATTCGGGGGTGAAATGACTAGCAGGACAGGTCTGTGGACAGGAGAAGGGGAGGGGGTGGACACACAGAGAAGGGGAGATGATGGAGGGCAGGGAGTGGACAGAGAAGGGACGAGCAGAGAGCAGAAGTGTTTGCTTGCACACAATACCCACATGCTGCAATCATACGCTTTACATGTATTTCACCTATATGCTCATCTGTGTACTTTCTCATGCAAATGTCGCACAGTGAAAGAAAGCATTCCCCGAAGATAAGTGCAGCTGTATAGAGCAGAGTCTGGGAGGATAATATTGCAAAGCAATCACAGTGCCTGCAAAGTTACTGAGCTGTGGTGAGCCAAAAGCTTCCAATGTGATCACTGTGCAGCACTACGGAACAGCCAGCCTATAATGGGCAGCACGTTACAGCCAGTATGTGTGCTCTACACATATCTGGCAGTGGCACCCATGTCCCCTCTCTCTCATCTACCTGTCCCTGTGCAAGGCTGGCTCCCCTCCTCCAACTCAGCGATCCGTCCCTGCTCTGCTTCCAGGACCCCGCTGCCCGCTGAGAGGGGGCGTGTCGCTCCTGGCCCCGCCCCTATTGCGATCCGAATCACTCATTTTGATGATTCGGATGATCGACTCATAAAATAGATTCGGATCAAAGATCCGAATCGTTCATGATCCGGACAACACTAGAGAGCGGACATTTGTCCGTTCTCAGAGGATTGCATTGGACAGGTTGTCCAGTCCGGGGAAAAAGTGTAAAATCCGGACCCTCCGTGACGGTTTCTTTCCGTGCAACACGGATCCATGTGCGTTCTGTGTTTCTGCAGGAGTGGAAGAAAGTCCTACTTTTAAAATAGGATCTGATTTCAGCGTTTCTGCTGAGCTTTAAAACGAATCCCACGGATACGTTTTTAAAACACGTGTGAACAGGCCCTTAGAGTGTGTATACTCCTATTATCACCATTTTGAAGCAAAAGTATTTTAGTATTCTGAAAATTTGGCAAAACCCAAATTCCACACCGCAGGAAGTAAATACAGCTCTTTATGGTACCCCTCCTGCTTCTGGGTGTCCTGTAATTAAGTCAAGTATGCATATAAGGGGCAAGTCATACCACACCAGGGAAGAACTGCTTTTATCACACATACTGTATGACACTGTCTGCATTTTGAGCTTTTCATAAATATTCTTTATCAGTGGCCCCTGAGGAATCAACCCTCAGTCACCTCATGTTTCAGACTGGATGCAGTTATTGTATATGTGACACATACTGGTAAATCATATTATGTATGCTTTACTGATAGTGTAATCTGGAAAGTCTTAAAAAAAAATATATATTTTTTTACAGTTAAATATTTAGTAGAGCTGTACATCTGCACAGTACTAGTTTATAACACTGTTACCCTGACTGTTACTTAGGGCTGGGTTTACTGATAGTGTAATCTGGAAAGTCTTAAAAAATATATATATTTTTTTACAGTTAAATATTTAGTAGAGCTGTACATCTGCACAGTACTAGTTTAAAACACTGTTACTCTGACTGTTACTTAGGACTGGGACCCAGAGTAGCACGTTTTTAGCAGCATTTTGGAATCGCTGACAATCGCCAATGAAAGTGAGTGGTGGGAAACCTACTCGTGCAATTGCGATTAGGGGTAATAGCAAGGCCGACGTAGAGGCGATAGAGGCTTCAGCCTCAGGGTGCAGTGTAGGAAGGGTCACACAACTCAGCTATCATTACCCTATTGTGTTTGAAGCAGATAGTTAAATAGAAGTGGATACATGACAGTGTCTGCAAGCCAGATAACTAGAGATCAAGGTGTTTTGGCCCCTGGGGTGCCACTTACGCTGGGAATACATGGGTTGATCCGACGGTCGATTAGCCGCCGGATCAACCCCAGCTGCGTCCCCGCGTGTGTGCAGATTGATTACCGCCGGCACTTCTTTATCAGCGCTTGATTCCCTGCCATTGTCTGCCGGCGGGGATCGAGCGGGCGAGGGTCGAGCAGCTGAATATTATCAGCTGGCCAGATCAGCTGGTCAATACACGGTACAGAAACGTACCGTGTTTCCCCAGCATTAGTCAAATAGCAATCAGTGTGTAACAGCTGGGATTGGGGAGGGCGCACTTTTGTGTCTCAGCCTTGGGTGCTGGTGGACCTTGTCCTGGCTCTGGGTAATAGCAATTGCAGGACATGCAGCATTTTGAATGTGTTTGCGCTCAATGCTGTGTATAGTAGATTTGCAAAATCGTTTTGAAAAGCAATTTTGCAGCGATTTGGGAGGGCCAGCGATTGCAAATTTAAATAAAGTTATTTATACTTACTGGGTGTCTGTATTTCTGGCTTCTGTCTGTGGCCCCGCCCCCTAGCAGAAGAGGTCACAAGTACTTATGATCTCTTCTTTTAGGGGACCGGGCTACAGACGGAAGCTGGACACCTAGTAAGTATAATAAAGTTTATTTTAAAAAATAAAGCGCTAATCAGAACAGCGTACGGGATAGCGCTTCTGAGCGTTGGGAAATGCAAGCGCAATCACCCTAGAAATCGCTTCACACAGCACTGCAATCATTTTATAGCACTGCAGCAATTCCAAGTGGCTTCCAGGCCTAACAGATTACGGATTGTATATGGCAATCGAAATGGATTACACATGCAGGCTTAGTGTTAATTAATGCCAGTTAGAAAATAAGAAAATTCATGCTATGGGCAGGCAATTACTCCTACATCAAGAGGGAAAGATCTGGGCAGACTGTGCCGTAAATTTTGCTTAGTTTTAGCACAATAATAATTTTTATTAAATAAAATGTTCGTGCCAACTCAAATTCCTTGTAAGTACAAACTTACTTGGCCAAATAAATTGAGTCTAAAAAGACAAAAATAATTGTGCAGCACTGATACATGTTTATAATACATTTTTCGTGCAAGTAGAATTTCACATTAGCCTATTCTGTCTAGGAGATAGATTTTCATTAATTTAGGTGGTACTACTACTGCCTTTTCTAACTAATGGAAACAAACCTCACTCCATCCTTTTAAAATCCTTTTAAAATGCTGGAATGTGAAAACATTGCATTCTAAGTTTTATCCAGCAGGTGGCGCGGGCGCTCAGGAGACGAGCACGCCGAGCAGCAGATGACAACGCCAGGCTAATGAGCAGGGAAGGAGGGAGGGTCTCCGCTGCAGGCCATAGGTAAGTGGGTCAACCGTGCACTAACAGTTTCTCGGCAATCCAGTGTTATGTTCGTCGCTGCACATGTCTTCTGTGCGGGCTGAGGCCTCAGTGGTCAAATGCACCTTACTGCGAGCCTATAGTACTGATTCCAACTCATGACTGCCCCACTACCGCCTTCCTGTGAGTGGAACAGTTTTGTTTCTGCTTCCAACTTTGCGATGAAGAGGTCGGAACGAAAGGTATTGATTCTCACATGGGCAGTCGTGCTGTCATTATACTGCTTATGTGCAGACATCATATGAGAAATATGGCGTACCTTAACCAGCTATTATACACCACCTAACAAATACAATACAGGTTATTTATTAAATACCATCTTCAGTTAGGGCCCTTTTCCACTATAGCGATTGCTGAATCGCAAACCGCTAGTGATTTTCCAAATCGCTAGTTTGCTCTTAACATAGGAATCGCGGTAGGTCATTTCCACTACCACAACCGTTTTTACCTAATCGCGATCACGCGGCGGAACGATTATTGCCGCGATTTTGCTATGCAGTGCATAGCAAAATTGCGATCGCAAACGTAAGGAAATCACAGAGAATTTTTGTACTTTTGCTGAATCGCAATCGCTAGCGTTCAGCGCTAACACTAGCGATTGCTAGTGGAAAAGGGCCCCTAGTGTTTTCTCCTGCACAGTCATTTAAGTCCTTTGACCTTGTTATCTTTGCCTTCTGGTCCTGGACTGCCAGGTAAGGTTTAGTGCATACCATTTTACATAATGCGGGGTACACACTGCAATTTCCCATCCGATTGACAGGAAGTTTTATCGAGTGTACATGGCCAAACTGCTCCTGATCAATAACAGGATTGGTTTTCCCATAATAAGAACTTATCCTGTTATTGAATGGGAGCAGATTGGAAATAATCGTTCAGTTCCTGAAGATCAGATGGGAAATTGCATCGTGTGTACTCAGCATTAGGCTATGCGAAGGGTTAAAGCAAACCTGCAGTGAGGAAGCGTACTGTTTTACAAATGTATGAAAATTGCAAAACGCAAGACTATCAGCAAAATAATGAAAATCACAGGAACCCTTTTAAACTAATGCGATTGCGACCTGATTTTGCCTAATCTCAAAAGTCCTGTATATACTGCATTTTTTCCCCCTTGCGTTTCTAACATCTAACTGCCATTTGCAGTGTAAAAGAGCTTTGAATCACACACCTGAAACCCCTGATCTGCATGCTTGTTCAGGGTCTATTGCTAAAAGTATCAGGGCTTAGCCACACTGCAGAGCGCTTTTCAAACAGTTTGCATTTTTAAAAACACGCTCCCATTGACTTAAAATCACGACATAAACGCAATTGTAATGCAAGTCAATGGGAGTGTGTTTTTAAAAACGCAGCGCTGTCGGAGGGCCTATTCACACTGAACGCTGAGGAATTGATGCATTTTAACTGATCAGTTGTTCCACAGCAGTGCATTGTGAAAAAGCTTCTGTTAAACCGTATATAGAATGAGCTGACCCATAGGGAAACCTGGACTTTGCTAATAATGGATTACCTTGCGAATCAGTTGTCCGTTCAGTTATAACTGACAGCAACTGATTCAGTGTGAATGGAACCTGACTGATTCATTTTTTAAGTGATGTAAAACATCAGCTTACAATTATTTGCATATCATTGACCATCCCCAGGTCATAAGTAAAAGTAGAGCTCAGTGGAATGTTTGCAAATCTCTACTTACGTGGAAGAGACATACAGATGCTTACCTGTGGAGAGCGAAGGCTCTGGCTCTAATAGAGCCTTCCTGTTCCTTTCACAGTCCCCTCGTTCCAGTGCTGTCACCCTGTTTGAATCTCCTGCCACAGGAGGCTTCGGAAGTCTTTGGGAGCCAGAGTGCTTCCAAAGACAGGCGGCTTTGTACTTGCGCGTGTGCTCGAGAAAGCACACTCACGCATGCACAGTGCAAAATTTCCTGTGTTTGGAGGAGCACTCTGTCTCCCATGGCGGCACTGATGGGTCGAATACTGCTAACGGAGGTGACAGCGCTGGAATACAGGGACCGTGAGAGAAACGGGAAGGCTGTATAGAACCCAAACCCTCCCTCTCCATAGGTAAGTATCTGTTTTGGGGTTTTTTTCAACTCAGCATTGCTTTAATTAGTAAATGTATTTAACCACTTCAGCGTACAGTGTCATTTCACCTTATGGATCTGAGCAACGTTCACCTCCCATTCATTCGCCAATAATTTTATCACTACTTATCACAATTAACTGCTCTATATCTTGTTCTTTCCGCCACCAGTTAGGCTTTCTTTGGGTAGTACATTTTGCTAAGAATTTGAGTTTTTGATATTTCGTCCTGCAAGCAAGGGCTCTCGCTTGCAGGAACAGAAGAGGGGATGTGGGACACAGAAAAATCGCGGCTTTCCAGAGAAAGCCGTCGGTTTTTCTTAGGGGAACACAGATCAATGAATGGGATCTGTATTCAAATTCATTGATTTCAGGGGCAGCAAAAGGCGTCGGGAGCGCGCGCGGCCCCGCAGCAGCTGTGCAGTCTATCTGGACAGATATATCCATCCAGATAGACTGAAGGGATTAAAGGAAACCAGAGCAGCTGCTGGAGAGATACTTAGAGGGCGCACTTCTGCATAGACTGGCAGAAGTGACGGGACCCAAGCTGTTGCACTTTGCTAATGCTAGGTACACACTGCGATTTTCTGGCATATTTACTGCCAGATTGACTATTTCCATGTGCAATCTGATTTCCAATCAATTTTCCATAGCAGTGATCAGATGTTTCTGACATGGCAGATCTGACAAGATTAGCTGCATGCTTGTTTCTGGTGCAATTCAGACACTACTGGCAACTGGTATTGTTTAAAGGACAACTGAAGAAGAATATGAAGGCTGCCATATTTATTTCCTTTTAAACCATACCAGTTGCCTCGCAGCCCTTCTGATCTCTTTGGCTGCAGTAGTGTTTGAATCACACCAGAAACAAGCATGCAGCTAATCTGGTCAGATCTGACAATGTCATAAACATCTGATCTGCATGCTTGTTAGAGTCTGGCTAAAAGTATTAGAGGCAGAGGATCAGCAGGGTGGCCAGGCAACTGGTATAGCTTTAAATAAAATAAATATGGCAGCCTTCATATTCTTCTCACTACAGTTGTCCTTTAAATTGACTGTCTTAACTCATATCTCTATTGTGGTTCTGATAACAACACAGGTTGTTTTGCTGTATTTTAATTGACAGAGATTAGCTTGTACTTTATAGATGCCCATACACTGCTCGACTTGGCAGACGATCGACAATCCGGATTAGATAATTATCGAATTGGATGAAAATCGGTGCCGGCAAGCGCGTGCTTGATGGATGATGCAACAAATTTTGAGCCAAAATTGGTTGCATGTATTGCTCGAACATGCTAGATGCAAGATGTCAGGCCCCTGTAATCGATCACATGAGTGGCAGTAAAGGTGAGCGATATTGGGACATACAACTAAACCCCCAGCACTGTTTTCACAGTCTATAAATGCTCCCGTGGGTGTATTTTTATATTACCTGTCCTGTCGCCCACCACGTGCCCCACACCCCATTGGTCTTTGGAATCAGCCACTTTTCCATTGGTGGTATACACTGCTGGCGCATAGCACAAGGTGTGTAACCTGCTAATTATAGAGCGGCGGTGGGTGACACAGGACAGATAATGTATAAATGCTCACATGACGGGTACATTTATACATTATAAGGGGGGGGGGGTGGTGGGAATTGACCTGCGGTGTGTGAGCAGCCAGCAGTTCTGGGATGGGCATCACTGGTGGTGAGTGGACCTGCTGGGCAGATCGCTTGTGGGTTGGGGGTTACCAAATGCACAACTGATTATCAGTTGCAGTGGTTTAGGGTTGCAACAGTATGAATATCCACGGTATAACAGTCTAAAAAAAATTATGTTCTCCCACACACAAGTATGGTAGCCAGGAATAGGTGTAGCCAGCAACAGGTAGCCATGAATAGGTGCAGCCAGTATAGATAGCCATGAATAGGTGCAGCCAGTATAGATAGCCATGTGGAGCGGTTAAACAAATACTTTGCTGGGGTCCTGCATGCGTGTACTTATTTCTTTCTGTTCTTGCGATCCTCCTTGTAACAGCGCACAGGGCTGATGGAGTGCAAGAACAGGAAGTAAGTAGAACATGCGCAATGGATCAAGGCAAAGTATTTGTCTAACCCCTCTGCTGTTTGTGCACCCACCACTGCTTCACACCCCGCTGCACTCGTGCATAATAGCTGGAACACAACGTAAACGTTCAAGAAGCTGTTACACACGTTAAAGAGAATCTGTATTGTTAAAATCGCACAAAAGTAAACATACCAGTGCGTTAGGGGACATCTATTACCCTCTGTCACAATTTCGCCGCTCCCCGCCGCATTAAAAGTGGTTAAAAACAGTTTTAAAAAGTTTGTTTATAAACAAACAAAATGGCCACCAAAACAGGAAGTAGGTTGATGTACAGTATGTCCACACATAGAAAATACATCCATACACAAGCAAGCTGTATACAGCCTTCCTTTTGAATCTCAAGAGATCATTTGTGTGTTTCTTTCCCCCTGCAGCTATCTTCCACTGAAGTGTAAGGCTGTTTTTTCCTGCAGAGTGCAGACAGCTCTGCCTGTATGTAATTCCTCAGTATGTGAAAGCCCAGCCAGCTCAGAGGAGGATTTATCCAGCTTGTAAAAGATAATAGAGCAGAGAGAACCTGCCATAATCTAAATAATACACAGGCAGTGTGCATAGAGGGGCCTGGAAGGGGGAGTTCATAGCAGAACCACAACACTGAAGAACTTGGCAGCCTTCCAGACACAGGCCTGACAAGAGAGAGATAAGTTGATTTATTACAGAGATGGTGATAGAAGAACGTGCTGCAGTAAGCCAGAACACATTAGAATAGCTTTTGGAACTTGTAGGATGATAAAAAACAGGATGGAATTTTTGTTACGGAGTCTCTTTAATGTAATAAATATCAAAAATCAATTAACCCTTCGCACACTCACATGCAAATGTTCAAACAAATGCATTCACAGATTTACTCATCCAGGCACAACTGTTATCCCTACAGCTAAATTAAAAGCCAGGGTTTTAGTTCACAGAAGAATGCATTCTTATGCTTAGTCACCTATACTGCGTAGAAGTACCCAGGTAAACATAGGTGTCCTAACTCTGGCCCTGTAACATGCATAGTGCAGACATGCAAACACATTCATTGCATCAAACCTATCAATGGATTAGGAGCACACATCCTAACTTCCTCTCCTGGGAAAGACAGTGCATCTTACCAATCGCACAAGGGAGCTAACGTTATGTGTCCATGTGCACCATGCGCATACACCAGCATAAGCTGTCTGCATGCTGACAAACATACAGGGGAAGGGGGGAGTGCACCGAATTAGACCCTAGCCACAGGGGACACCTATGTTTACCTGGGTACTTCTACGCAGTATAGGTGACTAAGCATAAGAATGCATTCTTCTGTGAACTAAAACCCTGGCTTTTACTTTAGCTGTAGGGATAACAGTTGTGCCTAGATGAGTAAATCTGTGAATGCATTTGTTTGAACATTTGCATGTGAGTGTGCGAAGGGTTAATTGATTTTTGCTGTTTCTAGCCACACCCCCCTTCAGCACCTCCCTTTCCCTAAAAATGTATTTAATGTCCTAACTAGAGGCGATGTGCCTGGATATATGTATGTTTATTCTTAATGTAATAAATAGGGCAGCCTCCATACCTCACTCACTTTGTGTTCCTTTTAAGTGTAGATTTACTTTGAAGCTCAAATCCAGTAAAACCTTTTTATCTTACAGTGTGGAAATACTTTCCATCTCTTTCTGCACTCGGGACCTCAACAACTCTGTGGTTCCAATGTCAGGATATAAACAGCAATAAAGCTTTGACAGGGGTTTTAATTTTGTTAAATGTCAGAAGTTATCAAAGAGAGGAATAGCAGCAAAAACCCAGAAGATGCCATAAGAACTTTCTCGATTATCGTGTGTACTCTTCCTGCTCTCATCCTATTAGTGGCAGTTCTGGCTTCTGTTGACAAGAATCTGACATAAATGAGAAGAAAACGCTTTCAGATAGAGGTGATAGCCTTTATTATTTACACATTTCACAAAATACAGCGGTATAATGATGTAAAAAAATAACCGAGTCTGCACCGGGTTTAAAAATAAAAATGGCAATCACTAATAAAATGATAAACTTTATTGGTCCATCCAACCATAAGCAATAAATTAGAGATTTCTTTTTCATATATTTTTGCAGATATAACAGGAGGCCCTCGTCTTGCCTGTGTATTGCTGAACCACAGAGTGCAGCCCTGGCCTCATAAGCCGGGAGTTTGTAGTCCAGCAACAGCTGAAAACCAAGATGAAGACCGTCCTGCTTCATTTATATATAGACTCTCTGTGCATGCTATGAAAATATTCAGCTCTGTTTTATGGCTTGAAGGCAGACTGTAACTCTTTGAAAGCAGCTTTTCTCTGTTCCTTTTCTTCTGCTTGCCTCTTTTTCTCTTCCTGTTCTGCTTTGATCTCTTGCTCGAACCTGCTTCCATGGTTCATGGCCTGAACCTAGAAAAGAGAACAGTGAGTACAGGTGAGGAGTACACACGTGCTTACATAGCATATTACACTTAGGCTGGGTTCACAGTGCCACCAATTCACAAGCACAGGATACACTGTGGTTCATGCCGTGTCCATGCTCTATCACATACACACCATTGTGCATCCCATCCAATTGTCACAGTTGCATTTGTGTTCTACAGCTGCTGTTGCACTGCCGTTCATATCTAGCCCAGGCAGCCCATCTGAATGCTAGAACTTCTTCCCTGCAGTGGGTCGGAGTGGAAATGGCAGCAGTGGCTGTGGAACACCAATGTGACAAGTGGACTGGATGCACAACGTTGTTTTATGTAAAATTTGCGAGACATACAGAGACCAGCCTAGACACCATCCTTTCTCATAGGTATCCATTGATTCCATCGGCATCCGCGATCCATAACACATATCCGGAAATATCACACCTCACACTACTTTTAGCTCTGCTTAACTGAACGAACAGATCTGTACCGAATGGAATGAAGTGAACGGATTATATTGACTAGCATAGGAAACATTTGGATGCATGCCGATCCGTTACAATTTGCAGGACTTTTTTATTTTAGTGCAGAGTGAACCCAGCCTTAGGGCTCTCTTACTGCTTGACAATTTTCCTACTTCAGTGGAAAAGGACCATGCGCCATTCATATACACTCCACAGAGAACCGGTCATGGTATTTTACCCATATGGAATGCAGCTCAGCAGGGATTCAATATATACAATAGGTCCTACTGATCAATATAAGTGGGGCCTTAGTGGGGGTCCTTGTCTATCCCCCACTACACTGTCCCACCAGGCACCTTCGCACCCCACCAAACTGTCTTAACACACTCAGGCTGTTGGTAAGAATAATGAGGGTAACATGGCACAGTGTCAGTACTGGACCAGGACCCCACATATGGCCATACACAGTTTGCTCTAAAAAGACTCATTTTAATAAATAAAAGAAAAACACTTTAAAAAATAAATATGGAGACCTAGTGAGGACTTAACTCACACTCTTCTATCCATATTTTGTACAATACAATAGATGTTATCACATGCCCCCAGCCATGTGCAGAGTGCTGCAGTGATGGCACATTTGGAAGGCAATTGCATTTTGCGATCAGATGAACTAGCTCTAAAGACCCCTAAGTCCCAAAAGACCACATTGTGTGCCTTTAACCACTTCACCACTGAGGGGTTTTACCCCTTGAGCACTAGAGCAATTTTCACCTTTTAGCGCTCCTTCCATTCATTCGTCTATAACTTTATCATTACTTATCGCAATGAAATGAACTATATCTTGTTTTTTTCGCCACCAATTAGGCTTTCTTTAGGTGGGACATTATGCCAAGAATTATTTTATTCTAAATGTGTTTTAATGGGAAAATAGGAAAAAATGTGGGGAAAAAAATATTTTTCAGTTTTCGGCCTTAGTTTTAAAATAATGCATGCTACTGTAATTAAAACCCATGAAATTTATTTGCCCATTTGTCCTGGTTATAAAACCATTTAAATTATGTCCCTATCACAATTTTTGGCGCCAATATTTTATTTGGAAATAAAGGTGCATTTTTTTTTCAGTTTTGCGTCCATCCCTAATTACAAGCCCATAGTTTATAAAGTAACAGTGTTATACCCTCTTGACATAAATATTGAAAAAAGTTCAGTCCCTAAGGTAACTATTTATGTTTTTTTTTTTAATTGTATTTTTTTTTTTTTTTTAAATTACAAAAAAAAAAATAAAATTGGGGAGTGTGGGAGGTAATGGGTAAATTTTTACTGTTCAACTAAGGTATTTGTATATGAAAAATGCTTTAGGGTGTAGTTTTAGTTTATGCGACCCTGCAAGCGTACAGGAAGTACGCTTGCAGGAAGTTTAGGGAGGCTGGGTAACTTTTTTTTCAGAGAAGCAGCTGATCATTGCGAGGGGCTTAGATCAACGAACGGAAAAGGTTTTTCCCGTTCATTGATCTCCGAGCGCGGACAGCGGCGGGAGCGGCGTCGGGTACGGATTTCTCCGTCCCTTGGTGGTGACAGGGTGGAAAAAGGGACGGAGAAATCCGTATCGCAGGGGGTAAAGTGGTTAATATATATCTTATTGTAGGCATCATAATGATGACCAGCTCATAATGATGACCGGCTCATGAGTAGTTACTCAAATTCGTGATTCAAATGAGGCTCAATTGCCTCAGCTGTGTGCATGGGAGACTTACCCAGAATTCCGGAAGGAGGAAGTGCATGGTAGTGAGTCTTGCAACGGATGGTGGCTGGATGGTGTAATGGTTAAGGGCTCTGCCTCTGACACAGGAGACCTGGGTTCGAATCTCGGCTCTGCCTGTTCAGTAAGTCAGCACTTATTAAGTAGGAGACCTTTGGCAAGTCACCCTAGCACTGCTACTGCCTATAGAGCGGCGTCCTAGTTGGCTGCTGCTCTGGCGCTTTGAGTCCGCCAGGAGAAAAGCGCAATATAAATGTTATTTGTCTTGTCCCATAGGCCGCATGCAAGATGTTTGGGACGCATAGAAGCAGACGGAATTCTGGGTAAGTAACCCCCCTCCCACCGTCTCCCATGCACACAGCTAAGGCATTTAAGCCTCATTGAATCACAATTCCAGTAGGTAACTACTCATGAGCCCATCGCTAATGATGACTATAGACTACAACAACAATTAAAGCAGATCCAAGATGAAAAAACTAGGCTATAACAAGTAACTTGTCTATAATATCTTATCTAAAGTTTACATAGTTTACACAGCAATTCTAGCTGCAAACAGCTTCAATAGAATATGATTATTTCTTCCTGTGATACAATGACAGCAGCCATGGTATGTAAACATAACACACAGGCAAGCTTATCTGCATCTTCAGCACTTAGCCTATGGAAAAAAAAAAAAAAACTAATCCCCCCCCCCCCCCCCCCCCCCCGCAATCTCTGGCTAGTAATACCTCCCCATCATCATTGAGCCATCATCATTCCCTTTTGCTGTTCAGGCTTTAGGTAGTGGTCCACATCTGGGACAGGTGTGTGATATCAGAGCACCTGATCTGCATACTCATTCTGGGTCAGTGATTCACACTGTATCCTATACAATAAACCTAACTGTCCCTGCGTCATCCTCTTTCCCTGTCTGTGTGTCCGTGTTTTTTTGTACTGCGCATGTGTGCAGTAGTCAACCATTGGGACAGGACGACGGGCAGGTGCACGCGCACTGACTGGCAACGGTGGCGCGTGAAGAGACCTAGAGCCCATTTTTAAAGAGACCTAGAGCCTGTTTTTAAAACAGTTTAAACTGTTAAAAACGGTGTTTGTTTTTTGTGACTTTAGGTTTGTTTGTAAATTCACGGTGGTGCGGTGTAACTGACACTTTGTAACGCTGCTTACCTCACTGCAATGCACCACCTACGGTATGCTACATTCACAGTGCAACGGTAGTGTTGCGGTATTATAACACACTACATGCAGTACATTATTGCTAAATGCGTGCGTTAATGGATACAGTGAAGCATACTCTTCATTATGCAAAGCAACACGGCCGTAGCGTGTGGTAGGGCTGCACGATTTTAGGTAAAAATTGAAATTGCGATTTTTCTCTAAAAAAATTGTGATTTCGATTTTTCCACGATTTTTTTTCAAAGAGGATGTTACCCACATGGAGTACTTAGAATGTACCCTTTTACAATAAAGGGGTAGATGCTGAAAGAATGTTGGATAGCAGTTCTCTAAAATACACATCTATGCAGCAAGGCACACTGTCCTTATCAGGATATATGTTACCTCGCAGACAGGGCGCAATCTCTTTTCAAGCTGGATTTTCATGTCCTTCTGACATGTGACATGGAGGCCGGTCATTGGGACGGATCAGTGCAGAGGGGCTCTTGCTGGAGCTGCTAATGGATTCCCAGCATCCGCCTTCCGTTGCGCCGAGGAGATCCAGTGATTGAGCAGAAGCAGTGCATATTTATGATCGTTAATGAGCCGGGCAGCGGGGGGCGGATCCACTCGAGCGAGCGGCACACAGCTTCACCAACTGCTGGATAGCGATGGAATGACTGCAGCGGTAGGCGGAGCTATACAAAGCGTACAGCTCCGGCTACCGCTGCAGTCATTCCATTGCTATCCAGCAATTGGTAAAGCTGTGTGCCGCTCACTCAAGTGGATCCGCCCCCCGCTGCCCGGCTTATTAACCATAATAAATATTCACTGCTTCTGCCCAATCGGCGCAGCGGTAGGCGGGCCAAGCGTACAGACAGCGGGCAGCTGTTTAACCACTTGAGGACCCACCCTTTACCCCCCCTTAAGGACCAGCGCTGTGTTGAGTGATCTGTGCTGGGCACAGATCATGTAGCAGGCAGAGAGATCAGATCACCCCCCTTTTTTCCCCACTAGGGGGATGATGTGCTGGGGGGGTCCGATCTCTCCTGCCTGCATGTGGCTGGCGGGGGGGGGGGGGCACCTCAAAGCCCCCCTCCGCGGCGAAATTCCCCCCTCCCTCTCCTACCTGCCCCCCCCCCCCCCCCCGGAGATCAGGGCTGCACAGGACGCTATCCGTCCTGTGCAGCCAGTGACAGGACGTCCCCTGTCACATGGCGGCGATCCCCGGCCGCTGATTGGCCGGGGATCGCCGATCTGCCTTACGGCGCTGCTGCGCAGCAGCGCCGTACAATGTAAACAAAGCGGATTATTTCCGCTTGTGTTTACATTTAGCCTGCGAGCCGCCATCGGCGGCCCGCAGGCTATTCACGGAGCCCCCCGCCGTGAATTGACAGGAAGCAGCCGCTCGCCCGAGCGGCTGCTTCCTGATTAACCACCCTGGCGTTCTGATTAAATCGCCAGGGTGGCTGCGGGAGGGTTTTTTTTAAATTAAAAAAAAACGATTTCATGCAGCCAACTGAAAGTTGGCTGCATGAAAGCCCACTAGAGGGCGCTCCGGAGGCGATCTTCCGATCGCCTCCGGCGGCAAGAAATAACACAGAAGGCCGCTATGAGCGGCCCTCCGTGTTTCGCTTACCTCGTCGCCATGGCGACGAGCGGAGTGACGTCATGGACGTCAGCCGACGTCCTGACGTCAGCCGCCTCCGATCCAGCCCTTAGCGCTGGCCGGAACTGTTTGTTCCGGCTACGCTGGGCTCGGGCGGCTGGGGGGACCCTCTTTCGCCGCTGCACGCGGCGGATCGCTGCGCTGCAGCGGCGATCAGGCAGCACACGCGGCTGGCAAAGTGCCGGCTGCGTGTGCTGCTTTTTATTTGGTGGAAATCGGCCCAGCAGGGCCTGAGCGGCAGCCTCTGGCGGTGTTGGACGAGCTGAGCTCGTCCAGACCGCTCAGCAGGTTAATCAGCCTGCAGCTGGCGACGCAATACTGCGTCGCTGGTCCTGCAGCTGCCACTTTGCCGACGCGCGGTATGAGTGCGCGGTCGGCAAGTGGTTAAAACCGAAAAACCGTGCAGCCCTAGCGTGTGGTATGACTTTCGATTCTGTTATACAGGAAACACAACGTCCCACAGTGAACGTGGCCTAAGAGTTTGGATTCAGATTGTTTGTTATAAATTCCCATTTGTGGCAGTATCTTAATGATGAGCCCATTACCCAATCTACATATGAATATCTACTTACCTTTGCTTCAAAAAAGCATTTGGCTCCTTTTACACCCTCAATAGAGACGTCAATTTCTGAAAGGCGGGCGAGAGCGTGCAACCCGCTGTCCTCCTCCAGCTCCCCTGCAGCAGCTTTCCGGAAAATTAACAGAAACTTCAAAGAGAGCATAGAGAGATGGAGGTTATTAGCATATTCAGTGTGTGCTGATGTACTAGCAAAGCACCTCACTAATCACACAGTATCAAAGCACAAGCATGAAAGGAAACCCATACATGGAGGCTGCCATTGCTGGTCTGTCTGGAAAAAAAATGTTATCTACATAACTGCCTGGAATTGGGCTTTTTTTTTTTTAACATGATTTACCAGATAAGGCAATCTCACTTTTCCATTCTCCACAGTGCTTGACTTGTGTAGGGATGAGGACAACAGGTCGGCTGGTCCCCAGGATAGTCCGCAATGGTGGCTTTCACATTTCTTTCATAACAAACAATTAAAATAAAAGTGTAGAAGCATTCAGTCCTTTGGATGGCGGGGTTGTTCTGGGGGGCGGGCGGGCGGAGCTGCGCAGCCGCGGTCAGTATTTATGGACGCCATTATGGCGTCCACACATATGTCTCCGCTGTCTGCCTTTGAAAAAGCTGCTAGTTGCGGCGAAACATGTCAGGCTTCTCCTGACAGCGCTCCTCAGCTTCCACACCATTGGGATCACTGTGCTACTTGGAGGACACTTTGCTGGCTACACATGGCACCTATGGCAATTCAAGTTTCCAACTGCACCACTGTGTGAACCCTTCACCCAAAGGACTGGTAACTATATGACATCTCCATCCAGCACGTTTATAGTGCATCCATACCCTGCGATTGGGGGACTGTTTGATGTCGTTATTTGATCGATGGATAATCTTGTTTGCCTGCTGTTCATCTGCAATTAATCCATGCCCTGCGATTGAGGGATTTTCCTTGCATGTGCCATACACATCTATTGCTTCGCTTTGCTGAACATCTTGTTAACAGCCTGTTCTATATCTACCATGGAAGTTGTCATTGCTTTTTTGCTGTCTTCTTGCCTCCAATAAGTTAACAGCCAGATTTTCTGCATCTGAACTATTTACAGCATTTCTTGCATGGCTGCTACTAACTGCATCTATTGATCACTAATATACTAACACCGGTTTGCCATCATATGCCATTCCTCAGCCGCTACTGGCTGTTATGAACTTCATCATCTATGTGCCATTGTGATTACAGCCACATTCTTTCATCAGCATCATCTTTTGCCCTCCTCTGGAGCACAGGAATCCTAGAGTTTGCCACACTGGGGACTGCAGCCCCCTTTTTTGGTGTTGGTCTAGCGCATGGGGAGAATTTTTATGGGTTTAGTTGTGGGGGGGGGGGGGGGGGGGGTTTATAGGGTCTTCGGTTTTGTGTTTTTGTATTTACTGTGCATGTATATGTGATTGTTATTAATAAAATGTTGTTTGTCTTTCTCATGCACCTAAGAGCCAATTCTCATTCCTTTTCCACTTAGCCATTCAGTCCTTACAGGACATACGAGGTGACATGTGACATGATGAGATAGACGTGTGTATGTACAGTGCTGAGGACACAGATAACTATGCTGTGTTCCTTTTTTTCTTTCTCTGCCTGAAAAAATTAAGCATCAGGTATAAAAGTGACAGTTTCTGCCCAGGTCAGGACTGGGTCGGACTATAGCATAACCCTCACTGATAAGTAATTACAGCCATAAAAACACTCTCCTGTCAGTAAATGGCTTCTGAGAGCAGGAAAGCGATAAAAAGGGTCAAAAAGTCATAGATTTTAGCTCTGGCATACTTCAATGAAGGTGTCATTGAGCAGAGACAAAGAAACAGCAAAAACTTAAAAACTAGATTTAAGTATAAAATAGAACTGTGGGATGTCTAAAAAAAGTCATTTTTAGGAGGAGGAGGATAGATACAATTATTTTTCTCACCAGTTTATTTTTGCCTCGGATTTTTTTAAAGTTGGGCACACATTCTGTGGTGGTGCTGCCACCTTATGGGCAACAGGAGCAAGGAGTCCTAAACCCATTCCAACAGTATAAGATAGCAGGTAGATCAGAATTTAAGTTATCATTGTAGTCCAATAAATCCAGCATGTTCTAAATAAAAGTAACTCCCTAAGGTAAGTTAATTCAAAGTTTTGAATACGCTTTCCCCTTGTTGCTTGCAATAGGATTTCAGTGGTTCTGAAAACAGAATTTGTAGTGGGACACAGATTTTTTTTCTATTTGTCTATTCTTATTTCTCAAGTCACACATACCTTCCTCCAGGTCTCTTAAAGCGGAACTGTAGATAGAAAATAAACACATTGTTTCACTTACCTGGGGCTTCCCCAAGCACCCAGCAGTTGTGCTGTCCCGCGTCGGTCCTGCCCGAGCCTCCGTTCTCCCGCCGCCGCTCCATCATGTACCTCGACTTGTAAGTCGATGCCAGTGCTGCCCTGCCAAGCGTATGCTTTCTTCGCATTCCCCTCTGCAATAGCGGGGAACGCAAGAAAGGATACGCGTGGCCAGAGCCGCGCAGGCTCAGTGGCCAGGCAGCCAAACCGAAAGTAGCTGGCGGCGGGAGAACGGAGGCTCGTCGAAGCGGCGCGGAACAGGACGGCTGCTGGGGGCTTGGGGCAGCCCCAGGTAAGTGAAACAATGTGTTTATTTTCTCTCTACAGTTCTGCTTTAAACTGCCCTCTGTCACATACAAATCACATCCTCACCTCTCTCATCTCTGCCTACTACTCCTACTTGCTGCCGGGGACATACCACTCAATCCAGGACCCTCTCCCAGACCTCACTGCACTCTGGTAAACACCACATCCCGCACTGACCATCCTCACTCCTCCACACACATTAACCGAAGTAACCTGATCACCATTCCTTGCCTTTCCAGCTTCCCCCTCCCATATCTGGGGCCAGGGCCGAGCCTGGGCAGGTGCAAGGCACCCAGGCGCCTGTCTCTAAGAGGCGCTGCCTGGCTGCCGCTCTCCCCCCTTTGGACGCTGCGTCAGACCTCGATCAGGCGGCGACCAACAGTACGGGCGCTAGGCCCTAGCACGCCGCACTGATATGCAGAACTGACATCACTTCCGCATATAGAGCGGGTGTGTCCGGTCGGGTCGCCCGCTGATCGAGGTCTGACGCTGCTGCAAGGTGAGGGGGGGGGGGGGGGGGCGGCGGCGGCTAGAGGGAGGGGGGCCTCCTGTCACTCACTAACTAAAGGGGTCCCTGTCACTCACTACCTAAACAGGGTCCCTATATACTGGGACATATAACCCTGCCTACATATACTGGGACATATACCCCTGCCTACATATACTGGGACATATATCTCTGCCTACATATACTGGGCACATATATCCCTGACTACATATACTGGGGACATATAATGCCCCTGCCTACATATACTGGGCACATATATCCCTGGCTACATGTACTGGGCACATATATCCCTGACTACATATACTGGGTCATATACCCCTGCCTACATATACTGGGGACAAATAATACCCCTGCCTACATATACTGGGCACATATATCCCTGGCTACATATACCTCTGGCTACAGGTACAATGCACATATATCCCTGACTACATATACTGGGGACACTAGCTGTTTGTCATTATGTGCATTTGCTGGTGAAAAGCTGTCTCTTATGTGCATTTACTGGTGAAAAGCTGTCTCTTATGTGCATTTGCTGGTGAAAAGCGGTCTCTTATGTGTATTTGCTGGTGAAAAGCGGTCTCTTATGTGCATTTACCGGTGAAAAGCGGTCTCTTATTCTGTGCATTTACTGGTGAAAAGCGATCTCTTATGTGCATTTACTGGTGAAAAGCGGTCTCTTATGTGCATTTACTGGGGAAAAGCTGTCTCATGTGCATTTACTGATGAAAGGCTGTCTGTCATTACGTGCATTTGCTGGTGAAACACTCTCTCTTATGTGCATTTAGTGGGGACATTTTGTCAGTAAAAATAATCTTTTGTCAGTAAATTTTTAGGTATTTGTCAGTAAAAAATAACGTGAAAGGTTGACAACACTGGCAGGCTGCACGGCGCAACGGGAAAGATACAGGCAGCCCACCTCACGCTTGGGCTTGGCGGGGGGAGGAGCCGACGACAGCGAGCAAGAGTGGGGTGGCCGCAGGCAGCCATAAATACGCAGTGTGTGACTGCGTCGCACTCGCAGAGCCTCTCAGCCTGAGTCAGTCCATAGACTAGCAGACTCGCAGGCAGCCAAAGCCAGCCAGGAGCAAGCCCATGGAAGAGGGGTAGGAATGGGGTATCACATGCATGCGAAAAACTGTTGGAACACCACATTTACTCAGAGTTGTCTAACTTTCTCTCTGCTAATTCCCTGTTGGGGAACTTCCAGTCCGGCTTCCGCCCTCAACACTCTACTGAAACAATTCTCACTAAGGTTGCCAATGACCTTCTAGTTGCTAAAGCCAAAGGCAGATTTTCGGTACTAATACTCCTAGATCTGTCCTTCGCGTTGACACGGTTGATCGTACCCTACTTCTCCAGACCCTCTCAACACTGGGAATCAAGGGCCTAGCACACTCCTGGATCAACTCTTACCTGCCTGGACATTCCTTCATGGTCTCCTATGCCAATACCAACTCCTCCTCGCCCACTGTCTGTGGGAGTACCACAAGGCTCCTTCCTTGGACCCCTCCTCTTTTCCATTTACACCCACGGCCTGGGACAAATAATAAGCTCTTTTGGGTTTCAATGTCACCTCTATGCTGAAGACACCCAAATTTATTGTTCTGCCCCAGGCCTCTCCACACTACTATCAAAAGTCCCTGAATGTCTATCCGCTGTATCTACATTTATGTCATCTCGCCTCCTTAAACTCAATATGAGCAAAACAGATTGTGATATTTCCACCTTCGCTCTCTGTTCCACCTCCCATTGTCACAATCAATGTAGATAACACCCCAATAGCATCAACCCCCAAAGCTCGTTGCCTGGGGGTAACTCTGGACTCCGAGCTCTCCTTTATACCATATAGCAACACATTAACTACCTCCTGCTACTACCATCTCAAAAACATTTCCAGAATCCGTCCCTTCCTTTCACAAGAAGCAACTAAAATGCTTGTGCATGCCCTAATCATCTCCTGTAACACCCGACTCTGTGGTCTACCAAAAAACAGACTGGCACCTCTCCAATCCCTACTAAACTCCGCCCGTCTCATTCACCTCTCTTCTAGATCCTCTGAGGCAGCCCCTCTCTGCCAATCCCTCCATTGGTTACCAGTTGCCCAAAGGATCCAGTTTAAACTTCTCACGCTTGCATACAAAAACAAAGCTCTACACAAGCTATCGCCTCCATACATTTCCTCTTTAATCTCCAGATACCTCCCCGCCCGGACCCTCCGTTCCTCACAGGAGATGCTTTGTCCTCCAGCCTAGTCACCTCCTCTTACTCTTGTATCCCAAGACTTCTCACGGGCTATCCCTTTCCTTTGGAACGCTCTCCTTCAGCCTTTTCATCATGCCACGAGTCTAGAAACCTTCAAACGTACTCTGAAAATACACCTGTTCAAACAAGCCTATAATTTGCGATAGGCAGCACTGAAGGCACACTGGCTCACTCACTAACCCCTGTGTTTCCTTCCCTGTTGTATTCTTCCCACTACCATCTACATTGTAAGCTCGCAAGGGCAGGGACCTCCTCCTAGTGTTTCTGATATGCACATGTAATAACTACACATCAACTATGTATGTATTTGTATTTATTCTATTCAATGTCATGACTGTACAGTGTCTTGTATTTCTTATGTATATTTGTTCCCCATTATTTGTTTGTACTATGTACAGCGCTACGGAAGATGTTGGCGCTATATAAATAAATAATAATAATGGCAGCCACCATATGCGTCACCTGCTACATCATGTAACAAACAGATCAAGATCCTTATGGTTTATTGTTCTATCACTGAATACCTGTAAATGTTTATTGAACTATTACAATGGGTTTTTATTTTATTTTTTAATCATTGTCTTTTAAATAATGAAGTAGAATAAGTAAGATCAGCAATTAAAATGGCCAATCTTATTATGTATTACATGAGAATTCTGAAGTGAAAAATATGGTGTAAGAAAGAGCAACATACCCTGAAGTTGCCCAGCAGTAGGAGTTGACAGCTGGCTGTGTGGGGGAGGCTGCTGCTTGGTCCACAAGTAACATGCTGCTAAGAATTGCTAGGAGAGGAACATGTAGTCTTTCTAATAGTCTTAGAAAATTGTAGTCTGCAGCTCTGGAAGTCTGAGGTGGGGGAAATGCAGAGACTGGCTGGCACAGGGGCTCCTGTCCAGATACATTATCTCAGGTCAGCTCATTAAGGGGCTACACTACACTACACACAAGCTCTGCCACTGAGGGCGGCAAAGAGAAAACAACCACTGTGTCTAGGGGTTGGGCTTTAATTACTAAGTGACAGATGCTCAAACTCTTCCACTACACCTAAAAAATAAATAAATAAATAAATAAAAAAAAAAAATGCAAACACAAAGGCAGTTTCACCACAAGTTATTCTGAGTTCACACCAACCTATGAGGCGTACGCTGGCCGGTCAGTTGGGCGGAGGGCGAGCCGAATGATGGCTCACTCTAGTGCCGATGAATCACTGGGCGGCGTTTAATACCATTTTCCATCCAAGTCGCAGCGACTCGGAGGGAGAAGTAATTCGGAGACTGATGATTGCCAGAACCCTAAATTAACCTTATGCAGGGTGCAGACAGGGTGCATCGCAGCTATAGCCATTCTTTGCCGCTACACCCCTCCGTGCATGCGCCCAGATGACCTGCTTCGCCCTAAGAGGGTGTGCCCACAGCAGCGTTGTGATTTGGTGCATGTGCTGGTTTGGTTTATCCAAAAACCGCTTTGCAAAATCGCAGTCACCAAGTCCCAGCAATTTTTGGTGTGCACTAGCCTTAAAGGCCTTACGATGTGAGAATGGTAAAAAAAAAAAAGTTAAATACCTGGCTGCAAGTTTTATCCACAGAGGACACCATCCGCGCACTCTGTTTCATTCCGCCGTGGTTTCTTATTTTCAGCCTGAGGTCGGGACCGGACCCGATCCCTCGGATTGTCTGCATTTGCCCCATTAAAGATGGCTGTCAGGTCCTGCCACGCCTGTGCAGTTCTCGTAGCCGCGAGTGCGGATGCGCACATCTGAGTCCTCCTCCAGCTCCGTCAAGGCTCCCAGCAGTCTTGCGCACTTTACGTCCACGAGACTGCCGGGAGCCATGATGGGGCTGTAGCAGCCGCACTCACAGCTATGAGAATTGCGCAGGCGCGGCAGGACCTGGCGGCCATCTTTAATGGGGCTAATGCAGACAACCCAATGGATCAGGTCGGGTCCTGACCTCAGGCTGAAAATAAAAAAGAAACCACGGCACAGATGGCATCCGATAGGTAGATAAAACTTACAGCCAGGTATTTAACTTTTTTTTACCATTCTCGCATTGTAAGTCCTTTAAAGAGACTCAGAGATGAGTCAAGTGGATGTTTTTGTTTTTTTACTTACCTGGGGCTTCTTCCAACCCCATAAGTATGGATGCATTCCTCGCAGTCCTCACGGAATCCTCCGTTCAGCCGCAATCAACTCCCAGTACTGGGCTCAGTTTGACTGAGTGACGTCAGCCGGGGTCTTCTGCGCTTGCGCAAATGGTCCACTCATGCGCAGAAGGCCCCCCGCTGACGTCACTGAGGCGTACACCCGAGAAGCTTGCAGCTTAACGGAGGCACTCGGGAGGACAGCGAGGAACACATCCATGCTTATGGGACTGGAGGAAGCCCCAGGTAAGTAAAAAACGGCCACTTGACTCATCTCTGAGTCTCTTGAAGGCCTCTTTTCAACTAGCAGCTGAAGGCAGTGAATTTGCTCAGCCTGTCAGCTGCTTCCATCCATCAGCCAGTGCCTTGCAGGTGGTGGATAGTCAGTCCCCCCCCATAGAGTTGCATCAGAGCACAGTAGTTGCCGCGCTCAGACGCAACGCGAGTCCTTTTTTTCTGCTGCCGGGTAACTCCACTGTGTGTCAAACGTGACACACGTGGAATTATCTAACACTGCTATTCTGCTGCATGTTATTGCAGCTGAATGGCGCTTGTGGCCGGGTGGTTGAATTGCTAAATAAATGAGTAGTTCAGCTGTTTGTGGAAAAGAGGTCTCAGATAGGTCCCTGGTTTGATATGATATTAGCCTCGCTGTTTCTAGGAACAGGAGCCTCCAGTAGTGGCTGTCTTCAGAGTAACTAACAGTGATGTGTACTGATCACATGACACCCAGACAGTAAATGCAGAGAGAATTGCAATAATGGGGTGAATGAGAAGCCATTATTCATCTCTGCTGACAGCCAATCCCAGTAGTGTGTGTGAATTCTCTAGTGACATGAATAGGCAGCGCTCTGCAGTGCTGGCAGCAGAATGGAGTAATGAACACTCTAGCACGAGAACAGAAAAACCTCTGCTGACTCCAACCAGCAGCAGCAAATTACTGACTAGTCAGTTCCAGAGCTGCATCCAGACTGTGCACTACAGTCATGGCCGAAAAGTTCTGAGAATGGCACAAATACTGGTTGTCACAAAGCTTGCTGCTTCAGTTTTAAAGGGGAACTTCAGCCTAAACAAACATACTGTTATCAAGTTACATTAGTTATGTTAATTAGAATAGATAGGTAATATAATCTCTTACCCACCCGGTTTTAAAAAAACAGGCAAATGTTTGTGATTCATGGGGGCAGCCATCTTTTTGGTTGAAAGGAGATGACAAGGAGCAGGAGACAGTTCCAACTGTCCTGATTACCCCTCCCAGCTGCACACGCTAGGCTTCAAATGTCAAATTCAAAATGTAAAAAAAAAAAAAAAAAAAATGCACCAAAACAGCAGAACAGGAACAACATCAGAAATCCCATCATGCTTTGCACAGCATCAGGGGAAAAAAGCCCGGGCAGTTTTCTTCTGTGCAAGTAAAAATTAGGCTTGTATAAGAGAAAAAGTTCTGATGCTGTGAAATTGTTAAAGAAACACCAAGCCTTTTCAGTGCTTGAGTCGATTTTTAGTCCGGAGGTTCACTTTAATGATGGGAATATGCATATACTCCACAATGCTATAAAGAGTGATCAGATGAATTTCAAAGTTCTTCTTTTCCATGAAAATTAACTTAATCCCAAAAACTCATTTCCACAGCATTGCAGCCCTGTCACAAAAGGACCTGCTGAGATCATTTCAGTAATCTTCTCGTTAACACAGGTTGAAAGTTCTGTCATGTTGATTGAGTTACAATATCAAACTGGATGCTTAAAGGACAACTTTGGTGAGAAGAATACAGAGGCTGCCATATTTATTTCCTTTTTAACAATACCAGTTGCCTGGCAGACATGCTGGTCTATTTGGCTGCTGTAGTCAGGGCCGGATTTGTGGCAAGGCCTCCTAGGCCATGGCCTAGGGTGGCAGCAGAGAAAGGGTGCTGGTACTTAAGCAGTTAACAGCCAACCCCCAGCACATAGACCCGGTTCGCAGCCCCCTTCATTTTTTTCGCTGCCACATTGCGGTTGGCAGCTACAGACCTCTTGCAGAGTCGCGAGCGGAAGGAGTATAGGTATATAGTAGCTTTTCCAGCTTAGTTGTGCAGTCACCCACCTCTCCTGGCTGGAACAGAGTCCACTGCAACACCAAAACTTCCTCTTCCCCTCAGCTGCCACTGTGTGTCTCTCCTCCAAGGCATCTCTCACATGTGATGCATCGATAGGAGAATCACTAACTATACTCCTGCTCACAACTCTGCAGGAGGTCTGTAGCTGCCCACCATCGGCGCTGCAGCAGATTCAGAGCCAGGAGAGGTGAGTGAAACCTCAGCTTAGGGGGAAAAGCTACTACCTATTCTGTGGGGGTCTGACTACACAGGAAGCTGGCTACAACTTACAACTACATGGTGGGGGGGAGGCTACTAGCTCTATTACATTTGGGGGGGGGGGGGTTGGCTACTAGCTATACAACATGGGGGTGGGGAGGGGGTGGCTAGTATAGGAGAGGGAGGGTGGGAGACAATCTGGCTACTTATACTGCAGGAGGGTTAGGGGGGGGGGTCATCTTATAGTGTCGGAGAAAATGTGTGTGTACGTTGGAGGGGGGCTTTGGTTGACATGCTGTTGGTCAGGGGGTGGCTGGTGACAGTGGGCCTTGGGTGGTTAAAAGTACAAATCCTGCCCTGGCTGTAGTGCAACACCAGAAACAAGCATGCAGCTAATCTTGTCAGGTCTGACAATGTCAGAAACACCTGATCAGCTGCATGCTTGATCAGGGTCTATGGCTAAAAGTGTTAGAGGCAAAGGATCCGCAGTATAGCCAGACAACTAGTATTGTTTAAAAGGAAATAAATACAGTGGTTTGCAAGTATTCGGCCCCCTTGAAGTTTTTCACATTTTGTCATATTACTGCACCAAACATGAATCAATTTTATTGAAATTCCATGTGAAAGACCAATACAAAGTGGTGTACATGTGAGAAGTGGAACGAAAATCATTCGTGATTCCAAACATTTTTTACAAATAAATAACTGCAAAGTGGGGTGTGCGTAATTATTCAGCCCCCTTTGGTCTGAGTGCACTCAGTTGCCCATAGACATTGCCTGATGAGTGCTAATGCCTAAATAGAGTGCACCTGTCTGAAATCTAATGTCAGTACAAATACAGCTGCTCTGTGACGGCCTCAGCGGTTGTCTAAGGGCCTGTTTCCACTACACGCAGAATGGATGCAGAAAACTGACTCCAATAATTGCCTATGGGAAAATTTGCATCAGAAAAATCGCGTTTAGTGGAAACCGGTCCATAGACATTCATTGAAGTAAGTTTTTCTGCATCCAAACTGTGTTTAGTGGAAACAGGCCCTAAGAAAATATTGGGAGCAACAACACCATGAAGTCCAAAGAAAACACCAGAAAGGTCAGGGATAAAGTTATTGAGAAATTTAAAGCAGGCTTAGGCTACAAAAAGATTTCCTAAGCCTTGAACATCCCACGGAACACTGTTCAAGCGATCATTCAGAAATGATAGGAGTATGGCACAACTGTAAGCCTACCAAGACAAGGCCGTCCATCTAAATTCACAGGTTGAGCAAGGAGAGCGCTGATCAGAAATGCAGTCAAGAGGGCCATGGTGACTCTGGACGAGCTGCAGAGATCTACAGCTCAGGTGGCGGAATATGTCCATAGGACAACTATTAGTCGTGTATTGCACAAAGTTGGCCTTTATGGAAGAGTGGCAAGAAGAAAGCCATTGTTAACAGAAAAGCATAAAAAGTCAGTTTGCTGTGTCCCCCACATGGCTTGTGGCAAACTGCTAACATGTGGAAGAAGGTGCTCTGGTCAGAGACCAAAATTAAATTTTTTGGCCAAAATGCAAAACGCAATGTGTTGTGGAAAACTAACACTGCACATCACTCTGAACACACCATCCCCACTGTCAAATATGGTGGTGGCAGCATCATGCTCTGGGGGTGCTTCTCTTCAGCAGGGACAGGGAAGCTGGTCAGAGTTGATGGGAAGATGGATGGGCCAAACACAGGGCAATCTTGGAAGAAAACCTCTTGGAGTCTGCAAAAGACTTGAGACTGGGGCGGAGGTTCACCTTCCAGCAGGACAATGACCCTAAACATAAAGCCAGGGCAACAATGGAATGGTTTAAAACAAAACATAACCATGTGTTAGAATGGCCCAGGCAAAGTCCAGATCTAGATCCAATCGAGAATCTGTGGCAAGATCTGAAAAGTGCTGTTCACAAACCCTGTCCATCTAATCTGACTGAGCTGGAGCTGTTTTACAAACAGAATGGGCAAGGATTTTAGTCTCTAGATGTGCAAAGCTGGTAGAGACATACCCTAAAAGACTGGCAACTGTAATTTCAGCAAAAGGTGGTTCTACAAAGTATTGACTCAGGGGGCTGAATAATTACGCACACCCCACTTTGCAGTTTTTATTTTTTTTATTTTTGGAATCTTGTATGACGTGTACACCACTTTTTATTAGTCTTTCACGTGAAATTCCAATAAAATTGATTCATGATTAATGCAGTAATATGACAAAATGTGGAAAACTTCAAGGGGGCCGAATACTTTTGCAAACCACTGTATGGCAGCCTCCATATCCTTCTTGCTTCAGTTGTCATTTAAAAAGGAGGGTGATGCTTGAAATCATTGTTCTTCCATAGTTGCCTGCAAGGAAACATCAAAGCTAGCAAGGAAACATGCAATCATCGTGTTGCAAAAAAAGGTGCTCCACAGGCAAGGATACTGGCGCTACTAAAATTGCGCCTAAATCAACCATTTATTGGATCATCAAGGACTTCAAGGAGAGGTTTAATTGTTGTAAAGAAGGTTTCAGGTAACCCGAAAAACTCCAACAAGCATAAGGACCGTCTCCTAAGAGGATTCAGCTGTGGGATAGGAGTGCCACCAGTGCAGAGCTTGCTCTAAGACTTTTGGGGGACAACCTGGCGAAGACTTTTGGGGGGCAACCTGGTGTCAAGAAGAGCAGAAAAAAAGCCACGGCTCTCCAAGAAAAACATCAAGGACAGGTTGATATTCTGAAAAACATACAGGGGTTGGACTGCTGAGAATTTTCTCTGAAAAAGCACCTTTCCAAATATTTGGGGCATCTGACAAAATTATTGTCTGGAGAAGAAAAGATTAGCACTACCACTAGTCCTGTCTCAAGCCAACAGTAAAGCAACCTGAGAAATAAGAGCACAGCCATGAATAAAAAATGGTACCAAAAAGGCGCCCACTTCTTCCAACCATCCAAGAATAATTTAATGAAGAACCATGCATTTGCCAGCATGATGGAGCACTGCGTCATGAGGCGTCATAAAGTGACAACTAAGTGGCTTGGGGAACAAAACATTGAAATTTTAGGTCCATAGGTCCAATTGAGTCCTCATATGCTGAACCATGGACCCTAGCTGGTCTGCTGCACACATCACACAGGCACCTACCATCAAAATTTAAAAGCACCAAATGTTAAAGGATACCATAGTGACTTAGAGGGAGCTATGTAAAATATTTTCAATAGAAGTAAAAATCCACTGCGCTCTCATTCCATAGCCACGATCTAAAATTGAAGAGACAAGCTACACATCGCGTGATATTGTAACAACATAAATGCAGCAAGACCCGTGTAGTTGTGAACACTCTGTGCTTTCACTCGTGACACCACCACCCAATACTGGAGAGGCTCACCAGATTCAAACCACCTCGCTTTGCAGATGGATCTCTCGCTTTGCTTTATGTCTCACTCAGGCACATCAGTGAGGCACATCCATTTGTAGGTATCAAAAAGATTTAATGTCTTCATAAAATAACAACTAAAACATAATAAGATAACACCTCATTGCGCAGTAAGTTAAAACAATTGGCACATATCCGCGCTTCTCGCGCCTCCTAACTACTCACAGGCTCCACAAAGGTATCAAGCGTGTCACAGCGGCTCTCCTAGGGCCCTTGTAGATGTACTCCAAATCCCTGCGGCGTCCCGCCGGTTGGAAACTCCACTCTGCTCCGGGCTTCCGCTTGCTCGCCTAAGGGGGCGTGTCTAGGTCTGGCGTACTGGCTCCGCCCTACGCGTTTCGTCATCAAAACAGACTCATCAGGGGCTAGCGTGGCCAGTACGCAAGCCGCCCTATATACCTCCTCATCTTCCGTGACGCAACTTAATGCTTTGGCTCTGCCCAATGAGCAGCCGCCATGACGCGCTGCACAGGATCTAATGGCAGCCGCATCACATATGCATAAACTCTATGCGCCCTACTAAAAACATTAAAACAATGAACATTACCAAGCATAAATTTACATGGAATATGTATAGCAAGCAATATTATGTACAACAAGCGATATTAAAATAGGTGCCTCCCCCCCCTCCCACGCTCCAACCATTACATAACATCCTCACACATCAATGGCTGCCATCTTGTGGCTGGTCTTGATATTACACAGCATATCCAGTAACAAGTATATCAATTATTAAACTAGCCGAGTGCCCTCCCGCAATGATATCAGTGGGATGGATTAAATCCCACTAGCACCACCTACCCAAAGCGGAATCAGTTGACCCCCAATGTCCTATTATATATACGTGAACCCTCACCTATCCCTGTCATCAGATACTCACCTTAATTGCCATCTGCCCTCCTAACCATAACCCTTTATTCTATCTCAGTATACTGAACTAGTCATTAGAAATATAGCAGTTTAAATCAAACTCTA
This sequence comes from Hyperolius riggenbachi, assembly GCF_040937935.1. Taxonomy (NCBI): domain Eukaryota; kingdom Metazoa; phylum Chordata; class Amphibia; order Anura; family Hyperoliidae; genus Hyperolius; species Hyperolius riggenbachi. The sequence goes on along the minus strand of NC_090651.1, from coordinate 235,486,324 downwards.
TATTCATACCTGCGGGGGCAAGGGTCCCCAGCTGATATATCCACCTACCCTCCGCCTGTGAAATGTCCTTCACTTTACTTGCACCTATGAAAAGTTTAAATAAATTTGAAGCGTATATTGATGTGAATAAATATGTGAGGCGGATTAATATGAAGAAATATTTCTTGGGAAAAAATAATCTCCGAGTGGGAGTGGATCACACACAGGGGCAATACAAGCACACACAGTTTAGGAATAAGTCCCTATTTAACCCACAAGACACAGGGAAAGATAGCACGGTGGAAACATTCAAGAAGGCTGTGCTTGGGGATTTGGAAGTTCTCCGGATTAAAAAAGAAAAAGGTAAATATAGGGTGGCACAGGAGATCAAACAACTGGCAGAAGATAAAGATTTAATTTTGAAGCCAGCAGATAAGGGAGGGGGGTTGGTGATTTTGAGTGGAGACCAATATAGGGCGGAAATGGGGAAAATAGTGGGGGACAGAGAAACCTATGGGAGGTTGGGAGGAAATCCGACCAATGAGTTTAAGAAAGTGTTGGGGGGGATATTGCTCGACGGGGAAAAAGAGGGTATCATCAGTACACAGGAACTGAATTATTTACTACCTACAGTGCCACGCATCCCTGTAATATATTATAATCCGAAAATACATAAGGACCAAAGAAACCCCCCTGGGAGGCCCATTGTGAGCGGGGTAGGCTCCTTGACCCAAAGAATTGGTGAGTATGTAGATATTTTTTTGCAGGATGAGGTGGCTAAATTACCGAAACTACTCAGGGACACCAAGCACCTGCTACAGATAATGGAGGGGGTGGCGGTGAGTGGGGATGACTGGCTGGTTACGGCCGATGTGTCGTCCCTGTACACCGTCATCCCCCATGGGAAAAGTTTGGGGCTGGTGGAAGATGCCCTGAAGGGGGGTTCGGAGCTGCATGATTTGCAGATCCAGTTTATATTGAAACTTTTGTCATATTCTCTCCGGCATAATTACTTCTGGTATGATGGACGATATTATATACAACGACAGGGCTGTGCGATGGGAGCGAAGTTCGCTCCCAGCGTTGCAAACATTTATATGGGTAAGTGGGAAGAGTTGGTGTTGAATAGAGATAGCAGGGGTCGTATTGTACTGTGGACTAGGTTCATAGACGACCTGTTGTTTATATGGAGAGGCCCTAAAACTGAGTTAGATGAATTTTGTGAGATGATGAACCAGATGTGGGATGAAATCAAATTAACGTTTAGTTCAAGCCAGGAGAGGATAAATTTCCTCGACCTGGAGATATGGAAAGAAGGGGGAGCATTAGTAACAAAGACCTTTTTCAAGCCCACGGACAGAAATGCATACATACCCAATTCCAGCTGCCACCATCCCAGGTGGCTTAATAATATCCCCAGAGGGCAACTAATGAGGATTAAGAGAAATTGTACCTTTGAGGGGGATTATGCAACACAGAGTAAGATATTGGTTGAGAAATTCGTGGAAAAAGGGTATGATCGCACTGTAGTGGGGGAGGAGGCTATGCTGGTGGGACAGATGGATAGAAGTGATCTGGTCAGGGATGTTGCCCGATCCCCGTTGAGCAATACAGATTTTTCGGTGCTATTGGGATACAATAGGCAATATAGGGATGTTGAGAAAATATTCCGGAAACATTGGAACATCCTGAAAATGGATGGGATCCTCAGGAGTCACCTTCCAGAAAAGCCAGCCTTTGTATATAGGAAGGCCCCGAATCTACGGTCTAGGTTGGTCACCAGTTTTGTAGACCCACCTAGGACCTCGGGAGCCGACCTATTGGGGCAGGTGGGTTTCTTTCCTTGCAGGAATTGTAGGGGGTGTAGGGAGGCGAAGGGATGCAGGGGGAAGGATTTTGTGGCCAGGAACACGGGTTATACACATAAAATCAGGCAGTGCATCACATGTAACTCTAAGGGAGTGGTGTACATATTGTGGTGCCCATGTGGGCTGGAATACATTGGTCGCACGACCAGAGAGTTAAAGAGCCGCATTGGAGAACATGTGTATAATATTTCGAGGGGTTTTGAATCACATAGCGTGTCTAAACATTTTAAGCTAAAGCACAACAGTGATCCATCCCAACTCAGGTTCATGGGGATTGAAAAATGGGCCCCGAAATGGCGGGGATCAAGTAAAGTGAAGGACATTTCACAGGCGGAGGGTAGGTGGATATATCAGCTGGGGACCCTTGCCCCCGCAGGTATGAATATAGAGTTTGATTTAAACTGCTATATTTCTAATGACTAGTTCAGTATACTGAGATAGAATAAAGGGTTATGGTTAGGAGGGCAGATGGCAATTAAGGTGAGTATCTGATGACAGGGATAGGTGAGGGTTCACGTATATATAATAGGACATTGGGGGTCAACTGATTCCGCTTTGGGTAGGTGGTGCTAGTGGGATTTAATCCATCCCACTGATATCATTGCGGGAGGGCACTCGGCTAGTTTAATAATTGATATACTTGTTACTGGATATGCTGTGTAATATCAAGACCAGCCACAAGATGGCAGCCATTGATGTGTGAGGATGTTATGTAATGGTTGGAGCGTGGGAGGGGGGGGAGGCACCTATTTTAATATCGCTTGTTGTACATAATATTGCTTGCTATACATATTCCATGTAAATTTATGCTTGGTAATGTTCATTGTTTTAATGTTTTTAGTAGGGCGCATAGAGTTTATGCATATGTGATGCGGCTGCCATTAGATCCTGTGCAGCGCGTCATGGCGGCTGCTCATTGGGCAGAGCCAAAGCATTAAGTTGCGTCACGGAAGATGAGGAGGTATATAGGGCGGCTTGCGTACTGGCCACGCTAGCCCCTGATGAGTCTGTTTTGATGACGAAACGCGTAGGGCGGAGCCAGACGCCAGACCTAGACACGCCCCCTTAGGCGAGCAAGCGGAAGCCCGGAGCAGAGTGGAGTTTCCAACCGGCGGGACGCCGCAGGGATTTGGAGTACATCTATAAGGGCCCTAGGAGAGCCGCTGTGACACGCTTGATACCTTTGTGGAGCCTGTGAGTAGTTAGGAGGCGCGAGAAGCGCGGATATGTGCCAATTGTTTTAACTTACTGCGCAATGAGGTGTTATCTTATTATGTTTTAGTTGTTATTTTATGAAGACATTAAATCTTTTTGATACCTACAAATGGATGTGCCTCACTGATGTGCCTGAGTGAGACATAAAGCAAAGCGAGAGATCCACCTGCAAAGCGAGGTGGTTTGAATCTGGTGAGCCTCTCCAGTATTGGGTGGTGGTGTCACGAGTGAAAGCACAGAGTGTTCACAACTACACGGGTCTTGCTGCATTTATGTTGTTACAATATCACGCGATGTGTAGCTTGTCTCTTCAATTTTAGATCGTGGCTATGGAATGAGAGCGCAGTGGATTTTTACTACTATTGAGAATCTGCTTTACCGGATGACCCCACAGCGAACTCAGAGAACTAGGTGTTGAAGTGTTTTTGTCCATCTTCTTATATTGAAAAACTTGGCGCTGCCTATTGTTCCCTATATGTAAAATATTTAACATGCCCCATCTGATCTCTAAATATATGCCCTTATGTGGATTGTCGGAGTTCCCAGCAAGTTTAGCCCATGGAGGTTTTTTTGAATGGCAGGACAGAGGAATTAATCGGTTGGGGCAATTACTGGATCTAAAAGCTGGTAAATTATTATCTTTTGGGGGTATCGGGTCTAAATTTTATATTCCTTGCCATCATTTCTTATATTATGGCCAGTTGAGATCATTTCTAGAAAGTAAGGGGATGCAATTCAGAAAAATAACTACACTAAACAAACTACCGTATTTTTCGGACTATAAGACGCTCCGGACCATAAGACGCACCTAGGTTTAGAGGACAAAAACATGGGAAAAAAATATATACTAAATCTGGTGCATCCATGGTGCAGTAGCGTCTTGAGTATCTTCTTCCCTCCTCAATTATTATGTCCTTGTGTCCCCTTGTACCTTGTGTGTCTCCCTTGTGTCCTCATATGTGCCCCTGTGTGCTCATATGTGCCCCCCTCAGTCTCCTGTCCTTCTCTGTCCTTAGTCCTGTGTATGTCCTGTCCTGAGTCCTCTGTGTTGACTGTCCGGAGTCCTGTGTGTTCTCTGTCCTGAGTCTTGAGTGCAGTGGCATGTCTGGGTTATATGGCACCTATGGCAAACACTGAAATGGTGCCTGCTCCCACCCCCCTCAGTCAGAGCTCCATTCCCCTGTAAAAACAGCACCTGTCCCCCCAGCTCGACACCCTTCCTCCCATCAGCATATGACACTCAGCCCCATCCTCCCCCACATGAAACCCCTGTCACACGACTCCCTGCCCCCTACAGCAAATAACAACCCTGCCTTGTCTGTTCCTCCTCTCCTTACCACATAATATGGCCCCCCTGCACACAACACCCTGCCCCCCCCCCCAAACCACACATAACATCCCGCCCCGTCTCACCAGCACGTTATCCTCATATATATATTGCTGAAGGGAAAAAAAACAGCCCAATATTCTTCCATCACGCTTCTCCTCGCTGTTCCAGTGCTGAGCCCTCGGCAAGTCTGTCGTCAAGGAGCTTCCACTGACAGCCCACACTTGCCCACTAGCATGTAGCATGAGGCACCCATGGCCCCCGGAGTAACGTGCGGCTCGGAAGTGAGGTATAATTTGTACCTGACAGGAGGGAGAAGTCCGATCTGACAGCTGCAGCGATCGCAGCCCACACCGATGGGAGAGGTGGCAGAGCGGCAGGGCATCCCAGCTGACCTCGGGCGCTGCGGCTTACAGCATAACGGGGCCAGAGAGGAGGAATCAATAGCGGTAATCGTCCTTAGCAAGCCGCTCGGGGGTCCGTGCACGCTGCCATAGCGTCTCTCTCATCACTTCCGCATTAGTGACATAAGCGGAAGTGATGAGAGACGCTATGGCAGCGTGCACGGACCCCCGAGCGGCTTGCTATGGACGATTACCGCTATTGATTCCTCCTCTCTGGCCCCGTTATGCTGTAAGCCACAGCGCCCGAGGTCAGCTGGGATGCCCTGCCGCTCTGCCCCCTCTTCCATCGGTGTGTGCTGCGATCGCTGCAGCTGTCGGATCGGACTTCTCCCTCCTGTCAGGTACAAATTATACCTTACTTCCGAGCCGCACGTTACCCCAGGGGCCATGGGTGCCGCAGCTTAAATAGATGCTGTGGAATGCCCCTAAAGACACTGTAACAAAGGAGTAAACAAGGGACAGCAGCCAGGAGACACTACAGCCGACCGGACACAGGACAGGGGGCAGACACCCAGCTAAAATTGTTGTATTCGGACCATAAGACGCAGTGACTTTTCACCCCCATTTTGGGGGGAGAAAAAGTGCGTCTTATGGCCTGAAAAATACGGTAGATGAATTCCTAGCCCCGCATGTTCCTAAAATATCACTGTCCACGATTCAGATAGATCTCCAACAAATAACGGTTTCCAAAAAAGCAGCTAATAACGTATCCAGTTGGTCCAAACATATACCAGGTGATGACCACCCATATAAAATTCTTGAGGGATATAAAGTGGTCCATAAGTTAATAGTTGGGGAAAACTGATGAGAATATCATCTCAAATTTATCCATAAAGCCAACTATGCCTTCAACATTAAATATAAGAACCCACCAGTGTATTATACGCCAAAATGCCCCAAATGCGACTTTCCTGATGCTGACTTATTCCACTGTGTGTGGAGCAGTCCAGCAGTTATAGAATTCTGGAAAAAAGTGTTATGTTATATCAAAGAAATGTGCAAAATCCAATTGGAACCGCACCCTTTGTTACTGTTGTTCAACTACGAGGAACCCAAGCCAGAGGTGGAGGGTAATCCTCAGGCAACCACCCAAGTCATGAGCAAATTAGCTCACCTGATTTTAATTACAGCTCTCAGGGCCCTTTTCCACTTGCAATCGCTAGCGTTCACGCTGAACGCTAGCGATTGCTGAATCGCAATTACCGGCGATTCCCCGATGTTCGCCGCCGCGATTTTGCTATGCTATGCACTGCATAGCAAAATCGCGGCAAATATCGCTCCGCCGCGCGTTCGCGTTCCTGACAAAAACGAATCGCGGTAGTGGAAATGACCGACCGCGATTCCTATGTTAAAAAGCAAACCGTAGCGATTGTAAAATCGCTAGCGGTTTGCGTTTTTGCGATTCAGCCAGCGCAAACGCTGGTGGAAAAAGGCCCTCAAAGTGATTTTCAACAAGTGGATATATTCAAGTATTCCTTCGCTCTGGGATGTTAAGGAAGAGCTCATGCACCTTCACCAGTTGGATAAACTTGATACGTTAAATCACAAGGATAAGAAAACAGACATTTTTTAAAAAGTGGAAAGTCTTTATTTTAAAGGTTTATACACAACAGGAAATTAAAGATCTGATGGAACACTTCAAGTACACAAAATGGTATTTAACGGAACACTTGCTTGGCACTCTGGGAAGATTGGACATATCCTAAGGCCTTTCAAGGAACTCTGGTCGGAAGTGAAAGGGAAGGGAGGGAAAGGATTGAACTGGATGACAAACCCTTATGGCCCATACTCACGGGCTACTTTTGTATCCTGCATATGCAGGGCTTCAGACGCCATTTTACTGTAGCCATGCTCTGCCGCAGCTGTGGGCTGATGCTGTCAGTGAACTGACACGGCGTCTATTAGACGCCGAAAGTCAGTTCACGCTGGGGGGTGCTTTAGGGGTACTTGGAGAATGGCGCTGCCATTGCCCCAGTATAGTTGCCCTTAGTGTAGGTAATATAGTTGCCCCCAGTATAGCTAGTACAGTTGCCCACAGTATAGCTAGTATAGTTGCCCCCAATGAAGTTAGTATAGTTGCCCCCAGCCAGGATAGCTGCCTCCAGTATAGCTAGTATAGTTGCCCCAGCCAGTATAGCTAGTATAGTTGCCCCCAGTATAGTTTCCCCCAGTATGGCTAGTATAGTTGCCCCCAGTATAGCTATATAGTTGCCCCCAGTATAGTTGCCCCCAGTATGGCTAGTATAGTTGCCCCCAGTATGGCTAGTATAGTTGCCCCCAGTAAGCTAGTATAGTTGCCCCCAGTGTAGGTGCCCCCAGTATGGCTAGTATAGTTGCCCCCAGTATGGCTAGTATAGTTGCCCCCAGGAAGGTAGTATAGATGCCCCCAGTAAGCTAGTATAGTTGCCCCCAGTGTAGGTGCCCCCAGTATGGCTAGTATAGTTGCCTCCAGTATGGCTAGTATAGTTGCCCCCAGTATGGCTAGTATAGTTGCCCCCAGTAAGGTAGTATAGATGCCCCCAGTAAGCTAGTATAGTTGCCCCCAGTGTAGGTGCCCCCAGTATGGCTAGTATAGTTGCCCCCAGTATGGCTAGTATAGTTGCCCCAAGTATGGCTAGTATAGTTGCCCCCAGTAAGGCTAGTATAGTTGCCCCCAGTAAGCTAGTATAGTTGCCCCCAGTATGGCTAGTATAGTTGCCCCCAGTATGGCTAGTATAGTTGCCCCCAGTATGGCTAGTATAGTTGCCCCCAGTATGGCTAGTATAGTTGCCCCCAGTATGGCTACTATAGTTGCCCCCAGTATGGCTAGTATAGTTGCCCCCAGTAAGGTAGTATAGATGCCCCCAGTAAACTAGTATAGTTGCCCCCAGTGTAGGTTCCCCCAGTATGGCTAGTATAGTTGCCCCCAGTATGGCTAGTATAGTTGCCCCCAGTAAATTAGTATAGTTGCCCCCAGTAAGCTAGTATAGTTGCCCCCAATGTAGGTGCCCCATGAGTGGGAAGCAGGGCTAGATGGAGGGGCTGTGGAGGGGTCCCTCACCTGGGACCCCTCCTTCTGCCTCTCTCTCCCCTCTCCAGCATAGCGGCTACAAGTGCGGGGCGGCCGGAGGCGTACAGATAATTACTCACCTAATCTCCGCGATCCAAGCGTCATGACGTTACAGGTCTCCGCCTCCAATGCCGCCCACTGTGCTTCCGCTAATCAGGAAGCACAGTGGGCGGCATTGAAGACGGAGACCTGTAACGTCATGACGCTGCGCTCCACGCTTGGAACGCGGAAATCAGGTGAGTAATTGTCCATACGCCTCCGGCCGCCCCGCACTTGTCGCCACTAATTTTTGGAGGGGGAGAGAGAGGCAGAAGGAGGGGTCCCAGGTGAGGGAGGGGGGGGGGGATATTTCCCCCCTCCCCACCGCTGCCTCCACAGCCCCTCCTTCTAGTCCTGCTTCCCCCTCCTGCTGTGCTGCTGTGGGGGGTCGTGGCGACACCCCCCTGGGTGTCTGTCACCCGGTGCGCCCCGCCCCCCTGCACTCTATGGTAGGGACGCACTGGCCGTGAATTCTGTATTGGTTGCGGTCGCTAGTCTGCATTCCCACGCGGACTAGCGACAGTTGCGGCGGCAACTGTCGCCATGCGATTGACCGCGCCAATCACCTGGCGACAGCAGCGACAGTTCGGGGTGCGCGCCTCATACTCACGGGCGACCTGTCGCCGCAACACGCGCGTGCCACGTGGTTGTGGCGACAATTAGCCCGTGAGTATGGGCCATTAGACACACAAAGGCGTAGTTTGTTAATGGATTGTGTATGAGCATACAATATGTCAGGTAATAGACACTGCCTGTTTTTTTTTCTGTTTCTTTATTGTATTTTCCCAATAAGGGAATGTTACCCTGTTCATAAAAATCCAAAATTTACAATAACATTTGTTAAAAATAAATAAATAAAAAAAAACCCACATGCAAATTAAAAAATAAAACTTGTTTTTACAAAATGCTGTAAGGACATTAAGTTAATTCAATGATAAAATCAGCCATTTGCTCCAAAGTCTTCAAAACATGCTGCACCATTGCATTGCAAGCAAGGGGATAATCAGGAATAAAACTACATTACTGAATGCGCCCCTTTATAGATTCTGACAAGTCTGCAGCAGGCACAGAGCTCTGACATCAGCTGCTAGGGCCTTGTGTGCTCTTCCATGTGTTAAGGGAAATCTAGGCCTGATCTCTCCCTCCAGGGACTATCCTGCACAGCAAAAGGCATTATACTGACCTGGATTGGCACTGTTCTAGCACTGCTTCAGCTTCTGCACTGCAGCACACAAATGCACCCCCTTTGGGGAGACCTAAATAAAAATAGTAGATTTCACATAGTTCCTTATGTGGACTAGATACCAGAACTCCTTTTTCTTTTCAGGGTCCTCACAGGAACAGAAAATCTCTCCCTGGATCCCTCATACCTGCAGGATGCTGTGTAGCTGAAGGCAGAGCCTGGTCCCCAGCGATCAGAGCATCGTGCCTGCTGCAGACTCAAGGGAAACAAGAGGACCAGTAGTGGCTGGATAGTGTACTGGTTAAGGGCTCTGCCTTTGACATGGGAGACCAGGGTTCGAATCCTGGCTAGGTCAAGTACCTATTCAGTAAGGAGTTCAAGGCAATACTCCCTAACACTGCAGGGTGGCCTCTTGAGCGCGTCCCAGTGGCTGCAGCTCTTGAGCGCTTTGAGTCAGACAGGAGAAAAGCGCTATGCAAATGTTCGGATTATTATTATTCGGACTAAATCAATAACGTAATGTACCTGGACTTATAGCAGCTCATTTATTTTTCAACAGGACAATGACCCCAAACACACCTCCAGGCTGTGTAAGGGCTATTTGACCAGGAAGGAGAGTGATGGGGTGCTGCGCCAGATGACCTGGTCTCCACAGACACCAGACCTGAACCCAATCGAGATGGTTTGGGGTGAGCTGGACCGCAGAGTGAAGGCAAAAGTGCCAACAAGTGCTGAGCATCTCTGGGAACTCATTCAAGACCGCTGGAAGACCATTTCTGGTGACTACCTCTTAAAGCTCATCACGAGAATGCCAAGAGTGTGCAAAGCAGTAATCAGAGCAAAAAGTGGCTACTTTGATGAACCTAGAATATGACATTTTCAGCTGGGTCACACTTTTTGGTTATGTACTATACTTCCATATGTGTTCATTCATAATTTGGATGCCTTCAATGTGAATCTACAATGTTCATAGTCATGAAAATAAAGAAAACTCTTTGAATGAGAAGGTGTGTCCAAACGTTTAGTCTGTTATATATATATATATATATATATATATATATATATATATATACACACACATACATACCTCTACACAAAGCAGTGAACACCATCCTACCTGCTTGTTCCTCACCACATTTATAATTATTCATTTACAACATTTACAATTAATTCACACTAAAAACAAACAACCAAAAGAAAAACACGTAACTAAAAACAGTAAAAAGGATTTTGCAGGCTGAATAGAAAAAAAAACCAAAACAAACAGCAGTACAAGGCAGAAGAAAGCGTCGAGTGACACCATTTTCTATGGACTTTACCACCTTCAGGCAGTGAGAGGACTCATTCCCACTTTATAAATAGACTGGGGTTGGAGTAAACCAACAGCTTCAAGCAATAAGCCAGCACAACAGGAGAGCAGCAATACACCAGGCTTCTCCCATTTCACGCTGCTTTATTAGTAGGACAAGGCTTTGGAAACATTGTAACTGATAAACATCTGTCTTTGCTTCCCATCTCAAGTAAACAGAAGCAAGTAACAGCTCAGTTTCCCACAGAACACACCGCCTATTCCCCCATGCTGCTTCCAGGTCCTGCCTGAATATTCGGAACTCCAGATAGACTGCTGTGTTCCTGAGGAAGGAATGAAGGACAGTCGGAATTTGAAAGCAGCTGGAGAAATTTTGGGCCGGCTCTGAGATCTGTAAAGAAGTTAGCCTAGTGATCTAATTAACATTTAGGCCCCTTTAACACTTGGCTTGCAACTGTGCTAACGTCGTTTTTGTCGCAGGGCAATGAAAGGCAATGGGGCCTAGCACACTTACCGCGTTGCAAGTTCCCGACCGCTGCCAACCTGCTGCAAAGTCTACACCACGTTGCCGCGATGACACAGTGTCGGCGCGGAATGCATGCAAGTCAATGGGTGACACAGTAAATGTAAATACGTTGGGTATGGCGCAGCACACATGCACGGAACCAAGGAATCCCAGTGAGGTACTTGCTGTCTTGCAGGGAGTACGCGATGGGGTGATGGACAGCGGATGGCGTTCCGGGGGCAGCGATATGCATATGACCCTGTCTGTGCACTCTGCCGCACGGTCATATGAATGAGGTTTTTTGTTGTGCAGTGTGGGTGGAGCATCACCCCCGCAACAGCCAGGTGTAAAACCGGCCTGAAAGCCTTCTGAGAAGAAAGACTTAAAAGCGAGGTTGACGATAGACATCACAAGCTATCAGTACAAGCTTTGTTATAAAATCCTCAGTAAAATCCTAGAGAAATAAAAAGCCTCAGGCCTAAGTAGTAAACCGGCTTTCCTTTCTGGTCTGGTAAGGCACACGAACACTGCACTGACTTACCTCCCTGAAACTCAGCTTTCCATCAAAATCTTCATCCACTTCTCTGATCATCTCCTTAAGGCCCAGGTGGGTTTGAGGTGCTCCCAGCTTCTCCATCATCAGCTTCAGCTCCATGAGGTCTATAAAACCGTCCTTCCCAGCATCATACCTGTTACAGCAGATCAAAACTTGTGTTATGTGTCTTACACTATAGGGATACATTATAGGAGTGCGCTGCACTTGGCTTCTGTGCAAGCAGCATCCAGACCAGCAGAATAAGAATGCTGCCAAGGTTCACTACATTTGCATAAAAACCCTGGGTAGTTTAAGTGTTAAATTCCCAGATTTTTTACAGAATCCATGACCATAGCTCCACCTCCACACTACTAACATCAGAAAACAAAAAAGTGGTTTAATAGCTTCTGCAAGGCTCTAAAATAGCGGTGAAGAGACTCTGGCATCTCTGTAAAGCATACAATTAACCACTTCGCGTCCCTGGGGTTTTCCCCCTAAAAAACCAGAACAATGTTCTACATTTCACACTCCTCCCATTCATTTGCCAATATCTTAATCACTACTTATCATACATAAATGATCTATACCTTGTTTTTTCCGCCACCAATCAGGCTTTCTTTGGGTGGTACTTTTTGCTAAGAATTATATTCTTTTCTATGCATTTTAAAGGTAACAAGGGGTAAAAAATGAAAAAAAGTCATTATTTCCCAGTTTTCAGCCATTATAGTTTGAAAATAAAAGTTGCTGCTGTAAGTTAAACCCACACATTTTATTTTTCCATTCGATCTGGTTTTTTCACCATTTAAAATTCAATCCTAGTACAATGCATGATTACAATAAATTATTTGGAAATAAAATGCATTTTTTTCACTTTGTGTCCGATTTTTATTGTTGTTTTTTTCCTCGTTTATAATTCGATTCTCCCCCCAGTTAGCCAGATGTGCACCCACATATTCCTCCCTCCCCCATAGTTGGTCAGATGTGCCTCTGGATACCCCCCCCTCCCCCCAGGCAGGCCTTAGTACCCCTCCCCCCCAGCTAGCAAGATGTGGATATTTATCTATTCCCCCCCCCCCAAGCTGTCTGGTTGTGGCTATTCACCCCCCCCCCCCTCCATAGCCAGGTGTGTGTGCGCCCCCTTTAACTCCCCCCCTGTTGATCCTGTGTTGCTTACCCGAACCCCCCCCCCCCCCCCCCCCCCACAGAGCAGCGGGGTTTCTGTAATGCTCCCCATCCATCCCCCCCCCCCCCTTGCAGAGATCGGCTGCGCAGGGAAGTTATGAAAAGTCTCACCTAATCTTGTTCCTGCGGCGGCGATCGGCTCCCCTCCATTCAGTACCGCTGACAGCCTCTATGTGCAGAATGGATCGGGTCCCGGCTTGATGACGTCATTAAGCCGGGACCCGATCCATTCTGCACAAAGAGGCAGTCAGCGGTACTGAATGGAGGGGAGCCGATCGCCGCCGCAGGAACAAGATTAGGTGAGACTTTTTATAGCTTCCCTGCGCCGCCGATCTCTGCAAGGGAGGGGGGGTGGGGGGGGGGTTGTAATTACAGGGGATCGGGCTTGGGTGGGGGGGATCGGACACCTGGGAGGGGATCCTTTATTAGTGTAGTAAGAGGGAGGGGGGTTGATGAGCCCAGGTGCGTGCTAGCACGCACGCTGTGCTCATTTAAAGGGGGCAACGTATAATCACGTCATGTGGCTTTCACAAGCCACTTGCAATGACGTGATTATACTGTAGCTGGGACAGGAACTGGTTAAAGAAGGTGTCTGGTAATTTGGGTGCAGGGTAATGCCAATAGTAAAATATTGGTAATGTTACTCAGATGCAGATGAAGTGCAGCCCTCACGCTTTGATTCAGTGAGGTGAACAAAATGATTGTATAAAAATGTGAGGCTACTAAAGCATTTTAAACACAATCCCTTTATTTCAGGGGCCCAAAAGTAATTGGACAATTGACTCAACAGCTATTTCATGGGCAGGTTTGGGCAAGTCCAGCACTCTCCCGAGGCTCTTTTAGCCGGGTGCTCAACCCGGCTAATTTTGGTGAGCACCCAGCTGTAGGGATGCTCATTAAAATTCCACGGAAATACAGTTTCCGCATTTCTGATTGAAAATTGCATTTCAGCATGGAAAGGCGGAAATCGGTAATACAAGTGCGGTAGGCGGATTTTCAAATCGCGGAAATTTCCGCCATCTTTAACATTGATTTTCTCAAAAACTATAAGGTCTTTTCGAATACTTTTTTTTCCATCTTGTTCAGAAGATTCTGTTTAATAAACCCTGAAAATGGTGTGTCTAGGACTTACGGGGGCTTTGCTATTAACGCTAAAGTTGGCGGATTTTTACTTTAATGTAAAATGCAGAAAATCCGCATTATCCAATATGCGGTAATTTTAAGCCGATCAGAAGACTCGGAATGAATACACCAATCAGAGAATGGGGATTTAGGTGGAAATTTCCGCATTCTCTAATTGGCTTATTCATTCTGCGTTTTCTGATTGGCTTGAAATTACCGCATATTGGATAATGCGGATTTTCTGCATTTTACATTACAGTAAATATCCGCCAACTTTAGCGTTAATAGCAAAGTCCCCGTAAGTCCTAGACACACCAAATTTTCAGGGTTTATTAAACAGAATCTTGTGAACAAGATGAAAAAAATGTTTTCAAAAAGACCTTTCAGTTTTTGAGAAATTCGATGTTAAAGTCGGCGGAAATTTCCGTGATTTCCGGCGGGAAATCCGCATCGGAATGTGGAAATTAGTAGGGGAAAGCGGAATCGGTAGCAGTAATTGGCAATGGCGGAATGCGGAATTTCCACAGAATCGGAAATTGGCATTTCCGACCATTCCTACCGAGCTGTCATTGGCTCACAAACTCATCCTCCTCCTATGCGGTAAGTAGAGTTGCGCAAGCTCTGCATTTTCCTGTGGCACCCCACCCGGCTACTTCTTCATGCCATCCGGCTAGAAAAAAATTCTGGGGAACACTGAAGTCCGGTTGTTACGTCATTATCAATTAAGCAGATAAAAGGCCTGGAGTTGATTTGAGGTGTGGTGCTTGGATGTGGAAGATATTGTTGTGAACAGACAACATGTGGTCAAAGGAGCTCTCCATTGCAATCTACAGTTTGGCACATCTCGAGAAGAAAAGCAAGCACTGGTGAACTCCGCAACGCAAAAAGACCTGGATGTCCATGGAAGAAAACAGTGGTGGATGTCAGTTGGATGTCAAGTCAGTTATTCTTTCATGCGCAGTACACTTGTGTGTGGGGGACGGATGCACAGAGGTGTCCACAAAAGAGCCTGCTTGAGTGCTGGGGGCCTCAGAAACTATGCTGCTAGTAAGAGCAGCGTATCGGAGCAGAGCATTTTCGGCAGTGGCTCGAGGGCCCTCTAGAAGGCAGGAACATACCGACCTCCCTACCACATCTTTGAAGGGTAAAAAAATAAATAAACGCCAGCTGTAACGGTTGTCCGCTTACAAGTGAATGAGATGATCAGCTTCTCCATATCACAAGTGACAGGATGCCAGCTGAATATGTAATAATTGTAATAGCTCTGCTTATTTATTTTACCTATTTAATTGTTTGTTATTTAAAAATGAGCCAATTTGCTATAGTGCCCTTTTAAAGAAAACTCCTGCCACTACTATCTGGCAGCGTGGGCTATGGTGGTTGTAGATATGCGTTTCATACTACCGGTGGGTTGCCTCCCAAACCCACATTGATAGGGTAAATGAAACTGGCCCTAATAATACATACACATCTAGCAACAGTAGACTAACCACTTTTGGGTACAGTACAGGCATTCTTGCTTTTGGGGACAGGACATTATCTGTAAAGTGCTGCACAAAATATGCAGAGATGCAGGTAGTCCTCAATTGTACTAATCTCACTGAGAAGAGAAAAGACCGCAGACGAGCATCAAAGAAATAAAAAATGAATGATAGCTGATTTTGGTGTATTTTCTGTGCTATTTTTACAAATGTCACCGCCCCCGCTCAGCAAAACAGCAATTCTATTTGTATCAGAACTGATGAGCACCCATACTCTATAATTATTCTGTTCATCCCAGGGCTAATTGCTGCTGCTGATACAACTGCCTCAGAAAGTGACATAAGCAGCTTCTTTGGTCAGATGACCCGGCTTCTGCACACATGCTGCTGGTAGTGGGGCCTGCCATTCTGACCCGCCTGTCAAAGTAATGTTAAAGTAGAACTCTAGTGAAAATCAAGATACTTATCAAGGAGAAGAACAACATCCTCCAGTCTCCACGCGCCTAGATGTTCCTGACTTGTGCCACACTTCCCAGGTGCAGTGCAGAGATCACATTCCCCACAGAGGATGAGCCTGTGATCCCTACACTGGCAGTACAATGAGGCTGGTGCAGCATGGAAGGATCTGCTAACAGGAAGCGAGTAGATACCAAAGGGCCCTTTGCTAACCCATCAAGTCGCCTAGAGCTGTTCCCATTTGACTGCAACAGAATCCGCAATAAAATCACGCTGATACGGCTTGTCAATACAAGTTTCATACGGAGCAGCCGCAGTGGAACGCATGGTGGGACGCAGGAGCCTGGAAGGGAAGTGACGTCACTCCCAGCTGATCCACCACCCGGAAGCCGTAGAGCCAGAACGAACGGAGCCGCAAGAGACTTGCACACAGACGGACGCCAAACCGGAGAAAGCGGCTAAACGGGGCTGGAAGCTAATCCCTGCTTGCGAGGCTACCGGCCGGAGCCCGCATGGGACATCTTTGAAACTACAGGACGCGTAAGTGACTATAGTGTGTATACTGGGAAGGGACCAAACCCTCTTAATAAGATGAATAGTTCACTTCCTTTTTATCATTAACGTCTGCACACTACAAGGATTTATTTATATTCGTCCATCGCACGGATCATCTATAAAGGGAAGAGGATTTTTTTAGAGAATCAGGTGGCTCCTAGTGCGTATGGCTGTATGTATGTAAATACGAGTGGGGCTTATTATCCAAACCTCTTTTGCCAGATAGATAGGAGATATATTTAGAGGCCATTGGATGAAAAACTCTTTTAGGGATAATATGGCCTCGATTCATCAACACTTAGCAAATTTGTTAACAACAGTTTGGTAAAATACCGAATTTGTTAACTTCATTTCAGGATTCATCAAAGTTAGCTACAGCTGTTAGCAAACATTCGTTAACGATTCGGTAACGATTCGCTAAAACGGAAGAAAGTGCAATTCATGAAAAATAAAGTGGGCGTGGTTTAGCGTTACATTTAGGATTAGTTATCTCCTTCACTGCTCTGTCGTTATTCCTGTCAGACAGGGCCTGATTACCGACCAGGCAACAAAAGCAGTCGCTTGGGGCCCCATTCAGAGTCAAAGGGGCCCCATTAGCACATAAACCAGCCCTTGCCATCCTGTCAGCGGTGGCTGGATGTTGTAATGGTTAAAGGGACTCTGAGCAGTGCAGTAACTATGGAAAGATGCATATCATTTTAAAGCTCTCTTTCTCCTCTTTCCAATGATATATAAACAGCTGCTCTATGCCTTTTAGTTTTCGATATTTTCGCGATCGAAATCGCGGCCACAGGACGACTTTTCTCCAAAGTCAGAGGTGGCTGGATGGTATAATGGTTAAAGGGACTCTGAGCAGTGCAGTAACTATGGAAATATGCATATCATTTTAAAGCTCTCTTTCTCCTCTTTCCAATGATATCTAAACGGCTGCTCTATGCCTTTTAGTTTTCGATATTTTCGCGATTGAAATCGCGGCCACAGGACGACTTTTCTCCAAAGTCAGCGGTGGCTGGATGGTATAATGGTTAAAGGGACTCTGAGCAGTGCAGTAACTATGGAAAGATTCATATCATTTTAAAGCTCTCTTTCTCCTCTTTCCAATGATATATAAACAGCTGCTCTATGCCTTTTAGTTTTCGATATTTTCGCAATCGAAATCGTGGCCACAGGACGACTTTTCTCCAAAGTCAGCGGTTGCTGGATGGTATAATGGTTAAAGGGACTCTGAGCAGTGCAGTAACTATGGAAAGATGCATATCATTTTAAAGCTCTTTTTCTCCTCTTTCCAATGATATATAAACAGCTGCTCTATGCCTTTTAGTTTTTGATATTTTCACGATCTAAATCACGGCCACAGGACAACTTTTCTCCAAAGTTGGCAGCTCGATTCAGCACAATGCAATGAAATATAAGGAACCCAGGGGGATATAATTACAAACATCATGCTGGTAGGTGTGAGGATGTAATGAATTAGTTGTGGGTATGCTTAAAGGCATATCCACAGGCACTGCTTGGAGTCCCTTTAAAGGGGAACTGAAGAGAGAGGTGTATGGAGGCTGCCATGTTTATTTTCTTTTAAGCAATACCAGTTGCCTGACAGCCCTGTTGATCCTCTGCCTCTAATACTATTAGCCCCTGAACAAGCACGCAGCAGATCAGGTGTTTCAGACTTTAAAGTCAGATCTGACAAGACTAGCTGCATGCTTGTTTCTGGTGTTATTTAGATACTACTGCAGAGATATAGACCAGCAGGGCTGCCAGGCAACTGGTATTGATTAAAAGGAAATAAATATGGCAGCCTCTGTATACCTCTTACTTCAGTTCCCCTTTAAGGGCTCTGCCGCTGACACAGGAGACCAGGGTTCGAATCTCAGCTCTGCCTGTTCAGTAAGCCAGCACCTATTCAGTAGGAGATCGTAGGCAAGTCTCTCTAACACTGCTACTGCCTATAGGGCGCGTCCTAGTGGCTGCAGCTCTGGTGCTTTGAGTCCACCAGGAGAAAAGCGCGATATAAATGTTATTTGTCTTGTCTTGTCAAATGATGCCGTGCGCTGCTGATTGTCTTCAGAGCCAGGCTCTCCTCCTAGGTC
The DNA here is from genome assembly GCF_040937935.1 of Hyperolius riggenbachi. Classification (NCBI taxonomy): domain Eukaryota; kingdom Metazoa; phylum Chordata; class Amphibia; order Anura; family Hyperoliidae; genus Hyperolius; species Hyperolius riggenbachi. Next base: position 235,468,025 of record NC_090651.1, on the reverse strand, counting down.
CCCCTCCTGCTACTGTGCACTCTGCCGCTGCCCACTCCACCCTCCCTTCCCACAGAGAACCACAGCTGCAGCAAGAATGATAGCAGCAGATGGCAAACGCTCACTCACCTATCCATGATCCAAGCAATAGAGATCCCGTCATCTGAAACCCATCTGTCTCTTCTACAGTGCAGCCGCTCGCTCTGAACTTCCCGATTCTCAGATCAGACATGAAGTAGGAAGTAGTAATAGTAGTAGTAACAGAGCGGCAGCACTCTAGAGGAGACAGATGGGCTCCGGATGACGGGACCTCTATTGCTTGGATCGCAATAGGTGAATGTGATTCATCTGGTGCTGTCATTCTCCCCTGCTGCGGCTGCCTTCTCTGCTGGACTATCGTATTCACTGGGATGGAGGCTGCATGGTGGCTGTCTAGTTTGGGAGGAAATTGGTTGTTCGGTGGTGGGAGTGGTTATGTAATTCTGTCTGGGGAACGGCTTCCGGTTTGGCGGTGTCCAGAGCTTTCTGCTATTGCCAGGCTGGAGATGCAGGGGGAAAGTGCTGCTGCTGTGATATCTGGCGACCTCTTCACAGGGGTGTCCCAGCCCCTGAGTGCAAATGTCCCAGCCATTCATCTCTCACTCTGCATTTTGCCGCTGCTATTCCCTGCATTGTGCACCCACAGAGGAAAGCGTGCTGTTGCCCATAGCAACCAGTAGCTCGGCTGCCCGGTGTGTGCGACATGTTGCTGTGCAGCTGCATCTTCTGATTCTATTACGACATGATGGGGGGGCCCAAATCAGTTACTTTGCTTAGGGCCCCATTTAGCCTTAATCCGGCTCTGCTGTCAGATCATTGCTGACAGAGAAGATGGAGCCATTTGAAGTGGTTATGTATCAGCTGAGAGTGATTCAAAGGCGCAGAAGGGCAAGAATAAGGTCTGCAACCATATAAATTTGTAAGAGAATAGATTTGCTATAACACGACATCTGCATTTCTCTTGAATCATCTTGTAAGAGAACACAGGCAGTGCCAGGGTTAACTAATTTTGCTAGCTGCACTATAATTTTTTAGAAAAGGCTCCTATCAAATTGTGGGATTGTCCCAACCACTTCCAGAATCCTGGTCCAGGTGTAAAGCCCTATTCAGAATGTTGCTACGTAGTGCTCAAAGGACTGCCTTTTACCCACAATTCCATGGGAATCTTATGGCCTTGTGTTAAATTACTGCTGTAAAATGGAAATATTGACACGTTACCGAATGTTTACCGAATTGTTATCGAATTCACACCGAATGCCGAAAAACCTTGATGAATACAACTAGAAATCGCTAAACTTCGAATTCGGTAATTTAACAAACTGGAAAAAGTTATCTCAAAGACAATGATGAATCGAGGCCATAGAGTGGCGCCTACTAACTTCAATACTTTAGCTTCTCCAGATACCAATTTTTTAACTGATTGCCTTGAGTTTTACTTAACAAATGAACTCCAGACACAGTTCAGGCTTTGTAGAACACAGGAAACAGAGCAGGTATAGCATATGTGAATCCTTAAATAGAATACAAAGGCAGTCATGCCTTCATCCATGAGCCGCTTTTGATATTGCGTCCATTAAAGTGCCCCATTACTAAAGTCCCTAATTATTGAATCCCCATAATGAAGCTCCTTCCATTATAGTGGCCCTATTATTGTACTATCCCACAATAGTGCACCAGCCTACTCTATTCCAACTAAGTGCAAAATGGAGCATGTAAGCAATGCATACCAGGTGAAACAGTATTGTTCCATACACACCATATCCTCCAATACACAGAGCTCCTACTACTACCGTGCACTGCCACAGCAGCATATTCCACCATGCACTACCACTCCAGTATATACCACTGTGCACTACCAATTCCAGCATACTCCACCCTGTACTACCACTCCAGTACATTCCCCCCGTGCACTACCACTGCACCATATTCCACCATGCACTACCACTCCAGCATAACCATTCCATTGTACTCCCCCGTACACTAACACTCCATCATATTCCACCATGCACTACAACTCCAGCATACTCTACCGTGCACTACCACTCAAGTATAATCCACCGTGCACTACATAGTTACATAGTTATTTTGGTTGAAAAAAGACATACGTCCATCGAGTTCAACCAGTACAAAGTACAACTCCAGCCTGCTCCCTCACATATCCCTATTGATCCAGAGGAAGGTGAAAAAAAACCCACAAGGCATGGTCCAATTAGCCCCAAAAGGGAAAAATTCCTTCCCGACTTCCTACCACTCCATCATATTCCACTGTGCACTACCACTCCAGCATACTCCCCTGTCCACTACCACTCCATCATATTCCACTGTGCACTACCACTCCAGCATAACCCACCGTGCACTACCACTCCAGCATACTCCCCTGTCCACTACCACTCCATCATATTCCACCATGCACTACCACTGCAGCATATTCCACCATGCACTACCACTCCAGTATATACCACTGTGCACTACCAATTCCAGCATACTCCACCCTGTACTACCACTCCAGTACAATCCCCCGTGCACTATCACTGCACCATATTCCACCATGCTCTACCACTCCAGCATAACCCACCCTGCACTACTGCTCCTGTACATTCTACTATGCACTACCACTCCAGTATACCACTACCATTCCAGCATAACCCCACCATGCACTACCACTCCAGTATACCACTACCATTCCAGCATAACCCACCGTGCACTACCACTCCAGCATACTCCCCTGTCCACTACCGCTCCATCATATTCCACCGTGCACTACCGCTCCAGCACAACCCACCGTGCACTACCGCTCCAGCATACTCCCCTGTCCACTACCGCTCCAGCATAACCCACCGTGCACTACCGCTCCAGCATACTCCACTGTGCACTACCGCTCCATCATAACCCACCCTGCACTACCCTGTACATTCTACCATGCACTACCACTCCAGTACACCACTACCATTCCAGCATATTCCACCCTGCACTTCCATTCCAGCATATTCCCCTGTGCCCCACCACTCTAGTACAGTCCGCCGCGCACTGCCACTCCAGTACAGTGCGCCGCGCACTGCCGCCGTGGAAGGTACTGGAGTGGCAGTGCGCCGTGGAAGGTACTGGAGTGGCAGTGCGCCGTGGAAGGTACTGGCGTGGCAGTGCGCCGTGGAAGGTACTGGCGTGGCAGTGCGCCGTGGAAGGTACTGGCGTGGCAGTGCGCCGTGGAAGGTACTGGCGTGGCAGTGCGCCGTGGAAGGTACTGGCGTGGCTGTGCGCCGTGGAAGGTACTGGCGTGGCAGTGCGCCGTGGAAGGTACTGGCGTGGCAGTGCGCCGTGGAAGGTACTGGCGTGGCAGTGCGCCGTGGAAGGTACTGGCGTGGCAGTGCGCCGTGGAAGGTACTGGCGTGGCAGTGCGCCGTGGAAGGTACTGGCGTGGCAGTGCGCCGTGGAAGGTACTGGCGTGGCAGTGCGCCGTGGAAGGTACTGGCGTGGCAGTGCGCCGTGGAAGGTACTGGCGTGGCAGTGCGCCGTGGAAGGTACTGGCGTGGCAGTGCACGGTGGAAGGTACTGAAGTGGCAGTGCACGGTGGAAGGTACTGGAGTGGTATATTCCACCATGCACTACCATTCCAGCATACTCCCCTGTGCACTACCACGTCGTCATATTCCACCGTGCACTACCAATCCGGCATATTCCACCGTGCACTGCCACTCCGGCATATTCCACCGTGCACTGCCACTCCGGCATATTCCACCGTGCACTGCCACTCCGGCATATTCCACCGTGCACTGCCACTCCGGCATATTCCACCGTGCACTGCCACTCCGGCATAACCCACCGTGCACTGCCACTCCGGCATAACCCACCGTGCACTGCCACTCCAGCATAACCCACCGTGCACTGCCACTCCAGCATAACCCACCGTGCACTGCCACTCCAGCATAACCCACCGTGCACTGCCACGCCAGCATAACCCACCGTGCACTGCCACGCCAGCATAACCCACCGTGCACTGCCACGCCAGCATAACCCACCGTGCACTGCCACGCCAGCATAACCCACCGCGCACTGCCACTCCAGCATAACCCACCGCGCACTGCCACTCCAGCATAACCCACCGCGCACTGCCACTCCAGCATAACCCACCGCGCACTGCCACTGCAGCATAACCCACCGCGCACTGCCACTGCAGCATAACCCACCGCGCACTGCCACTGCAGCATAACCCACCGTGCACTGCCACTCCAGCATATTCCACCGTGCACTGCCACTCCAGCATATTCCACCGTGCACTGCCACTCCAGCATATTCCACCGTGCACTGCCACTCCAGCATATTCCACCGTGCACTGCCACTCCAGCATATTCCACCGTGCACTGCCACTCCAGCATATTCCACCGTGCACTGCCACTCCAGCATATTCCACCGTGCACTGCCACTCCAGCATATTCCACCGTGCACTGCCACTCCAGCATATTCCACCGTGCACTGCCACTCCAGCATATTCCACCGTGCACTGCCACTCCAGCATATTCCACCGTGCACTGCCACTCCAGCATATTCCACCGTGCACTGCCACTCCAGCATATTCCACCGTGCACTGCCACTCCAGCATATTCCACCGTGCACTGCCACTCCAGCATATTCCACCGTGCACTGCCATTCCAGCTTACTCCCCTGTTTGCTACCACTGGCAGTGCGCGGTGGAAGGTCCTGGAGTGGCAGTGTGCGGTGGAAGGTCCTGGAGTGGCAGTGCGCGGTGCAAGGTACTGGCGTGGCAGTGCGCGGTGCAAGGTACTGGCGTGGCAGTGCACGGTGGAAGGTACTGGAGTGGCAGTGCACGGTGGAAGGTACTGGAGTGGCAGTGCACGGTGGAAGGTACTGGAGTGGTATATTCCACCATGCACTACCATTCCAGCATACTCCCCTGTGCACTACCACGTCGTCATATTCCACTGTGCACTACCAATCCAGCATATTCCACCGTGCACTGCCACTCCGGCATATTCCACCGTGCACTGCCACTCCGGCATATTCCACCGTGCACTGCCACTCCGGCATATTCCACCGTGCACTGCCACTCCGGCATAACCCACCGTGCACTGCCACTCCAGCATAACCCACCGTGCACTGCCACTCCAGCATAACCCACCGTGCACTGCCACTCCAGCATAACCCACCGTGCACTGCCACTCCAGCATAACCCACCGTGCACTGCCACTCCAGCATAACCCACCGTGCACTGCCACGCCAGCATATTCCACCGTGCACTGCCACTCCAGCATATTCCACCGTGCACTGCCACTCCAGCATATTCCACCGTGCACTGCCACTCCAGCATATTCCACCGTGCACTGCCACTCCAGCATATTCCACCGTGCACTGCCATTCCAGCTTACTCCCCTGTTTGCTACCACTGGCAGTGCGCGGTGGAAGGTCCTGGAGTGGCAGTGTGCGGTGGAAGGTCCTGGAGTGGCAGTGCGCGGTGCAAGGTACTGGCGTGGCAGTGCGCGGTGCAAGGTACTGGCGTGGCAGTGCGCGGTGCAAGGTACTGGCGTGGCAGTGCGCGGTGCAAGGTACTGGCGTGGCAGTGCGCGGTGCAAGGTACTGGCGTGGCAGTGCGCGGTGGAAGGTACTGGCGTGGCAGTGCGCGGTGGAAGGTACTGGCGTGGCAGTGCGCGGTGGAAGGTACTGGCGTGGCAGTGCGCGGTGGAAGGTACTGGCGTGGCAGTGCGCGGTGGAAGGTACTGGCGTGGCAGTGCGCGGTGGAAGGTACTGGCGTGGCAGTGCGCGGTGGAAGGTACTGGCGTGGCAGTGCGCGGTGGAAGGTACTGGCGTGGCAGTGCGCGGTGGAAGGTACTGGCGTGGCAGTGCGCGGTGGAAGGTACTGGCGTGGCAGTGCGCGGTGGAAGGTACTGGCGTGGCAGTGCGCGGTGGAAGGTACTGGCGTGGCAGTGCGCGGTGGAAGGTACTGGCGTGGCAGTGCGCGGTGGAAGGTACTGGCGTGGCAGTGCGCGGTGGAAGGTACTGGCGTGGCAGTGCGCGGTGGAAGGTACTGGCGTGGCAGTGCGCGGTGGAAGGTACTGGCGTGGCAGTGCGCGGTGGAAGGTACTGGCGTGGCAGTGCGCGGTGGAAGGTACTGGCGTGGCAGTGCGCGGTGGAAGGTACTGGCGTGGCAGTGCGCGGTGGAAGGTACTGGCGTGGCAGTGGGCGGTGGAAGGTACTGGCGTGGCAGTGCGCGGTGGAAGGTACTGGCGTGGCAGTGCGCGGTGGAAGGTACTGGCGTGGCAGTGCGCGGTGGAAGGTACTGGCGTGGCAGTGCGCGGTGGAAGGTACTGGCGTGCAGTGGCGGTGGAAGGTACTGCCGTGGCAGTGGGCGGTGGAAGGTACTGGCGTGGCAGTGGGCGGTGGAAGGTACTGGCGTGGCAGTGGGCGGTGGAAGGTACTGGCGTCTCCACCGTGCACTGCCACTCCAGCATATTCCACCGTGCACTGCCATTCCAGCATACTCCCCTGTCTGATACCACTTCAGCCTAACCCACCCTGCACTACCACTCCAGCATATTCCACCGTGCACTACCATTCCAGCATATTCCACCCTGCACTACCGCTCCAGCTTACTCCCCTGTGCACTACCATTCCAGCATACTCCACGGTGCACTACCATTCCAGCATACTCCACGGTGCACGACCACTCCAGCATACTCCACGGTGCACGACCACTCCAGCATACTCCACGGTGCACGACCACTCCAGCATACTCCACGGTGCACGACCACTCCAGCATACTCCACGGTGCACGACCACTCAGCATACTCCACGGTGCACGACCACTCCAGCATACTCACGGGTGCACGACCACTCCAGCATACTCCACGGTGCACGACCACTCCAGCATACTCCACGGTGCACGACCACTCCAGCATACTCCACGGTGCACGACCACTCCAGCATACTCCACGGTGCACGACCACTCCAGCATACTCCACGGTGCACGACCACTCCAGCATACTCCACGGTGCACGACCACTCCAGCATACTCCACGGTGCACGACCACTCCAGCATACTCCACGGTGCACGACCACTCCAGCATACTCCACCCTATCCTTCTGGTGCTATGCACTCCACTGCGTGCTCCTCCAGAGACCTAAAAACAACATCTCCACATAGTGTGATACTGTATGACCATTCAATAATCATCAATACTCCACGGTGCAGGTGCGAGTGAATAAACCGTGTCCACACGTGATCCCCACTGCCCTAGAGATCAAAAAGGCTCACCAGATGTAATCCACCGTGATTCAGGTGGCAATCTCGCATTCACTAATATGTATCACTCAGAACATTAGTGATCATATCCAGTTTCAATGTAAAAAAATCCTTTAATAAAAGCATAAAACAAATTCATTGCGCAGCATGTCAATCCAATCTGAATACACACTGCGCCTCTCGCGCACTTAGGTAACTTACAGACTCCCTTTAGGGATAGGGTAGCGAGTCATAGCGGCAAGTCTCTCCAGCCTCAAACACGTCTCCAATGGCCTCCCTGCGGCGTCCCGCTATTCAGGCTCCCGAGACTCCAGACTTCCGCACTGCAACCCACGTGACCTACGTCAGGCGTACTGGCTCCGCCCTACGCGTTTCGTCACCAGGACTCATCAGGGGCTCCACCCTATACTACCATGCCAGTATTCCACCGTGCACTAACGCTACGGCATACTCCACTCTATACTAAAATGCTAGGATATTCCACCCTGCCCTACTACTCCTGGATATTTCACTGAGCACTACCATTCCAGCATACTCCACGGTGCACTTCCACTCCAGCATACTCCACCCTATACTACCATGCGAGGATACTCCACCCTGCACTACCATTCCAGCATCTTTCATGGTGCACTACCATTGCAGCATATTCCAGTGTGCACTACCACTCTAGCATATTCCAGCGTGCACTACCATGAGATGGCTTTCAATCAAATTTAATATTATAGGCAATGGCTGGTGCAGGGACACCTGACTTGCTATATGACTAGTAATATATCAGCACTCTATGCCTTGAAATATGGGCTGCTGCAGACCCCCTTTTTACCGCTCATGCTGGGCCCCCTCAGTGGCTACTGGCCCCATTGCAGCCGCTATGGTGCTCTCTACACCACTGGAATTAGGTGCTGCCATACAGACGCTGGATTCTCGGCTAAGTTTCATCTGGTGTGCATGCAAAGCTTTATACAGCTTCCTCTGAATACACAGCCAGTACAACCCAGCACAGACAGAGCATGAATCCATCTCACAAAATAGACAGGATACGTATAGAAATGTAAGAACATAACCTACTAAAACAGAGGACTCTTCATTGAATAACCTGTTGCTGCACATCCAATCATCTACAGTCAGGAATTGTATCCTGTGTTCCCCAATTCTGCATTCCTGTGGGCACATGCAGTGGTGTAACCAACCACTGCACCCCCCTCCTATTCCCCCACTTCCCATAGTGAGACAATCTGCACAGAAATGAAGGAAATCACAGCTCCATCTATAAATATGGTCTCATAATAGGGATTAGATTGTGAGCTCCTTTGAGGGACAGTTAGTGACAAGATATATATATATATATATATACTCTGTACAGTGCTGCCTAATACTAAATAATAATAATAATAATAATAATGTCACATCGTAAATGCTTGGCAAGGAATACTCTATTGAGAGCAGAAAATGATCTAACAAGCTAGGTTGTATCAATCAGGATTATGAAATAGCTGTAGATCGCATCCACATATTGTCTGTTCACTGCTTCAAAATGGAAAATTATCTGGTACCAGCAAAGAAAACAGCATGCAAGACGCACCGATCGCAAGCTGCTGAAACCAGAGGTGGATATTAAACAAAACAAACAAAAAATTAAAAAAAAAAAAAAAAAGGAAAAAAGGACAATGAATATTTTTTAAACAGATTGACTAGTATGCATAGAAAAATAATGAAATCAGGAATTTCTATAAAGCAGTCATGAATGAGGAGCTCTGCTAGATAAACAGCACTACGCAGGGCTCTGTAAGGCAGGACCTGTTGCTGATGCAGCCATCTACTGCCAAACGTGTGCTGAAAAGCAGGTTTGTGGGGAAGGGATTTAATGTAGAAAAATAAAGAGTTGTTTACTACAAGGCTGCCAGAGGGCAAATCGGAGCATCAGGCTGACGATCACGCTGATCTGCTGCAGAGAATGCCAGCCAAAGCATCCCTCTAGTCTAGCCTCACCAACCTTGGCCAAAATATCGTATTATTTCAGGTTACCAGAGAGCTGCAAGTAGCACACAGCGAATCATCAGCCCTGTAGCACTACCTGCCTGCATGCTCTGCTCTCAGTGTAGTAGTGAATGAAATAGCCATGTTGTACACACGCTCATCCCCCACTGTGATTCTAAAAGACCATAATGAAATTAACCCGTTCACTGGCACACAGATCATATCCCTGCAAGGGGCAGCCTGCTGCACACCTCGTATGCCTTTTCCTCTTAATTGATATAGTAAGGGAGTTCTATTTGTAGAGCCTGCTCTTCATTTAAGCAGTAAATTCCATTAGTGTGGGGGAGGACCTTCCAACAACATCTATTCTGACAGTAAGTCGACAGCAACCACTGGTCATCAGAGCTGTCACTGATCAGCAAGGAACAAGTGTGATGGGGATTGTCCAGTGATTTTAATAGGTGAAATAAAGAGTATTATGAAACCTGGGAACTGTTATTTGAACAGTGTCTGTGCAGGCAACAGTGAAGAATACTGAGAGTGTTAGGATGCAAATAGGGAGCTTAGCCTATGATCTCTGTGCAGTGTGGACAGTGTCTGTGCAGTACCTGATGGAAGATGCTGTGGATAATAAGCTGTGAATGGAAGGCTTGCGCACCAATTTCTGAACAGTGTGAACAGTACCTGGACAGTAACTGGTGGAAGCATACTGAGAGTGCTGGGCTGCAATCTGGTGGTAATGTTGGGGGAAACTCGTGCACAAGGACTGTGCAGACTCTAGAGACACTGTGGGTGCTAAAGGCAGCTTGTGCAGTCTGTTAGACTGTCGTAGCTAATGAGAGTGATGCAAATATGGTACAAGCATTAGGAATAAGAGTAGGATTGGAGGGTACAGTGGTGACTAAAACTTATCTAAATACATTACAGTATGAGGCTGGAAGATTGAATGTAAGAAGCGGTCTTGGCAATAATGCAGAAGGAGGATTGCTAGAGCTGGTAGAAGTGCAAAATGAAGGTAGCAGTGGAGAAGAGACCATATACATACAATGTAAATATGGCTACTGAGATACAATTATACTGTGGGGTTTTTTTTGGGGGGGGGGGGGGTGCCCCATATGAGGAATGTTAGGGATGGAGATTTTGTAGCGCTTGAATCACAAAACCAGCACTGCAATACCTAAGCAGGTGTAAAAGGCTAGAACAATGTATTGGGGTATATGCAGGTTGTTTATACATGGTGTGAAAACTCCACCCAATTGCCAGAAGGTATGTAATCCAACCAGGACTCTCATATCATAGACAAGCCTTTGATGGCCCCATACAGGCCTTGGGCTGCTCATTTTGAATTTAATGGATGTAGTTTGTGTTCTAAAACCCCTAATATGCCTACTGAAATTGCCAATGGCAGTACATAACTGCTAAATAAAAGAGTTTTTCTCCTACCCAAGCGGCATTTTCATCATCTGTTTCCAGTAGTATAGCCCTAGGGCAGGAGCTACATCAGACAGGACCAGACCAGGAGATGCTACAGTGAGGTGATAGGCAAGGTACTCCTAGATGTGAGACAGCACTGTCCTAGTTTGGGCTTTTTTTTATACCAGAGGTATCACCAAAACGCCACTCATAATCGCACATTGCGGCAAATGACCAATACTATTATTGCTCAAAGGAAGGTGCCTAATAGGCTTTGCATCCTTGTTATGAGTAGAAACATTTCAGCTTGAGCAAACTGTCCATATGAGCTTAATGGAATGGCCCATGTGACCTCTATGTCCTACTCTGAGCTACAGTACATGGTCACTGATTACCTTTCTTCTTGAAGCCAATGTACCTCAGTGTTCCATAGGCTTTAGTGGAAACTACTGGTAGCTGCTGCCCTTCTATCCACAGGCTAGGGTGCATTATGTGTATGTATAGTGTTAGGAATGGTAATAAAAACAATACAGTATTTGGCTTTTCCTATGTAGTCAGAGGTATTTATTTAAAATGCTTTGTGCAGGGTAAGTAGTATCAATCTATTAATGTGGTCAAGGTGGGTATAGTGGACTTACACTGATGTAAGCAAGAGTAGTCCATACAGTAATAGAGAATTGCTGGCTACAGAAGGGTGTAAAGGAGTGATGGCTATAGTGGAATGCCACTGGTATATATTAGTACTGGAGGACATGTTTTAGGAATAATAGTGCTGGGTGAAGTATGGTGTAAAAGTGAAGAAGAATGGCAGTGCCATATCAGTGCTGAGAGAAGAGCATAAGGAGGACTGTGCAGATTACTGAATGGTGTGATGAGGTGAAGGATGAATCAGACTGGCACTGGTAGTTGTACTCCAGGAAGTGCTAAGGATTGTGCTGGCTGCAGAATGGTGCAAGGTGAATCAGGCTGGCAGTGGTATATCAATCCTGGAGCAAGTGCTGATATATAGAATGGTGTAACAAGGTGATGGATAAAGAAGACTGGCAATGGTATATATCAGTGCTGGAGAAAGTGAATAAAGGAAGAACTAGGCTGACTACAGACTGGTGATGGGTGAACCAGGCTGGCACTGGTATTAGTGCTTGGTGAAGTGCTAATTGCTCCAGAATGCTGTAGATGGGTGAAGTGGCCTGGCACTGGTAGGTCAGGGTGAATGGAGTGCCTGGGGTCATGGGGATGCACAGGGGGCAGGGGTCGGGCGCTTACTGTCGGAACATCGCCTCCATGTCCTTGATCTGCTTCCTGCTGAACTCCTTGAACTCGGTGTAGGGGTTGAAGACTCTTCTGACCGGCGACGGCATCTCCCCGTCCTCCGCATCCCCCATCCGCAGCCGCCGCTGCAGCCTGCACGCCAGCTCGTCCCCCGCCGCCATCCTCTCCCTCCCCGGCTGCCGCTACTGACACCTCTCCGCCACTCGCCACGTGACCCGCCGGCCCGGCCACATGCAACGGGCGCCACGATTGGAGGAGAGCCGCACAGGGGGAGGAGGGGGAGGCAGAGGACTCAGCATCAGCAGCACTGATATCCCTACAGCGTGCACAGCATCCTCCCCGAAACCGATATAATCACCGCATACACAGTACCAGCGGTACTGCTATCACTACAGGGCACAGCATCCTCCCCAGCACTGTTCTAATCACATAACTGCATACACAGCATCAGCAGCACTGATATTACTATAGCATGCTCCGCATCCTCACCAGCACTGTTATCACATCACTGCATACACAGCATCAGCAGCAGTCATTCTTCACCAGCACGGACATCACTGCATATACACACAGCATCAGCAGCACTGATATCACTGCATGCTCAGCATCCTCACCAGCACTGATATAATCACTGCATACACTGCACAGCATCCTTCGCAGCACTGATATAATAACTGCATACACACAGACTCAGCAGCAGGATATTACAACGTTCCCAGCATCTTGCCTAGCACTGATATAATCACTGTACACGCAGCAACAGAACTGGTACCGTACCACTACAGCATGCACAGCATCCTCTGGCATCGATATAATCACTGCATGCACAGCATCAGTAGCACTGATATCACTACAGCGTTCATAACATCCACTCCCCAGCATTGATATAATCACTGCATATACAGCATCAGCAGCACTGATATCACTACAGCATGCGCAGGGGAGGACTGGGACCTTTTGGCCTGGGGGGAAAACACAAACTAGAGGCCCATTTTCACGGCAGCCCCAGCCTAAATGACATCACACACGTGCCCCACGTGCTATATAGTCACGTGGGAAATACAGCAAGGACACTCGAGGGACAGCGTGACAGGTAAAGTATAAATGCACTGACACCGGGGGGCACATAATACATTTTGAGTTACAACGGTTGGGGTTTCTATGTCTTACACAAGTCCTGCAAGCAGCCCTTCTGGAGTCTAGGGACTGTCGAAAACTTTTCAGCCTAGACAATATATTATGTAGCTGTGCACATGCAGTTAACAATGGTGAGAGACCAGATAGATTTTTCCCCACGGACCCTGCAGGCAAGCCTCTGCTCTGTATCATGCTGTGTATATTTACTAGCTTGCCCACCCTGCAATTGCTCTGTAATTGGGCGTTTATTTCCCTCATTCAGCCTAGTGTTTCACATTGCCTTATAAAAAAAACCTGAATTCACCATTCACAGTGCCAGCCCTAAATCATTAAATGAGAGGCAGCCTGGGGGGAAATCTCCCACCTTCCCCCCTGGCCAGTCCTCCCCTGAGCATGCGGCATCTATAATATCACTGCACACACAGCACCAGTGGCATGGATACATATCACTACAGCACACAGCATCCTCCCAAGCACTTAATCAGTGCTGCTGATACTATCTATGCAGTGACTATATATGTGCTTGGGAGGATGCTGTGTTCTGTAGGGATATCCGTGAAACTGGTGCCAAGTATGCAGTGATTTTATAGGTGCCGGTGAGAATGATGTGCACACTGTAGTGATATCAGTGCTGCTGATACTATGTATTCAGTGAATATATATCACTACATTATGCACAGCATCCTCCCAGCGTTGATCTAATCACTGCATAAACAGCATCAGCAGCACTGATATCACTACAGCATGCACAGCATCCTCTTCAGCACTGATATAGTCAATGCGTAAACACAGCATCAGCAGCACTGATATCACTACAGCATGCACAGCATCCTCTACAGCACTAATATAATCACTGCACACACAGGATCAGCAGCACAGATATCATTACAGCATGCCTAGCACTGATAAAATCTCTGTACACGCAGCAGCACTGATATCACTACAGCGTGCACAGCATCCTCTGGAACCGATATAATCACTCACTGCATGCACAGCATCAGCAGAATTATTACCACTACATCTTTCGCAGCACTGATATAATCATTGCATGCACAGCATCAGCAGCACTAATATCACTAGCCGATGCACAGCAGCCTCCCCAGCACTGATATCACTACAGTGTGCACAGCAGCCGCCCTAGCACTGATATCACAACAGCATGCACAACAGCCTCCCCAGCACTAATATCACGAGCCGATTCACAGCAGCCTCCCCAGCACTGATATCACTACAATGTGCACAGCAGCCTCCCTAGCACAGATATCACTACAGCATGCACAGCAGCCTCCCCAGCACTGATATCACTACAGTGTGCACAGCAGCCTCCCCAGCACTGATATCACTAGTGTGCACAGCAGCCTTTCCAGCAATGATATAATCTCTGCATGCACAGCATCAGCAACACTGATATTATAGCATGCATAGCAGCCTCCCCAAAGCGGATATCACGGAAGTGTATAAAGTATCAGTAGCACTGATCTCAATACAGCGTAATCCCAATGACCTGTGTATAAGTATTGACCAAAGATTACACCACAGGGAACACAGGAAATCACATTCAGTATGTTTGCTGGCATCCATTTCAGGGTACACTGGACCACACTACCATGGGCGTAGCAATAGGGGTTGCAGAGGTTGCGACCGCATCAGGGCCCTTGGGCCAGAGGGGCCCCGAAGGGCCCTCCCTCAACTACAGTAGTTGCTCTCTATTGGTCCTGAGCTCATAATAATCACTTGTATAGATCCTTTGAATAGTGGTACTCACTAACAAACTGTTCCCCATCCCCTTCTTGCACCTCTGACACTGTAGTTGCCATTGGCAGGTTTTGGCACACCGTATCATTTGTTATGTATAGAGTGCTTTGGGGGCCCCATAGTAAATCTTGCATCGGGGCCCACAGCTCCTTAGCTACGCCACTGCACACTACTATGGATGCTAGAATAGTGGAATACACTACAGGAGACGTTTTGTGAAAAGAGCCATTAAATGCTTTTTGGCCTCCAGAGCCTTCTGAGAGCTTTTTAAAAACGCTCCCTTTGACTTGCATTAAAATTGTGGCAAAATCGAAATTATCACGATTTTAATGTAAGTTTATGGGAGCATTTTTAAAAAGCTCTCAAAAAGCTCTGGAGGCCAAAAAGCCCTCAGAAGATCGTGTATAGAGTGTCTGAGCCCTCGCACAGCAAACAGACATCCCTCCACAGCGAAAACATTTTATTCCTAGTGCTTTTTTTCTGGGGGCTAAAGCTGTCCGAATGCTTTCCCAGTATTCAAAGCAGACCTGGGGAATACCTGGAGTAAAATATTAATTTACCTTTTTAAAAAACAGAAGGTATTTGGAATTGCCCCTACCCAACCCTGGACACTGCCAAACGCCTCGTCCATGCTCTGGTCACCTCCTGTCTGTACTACAGCAATGCCATACTTTCTGGACTTCTAAAGACCAGACATCTGCAGTCTGTTATGAGTGCAGCTGCCAGGGTCATTCGCTCTTTCCAGCCCTCCCCTTCAGATGCCTTTCTTCACAAATCCCTGCACTGGCTCCCTGTCCCCCTTAAGGCCCGTTCAGATCACAAATGCGGATAGCCATGCGTGCGGAACGTGTGCGGACCGCAACGCGTACAAACGCACGCCATCCGCGTTTGTGTGCGTTGCGTGGCTGATCCCATCACTGAAAAGTGAATGGGACAGCCACGCGTTTTGACAAAACCGCACAGGTCCGGAACGCATGCAGTGTGAACATCAGACAGTGCACTCTATGCACTGTCTGATGTCGTGCGTGTCGGCCTCCTGCACGAGTTTCCAAAACGTGGCTGGAAACGCATACAGTCTGAATGGACCCTTAGAATTACATTTAACCACTTACCACGATTGCGGCAGTATATCTACATTCCACAGGACTGAAGTTCCCGCACAGAGGTGTAGATATTAGGCTTCTATTTCTAATGTGTGTGTGTGTGGCAGTGTAGCAGTACACTTAGTGCATTAACCGATCAAGTGCCTGAGATCAATGATCACTGGCATCAATGAGATGAAGTGAAAGTAAAACATACAGGGCCGGATTTAGGCCAAGGCCACCACAGGAGCAAGGGCACCAAAGCAGCAGGCTAAACTGGTGCAGCTTTTGCAAGCTTGCAAATGCTTCAATGCAGGGAGATCAGGCAAGTGCCTGACTGCGGTACTCTGCTGCTAGCTGCCTGTGCAGAAGCCACCTTGCTCTCTGTGCACATTTCCATTGTGGCGGGTTGCTATGGACTTGGGCAGCATTGTAGACGGAAAGGAAGAGGAAGCTTCTGCACTGGAGATAAGCAGAGAAATTAGTGATACTGATGCCTACTGTGGTGTGAGGGAGAGCTAACTATGTACACTGAAAGGGGAGGGGGGGGGGGGGGGGAAGGGATTGATGGAGTCTTCTGGCTAGTGGCTACCTATACTGGAGGGAAAGGGGGAGGGGGTCATCAAGCTACCTATACTGGAGGGAAGGGGGAGGGGTCATCTTGCTACCTATTTTGAAGGGGGGAGGCTGGTGACAGTGGCATTGGGCGGTAAATAGTACAAATCCAGCCCTGAAAACATATACATACTATTTCCTATGACGAAAACTGAGAAAGAAGGAATTTGTTCCTTTTTTTATTATTCACGTTAAAAAGAATTTAGAATAAAATAATCCTTAGCAAAATGTACCACCCAAAGAAATTGTGCCAATTGCCTAATTGTGGCAAAAAAAAAAAAAACTGGATATAGATTATTTCATAGTGATAATTATAACGTTTTTGGCGAATGAAAGGGAGGAGCGATGAAATGTGAAAATTGCTACTCAGTGATGAAACTGCTTTGCCTGGCATACAAATCCATCCACCTTCGTACAGCTCAGATCTTTTTCAGAGATACACCCCAAACCTACTCTCTCTGCTCCTCCAACACTATGGATGTCCACACATTGCATCACTTGCTCACTCCAGGACTTCTCCAGAACTGCCCCTACTCTATGGAACTCCTCCCTACCCCTACCCTCAACTCATTCAAGCAAGACCCATCTGTTCACCATTTCTTGCCTGCCATCTTCATAACTCCATACCCTTCCCATGGACTTACACTTGTTTCCCTTTCCCCCACCCCCTAGATTGTAAGCCTATTTGGCAGGGTCCTCCTCCCCATGTGCTCTTCTCTGCCACCATATGGACTCCGTGGCTCATCTGCTTTATTTATCCCTACATCGTTATATTACTATTTGGTATACTATTGTTGAAGGTCATCACGTCCCTAGGTAACATTGTAAGTACCAGAGAGCCTGATACAGCTTGAGGAAGGACCTTGTCCAAAACAGCGTCTGTCGCGGTTATGGCTATCTATGTTATTTTAATGCAATAAAAAAAGCTATGCATTACTGACGTGGCGCTGTGGATTTTTCGTGCTGTGGCCTAGGTAACATTGTTTAATGCTGTAATGTCACTCCAATTCATTCAGCTTTAAATGACCACTATCGCAAAAAATTGTAAAATTTAAAATACGTGTAAACATGTACAAATAAGAAGTATTTTTTTTCCCTAGTTAGTCAAAATACTGGCAGAACCGACAGGTTTTGGACTAGTCCATCTCTCCATGGGGGAATCTCAGCAAGGCTCTTCTTCTTTATAAAGACATTCCCTGAAAATGAATTATACAATGATGCTGGCCAGCCTCCCTGGTTGCTGCACACTTTCTTTGGCAGTTGGACAGAGCAACTGCCATTCACTAAGTGCTTTTGAAAATAAACAAAACCCTGAGAATCCCCTATGAGGAGATGGACTAGTCAAAAACCTGTAGGTTCTGTCAGATTTCTACTACCTACTGTAAGTGACAGCATAGGAGAAAAGTAATTTATGGCTCATTTTACTCTGGAAGAAACATACTTCTTATTTGTACGTGTTTACGTCATTTGATTTTGACGATTTTCACAATAGTGGTCCTTTAAGTGAGCATGTAAGTTCTCCCTTGATGTATCACTGCAAAATATGCAAAGGAAAGCCAGTTATGCATCCAGAACGGTTGGTGTAGAGCATGCCTCTAGCCATAAAGAGCCATACTAACCCACTATGCATACAGCAGGTTCCTTTTCGCTCCATCTCATCAGTGCATAGCATGGATTAAGGAACACTTGAGGCTAATTGCACACTTGGTGCGGTACGATTTGCATGTGGCAGAAGAGCCTACTACATACAGCACACCATTACATGCAGAATTGTCCCTGCGGCAAATAGCGCCCACGGGGAAACATCATGCCCCCGACCCCTGAACGTGCGCGCAACTGATTGGAAGTGTGCATGGCAGACATCTGACAGGAAGTACATCATGTAACGTCACTGCACTGCTACTGCCATTGACTCCAATGCAATCGTGTGCTGAGCAGTACCGCTTGGCATTGAACTGAGTCTGGGTCGGACTGAACTCACCAGAATCACTTCCGTCTAATCGCGTTACACCACAGGCATTGTGGCTAGTCTCAGAGAGACTAATGGCCACTGCGGCGGGGAGTGGTGAGGGACAGCAATGCAATGCCCCAGTGTGAAAGAGTTACGTTATTTCCTGGCTAGTGGGAAGCCTTTGTAGGGGATCCTTGAGTTGAAAAGATTTCTTTCTACTGTGATCCTGACCATAGATGAGAACATCCCTACTGGGCATGTGCAAGTAAGGTCCGCCCATGCAGGAAACACAGCCGTTTCACTTGGCACGTGTAGCCCTTACTCGCCTGCCCAATATGGATGCGCTTGTCCATGGCTGGAAGAAACCTACTTGACTCTAAAGAGGATCCCTCCAATGTATCAGTGGGCTGAGAGGGAGTCTGGAAAGCCTCCGGACCATCCAGAGACTTCCCACTTCCTAGGGGGGTGGGGGGTTGTTGGTGGTGTTATGGCCCATACTCACGGGCAACCTAAACTGCATGTCGCTAGCACAGGGGAGCGTGTGCGCGACGGTTCGGCGACAGCTCGTCGCCACGTAATCCGCATACACACTGCGGAAGAGGGACTAGTGGCGCGACGGAAGCTGTCGCCGACGTTCCTCCTCCCCGCCGGAAACTCAATGCGCCGGCTCTGGGGTTGCTGTCGCTAGTCCGCATATACACGCGGACTAGCGACAGTTGCGGCGAAGTTGCGGCGACAATTGTAGCCCGTGAGTATGGGCCATTAGAGACCTCAGGTGTACTTTGATAGTGCTTAGCCCTGGAACCCATTGCAGCGTTTTGTTTTTTTATGAGCGTTTAGGGAGTGCTTTCAATCGCTAGCGATTTCCCTAAATGCTCTGCCAATGTAAATGGATGGGATAGATTCCACTAAATAGATTGCGATTAAGGAAATCTCAATTGCAGGACATGCAATATTTTGGGAGCATTTCCATTCTAATGAATTGTATAGGAGCAGGGAAATTGCTCCCAAAATCGCTTGCAAAACACGATCACAAGTCGCTAGCGATTGCGATAGCGCTTTCTAGTGGGTTCCAGGCCTCAATCAGATTGGACAGAGTACGATGAAATTCCCAGATAGGCCATGCTGACCCAGAACCAATAGGAATTGATAAGAGGTTCAAAGGGACCAAAAAACACTCTTGCAAATAAATAAATAAATAAAAAAAGAGAAATACAAATTTGCCTTCTTAAAACAGAAATTTGCAAAAATTCAGCTTAAAGTGAGCCAGAAATAGCCAGGGGTATACTGTGTATGAGAGAAGGGGCAGTTACCTCTGTCTGAAACCTGCATCTTTACCCTGCAGTCATTGAGCTATGCTCACCATTATCAGCAGACAAACCACTTACAAATCTATTTCTTTAGATAGCTTGCAGCTTGGATTTCCCCCCAACTTTTGACCACTGATCAGCTCTAAAGACAATTGCCTGGCAATTCAGTCATCTTGCAGATCTGTTCTCCCTTTGCACACCTGCCTTCCTCTCTCAGGACTGCACAGCCAATGCCACTATCAATGCTTTGCATGAAAGCCAGTTATTGGCTGCATCCCAACTGCTACGGAGCAGCAGTGATTAATGCAAGGCACTGAGCATAGATCACCACTGCAGCATCCCAACTAGTGACTGCACACATTATTATAAGATTCAGTATTACCAACCACCTTACATATATCACAGTTCCATCACACATCCAGCACTGTGTATAACCTGTGATCACCACCCGTATGCTTTTCAGCAGGGCTGTGGAGTCGGAGTACATTTTGGAGTCTAGAGTCTGAGTTGGAGTCGGAAGCCAGTGGTTTCATAAACTAAGGAGTCGGGTGATTTTTGTACAGACTCCACAGCCCTGCTTTTCAACTCCATACTTCATATCCATGAACTCACTCTACTCCACCAGAGATGGTCAGTGGGATGCAAATAATTCTAGCTTGCATGTGGATTGAATTTGTTCTAATCATAATAGACAGGGGGTGCAGTTGATTCTTCCAGTTCAGGGGCGTCTCTGTCACTAGGCAACTATAAATTTTGGCCTAGAGCGCCGTGGGTGGAAGTGGGCGCTCTTTCGCCGCACTGTGTGTATGTTTATTTTTTTCACTATCAGGTCGGCGCCAGCTGTGACAGGCAGCTCAGCCTGTGCCTGGTGCTGCCTACTGTTTCCGCCCCCTTCCTCTCCCTTCAGAGCGAGCAGCCGCATGGTAGTTAGTTTATACGTGCGGTGCCGCCGCCTACTGGTCCGCCCCCTATCCCTTTCTGTGCAGAGAGAGCAGCCGCACACCGTTTGTCTATACGTGCCGCCCTAACTCCGCCCTCCGCCTGTCACACGTGCATGAAGGCACCGTGTGACGCACCAGGGACCAGTGCCACCGCCGGCTGGCTACAGGAGTCTTCTGCAGGTGAGTAAATGCTGCCCACATTAGCATCATTTTCTAGTGAATGCTGGCCAAATTACGACTATTTCTTGGTGAACGCTGGCCGCATTACAATTATTTCCTGGTGAAAGCTGGCCGCATTACGATTATTATAGCTTTTGTACTGCATCGGACAGTATAAAACAAGTTTCCCTGTAAATACTCTTAATCATAACTAAATATAAACCTTGTACTAAATGTAATTTGAACACTGGTTAAAAACATGGATTCAAAAAACACCAATAGACATTCTATACTTCCTGATAATGGTTCAGGCCCCTTGCAGACTGCGTCGCACTGTGGTATGCTTCCCCACCAAAGGGTCATGCAAGACCATGGAGACTTGCACAGTTCACACACGGCAACATGGTGCACTGGTAGTAGTAAAATGGACGCAATCCTGATGCAAAGTCTGCAGCGTGTTACCGCATGATCTGTGCCTACAGCACAGATTATGCATTAATGCAAGTCAATGGACGACGCAGGCAGTGTGCACTTCGGGAGCATGGTGCGGCGCCAGCAGGGAGTATGTCACTAGCTGGGAGGCGGACCTATGCATAAGACCCTGTCACCACACTGTGGCGCAGGGTCATATGAAGCCTTATATCTGCTGTGTGGTGCGGCACAAACACCTAGTGTAAAACTGGCCTCAGAGTTAGAGATTCGCTTCTTTCGGCCCTTCTGTTCTGTACTTCCTTTCCTTCCCTGGTATCCAGAGTGTAGTATGAGTGCAGGCTGCATGAGGTAATTGAATCGTGCGGAATATATCCCTATAGGAAAACGTGGGGTTGGCCCTAATGTCTGTATGAATGAATCCATGTTTTTATTAGCGCTCAAATTGCATTTTGTACAAGGATTATGTTTAAATCTGTTAAGACAATAAAAAGTGTTTACACTTTTTGAATTTTAGCACTTCAAACTTACTATCAAAAATATATTTTTATGGGCGTCATACATTATCTGCTTCTGGCGGCATGACAGGTCCTCATCATTCCTCCTTAGTGCAACTCCTCACCTTGCAGCACTAGTCTCTGTATGTCATGTGACATGCATCAGGAACCGCATGTGATCGACTGACCAGTGCAAGTACGACGCTTGTGCAGAAGCACTGCTTTTTCCTCCATGCACGAGCAGCTTTGTGCTATTGTTCAGGTGTAGACCATACTTGCGCAGTTCGGCTGTGCTTGTACAAGGACGAGAGTGCAGCCATGAAGAAGAAAGGAGACCCATCGATTAAGTCTCTAACTTTACTTTTCCTCCCACAGGTTTGCTTTAACAACTTCTGTACCAGCAGTCTCTGGCCCCTTAAGGACCAGAGACTGCTAGTACTGCAAAACTGCAAAACAGCGGCTACCGACGAATCGCTGCACATATCCACCCACTCCTCCATCCCCGCAGGCCCCTTTTTCTGCCATCGCTATGAGGGCAGAGCTCTGTGCCCCGGTCAGGAGCCGCTTTCAATGGCTCCTGACCATGTCAATCAGTGCAAGGCAACATGATTGGCTCACAGTGATCACGCGGTCAGAAGCCAATGAAATCAGCTCCAGCTCACAGAGCTCTGCCGTCTTATTGATGGCAGGGTGAGTTGCGGCAGGGATAAAGCATCGAGATCAGCAGGACCGGACAGCGGTGATATTGAAATCTAAAATTTGACAACTTAACCATTTCTGAGCTTCACGTCCGGGCGGCTGCTTTGCTGCGGTGCTGCGCTTCGGCGCGATCGCGCCCCCGTGGTGTCCTCCGGTAGCCCTGGGATCAGTGAACAGGAACATGGTTCCCGATCACCGATCCGTGTCCCCAGCAGAAAAATCGAAGCGCTCTTACTAGAGGCTTCAGTCTTTCTGCACGTCGCTTAGCGAGAAGCACAAGGAGAAAATAAAAACTCAAGGTGGCCATCTTGTGGCCAAATAGTAAAACTACATCTACATATTTTTTACATTACAATTCACACATAACATTAAAAATTAACTGTTTATTTCCCACACCAAAATATTACCCAAATACAATTTAAGGGAAAAAAAATTACAATAAAAAACAAAACAAAACAAATAGTTACCTAAGGATCTGAACTTTTTAAATATGCATTTGAAGGGGGTATACTACAAACATTTTTTAAATTATAAGCTTGTAAATAGTGATGGACACAAAACGGAAACAATGCACCTTTATTTCTAAATAAAATATTGGCGCCATACATTGTAATAGGGACAACATTTAAATGGTATAATAACCGAGACAAGCAGGCAAATAAAATACATAGATTTTAATTATGTTAGCGTGGATTATTTTAAAGCTATAATGGCCAAAAACTGAAACATAATGAATTTTTTCCATTTTTTTTCTTATTAATCCTGTTAAAATGCATTTATAAAAAAATAATTCTTAGCAAAATGTACCACCCAAAGAAAGCCTAGTTAGTGGTGGAAAAAACGATATAGATCAATAAATTGTGATAAGTAGTGATAAAGTTATTAGCGAATGAATGGGAGGTGAAAATTGATCTGATGCATAAGGTAAAAAATCCCTGTGGGCTGAAATGGTTAAGGTAACAGACCAACGTCCAATGAGACCATATAAAGAATAATAACCTATGCCATACAATTAACAATCCAACATTATTTTCACATGCACCATGTCAACGTGAATAATAACAGAGCAAAGGATTGACTCTTGGGCGCATGTGAAAATCTACAAAAAATACTTTAATAATATAAGTTATCTAAAATTTTACGAGTAACACACCAAATACATATATGACCAAATCTAAATCCCACATACAAAACAACCAGCTAAAAAATAGCCTACTGACATCCTATTAGAGGTTTGGGGCTGCAGTCCCCGGACCTGCTAGCTAGTAGGGGGTAAAAAATCCTGACTATGGGCTTTCAAGTTAGCCAAGCCTGAAAAAGGATAATGATCAGAATGCAAAGTCCTGTTGCACAGCTTATAATCCACTGGTTGTAACAAATGGATCCCAATCGCAGATCACCATAAAGCAGTTGATGGATACTTATACACAGCATAGGTTGTCACAGGCTATATCCACAGTGATCCTCATTCACAGAATCTAATGTGGTCAGATAGGGTAATGCCCCATTAACATCAGTATCAGTATGCAAGTTCATTCATGGCATGTATTTGCCGCTTCATAATAGAGTAAACATATTGTAACATGTAACATGAAAAGCGTGATGAAGCTGCGGACCAGGACAAAAGCCAGAAGCAGGGCATGCATGCATTGTTAGTTACCCATCCATGTGCGATAAGTTCATAGCTCTGATGTTCACTGATCAAAATTCAATGGCGTGAGCCAGGACTGTCCCCGTGGGTGTCAGATGGAGGCTAAGAGAGATGCCTAATCCTTTGACATGTTTCGCCGATCAATATCGGCCTCATCAGGAACAGGCATCGTTTGTGATGTCGAGAACAATAACCGTCGTATATGCTTCCTAAAATTATAAGAATTGAGGCTGCCCACCCCCCCCCCACATAGCCCAGCGTCTCACCTCACGGCCGCGCCCACACACGCAGCAGATGGCTTGCGTGCGGTGACGCGCCATGCGCTCCACGCAGCCGCCCCAGGGACCGGAAGTCCGTGCTCCACAATCCGGAAGCATGTCATCCAGGCAGATCGAGGGCGGAGGCGAGGAGAATAGGCAGCCACCGGGCAAATGCGGGCAGGGGGAGGCGGGGCGAGAGGTCCCAAACCACCCCCCAGAACGGGAATAATTGGTATGAATGTAAAAGAAACAATACTATGCATCTATGTGTGCTAAACCTTCTGGATTCAATTCACCTAAAGGGTGAACTTAAAGGTGACAATCTGGCCCGCAGTTTAACCGTGTCTTGAGGATGATGTGATGGCACAAGGCCAAAATGGATGCAGATGGAAATGGGATCCAACACATACATACCTAGACAAGACTATGTCGGCACTCAGATCGTCACTACAGTACAAAGTTACTCCTCAGAAAAACATTGCATAACATTCATATAAATCCAGTAACAAGTGAGTGGAGCCTAGTGGATAAAATGAAGGCAAGTAACTTCAGAATTGCCAAACACAATGATATACAAGAGGGGTACATGATGCAGCAGGGGTACATTCCCCACAGTGGATCGGGAGGTGGGGATCGCAAGGGGCGGAAGAGCGGATAGTCAATCCCCCAAGATTTGCTAAAATGCTCATCCTACATCGAAATTCAAAATGTAACTTTTGGTATAGGCCTTAGGTTCCAGAGTTTAAATGTTGGAAAACACAGAGATGGAAATGATGTGGATTACTCTGGTAAAAATACCCTATAATGAATGCTGTCATTCAAACCTTTGTTTCTCATGGCATTCAGATTGAAAATCCAGCGGGATTCAATCTGTAGCAGTTTCTTATCCACATTTCCACCTCTGGGGTGTCCATGTACCCTGTCCAGACCTACAAACTGTATAAAATGGGCATTACCCCTATGTACCATACAGGGCCGGGCCGAGGCATAGGCTGGAGAGGCTCCAGCCTCAGGGCGCAGTGTAGGGGGGGCGCACAATTCATTCAGCTGTCATTCCTAATTGTGTTTGAAGCAGAAAGAAATAAGAAAAGGGGATGCATGGCAGTGACTGCAAGCCAGATAACTAGATATTAACCAGCTGAGCGGTCTGGACGAGCTCAGCTCGTCCAACACCGCCAGCGGCTGCCGCTCAGGCCCTGCTGGGCCGATTTTAATGAAATAAAAAGCAGCACACGCAGCCGGCACTTTGCCAGCCGCGTGTGCTGCCTGATCGCCGCCGCTCTGCGGCGATTCGCCGCGAGCAGCGGCGAAAGAGGGTCCCCCCAGCCGCCTGAGCCCAGCGTAGCCGGAACAAAAAGTTCCGGCCAGCGCTAAGGGCTGGATCGGAGGCGGCTGACGTCAGGACGTCGGCTGACGTCGATGACGTCACTCCGCTCGTCGCTATGGCGACGATATAAGCAAAACAAGGAAGGCCGCTCATTGCGGCCTTCCTTGTTTATTCTGGGCGCCGGAGGCGATCGGAAGATCGCCTCCGGAGCGCCCTCTAGTGGGCTTTCATGCAGCCAACTTTCAGTTGGCTGCATGAAATAGTTTTTTTTTATTTAAAAAAAACCCTCCCGCAGCCACCCTGGCGATTTAATCAGAACGCCAGGGTGGTTAAGGTGTTGGGGAGGTTGTGGGCCCTGTGGCCGTCTTAGTCTAATAGCAATCAGTGTGTGACGACTGGGGTGGCAGGGATGGAGGGGCGCACTTTGGTGTCTCAGCCTTGGGTGCTGGAGGACCTTGTCCCAGCTCTGGTACCATATAAACATGTCTTGAGATAGGTGATTTGAAGTTGAAGCAATTTATGTCACCTACATAGTCCTTTATTCTCCCCTTTAGGGCCCTGTGGGTTTTGCCTACATAGAAGCATCCACATTCGCAAAGCAGAAGATAAACGACACATGTGGTGTTACAATTTACGAAGTGCCTCAGGGACCACTCCTTGCCATTTGGCAGGGTGATCTCTGAACCCATGCGCAGGTATCTACGATATACACAGCCGTCACAGCTGTAAGTACCTCTTGTTGGACAGTGTCTAGATTGGGATTTCCTGGAAAAGTGGCTTGAAGTCACTTTTTCCCTAATCGTCATAGCCCGTCTATATGATATCTCTGGTCTAGTGGAGACAAATTCTCTAGCCAGAGAATCGCTGACCAGAATATGCCAGTGGCGTCGCAAGATCTGGTCAACCTCACCCCCCTGGTCATTAAACCTGGTGACATAAAAGTCAAAGTATTTTTTGTAGTTTTTCACATGTGCCCAAGAGTCAATCCTTTGCTCTGTTTATGATATTGAAATCTACATCCTGTCAGAGCCGCGCAGCCACAAGCAGCATGTAGATTTCAACTGCACTGGTCCGGAACCGGTTAAGTACTGGACTGCAATTCAGTTGAAAGATTTAAAGAGGAATTTCAGGGTTCAAGAATACCCTCTATACATATTTCCTACAGGATAACCATTCCAAATTATACATTTTAAGTTAACCATATACTGTATCTATGTTCCCATGAACGGTATATACCACTATGTGCTCATAGTGCCCTGGTGTGCTCTCCCATAATCCCCGGCATAAAAGTTTGGCATTCAGAGACAGGAAGAGGCAGGCAAAGGAAGGCTTCTGGCATCTGTCCGGACCAATCATGCCCCTTTTCCGCCCCACTAAGCTTTCTTCTGGGTGAGCATTTTGGCCCTGACAAAGTACTGACCCTGAAGGAGGTTGGCACCATTTTCAACATGTAGGTGCCAAACTTCAGAAAGGCCTGAAGGCCGAACGGGACACCTGAGAGATCTCAGATAGAGTTTGCAGGGGCGACTATTATGTGCATATGTTTATTTTACAGGGTGCTTTTCATGTCAGTTGTCCTTTAACTTCCCTGATGGGTTCACTTAAAAACAAAAATAAAGCTTGCAGATACCTTAACCCCCGGTGTGCAGTAACATTATCACAGCACCTATACCATGCTGCAGTAAAAGTGATTTACTGACCGCTCCATTTATACCTGCAGGCTTTAGTGAAGGCACCAATCAAGGGCATGCTGCAGCTCACAGCCTCAGCATTTACAGCATGATCAGAGAACAGTCACCATGGTCTCCATGTCACATCCCCAGGATCACCACAATTGGATAATCATGGTGAAAGTTTTAACACATTTTTCAGGGTAGTTAGGTGACATACAGTCAACAGGGAAATGGTTAAAATATTTGTTCACCTCATTATTGTAGAACTACAGTATATATCTGCAGTAAGGTATAGATAGGGGTTAATGCTGCATCTTGAATAAGGACTACAAGTCTCACAATCCCAGCTGGTGACTGGCTGCACTAGCCATTAGAAGACCGGTGTCACTTTGTAGTTCTGCTGGCATCCTTGCACAGAGTATATTTATAAAAATTATTCTCCATTATCATTCCCCAAAAAATGAGGATAGACAAAGAATAGCACATACATGAGCTCATCTATTTTCATACATTTTAGTAGTGTGCTCTGTGGGGAAGGCTGCTTCTTGGCTCAGTATTATGCTGTGCATACTGCAAGTGGCAGTACACATGCTCCGTATCATCATGCTGTGCATACTGCAAGGGGCAATGCACATTGCTCAGTGTTATCGTGTTCTATTAGACAATTGGCTGATAAACTGCACAAAATGAATTGACCAAATCTGCCATTAATTATTATTATTATTAATTGTATTTATAAAGCGCCACCATATTACGCAGCGCTGCACAATAGATAAATGGGTTAACATACAGGTAGAACATACGGAAACTCACAACAAAACAAGATCATGCAAATGATTTGATAACAATACAGTGTCATAGGTCAAAATAGAGACTGTTCGAGTCTACAAGAGGGGTGGTTGTGAGTAAAATTGCATAATCAAGCTGGATACATTAGGGAGGAGGGCCCTGCCAGAGGATTACAATGTAAAGGGTGGGGTGGAGACTTAGGTGCGTCTTTTGAGAGGGGGTCTAACAGAACATATTATGGTGCTGTTGTAGGGGGGTATGCGAGCGTGAAGAGGTGAGTCTTGAGAGCTTGTTTGAAGGTATTAAAGGTGGGGGCGAGTGACGGCTGGTAGGAGAGAGTTCCTAGAGAGTAGAGGCAGCCCTGGTCAAGTCCTGCAATCGTGCGTGTGACTGAGTTATGCGTGGTGCGACTAGGCGCAGGTCATTGGAGGATCGGAGGGGGCGGGCTGGTATGTACCTGTGGACCAGATCAGAGATGTAGGTCGGGCAGGTCTTGTGCACTGATTTTGTAGGCCAAGCACAGGATTTTGAAATTGATCCTAAAGCTGATGGGGAGCCAGTGTAGTGCTTTACAGAGCGGAGTTGTAGAGGCGCTGCGGTGAGAAGAATGTATCAGTCTGGCTGCCGCATTCATTACCAATTTAAGTGGGTCAGTATAGTTAGAGGGGAGGCCAGATTAAAGAATTGCAGTAGTCTAGGCGGGAGATGACAAGGGGGCGTGGATAAGGAGTTTAGTGGTGTCAGGGGACAGGTAGGAGCGGATCTTGGGGATGTTGCGGAGGTGGAAGTTGCAGGATCTGGCAATACCTTGGATGTGGGCTGTAAAGGAAAGTTCAGAGTCCAGAGTAACGCCTAGACAGCGGGCTTGGGAGGTAGGGTGGATAGTAGTATTTTCAATAGTGACGTGCAGATCTGGGAGGGGTGCAGCTGTGCGGGGTGGGAATATTAGAAGCTCAGTCTTGTCCAAATTAAGCTTCAGGTACCTGGCAGCCATCCAGGAGGAAATGGATGTGAGGCAGGCAGAGACTTTGTCCATAGTAGAGGAGGAGAGATCTGGGGTGTGGAGATATATCTGGGTGTCGTCGGCATACAGGTGATAATTGAAACCCATGGAGGAGATGATTTTGCCAATTGAGGCAGTATAGAGTGAGAACAGTAGTGGTCCTAGGACGGAACCTTGAGGAACACCAACTGAGGGGGGTGTAGGAGTGGATGAGGAGCCATTGAAAAATGTTGTGAAGGAGCGGTTGGAGAGGTAGGAGGAGATCCAGGCTAAGGCTAGGTCCTGAATGCCCATTAGCTGCAGGGAGTGGAGGAGGAGGGAGTGGTCGACAGTGTCAAATTCCAGCATATCCAATCTATTTGACTTTCAAAGTGATCAGATTGGTCAGAAATTGATCAGAGGAATAGATGTGTGTATAGCCGGGGGAGGGGTGGGTCTGCTCCTCTCCCCATCCTGCACCTTCCGTATCCTCACCCCACCTACATCTCTACAATTCACATCATTTGAGGCCCACACCATCCGCCTCTACCACCCCCTCCCTGCCATTGTTGCGGTCTTATACCGCCCTCCAGGCTCCACCCCACAATTTCTCGATGACCTTGCCTCCTGGCTCCCTCACATCCTCTCCTCTGACCTCCCCACCATCATCCTTGGGGATTTCAATATTCCCATCGATGAAGCCCAGAGCTCCGCTGTGACCCGGCTACTCACCATTGCCAACTCACTAGGACTAGTACAACACGCCAACACCCCCACTCACACTGCAGGTCACACTCTCGACCTTATATTCACTAAATCCACCACCATTGCAGACCTTGACATCGCACCCTTTCCACCCTCAGACCATCACCTTCTCACCTTCAACCTCCTCACGGAAGGCACCTCCAAATTAGCCACCCACCCACCTGGTCGATGGCAGAGAGACCTACGCAAGCTCAACCCTAGTGTCCTTGCTGACCCCCTCCATGCCCTCTCCTCCACTCTCCCCACCCTAACCTGTCCTAATCTTGCTGCACCTCAGTATCGCCAAACTCATCAGCCCTAGAGAAAGCTGCTCCACCAATATTTCGCCGCAACCGACCCCCTAACCCCCAGCCCTGGCGCACTACCCATACTCGCATCCTCCAGAGGAAAACACGTGCCACTGAACGGAAATGGAGAAAAACTAGACTTAAATAGGATTTCCTACAGTACAAGACCAACCTGCTGCAGTTCCACACTGCCCTTGCTCATGTGAAGCAGGAATACTTTACCAAGCTCATCGGAGCACAAGCTTCCAACCCCCGGCGTCTTTTTGCCACCTTCAACTCCCTGCTTAAACCCACCCCCCACCCTCCGTTTCCTCCCTCTCTGCCACAGATTTAGCCACCCACTTTACCAACAAAATTGTCTCCATCCGCCAGGAAATATCCAATCTCCAATCTTCACCTCCCACCCCCTCCCAACCAGCTCCTCCTCCACCCTATCCTCCCCTCACATCCTTCACTCCTACTACCACCGAGGAAGTCAACCACCTACTGCAGACTTCCCATACCACTACTTCCCCCCTTGACCCCATCCCTTCTGATTTACTCCAGCCTCACTTCACGGAATTGGCCCCTGTCCTCACTACCCTGTTCAACCTCTCCCTATCCACAGGCACCTTCCCCTCAGACTTCAAGCAGGCCACTGTACTACCCCTGCTCAAGAAACCCTCACTCGACCCCTCGCTACCCTCCAACTACAGTCCTATCTCCCTCCTCCCCTTTGCCTCAAAACTCCTTGAGCGTCTGGTTCACAAACGCCTGACCCAGTACCTCAATGCCAACTCACTGCTAGACCCACTCCAATCTGGATTTCGGCCTGCCCACTCAACCGAAACTGCTCTCACCAAAGTGGTCAATGACCTTGCCTTAGCTAAAGCTGAAGGTAAATGCTCCATTCTCCTCCTCCTTGACCTGTCAGCAGCTTTTGACACAGTAGATCATCCCCTACTCCTCTAGACCCTCCAGTCCTTGGGCATTCATGATCTCGCCCTGTCCTGGCTTTCATCCTACCTCTCCAACCGATCCTTCACGACTGCCTTCAATGAGTCCTCGTCCACCCCCAACCACCTCTCGATGGGAGTCCCCCAAGGTTCGGTCCTTGGCCCCCTACTGTTCACCCTATACATATCCTCCATTGGCAAGGTTATCTCCTCCATCGGTTTTAACTATCATCTGTATGCAGATGACACCAAGATCTACCTCCACACACCTGACATATCCACCACTACCATGGACAAGGTCTCCTCCTGCCTATCAGCCATCTCCTCCTGGATGTCCGTTAGGTTCCTGAAACTAAATCTAGACAAAACAGAATTTATGATCTTCCCACCCCGGCCATCCACGAACCTCCCAGATGTGCATGTCACTGTTAACCACACTACCATTCGCCCTACCTCTCAAGCCCGCTGTCTGGGTGTCACCCTGGAGTCCGCACTCTCCTTCACTTCCCACATCCAAAACCTCACAAAGTCCTGCAACTTCCACCTTCGTAACATCTGTAAGATTAGCCCTTTCCTGACCTCTGCCACCACCAAACTCCTCATCCATCCCCTCATAATTTCCCGCCTTGACTACTGCAATGCC
This sequence comes from Hyperolius riggenbachi, assembly GCF_040937935.1. NCBI lineage: Eukaryota > Metazoa > Chordata > Amphibia > Anura > Hyperoliidae > Hyperolius > Hyperolius riggenbachi. The sequence continues at coordinate 235,436,206 of NC_090651.1, read as the reverse complement.
CTGCTGTCTGGTCTCCCTATGACCCGAACAGCCCCACTGCAGTCCATCATGAATGCGGCAGCCAGAATTATCCACTGCTCCCATCGCTCCACCACGGCAGATCCCCTCCTAGAATCCCTCCACTGGCTACCTATCCAGTCCAGAATCAGATTCAAGATACTGTGTCTGACCTACAAATCTGTCCAACCTACATTTCCGATCTTACTCTGAGGTACACACCTAGCCGCTCACTCTGCTCTTCCAATGAACATCGCCTAACCGCCCCCCGCATCACCCAGTCCCATGCACGCCTCCAGGACTTCTCAAGAGCTGCTCCAACACTATGGAACTCCCTACCTCCACCCATTAGGGCAGCCCCCTCCTTCAACATCTTCAAGAAAGCCCTCAAAACTCACCTTTTTCACTCTGGCCTACTACCCCTCACAAGTGCTCTAAACCTACTGCTGAACTCTGGTCCCCTACCTCTCGTGTCCCTACCTCTCCCTCTAGATTGTAAGCCTTTGGGCAGGATCCTCCTCCTTTTGTGTCCTACCTGATCATGCACCTCCATTACTGTGAACCCATGCTATGCAGCTGAGTGAACCTAACTTGCCTAATCTCCATGCTCCATCCAGTGACTGACTAAGCATTACCTGGTACTCATACTGTGCTGTGTGATCTGGTTTTCTTGTATTCCTGTATTGTCATATTGCTGTATGTCACCCCTACATATTGTCTGTAACCTAAATTAATGTTCAGCGCTGCGTAATATGTTGGCGATTTATAAATACAATAAATAAATAAATAGCCAGCATGAGAGGGTCTCCTGAGCACATACGCAGCATATATTTAATATAAGCTAATTAAGCACTGTGGTAAAACTGGTTTTATCTGTGTATATATAGAGGTGCATGACATGCACCCAATTCTGGCTTGAAATTTGTATGCAGCGTGAAACTGAGCCAATCAAAATCTGAGAAGTGGATATGATAGACCCAGCCAGCTCCAACCTGCATACAAATTGCATGCAGGATGGAATTCTTTGAATCTCATTGACCATCTGTATATAAACTAGCAGGACGGGGCTACAGAAATGTGTAGGAGGAGATCAGACTTTCTACAAGTTACTCCACCCAGAACTGATTGGGGTTTTGCTTTACTATAGGCATAGACGACATTTACCTGCACCTCTTGTCTTGAGATATCCTCATGTTAGTTCCTAGCTACACGCCCCTCACGCCTTCAGAGATCCTCCCTAGGGTATAAAATAAAGTAAATATCTGGCAGAACTGTCACAGGTAGATGCACCAGCACTTTAAGCGCAGATTGTGCCACTGACCTCCCTGCAAGAGAGGAATGAAGTTTAGTTAAAGCATTCCAAACTAAGTACACAGGTCAATAATAGGGGAATGGCACACAGGTGATTCTCTGCTCAATGACTGCTGCTGTTAGCATGGAGTTGCTTGTTTGCATTTCCATTATAGCCTGCAGGCAGCACTGCACTGTGACTAGAGGAGGGCTGGCTAAACCTCAGTAACCAGGTAACCAGGGCTCTGGCTGCATTTCCACTGTGGAAAATGTTTGCATCCCAAAAAATCGTATAAGATTTTTATGATCAGCGAAAATGTGCGTGTAAATTTGTACGCGTTTAATGCGAATTTTTGTACATGAAAATTCACATTAGTAAAATATAACTATCTGCCTAGTAACAGCTTAATTATGAGTGCTGACAACTTCCTGTAACCATGGATTTAATGTGAATTTTCGTGCAAATAACACCAAAATTTGCGTTGCTATGCATTCCTTATGCAAAGCATTGCACGCAAATCGCACATGATGTCCAAAAAATTATGCAGGACCTCAGATTTTTTTCATGCATATGAACGTGTACAAAAAATTGCATTGAATGAAAACGGCCCTATTCACTACCATTAGTTGCCAAATCAATGCAAATTTTGTATGAAAAGATCTTTAACAGAAACGCAGAAAAAAGTGGAAACCTAGTCTAAGGACAACTGAAGTCGGGCCCGGATTTACATCACAGGAGCCTGTAGGGATAGATGCCCTGGCACCTTTGATTTCGCCCTCCATGAACCTACAAACCCAAACTTCAAGTGTGCTGGCTGTCGGAGGGAGCTGTCACTTCTCCATTACCGATCATAGGTAGCTACAGGTGCCCCTTAGTATTAGGTAACCAGAAGTATCCTCAACATTAAGTAGCTAAAGATGCCCAAGGATTAGGTGGCTAGTAGAACCTCAAAATAATGGATATTGCTTCAGACACTAGCAATGCTACGGTTATAATGGAAATGCATGAGATTTCCTATACACATATGGGTCACTGTCTAGGAAACTCCCTATATGCCATAGTCCATAGATGGATAATACAGGAATAAAACATTTCTGAAGATGAGAGAATGAGGGCAGCCATCTTTTTGGTCGAAAGGAGGTGACAGGGAGCATGAGACTGTTCCAACTGTCCTGTGTGCTGATCACCCCTCCCAGTTGCTAGGCAACATGAACAACAACATAGGAAATCCCATCATGCTTTGCACAGCATCAGGGAAAAAAAGTTTTCTTTGATGGGGCAGAGCTTAACCACTTCCCGACCGCCGTATATACAATTGGCGGCCCGGAAGTGGACCCCGCAAGGACCGCCGTATTGACAAATGGCGGCGGTCCTTGTAGGGGCATGGGCGGAGCGATTGCGTCATCAGTGACGCGATCCTCCGCCTCCGCCTGGCGCCGCTCACCCGCCGCAACATCCCGCCGGCCATACGGAAGCGCCGGCGGGATGTTAACCCGACGATCGCCGCATACAAAGTGTATAATACACTTTGTAATGTTTACAAAGTGTATTATACAGGCTACCTCCTGCCCTGGTGGTGCCAGTGTCCGAGGGACCACCAGGGCAGGCTGCAGCCACCCTAGTCTGCACCAAGCACACTGATTTCACCCCCCCCTGCCCCAGATCGCCCACAGCACCCATCAGACCCCCCCTGCCCACCCCCCAGACCCCTGTTTGCACCCAATCACCCCCCTAATCACCCTTCAATCACTCCCTGTCACTATCTGTCAACGCTATTTTTTTTATCACCCCCCCACCCCTCAGATTCTCCCCAGACCCCCCCCCCCCCATGTACTGTATTCATCTATCCCCCCTGATCACCTGTCAATCACCTGTCAATCACCCATCAATCACCCCCTGTCACTGCCACCCATCAATCAGCCCCTAACCTGCCCCTTGCGGGCAATCTGATCACCCACCCACACCAATAGATCGCCCGCAGATCCGACATCAGATCACCACCCAAGCGCAGTGTTTACATCTATTCTCTCCTCTAAACACTCACTAATTACCCATCAATCACCCCCTATCACCACCTGTCACTGTTACCCATCAGATCAGACCCTAATCTGCCCCTTGCGGGCACCCAATCACCCGCCTACACGCTCAGATTGCCCTCAGACCCCCCCTTATCAATTCGCCAGGGCATTATTTACATCTGTCCTTCCCTGTAATAACCCACTGATCACCTGTCAATCACCTGTCAATCACCCATCAATCACCCCCTGTCACTGCCACCCATCAATCACCCCCTGTCACTGCCACCCAGCAATCAGCCCCTAACCTGCCCCTTGCGGGCAAACTGATCACCCACCCACACCAATAGATCGCCCGCAGATCCGACGTCCGATCACCTCCCAAGTGCAGTGTTTACATCTGTTCTCTACCCTAAACACCCACTAATTACCCATCAATCACCCCCTGTCACTGCTACCTATCAGATTAGACCCCTATCTGCCCCTAGGGCACTCAATCACCCGCCCACACCCTCAGAATGCCCTCAGACCTCAGCCCTGATCACCTCGCCAGTGCATTGCTTGCATCTATTCCCCCCTCTAATCACACCTTGAGACACCCATCAATCACCTCCTGTCACCCCCTAGCACACCTACCCATCAGATCAGGCCCTAATTTGCCCCGTGTGGGCTCCTGATCACTCGGCCAAACCCTCAGATCCCCCTCAGACCCCCTTCCGATCACCTCCCCAGTGCATTGATTGCATCTATTTTCCCCTCTAACCACCCCCTGAGACACCCATCAATCATCTCCTGTCACCCCCCTAGCACTCCTATCCATCAGATCAGGCCCAATACAACCTGTCATCTAAAAGGCCACCCTGCTTATGACCGGTTCCACAAAATTCGCCCCCTCATAGACCACCTGTCATCAAAATTTGCAGATGCTTATACCCCTGAACAGTCATTTTGAGACATTTGGTTTCCAGACTACTCACGGTTTTGGGCCCGTAAAATGCCAGGGCGGTATAGGAACCCCACAAGTGACCCCATTTTAGAAAAAAAAGACACCCCAAGGTATTCTGTTAGGTGTATGACGAGTTCATAGAAGATTTTATTTTTTGTCAAAAGTTAGCGGAAATTGATTTTTATTGGTTTTTTTCACAAAGTGTCATTTTTCACTAACTTGTGACAAAAAATAAAATCTTCTATGAACTCGCCATACACCTAACGGAATACCTTGGGGTGTCTTCTTTCTAAAATGGGGTCACTTGTGGGGTTCCTATACTGCCCTGGCATTTTAGGGGCCCTAAAACCGCGAGGAGTAGTCTAGAAAACAAATGCCTCAAAATGACCTGTGAATAGGACGTTGGGCCCCTTAGCGCACCTAGGCTGCAAAAAAAGTGTCACACATGTGGTACCGCCGTACTCAGGAAAAGTAGTATAATGTGTTTTGGGGTGTATTTTTACACATACCCATGCTGGGTGGGAGAAATTTCTATGTAAATGGACAATTGTGTGTAAAAAAAAAAAATCAAACAATTGTCATTTACAGAGATATTTCTCCCACTTAGCATGGGTATGTGTAAAAATACACCCCAAAACACATTATACTACTTCTCCCGAGTACGGCAGTACCACGTGTGGCACTTTTTTACACCCTAAGTACGCTAAGGGGCCCAAAGTCCAATGAGTACCTTTAGGATTTCACAGGTCATTTTGCGACATTTGGTTTCAAGACTACTCCTCACGGTTTAGGGCCCCTAAAATGCCAGGGCAGTATAGGAACCCCACAAATGACCCCATTCTAGAAAGAAGACACCCAAAGGTATTCCGTACGGAGTATGGGGAGTTCATAGAAGATTTTATTTTTTGTCACAAGTTAGCGGAAAATGACACTTTGTGAAAAAAAAACAATTAAAATCAATTTCCGCTAACTTGTGACAAAACAATAAAAACTTCTATGAACTCACCATACTCCTGGCCTGGCATTTTAGGGGCCCTAAACCGTGAGGAGTAGTCTTGAAACAAAAATGACCTGTGAAATCCTAAAGGTACTCATTGGACTTTGGGCCCCTTAGTGCAGTTAGGGTGCAAAAAAGTGCCACACATGTGGTATCGCCGTACTCGGGAGAAGTAGTACAATGTGTTTTGAGGTATATTTTTACACATACCCATGCTGGGTGGGAGAAATACCTCTGTAAATGACAATCTTGATTTTTTTTTTTTTTTTTTTACACACAATTGTCCATTTACACATGTGTGGCACTTTTTTGCACCCTAACTGCGCTAAGGGGCCCAAAGTCCAATGAGTACCTTTAGGATTTCACAGGTCATTTTGAGAAAATTTTGTTTCAAGACTACTCCTCACGGTTTAGGGCCCCTAAAATGCCAGGACAGTATAGGAACCCCACAAATGACTCCATTTTAGAAAGAATACTTTGGGGTGTCTTCTGTTAGTAGTACAGTGAGTTCATAGAAGATTTTATTTTTTGTCACAAGTTAGCGGAAATTGATTTTTATTGTTTTTTTTTCACAAAGTGTCATTTTCCGCTAACTTGTGACAAAAAATAAAGTCTTCTATGAACTCACCGTACTACTAACTGAATACCTTGGGGTGTCTTCTTTCTAAAATGGGGTCATTTGTGGGGTTCCTATACTGTCCTGGCATTTTAGGGGCCCTAAACCGTGAGGAATAGTCTTGAAACGAAATTTCTCAAAATGACCTGTGAAATCCTAAAGGTACTCATTGGACTTTGTGCCCCTTAGCGCAGTTAGGGTGCAAAAAAGTGCCACACATGTGGTATCGCCGTACTCAGGAGAAGTAGTATAATGTGTTTTGGGGTGTATTTGTACACATACCCATGCTGAGTGGGAGAAAGATCTCTGTAAATGGACAATTGTGTGTAAAAAAAATTAAAAAATTGTCATTTACAGAGATATTTCTCCCACCCAGCATCGGTATGTGTAAAAATACACCCCAAAACACATTATACTACTTCTCCTGAGTACGGCAATACCACATGTGTGGCACTTTTTTGCAGCCTAACTGCGCTAAGGGGCCCAAAGTCCAATGAGCACCTTTAGGCTTTACAGGGGTGCTTACAAATTAGCACCCCCCAAAATGCGAGGACAGTAAAACCACCCCACAAATGACCCCATTTTGGAAAGTAGACACTTCAAGGTATTCAGAGAGGGGCATGGTGAGTCCGTGGAAGATTTCATTTTTTTTTGTCGCAAGTTAGAAGAAATGGAAACTTTTTTTTTTTTTTTGTCACAAAGTGTCATTTTCCGCTTACTTGTGACAAAAATTAATATCTTCTACGAACTCACTATGCCTCTCAGTGAATACTTTGGGATGTCTTCTTTCCAAAATGGGGTCATTTGGGGGGTATTTATACTATCCTGGAATTCTAGCCCCTCATGAAACATGTCAGGTGGTCAGAAAAGTCAGATGTTTGAAAATGGGAAAATTCACTTTTTGCACCATAGTTTGTAAACGCTATAACTTTTACCCAAACCAATAAATATACACTGAATGGGTTTTTTTTTTAATCAAAAACATGTTTGTCCACATTTTTCGCGCTGCATGTATACAGAAATTTTACTTTATTTGAAAAATGTCAGCACAGAAAGTTTAAAAAAATCATTTTTTTGCCAAAATTCATGTCTTTTTTGATGAATATAATAAAAAGTAAAAATCGCAGGAGCAATTAAATAGCACCAAAAGAAAGCTTTATTAGTGACAAGAAAAGGAGCCAAAATTCATTTAGGTGGTAGGTTGTATGAGCGAGCAATAAACCGTGAAAGCTGCAGTGGTCTGAATGGAAAAAAAGTGGCCGGTCCTTAAGGGGGGTAAAGCCCTAGGTCCTCAAGTGGTTAAGCTTTTGTGCAGCTAAAAATAAGGCTTATGTAAGAAAAACAAAGTTCTGATGCTGTGAAACTTAAAGAAACACCAGGCCTTTTCAGTGCTGAGTAGATTTTTAGTCTGGAGGTTCACTTTAAGCCCCCCTAGTGACCAGGCAGTGGCGTAGCTAAGTAGCTGTGGGCCCCGATGCAAGTTTTACAATGGGGCCCCCCCAGCACTCTATACATAACAATTGATACAGCGCACCAAAACCTGCCAATGGCAACTACAGTGTCAGAGGTGCAAGAAAGGGATGGGGAGCAGTTTGTTATTGATTACCACTATTCAAAGTATCTATAGAAGTGATTATTATGAGCACAGGACCAATAGAGAGCTAATACAGCAGTTGAGGGAGGGCCCCTCTGGCCCAAGGGCCCCGATGCGGTCGCTACCTCTGCACCCCCTATTGCTACGCCCCTGTGACCAGGCTATTTTTAACAATTGAGGCCACTGCAGCTTTAAGGGCTCACTGCAGGGCCGCACAACTCAGCACACAAGAGATTTGGTACCCCCGCCCCCCCCCCCTTTCTGCCCACCAACAGATCTTTCTGTTGGTGGGCTGTGATCGCTCCCAAAATGTTTATTTGATTATATTATCAGAATCAGAATCATTTTATTTCGCCAAGCATGACTGGGTCAAGCCCGGAATTGGGTTTGGCACAATGGAGCAGTACATAGAAAGAAATACAGAAAAGCAACTCAAATATAGACATACACAATTCTACAGTCAGCATTAGATGTACATATAGCTCAGTATTCATCTTACGAAAACACACACTACTGAACTCTACCGCTCCTATGCAGGCGGTAGGGAGCTGATAGAGGGTGGTAGAATATTAAGGGAGTTTAGGAGGCTAACGGCCATCGGGAAGAACGAGTTCTTGTGTCTGGTGGTCTTGGTGGGGATGGCTCGAAGCCTCCAACCCAGTGGAAGTGGGGTGAAAAAACAGTGTCCTGGGTGAGAGGGGTCGCTTGAGATCCTCAGTGCCCTGGCTCTGTCTTGTGCTGTACAGGTGGTCAAGTGGAGGCAGAGGTCTCTCAATCACCCTCTCCGCTGACTTAATGATCTTCTGTAATTTGTGCCTGTCGCTGGCGGTGGCACCCACATACCAGACCAAGATGGCGGAGCAGAGGATCGATTCAATGGTGGCAGTGTAAAAGCATGTTAGGATCTCCTGCGCCATGCCGAACTTCCGCTGTTGGCGGAGGAAGAAGAGTCTCTGCTGGGCTTTCCGTTGGGTTGTCGTGATGTTGACCCTCCAACTGAGATCGTTGGAGATAGTGGTGCCCTGCAGGCGAGCGCAGGGCACACTGGCCACCTCGGTGCCATCGATGTAGATGGGAGGAGGGGTAGGAGCCGACTTCCTAAAGTCAATTATAAGTTCGACGGTTTTGGCCGTGTTGAGCACCAGGCTGTTCTCCTTGCACCAGTGGCATAGTCTTTCTACCTGCTGCTGGTACTCCTGGATGTTGTCCTTAGTTACAAGGCCAACAATGGTGGTGTCGTCTGCAAATTTGATGACTTTGACAGAGTCTACCACGGATCTACAATCATTAGTGTAGAGTGAGAAGAGCAACGGGGACAGGACGCAGCCCTGGGGTGCCCCTGTGTTGGTTATCACTTCTCGTGAGTAGATGTCCCCCAGCCTGACAACTTGGGATCTGTTAGAGAGAAAGTCAACGATCCATAGGCGTAGGGTGGGGTGGACCCCAAGTGCGGCCAGGACATTCTGGAGGGTGCGTGGGCATATGGTGTTAAATGCCGAGCTGAAGTCTAATAGCAGTACTCTGGCATACGCATCCTTCCTGTCCAGATGGTTGTAGATGTGTATTCCAGGCAGATGTTTAGAGCATCATCAGTGGACCTGTTTGCTCTGTAGGCGAACTGGAGTGGGTCTAGTAGGGGCAAGGTGGATAGCTTGAGGGTGGATAAGACCACTCTCTCTAGGGTCTTCATGATAACGGACGTCAGGGCCACAGGCCTGAAGTTATTGAGGTCAGAGATGCCTTGTTTCTTAGGAACAGGAATGATGGTGGACCTCTTGAAGCACGCAGGGACTCTGCCCTCTGACAGTGACCTGCTGAAGATGGCGGAGAGGATGGGGGCAAGTTGCTCCGAACAAGATTTGAGGCAGGCTGGGGACACACCATCAGGTCCTGAGGCTTTCCTGGCATTTAGCGTGGACAGGAGGTGCCGAACATCTGCCTCCCTCACTTCCAGAGAGAGTGAGTCCTCACCTGGGTCGCTGTGCGCGGGGGCTGGGGGGGGAGGTGGCGGGTTCCCCCCAGGCTCAGCCTGCTTTTCAAACCTGTGATAGAATCTGCTTAGTTCTTCAGCTAATTCAGGGCTGGGTGTAGCATGTTGCGGTGGAGGCTTGTAGTTGGTGGCAGCCTTAAGCCCTTGCCATACCGCTCGTGAGTTGTTCGAGCGCAGGTTCTGCTTCATCCTCTCAGCAAACTCCTTTTTTGCGGCTCTCAGCTCTTGCTTCAGAGCGTTCCTCGCCTTCCTGAAATCCTCCTGGTTTCCCGCCTTGTGAGCCGCCTCCTTACGTTTCCGCAGTAGCCGTAGCTTGTTGGAGAACCACGGTTTGTTATTCGGGTAGACCTTGAAATATTTGGTTGGGACGCAGGAGGCCTCACGTTTATTTTTCAATAAATCTTTGCTTTTTTTTAATTTTATTTATTTTTTACTATCTTTCCTCCCTCCCCCCACCAGGCAATCAGCGCGATCGGCTGTCATAGGCATCAGCCTATGACAGCGGATCACCTTTGTGCCTCTGGAGAAGACAGCCGAGTGACACTGCTGTCCCCAGTACAGCCCTGCCTTAGATCGCAGCGCTGTACAGTGCTAATACACGTCAGTTTCGCCGTCTAATAGTCTCCTAGCAGTAATCGCCGCTGGGAGAGCGGAGCTCCGTCATTCAAGCAGAGATGTGCGATCTCCTGAAAAACACGCCCTCAGGACTGCACGCCAATTGGCAATAGGCGGTAAGGGGGCTGCCGCCGTGCTCAAGCAATTTGGCGTGAAGCAGTCGCTATCTTTTAGAGCAGAGTGGATGTTCTGAGTTCAGGTCCACTTTAAAATGAACCTGAACAGAGTAAAATTATTTAAATTAAACACGATGTACCTGCAAATGAATATTTTCACCATATGTTTCTCTCAGAAGCTCACTGTTTTCTTCTTGTCCATGCTTCCCTATAGCTCAAGTGGGCGATATTACAGTTAAAGGGAACCCGAGGTAAGAAGTACATATAGGCTGCCATAGTTATTTCCTTTTAAACAATACCGGTTGCCTGGCAGTCCTCCTGATCCTGTGTCTCTAATACTTTTAGCCATAGACCCTGAACAAGCATGCAGCAGATCAGGTACTCTGACTCAGCTGACTCTGGTTTTACTGGGTTAGCCATATGCTTGTTCCAGGGTTTTGACTCAGACACTACTTATGCCAGAAGGTCACCATGGCTGCCAGGCAAGTGGCATTGTTTACAAGGAAATAAATATGGTAGCTTCCATCCCTCTCACCTCGGATTCCCTTTAAACCATGTGCTGAACATGAAGCGGTTATGGGGTAATGGCCATTTTCAAAATGGAGGACAAAGAATTCCATTGATCAAAGTGGACAAACAGGACACAGGAGGGAAGAAAGATTGACGAGTACACTTATGCGGGAGGCAAGTATGACTTGTGTATGTTTATTTTGACTTTTCATATTTTAGTTCAGGTAAGCGTTAACACCTTGCTAACCTGGGGCTTCCTCCATTCCCCTTCAGCCTGATCTCTCCCTCAACACTGTCCTCCGCCTTCTGTATCCTCTGTAAGGGCTCCTGTAGGATTGGTCACTCGGGGCTTACTGCGCATCATCACGCTTCCGTGGCTTGGAGCACTCTGCACCTGTGCGGTACTACTGCGCAGCCGCAAACTGACCAAACTTACAGGAGCCCTTATGGAGGATCCAAAAGGTGGAAGACGGCAGTGAAGGAGCGATCAGGCCGAAGGGGGCATTTGACAAAGGCCTGTGTGCCCGAAATGTTGTGCTTTATATGGCCACTAATAAATTAAGCTAATATTGCAAAATCCAGGTGGAGACACAGATTTTTCTATTCTTTCCATCTGGCTGTACACCTCTGTGGGATCTGGGTGTATGTTGGATGACTTCCTGGTGCTACAACGCGTACATTTGAATACGGCGCTGGTAGACTTGGGCGCAGGATCCAGCTGTTAAATGGCTGGTCCTGCTTCTGCACAAGTCCGGGGCGTTTTAATTACTATTCCCCCTCCAGGCCGACATGGATAGTGGGGGAATGAAATAATTCGGCTTCCAGCGATTGCTGGAGGCCGAATTATTGTGTTTTTTAAGCAACTTCGGCTCCGTCTTCTGACGGAGCCGACCTTCCTCACTGAGCGCCGCTATAGACTGATTCCCATTACAGTCTATGGCGGCGCTGGCTGCGCCCAAATCTAGCAGCGCTGAAAAGCACTGCTCCGGCTACAACTGTCAGTGGTTGGAGCTCTGGGGCAATCCTTTTTCATGGCTGGAGGAAGCCCCAGGTCCATATTAATTTTTTATTGCAGGCCATCTCAGGTACACTTTAACCTTTTCCGGACCAGACGGCTCTGGCCGCTTTAAGACCAGAGTGGTCAGAGCCCTTTTAAGTGCAGTGATTACTGTGATTGGTTCAAAGCAATTACGGAGTCTGGTGCCAATCCTGCTTGTTATATGAAAGCTTTGCTGTCAGAGTGACAGCAGAGCGCACAAGTACAGTGACAAAGACAGCAGCAGACGGAAAGATCACGTGGCGGGAATATTTGAAATCTAAGCAGGGATAACTGCTCCTAAACAGGGCATAGATTTCAATTACCGATGTCTGGAAGAGATTAAGGACCAGAGACGGCTGGTACCAACAAATGCCGCTTATCGACGAATTGCCACACATACCCACCGCTCTCCCATTGTCGCAGGCCCCTCTCTCCGCAGTCGCTATGACGGCAGAGCTCTGGGTGCCGGTCAGGAATGGAATTGGCTCAGTGATCATGGGGTCAAGAGCCAATGAAGTTGGCTCCTGACCGGCTCAGAGCTCTGCCGTCATACAGACGCCTGGGCGAGTGAGCCGTGGCGGGGAATGGCAATGTTGAAATCTATGTCCTGTTAGAGTTGCGCAGCCACCAGCAGGACATGGATTTCAACTACCGTGGCCCAGAAAAGGTTAAAGGCCAAATCAACTGTGAACTGAAAAAATGTGCAGAGTGCTGCCAGCTGCACAACAGTCATACAGTAGATATTTCTGCAGCTCTGACACACACACACCTGATGGGGCCTCTGGAGTCGCACAGAGTCCCAGGAGAGAGACAGTGGGAGATGAAACATCAGCATCTAGCAGCATCCTGCTGTTATAAACATACACAGATCCATGTGTGGCTGGTGTCTTGTCCAATCCATGCTGCAGAATTAAAAACAGAAGCTCCTAATCTGACTGCTGTAATAACATTAATAAGAATAGCCAAAACCAAACATCTTTTACACAATTTATTAGAAAAAGCTGAAGAACTAAAATACACTTTTTTCGTACTTAAAAGAACAGCATACTACACAATTAACAACTGGACACAAACAGCAGTACGCCTGACATAGGCAAGGCCACAAAACACCCTGGGATACGTATCTACTGGATTTCGGTTTAGAGAGCGATTTAATAAGATAGAAAAAGAGTTTTTAAGGAATACCTTCACCCATAAAGGAGATTTTCGGGAGAATGTAGAAAAGCTCCTTCCCCAAGTGCAGATGATCCTCCAGGTATGACAGAGCTTGGCACTTCCGCTGAACCCCCTCCTGTCACCAGCCTTGGCCCCATTCCACAGTGGTGCGGTGCCATGGTCACTTCCTAACACTGCAACACAGTGTTCACAGTGCACAGTGCAGTGGGAGGATTGCAGTAAAACGGGAAGCGGCATGGTACCACAAAATGTTCACACACAGTAAAGCATACAGTTCAATGAAAAGTGTGTTTCACTGCATCCCATAGTGCAACACAATGCATGGGTAACACAAATCACCCGTTTCCCAATCAGTTGCATTCTGGCTGTTGCAGGCAACGGTCTCTGTGAACATGGCCTAAACCTTCAAAGTACAGCGCACTACAGACCGGCAGCATTTCCATGTCAATATATCATTGAGAGATTTTGGCTTGGCTAATAACAGTGGCTTAGCAGAAAGCTAGGCTATAGATCAGTGATGGCTAACCTTGGCACTCCAGCTGTGACAAAATTACAAATCCCACCATGCCTCTGCCTCCCTGAGTTATGCTTAGAGCTGTCAGAGTATTGCAATGCCCCATGGGACTTGTAGTTCCACCATAGCTGGATTGCCAAGGTCAGCCATCACTGCTATAGATGGAGGGAAACACCCACTCATAGGCACTGATTCAGGACAGCCTCTGCGTTCCAGTAAACCTGCCTAGACAGATTAATGTGGGACTACTATTAAGTGTCTGCAGTCCCGATCTAGGTCATACGTGAAGGCACAGCAGTCACACAAACTGACACGTAAAGTGCTAGAATTTCCATGTTTTAATCCTACAGCTGGAGCCTTAAAGTGACCCTGTACCTTTTTATATATGGTTCAGGTCTAACACTTCATTTTTTACACATGGGGTCTCCAGCCAAAGTGGAGAGGACTTTGTTGGGTTGCTATAGAGCAGCACCTCTAAACAAGTTTTTCTAAAGATCACCACCATGTACAAATGAAAACACAAGCAGGACAATAAAACAAAAACATGCTGGGGCAATTCATCAAGCCAAGTACAACACAAATGACAGCAAAAGTGCTGCAATTGCTCAGAACAACCAATCGTTTTTCAGATATAAAATGAAACTGGGGGTTCTGATTGTTACCCAAATTTCTTTTTGCTCCTGTCTTGATCAATCTGCCTCACAGAGATGGCACTGAAGATTGTTAAAGTGACCCTGTAGAGAGAGATATGGAGAGTGGCATATTTACTTTCTTCTAAACAATAGAAATTGCCTGGCTTTCCTAATGATCACATGCCTTTAACAATTGAATTCACTGTCAGTTGCTGTAACAATGGACACTTGTGTGTACCAGCCACGATTCTAGCCAAAATGATTAGCACAACAGCTAGGCAATTGGCATGGTTTAAAGGAAGTAAATATGTCAGCCTCTACATTCCTTTCACTACAGGGTCACTTTGAAAACTGTAAGAAGTTTATCACAGTGTTTAACAATTAAGAACTGCACTAGCACCCTCTAGTGGAAATTTGAGAAATGCTTCAGTTGAAAAGCAAATCACTGATGAAACCCCAATGATATACAGTAGGAACCAAACAAAGTTGCAGATCATTAGGATGTAATGATCCATTATGGATGGTGACAGGGATAATGACTGGACCACACAAAAAACAAAATAAACAAAAAAAAAAACAAAAACAAAAAAACAGTGGTCTATACCTGAACAACATTGGTTCATCACTGAAATTATCCATTGGTCCCACATGCACAGCAATGGTACTAACTTGTACTCCTTAAAGCTAAACTAAATCAAACATTATACAAGTAACATTCTCAAAGCAGTCAGTATAAATGATAAATATAGCAATAAGAACTGAACTTTTCATGTCAAAAAATTTATTGTGTTACCTATCCATATGGATTTAAGACTATAACAGATTCCTTTTAGCAGACCAAGGCCTTACAAGTGCCTAGTGCCTACTACCCAATGCCTGTGACCTACAAGGTACCGCTTCCTTAGTATACACCTGTTTTGCATTGTAATACAGGGATGTCAGGGAATGTAATCAGACACCTACTGTTCTTCCTACTTTTGACCCTTGCACCAGCTGAATCCCAGAGATAACAGGAAGCAGACTGTACTGCAGTAACAAGCACATTTGGCCCATGAAAAGTATTCTGTCCACCCCTTTTCTTCTATATGCATTTTCTGTGGCCACCTGCTCTGACTATATTTTGCCAAATTCAAATTGTGGGCTTAGCTGGGCTTTAAAGAGTCTGAAGCGAGAATAGCTCTCGCTTCAGACCTCATATATAGCAGGGGCACGTGTGCCCCTGCTAAAACGCCGCTATCCCGCGGCTTTACGGGGGTCCCTGTCCCCCCAAACCCCCTCGTAATGCGGGGGAGCGCTTCCTGATTGGGGCAGGGCTAACCGCCGCAGCCCTGCCCCCCGCGCGTCTGTCAGCACGTATCTCCGCCTCTCCCCCGCCCCTCTCAGTCTTCCTTCACTGAGAGGGGCGGGGGAGAGGCGGCGATGCACCGCTGATAGACGCGCTGGGAGGCAGGGCTGCAGCTGTTAGCCCGTGCCTCCAGGAAGAGACAGCCAGCGACCATTTTCCGACCAGCTTTTGCGGGGGGTGGGTTGGGGGTGAAGGGATCCCCGTTTAGCCGCGGGATAGCGGCGTTTTAGCAGGGGCACACGTGCCCCTGCTATATATGAGAGCTGAAGCGAGATTTAGTCTCGCTTCAGTGTCTCTTTAAGTACATGGCATTTTAATCATATGCAAGGAATGTAATGCCACATTGATAAGTTGTTTTGAAGACTAAAAGATGTTGGAAGAACCATGAAAAATATACATTTTCTATGAACGTTTATATCACCCTTTTGCTTAGGCTCAGTGAGGATGGCTACATTCATGAATAAAGCTCCAGAACTACTTAT
The DNA here is from genome assembly GCF_040937935.1 of Hyperolius riggenbachi. Classification (NCBI taxonomy): domain Eukaryota; kingdom Metazoa; phylum Chordata; class Amphibia; order Anura; family Hyperoliidae; genus Hyperolius; species Hyperolius riggenbachi. The sequence goes on along the minus strand of NC_090651.1, from coordinate 235,420,331 downwards.
TTTGGCATGCAGTTTTCCCTGAAGATAAACCCTGGGTTTGGTTTCTTTTTCATCATATTCCCAGTTTATACTGCCCAGATTTGTGAAGGGTTTGCTTTGAAGGAATGGAGTTTCTGATATTCTGACTCCAAATTCGAGGTATGCAGAGCTAATATTTCACTAAACAGAAACAAGAAAAATAAAAATAAAAATCTTGTCAGTCACAAAAATAATACATTAAGGCACTGGATAATTTTAAAAAGTGGTAACAATTTACACCACAGTAATGTACAAAAATTTCGCGAATATTAACTATAAACTACTTTTGCCACAGGAAAAGTTTTTTTTAGACAGGCTGGGTAGAGCCAATTTGTTTGTCTTCATACTGTGGAGGTGGCGTTATAGGCTCAATTTTCTGAATTTCGGTCTGCTTGGTGCGACCAGAGAGATTTAATCTGAATTCCTTCATGTGGAGTTTGTCAGATTTAATCCTCCTAACATTCAAGGGTTTTTTCTCTTTGCCCGATCGGGAGTTTGTCCTTTGCGCCTGCCCGGCTTTTGCTGAGGTGGTGTTGGGCCTGGTGGGAGTAGACTCATCGAGTTCAGTCAGAGACTCATAAGATGGAAGGGACATGCTTATTCTCTGATTTCCGTCTGTGTCTGCAAGCTCCGGTGCTCCGTATCCAATCCTCATCACTTCTTCATAGCTGGGAGCGTTATAGGCCGGGGGTTCCACTTCTTCTAGACTGCAAAGAAAAGGAATAAAAAGAAAATTGAAATGTAGTCTGGTCCTCTTTCCAACATAAAGGGGGGGGGGGGGAAATCAAAGGTGGAGGATTTCTCATATAAGCAGAATGAAAGCCCAACTGCAAAGTAAGAATATAAATATATATATATATATATATATATATATATATATATATATATATATATATATATATATATATATATATATATATATATATATATATATATATATATATATATATATATATATATATATATATAAATTTTTTTTTTTTTTTTTTTTTTTTTTTTTTGAGACTTGGATAGTGCAGTGATGGGTTGTAGCCTTTTGCTTGACTTCCTGTCCCAGTACCTCTATTGTTTTAATATGAGCCCTGGGGGTTCCAGGAACTGGAAATGCAAATGATGGGTATAACTCTTCTGCACGCTACAAGAAAAGGGTTCATCTTTGAGTGCCTCTGGCAGAGATTTACTTCCTGTCATAGCAGAAAGTGTGGGCAATTCTCACAGTGGGGGTACAAACAACAATAAAAATGGATTCCACTCCCTTTCCACATTACCTATTCTTTTGTAATATCTCAGGTGATACGGTTATCAGCAACGACTGGATAACTGTGTAATGTTGAGGATACAGAAATTATACCGATGACACTATTAGCAAGTAGATGGCACAGAAAGCATTCTAGCTTGCACACAAACTTAATGCAAAATGTATGCAATTTGGAATAGGGGACTATGGGGCCCAATGACACCGCCAACTGAAAGAAGTCATTTAGACATGGCACAATTGTTTCATTAAACAGGTTAGTCAGTTGAGGGATGCTTTAAAAAGGCTCAGGAATTTTTTTTTAAATACAAAAATATATTAAAATACGGTAAATATTGAGAGAGTTTTTTCCCATGGAGGGTTACAAACATTTGAGAGAATCTGTATATTTATAGTGTGTAGCGGGTCTGCTCTATAGCAGCAGCACCCGGCTCTTGTGCTGTGACACTGGCAGGGCAGCACCAGCAATGACATACTCTTAGCTTTTTTCTAACGCTAAGAAGACCTGTCTATAAAAGGAGACGACGCCTACAAAGTGACAGTGTGGGTATTATAGAGCGGTGTGGCTTAATTCATTTTAAAGCAACTTTCTAATTAGTATATATTAATCACTGTTCCATTGTTACAAATTTCTACTTGCCTGGCTGTCAAGCCAATCTTTAGGCTAGAATACATTGGCCACAACATTAGCTTATCTCCTGTCTTTAAAGTAAACCTGCAGGGGGAAAAAAAAAATTGCCCTCGGAGGGTCCTTACCTTGGGGGAGAGAGAGACGTTTTTGGATACTAATGAGGCTTCCCTCATCCTCTGCCAACCGGATCCAGCGCTGGCTCCCCTGAACAGTCTCTCACAATAATATTTACAATTGCTGCTGTGCGCATGAGCACTAGGAGCCCGCTTGGGCTCCGGTGGAAACAGCGTTTGATCCCCTCTGGCTTCCCCCTCCCTAGGGGCACTTTTTTCCCTTTAAGTACTCTTTAATAACATGTTTGAGTTTTTTTTTACCATTATCACCATGTTATATATCATTTAATACGCACTAAGCAATTTACCTCATGCAATCCATAATGAATGACTCAGTCCTTAAAGTGAACCAGAGAGGAAGATAAATTAATGAGATAAGCAATTGGATCTGTCCTACTCCTAAAAATGACTTATAGATATTGCAAGGTTTTATTTTATGTATAAAAACATTTACAAAGCAGATTTAGGCTGGTTTCACAGTGGGACGTTAAAGTCCCACGTTACGGCAGCCAGTAACGCAGCCTAACTCACAGCACTGTAAAATCCATTGTGCTGTTCACAGTGCCCACGTTGCGTTACACTGTAACGCAGCACGTTTAAACAAAGTGCTGCATGCTGTACGTTATACTGGGCTAAGCAGCGTTAGACTGCTTGCACATGCTCAGTAATGTTGGAGGAGGTCTCCCCTCCTCCTCCGCAGCCAGCCACATGGCTAATTAATATTCACTGCACTGCAGAGACTCATAGTAGGACTGTAGTGTAGTCCGGATCATGAACGAATCGTTCATTTGATCCGGATCTTTTTTGTAAGTCGAATCATCCAGATCATCACAATGAAAGATTCGGTTCACAGCGGATGTCTGTCTGGAAGAAACAGGAACATACAGAATTTACAGTGCAGGGAAAGTCCTGTCCTGCTAGTCATTTCACCCAGTCTGCTTCCCTAGTAAAATGATTCAGTTCAAAGATCCGGATCTTTTCAATGATCCGATTCAAATGATCCGAATCCTTAAAAAGATCCGGACTTCCTATCACTAACCTGGAGCGGCTGCTGTGAGAGCTGCATAACGCAGCTCAATCTGACGTCCAACGTCAACACCACCATACGTTGCGTTAGGGGCACGTTATGCGACCATAACGTCCCCTAAAACGCAACATCTTAGTGTGTAAGTAGCCTTAAGTCTGCTCAATTTCACTGTTTCTGGAGTCCCAGAGTAAAAATAAATGAACTATTAACCTTTTTATCTTTCCCCTTACAGTAAAAAGCCCAGGTATCTGCTTAGGAGAGTGTTTATAGCTGTAATTTGTCAGTTTCATAGCTAATTATAAACTCTTTCAGGCAGGGAAAAAAAAGAAAAAAAGGAGCACAGCATAAGTGTCTGCATGCTTGCCACTGTATATGCACGTCTATCTCACCATGCCACATGTCATCTCTGGTACAATGTAAAGTGGATCCAAGATAAACTTTTACTCATTGCATAATTGTGTTCCTTTCATTTAGTTTATAGGGCATTCCTTAAGCCAAATACTTTTTTTGTTTAGTTTTAATACTCTAATTCCCTATAAACTAAACAAGCCTCGCCCACAGCTTGTTACAGCGCCTTGGCATTTTCAGACAGTAGAAAGGGCTTATGGGAGCTCATTCTGGGCAGGAGGAGGAGGAGCTGTTACTAGCCAGAGATTTCAGAGCCAGAGAGGAGGAGGAGGAGGAGGAGGAGGAGGAGGAGGAGAGGGGACTGGATTTACACACACGCAAGCTGATAGCATCTCTAGCCCTCAGCCTGTGACAATGTAACAAACAGAACATGGCTGCCCTCATTGTATCACAGGAATAAATAATCAAACTGTTGAAGCTGTTTGCAGATAGATATGCTGTGTAAACGATCTAAACTTTAGATAACATATATAGACAAGTTACTTGTTCTAGTTCGTTTTTCATCTCGGATCCGCTTTAAGCGGATTAGGGATTCCAAAAGCCAATTATTGAATCCTTAAAGCGGAATATAACCCTGCATTTCAACTTTGCTCTAAAACATTATTTACAGCATATTATATGCAAAAAGCATTTTTTTTTTTACTAGACCAGCATTGGAAGGGTTAAACACAGAGGTTTAAAGATCCTGGAGAGATATGCAGAAGTTCAGATTGTTACATTCTATTTAGTTATATGTATCTATTGAGAAATGTTACACACTCTTTGGCTGTCCTCCAACTCCTCAGTCAGAGAGATGAGTCACATTCAACACTAAGGCCCCGTTTACATTGCACGCGTTCCCGTCCGCATTTCGGGAACGTGTGCGGGAGGCCGACACGCACGACATCAGACAGTGCATAGACTACACTGTCTGATGTTCACACTGCATGCGTTCCAGACCCGTGCGGTTTGGGAACGCATGCTGCACGCGTTTCCTAACAAAACGCGCGGCTGTCCCATTCACTTTCAGTGAATGGGATCAGCCACGCAACGCACAGAGACGCACATGACGTGCGTTCCTGTGCGTTGTGTTCTGAACGGAACGCGCCTGTGTTCTGTGATGTGAACGGGGCCTTAGATAGATACATTTTGTTTACATAAATGTATCTATGTCAGCTTCGGATGCGTCTGCAGAAATCTCCAGGAACTTTAAAGCACTGTGTAACCCTTCCAATGCTGGTCTAGTAAAAAAAAATGCTGGTTGCATAGAATATACTGTAAATAATGTTTTAGAGCAAAGTTGAAATGCAGGGTTATATTCCGCTTTAACCACTTAAGTACCAGCGGTCTCTGCTCCCTTAAGGACCAGAGACCGCACAAGTACAAGAAACGGCGGAATAGCGATGAATAGCCGCACATACCCACCGCAACAATCCCCGCACATCGGGAACCTGGGCCACCCACTCTGCCGTCTCTATGCCGGCAGAGTTCCTGTGAGCCGGTCAAGGGCCGCTTTCAATGGCTCCCGACTCTGCCTATCAATGTAAGCCAATGGGAGCCGTTTACTTTGATAGACAGGGTCAGGAGCCAATGAAATCTGCTCCTGACCCGCTTACAGGGCTCTGCAGTTATAGAGATGGCAGAGCAAGTGAGCCGAGGTGGGGAGTCAGCAGAGAGATAATTGGGATCAACGAAAGCGGGAAGAACGCGTAGTGACAGTGTATTGAAATCCAGTGTTCTCCCCAGAAATTTTTTCCAGCCGGGTGGTATGAAAAAGTAGCCGGGTGGGGAATGTTATACTGGGTGGCATTAGGTGGGAAATTGAGTGCGCAATATCCCCCCCCACCCCCCAGATATCCCCACTTACACCACCAATATATATAGGAAACGGGGGGGGGGGGGGGGGGGGAAATATTGTTGGTTTCACTTTCAAATCTGCAGATTGAACCTGGCTGCAGTTTCTAATGTGACACTGTCAGTCGTACAAGATATTGCTGGCTGTGGCTGTAAAGGGGCCAGGGTGTCTCACTAATCACCCTGTGTCTCTGTCTGCAGTTGCCCTGGGTGGTGGCCATCTGCACACAGGCTCACTCTCCTCTACCCCCAAGCTGCAGCTCTTTTACACCAGTGACACTTCTGGCGTTAATCAGAGCTGAGAAAAGCAGCGACAGGACAGGACAATCATGGGTTCAAGCATCGTTAAGTTTTGACTGGCAGAAGTTGAGTTAGAAGCTCCCCTCCTCCATTAGACGCCAGCAAGATTCACAACACACACAAACACGCTGCGGCTGGACCAGTACAGGGAGAGGACAGCGTCTGGCAAAACATTCCACAAAGATCAGAGCTGTGTGCTCTCCCTCTCTTCAGCTCATTTGAGATGCGAGTACAGTGAGGAGGAGGGCAGCGCCTGGCTGAATGTTCAGAGACGAGAGCCGTGCTTCCTCTCTTCAGAGCTCATAGGAGCTGCGTGACGTCTCCTGCATTCCCCCGCCCCTTCACACAACTGCCGGGAGCCAGTGTTGCCAACTCCTCAGTAAGGAAAGTAGCTATTGGCTGTCCTAGAAGTCGCTAGAAATAGCTGGATGACGTCATGTAATTTGCATAACAGCTCCGCCCCGATCCCGCCCTAGATGACGTCATCGCGTAATTTGCATACCGGCTCCACCCCCGTCTCTCTCTGACTCAAGCAGCAGAGCCGATCAGCACCTCTTACGGCTCCACCCCCACACATCACTCACCGCCCCGCTCACACCAGCAACTTGCAAGAGCGCCTGCGATGGAAGCAGGAAGGGGCTACTGTGAGTGATGTCCCTGGCAACAGAGTCTCCCAAGTCTACATTAACAGGAGACAAAAAGTCGCCAGATTTGTAGCTAGTAGCTTTTTTCAAAAACTGTCGCTAGTGGGGTGTCAAAAGTCGCTAAATATAGCGACAAAGTAGCTAAGTTGGCAACACTGCCGGGAGCTGAGGAGGAGGGCGGAGATAGCGTCTCTGAGTGACAGCGGCTGGCTGCACTGATACAGCCGCCGCTGATCACTAAGAAATGCAAAGAGCAGGGATAATTTACCCGGGCGCTCAGAGAACAGCCGGGCGGCGCGCCCTGGTAAATGGCTCTGGGGAGAACACTGGAAATCTACACCCTGGCAGCCAGATAGCCATCAAAACAGGGCGTAGATTTCAATTATCAAGGTCCTTAGGTAGTTACATAGTTATTTTGGTTGAAAAAAGACATACGTCCATCGAGTTCAACCAGTACAAAGTACAACTCCAGCCCGTCCCCCACATACCCCTGTTGATCCAGAGGAAGGCGAAAAAAAACCCACAAGGCATGGTCCAATTAGCCCCAAAAGGGAAAAATTCCTTCCTGACTCCAGATGGCAATCAGATAAAATCCCTGGATCAACATCATTAGGCATAACCTAGTAATTGTAGCCATGGATGTCTTTCAACGCAAGGAAAGCATCTAAGCCCTCTTTAAATGCAGGTATAGAGTTTGCCATAACGACTTCCTGTGGCAATGCATTCCACATCTTAATCACTCTTACTGTAAAGAACCCTTTCCTAAATAAATGGCTAAAACGTTTTTCCTCCATGCGCAGATCATGTCCTCTAGTCCTTTGAGAAGGCCTAGGGACAAAAAGCTCATCCGCCAAGCTATTATATTGCCCTCTGATGTATTTATACATGTTAATTAGATCTCCTCTAAGGCGTCTTTTCTCTAGACTAAATAAACCCAGTTTTTCTAACCTTTCTTGGTAAGCAAGACCTTCCATCCCACGTATCAATTTTGTAGCTCGTCTCTGCACCTGCTCTAAAACTGCAATATCTTTTTTGTAATGTGGTGCCCAGAACTGAATTCCATATTCCAGATGTGGCCTTACTAGAGAGTTAAACAGGGGCAATATTATGCTAGCATCTCGAGTTTTTATTTCCCTTTTAATGCATCCCAAAATTTTGTTCGCTTTAGCTGCAGCGGCTTGGCATTGAGTACGATTATTTAACTTGTTGTCGATGAGTACTCCTAAGTCCTTCTCCAAGTTTGATGTTCCCAACTGTATCCCATTTATTTTGTATGGTGCTAGACCATTGGTACGACCAAAATGCATGACTTTACATTTGTCAACATTGAATTTCATCTGCCATGTATGTGCCCATATAGCCATCCTATCCAGATCCTGTTGCAATATGACACTATCTTCCTGAGAGTTGATGATTCTGCACAATTTTGTATCATCTGCAAAAATAGCAACATTGCTCACTACTGCATCTACTAGGTCATTAATAAATTGAAGAGCACTGGACCCAGTACAGACCCCTGTGGGACCCCACTGCTAACAGTCTCCCATTTTGAGTACGATCCATTGACCACAACTCTTTGTTTTCTGTCCATTAGCCAGTTCCCTTATCCATGCACACAGACTCTTCCCCAGTCCTTGCATCCTCAACTTTTGCACCAGACTTCTGTAGGGAACAGAAGTTAAAGAGTACCCGAGCCGAAGCTCAGGTACACGACATCAGATACTTACCTAAAGTGAGGGAATCCTCAGGATCCTGTTGAGGCTTCCCTGGCAGGTCTGTTGTCCCCCGTCGCTGAACGTGCCCCGCAGAAGATTAGCGGCAAGGCATTGACACTAATTTTAACGGAGCCGCACAGCTCTTTCTGCTCCAGCGTGGCTGTGTAATATCAAGCCCAGCCAGCCTATGCATGCACAGTAAGCCAGAGCTGCGGGCTCAGGGGCACTGCACAAGTGCGGGCGGCTGGTGCGGCTACTGCATGACCCTGCATCAGGAAAAAGAGAGCTGTGCGGCCTTGACATTAAGAGTGGCTGCATTCAATAATGAGGGCTGTAGGTCAGCGAGGGAAGACTCAATAGGATCCTGAGGCTTTCCTCAAGGTATGTATGATTTTGATCCCAAGATTTGGTTCGGGATCACTTTAAAGCAGTAGGAACAGCCATACTATGCCAGGGAAAAAAAACAAATATATAAGTAGATAAATACTTGATCTACTTACATAACACATGTATTGTACTGTCCACGTTTTGATTTCAGTGAATGTTATATAGTAAATTACGAGAATTCTGTTCCTGGTGGGGGCCATGTCTTTTGCCCACAGTAAAGGCTAACTCGTGATGTCATTTCTGCCCTTTACTTTTTTTCTTGTCTCCTCCAATCGCTGAGTCACCTCAGCCTTGCTTGTAAACACAAGTGAGTAGGGGATCAGGTTTCAGATAAGCAGCAGGCAGAGAAATAAAGGGAAGAGGAGGAATATATTATAGATAAAAAGAACCCCCAGCATGCAATTCTTTGGCACCAACTACTAAAGAGCCAGTGCTCCTAAGGTATATGATAACTGCAAATCATAACATCAGAAAAAGTTTTGAATGCAGGATTAGCATCTTTATCACTTAATACACTCAGACCAGTCGCTGTTGAAATTTGATTTTTATGGTGACGATACCGCTTTAAAGGACAACTGAAGTGAAAAGGTATATGGAGGCTGCCATATTTATTTCCTTTTGAGCAATACCAGTTGCTTGGCTATCATGCTGATCATTTTGGTCTAATACTAGATTGAAAAATAAGGCCCCGCTACAGCCAAGATGGCGCTGACATGTGGCGACTTAACTTCCTCCATGGAAGACATCCCAGAGCTAGTTAAGAGACCCTCTCCAAGCCACTCAGTTCTACCCCCAATGTCTGATATGAGGGCTCTTGCTGTAGATATCAAGTCAATATCGACAGCGATTGCAGAAATCGAGGACATGGCCTCCTTTAAAGGGGAACTTCAGCCTAAACAAACATACTGTCATTAAGTTACATTAGTTATGTTAATTACAATAGATCGGTAATATAATTTCTTACCCACCCTGTTTTAAAAGAACAGTCAAATGTTTGTGATTTCATAGTGGCAGCCATCTTTTTCATGGGGACAGCCATATTTTTGGTTGAAAGGAGGCGACAGGAGCATGTGACAGTTCAAACTGTCTTGTGTCCTGATAACCCCTCCCAGCTGTGCGCGCTAGGCTTCAAATCTCGAATTAAAAAAAAAAAAAAAAAAAAAAAAGTTGCACCAAAACAGCAGAAGGAGAACATCAAAAATCCCACCATGCTTTACAGTTTTCTTCTGTGCAGCTAAAAATGAGGCTTGGGTAAGAAAAACAAAGTTCTGATGCTGTGAAACTGTTAAAGAAACACCAAGCCTTTTCAGTGCTGCCGAGTAGATTTTTAGTCTGGAAGTTCACTTTAACACTAGGCTTGTGGTAGTAGAGCAAGATGGCACCAAACAGGACATCAACTTAACTGGCTGTGGAAGGCTGCCGTCACCCACAATCTGAAGCTTATCGAACATGACACCTCGAGGACTGTGGACAACAGAGGTAAGATTCCACGGAGCAGGCACGCACTATGTCACACGACAGGTGGGGGAGCAGCGCAGACGATGCGATAGACTGTTGTGTGGGTGAGTGGATTCGCCGGCTGCTGTACACACGTCTAAAGCGGTCGTTCTTCGGGTATCCTTTAACTACAGAGGTGATAAACTAGAGTGATAAGAGAACACTCTCAGGGCCATATGCAATTCACTTTTTCACCTGAGTTTTCTACTAGGTGATATTTTCACAACCAGTAAATAAAATGCCTTTCAAATCCCCAGCAAGCAAACAAATACTCAAAATAATTTTGACAGTACTTTACCTACTTTTGGTACTTTTTCCATTACAAAGTGCTAAAAAGTTAATTTAAGATGAAAAATTATCTCCTAGTAAAAAACTCAAGAGAAAAAGTGAATTGCATATGGACCTCAATGTGAAAGCTTATCACTACATGTTAATAAGGCAAGCATCTTTAAAAAGGGAAGATCCGCGGTATAATAAAAAATCCAAATCCACGTACCTGGGGCTTCCTCCAGCCCGTGGCAGGCAGGACGTGCCCTCTGCGCCGCTCCGCAGGATCCCGGTGGTCTCCGGTGGCGCGCCCGACCTGGCCAGCTGCCAGGTCGGCCTCAAGAGGGCACGCTGACGTCATTGGAGGGCGTCCGGGCTGTACTGCGCAGGCGCAGTAGTCCTGCGCCTGCGCAGTACAGCCCGGAGGACGTCCGATGACGTCAGCGCGCCCCCGTGAGGCGCATTTTGGAGCGCAGAAGAGCCCGACCTGGCAGCCAGCCTGGCAAGGTCGGGTACCGAAGAACACCAGGAGCCTGTGGAGCGGCGCCGAGGGCACGTCCTCACGCGGGGCAGCCGTTCTGCCAACAGTTGGCAGATAAGCCTGTTCTTCACTGATCCGAGCGGGAGGGTCTGAGGGACCCGTCGTTTGAAGAAGTACGGCGTGTGCACGTGCCTTTAGTGAACTAATACTTAAAATACTGAGCAATGCGTGACGTTTTCACTTGCCTTTTTATCACTAGCAAGATCTTTGTGAATTGTGTCAGCCAGGGATGTCAGAACAGGCAGAACGCCTGATCTACATACTTGTCCTGGTTGTGCGATTAAGAAGATATTGTACTTCAAATATTACATTTTTCTGCAGTATGGTCACGTGCTTATTTAGTATTTATATAGCGCCAACATCTTCCACAGCGCTGTCTTATGGAATTTCCTGTTCAATTCCTGGCAAAAATCGATCACTTGGACCAACAGATTTCTGATAGATTTAATCAAACATGACCAAATTAATCAAATTTCTATAGACTGTGACCTAATATCAATTGGAACTATTGAGCGGACAGGATTTCCAGCTGAATTCAGAATCACTTTATTTCGCCAAGCATGACTGGGTCAGGCCCGGAATTGGGTTTGGCACAATGGAGCAGTACATAGGAGCAGTACATAGGGAGAAAGGCAGGAAAATAACAGTAAAATAAATAACAGTAAACATACACAAATACACACTAAGCATCAGATATACATATGGCTCTGTAATCATCTTTCAAAGGCACACTGCTGAAGTCTACCGCTCCTATGCAGGTGGAAGGGCGCTGATAGGGGGTGGTACAATGCTAAGGGAGTTCAGGAGGCTAACGGCCATAGGGAAGAAAGAGTTCTTGTGTCTGGTGGTCTTGGTGGGGATGGCCTGGAGTCTCCTACCCAGTGGAAGCGGGGTGAAAAAACAGTGGCCTGGGTGGGAGAGGTCACCTGTAATCCGCGAGCCAGGGCTCTGAGGATTGCAGGTGACCTCTCCCACCCAGGCCACTGTTTTTTCACCCCGCTTCCAATGGGTAGGAGACTCCGGGCCATCCCCACCAAGAATTCCTGACTATTGATGGGCAATGTGCGATAAGAATCAATCACAATCTGATAGAAATTGATCAGTTTGCCACATCAAGGGTAAAGGAGTGCGTGGCTAGCTTCAGAGCTTATTTCCATTGGGAGCTGCGGCCGTTTCAGATTCGACTGCGGTTCCTTTTGTGCTGCGAAGACGCAGCCAGAATCGGTAAGCAGCATCATGCACAACTATAGGGATCCGGCCGGGTGTGTGCTGCAGAAATCTGAAGCAGGACATCCAGATTTGCACAGCAGTGGAATTTGGGCAGCAAAGCAATTGAAAAGATAGGCAGTTTCCCTATCCCTCTCGCCTGTGTAGAAACACTGCAGATTCATGCCCAATTAGGCACTTGTGGAAACAGGCCCTTAACTCTAGGCTTACTTTTAAACTGCAGTCATCTAGGACACAAACATTTTCTCTGTCAGCCACAAACGGATTCTTTATTTTCCTTGTATGCTGTGAAATTGTTATTACAGGTCTTGTGCATTCCTCTAGAGTAGGCAGCATTTAGGAGTATTGTGTAACTTGTAACAGGAAGTGTTCAGGTAAGCCAGTGTTGCAATATAAAGTGTCAGTCAGCAGGTGATGACCTATCCTGGGAATGTTGCGTCACTTGCACCCTATTGGCTGCTTCTCCACATTGCATCTGCATGTGCAAGCTTGTCAGGGTACAGAATTACACAAGGTGTCAGGTCCCATGCATAGGATTTATGGAAGGTAAAGACATCTGACAGTTCAGGAAGCATGTGTTATTCTGTCACCTATGCTGTATAAACTACAAGGGGGTGCTGACAAGTATTGAGCCTTTCCCAGGAAAGAAATAGAGCTAGACAGCTGCAAAGTGCAGGGTGTACTGGCCTATTTGTCTATATTCAAAGATGCAAAAATCACCTAACTATTGATTTTAACTTTTTTTTTTGCTTCTGGTCCAAAGTGAAATGGCAGCATCTCCAAAGACGTTCAATGTGGACATAATCAAAATGTCACACCAGTTTGGGTGACAGTGGCCCTTCATAACCAACAGTTAAATGTTGGGTTGTCAATTTTAAAACTGGCCATTTCAGTGTTGAATGTGAGAAACCCAGAGGAAGGCCTGTCTCTGTAGCAGCAAATATAAAAGCACATGGAGGACTGAGAATAGCAGCCAAAAGTATTGCCACATATCTGGGAAAATTAAGTGAGAGAGCTGGTGCCATTCTCCACAATGACTTGGAAATGACAAAGGAGGAGACGTGTGGAGACATTGGTGGCCGATTTGGAACATTTTGCAAGAAATGAGTCAGATTTCCTGGACAAGCTGGTAACTGGTGACATTGATCTACGGTTATGAATCCTGAGACAAAAGGGACAGTGTAATGGCCCGTACTCACGGGCTGCAAAAATCGCCTGTCGCCAGCACACGTGAGCGTGTGGGCGACAGGCCGGCAACAGCTTCTCTCCAGGTCCCTCCGCGTACTCACGCGGAAGAGGGACCAGCGGCGAGACGGAAGCTGTCGCCGACGTTCCTCCTCCCCCCGCCGGAAGCTCCATAAACCTCAATGGAGGTTGCTGTCGCTAGTCCGCGTACTCACGCGGACTAGCGACAGTTGCGGCGGGGGGGCAACGGCTACTGTCGCCATGCGATTGAAAGTTTCAATCGCCTGGCGACATGAGCGACGGGCGACAGTTCAGGGTGCGCGCGCGTGCGGCGGCCCATACTCACGGGCGACCTGCGTGTTGCGGCGACAAATGTCACTCGTGAGTATGGGCCATAAGGAATGGACGCAAAGTGGTTCCCGCAAGCCAAAGATGTTCTGTATGCAAAGGCCAGTGCAGAAGCAAAATGGCAACGGCCATTTTTTGGCGATGCTAAGGAATTTCTGCTCATGGACTACCTCCCACAGGGTTCAACCATCGATGCAACATATTACTGTTCTTTATTGACAAAGCGGAGTCAAAACATCAAGGAAATCTCTCCAAAAGGTGCCATCCTGTTGCATGACAAGGCCTCGTCACACACTGCAGGTGACAGTATTGCAAAAATTACCTCAGGCTTTCCAGTAATGCTCCAGCCACCCTATTCACTTGACCCAAAATGTACATATACACAAAGAGGTCCCAGAAGTCAGAATAAAATCCTGAGTAGACAAATGCTCACCATACAGTATGTCTGCCCCACATGACTGTACAGGTGGAGAGAGACTGCTCACTATAAGGCAAAAGTGTGATTTCACCACAGAAGAGGCCTCGTGCATGCAGCCTGGATGTTCATCACAATAAGTGCTTAGAAACTGTCACACCACATCTAGAGCAATTACCTCATTGTGCCCATTATTAACTGCTGCAGTATAGAAAGGTCACCATCCCCATCTGCATTCTTTCTATACAGACGTCACATTCCCTCCCTATAACAAAGCCTGGCATATGGAAAGGTTTACTATTGTGGGGGGAAAGGGGATATTCCCTCTAACATGATAAATCACACATACACAAAAAAAAAAAGTGTTTCTCTTGCCCTAAGGAAAGGGTTTTGAGGCAATGCGGTGGAAGGCGGTGGGCAAGGGCCTCAGGTCACCCAGCAGGTAGTTAAAGCCATTTAAAACAAGACATTAACCCAAAAAGTTGCTGCAAAATCACTTTTGAAAAAGGTTAAAGGTCACGCCTTCATCACATCACGGCTGGACTACTGCAATGCCCTTTATGCAGGCCTACCCAAAAAGGACCTGCTCCGCCTGCAATTAGTGCAGAATGCTGCTGTCAGATTGCTAACAAACCAGCCTCGTCACTGTCACATTACACCAATCTTTCGGTCACTGCACTGGCTACCAGTAGAATGGAGAATACTCTTCAAGATTGGACTGCTGACATTCAAATCACTGCACAATCTGGGCCCTGGATACATGAAGGACTTGCTGAAGCTGCACCACTAGTCTCACAACCTCAAATCAGCAGGTTCTATAAACCTGGTCACTCCCAGAGTGCACCTTAAAACCTTTGGAGACAGAGCTTTCTATCGTGCTGCCCCTACTCTTTGGAACTCCCTACCATACGCAGTAAAGTCAGCCCTATCCCTGGAGTTATTCAAATCAAGACTGAAAAGCCACCTGTTCAGCCTGGCATTTCCAGACTTATAGAATTCTTCCTCTGTTCTACGACTTACCAGTCAACCAATTATTGGTTGGAGCCATGCCTACGCGCTTGAGTCCAACGGGAGAAAAGCGCTTTACAAATGTCATTTGTTTTTGTTGTTGTTAAAACAAAGGATTTGGCAGTGCTCCTATCCCTTGCATTAGAGCACAGTGGCTCCAAAAATGCTGCGGATCCACAACGTGTGTGTGTGTGTACGTGTGTGTGTACGTGTGTGTACGTGTGTGTGTACGTGTGTGTGTGTACGTGTGTGTGTGTACGTGTGTGTGTGTACGTGTGTGTGTGTACGTGTGTGTGTGTACGTGTGTGTGTGTACGTGTGTGTGTGTACGTGTGTGTGTGTACGTGTGTGTGTGTACGTGTGTGTGTGTACGTGTGTGTGTGTACGTGTGTGTGTACGTGTGTGTGTGTACGTGTGTGTGTGTGTACGTGTGTGTGTACGTGTGTGTGTACGTGTGTGTGTACGTGTACGTGTGTGTGTACGTGTGTGTGTACGTGTGTGTGTACGTGTGTACGTGTGTGTGTGTGTGTGTGTGTACGTGTGTACGTGTGTACGTGTACGTGTGTGTGTGTGTGTACGTGTGTGTGTGTGTGTACGTGTGTGTGTGTGTACGTGTGTGTGTGTGTACGTGTGTGTGTGTGTACGTTTGTGTGTGTGTACGTTTGTGTGTGTGTACGTGTGTGTGTGTACGTGTGTGTGTGTGTGTACGTGTGTGTGTACGTGTGTGTGTGTACGTGTGTGTGTGTGTGTACGTGTGTGTGTGTGTACGTGTGTGTGTGTGTACGTGTGTGTGTACGTGTGTGTGTGTGTGTGTACGTGTGTGTGTGTGTGTACGTGTGTGTGTACGTGTGTGTGTGTGTGTGTACGTGTGTGTGTGTGTACGTGTGTGTGTGTGTACGTGTGTGTGTGTGTACGTGTGTGTACGTGTGTGTGTACGTGTGTGTGTACGTGTGTGTGTGTGTACGTGTGTGTGTGTGTACGTGTGTGTACGTGTGTGTGTGTACGTGTGTGTGTGTACGTGTGTGTGTACGTGTGTGTGTGTGTACGTGTGTGTACGTGTGTACGTGTGTGTGTACGTGTGTACGTGTGTGTGTGTACGTGTGTGTGTACGTGTGTGTGTACGTGTGTGTGTACGTGTGTGTGTACGTGTGTGTGTGTACGTGTGTGTGTACGTGTGTGTGTACGTGTGTGTACGTGTGTGTGTGTACGTGTGTGTACGTGTGTACGCGTGTGTGTGTACGTGTGTGTACGTGTGTGTGTACGTGTGTGTGTACGTGTGTGTACGTGTGTGTGTGTACGTGTGTGTACGTGTGTACGCGTGTGTGTGTACGTGTGTGTACGTGTGTGTGTACGTGTGTGTACGTGTGTGTGTGTACGTGTGTGTGTACGTGTGTGTACGTGTGTGTACGTGTGTGTACGTGTGTGTGTGTACGTGTGTACGTGTGTGTGTGTGTGTACGTGTGTGTACGTGTGTACGTGTGTGTGTGTACGTGTGTGTGTGTACGTGTGTGTGTGTACGTGTGTGTACGTGTGTGTGTGTACGTGTGTGTACGTGTGTGTACGTGTGTGTGTACGTGTGTGTACGTGTGTGTGTACGTGTGTGTGTGTGTGTACGTGTGTATACGTGTGTGTACGTGTGTGTGTGTGTGTACGTGTGTGTACGTGTGTGTGTGTACGTGTACGTGTGTGTACGTGTGTGTGTGTACGTGTGTACGTGTGTGTGTGTACGTGTGTGTACGTGTGTACGTGTGTGTGTGTACGTGTGTATGTGTACGTGTACGTGTGTACGTGTGTGTACGTGTGTGTACGTGTGTGTACGTGTATGTGTATGTGTACGTGTACGTGTGTGTACGTGTACGTACGTGTGTGTACGTGTACGTACGTGTACGTACGTGTGTGTACGTGTGTGTACGTGTGTGTGTGTGTGTACGTGTGTGTGTGTACGTGTGTGTACGTGTGTGTACGTGTGTGTGTACGTGTGTGTACGTGTGTGTGTGTACGTGTGTGTACGTGTGTGTACGTGTGTGTGTACGTGTGTGTACGTGTGTGTGTACGTGTGTGTGTGTACGTGTGTGTGTGTGTACGTGTGTGTGTACGTGTGTGTGTACGTGTGTGTGTACGTGTGTGTGTGTGTACGTGTGTGTGTGTGTACGTGTGTGTGTACGTGTGTGTGTGTACGTGTGTGTGTACGTGTGTGTGTACGTGTGTGTGTGTGTACGTGTGTGTACGTGTGTACGTGTGTGTGTACGTGTGTACGTGTGTGTGTGTACGTGTGTGTGTACGTGTGTGTGTACGTGTGTGTGTACGTGTGTGTGTACGTGTGTGTGTGTACGTGTGTGTGTGTACGTGTGTGTGTACGTGTGTGTACGTGTGTGTGTACGTGTGTGTGTACGTGTGTGTGTACGTGTGTGTACGTGTGTGTGTACGTGTGTGTGTACGTGTGTGTGTACGTGTGTACGTGTGTGTGTACGTGTGTACGTGTGTACGTGTGTACGTGTGTACGTGTGTACGTGTGTACGTGTGTGTGTACGTGTGTGTGTGTGTGTACGTGTGTGTGTGTGTACGTGTGTGTGTGTGTGTACGTGTGTGTGTGTGTGTACGTGTGTGTGTACGTGTGTGTGTGTGTACGTGTGTGTGTGTGTGTGTACGTGTGTGTGTGTGTACGTTTGTGTGTGTGTACGTTTGTGTGTGTGTACGTGTGTGTGTGTGTGTGTGTACGTGTGTGTGTGTGTACGTTTGTGTGTGTGTACGTTTGTGTGTGTGTACGTGTGTGTGTACGTGTGTGTGTGTGTGTGTACGTGTGTGTGTACGTGTGTGTGTGTGTACGTGTGTGTGTGTGTGTACGTGTGTGTGTGTGTGTGTACGTGTGTGTGTGTGTGTACGTGTGTGTGTACGTGTGTGTGTGTACGTGTGTGTGTGTGTGTGTACGTGTGTGTGTGTGTGTACGTGTGTGTGTGTGTACGTGTGTGTGTGTGTACGTGTGTGTGTGTGTACGTGTGTGTACGTGTGTGTGTGTGTACGTGTGTGTGTGTGTACGTGTGTGTGTACGTGTGTGTGTGTGTACGTGTGTGTGTGTGTACGTGTGTGTGTGTGTACGTGTGTGTACGTGTGTGTGTGTACGTGTGTGTGTGTACGTGTGTGTGTACGTGTGTGTGTGTGTACGTGTGTGTACGTGTGTACGTGTGTGTACGTGTGTACGTGTGTGTGTACGTGTGTGTGTACGTGTGTGTGTACGTGTGTGTGTACGTGTGTGTGTGTACGTGTGTGTACGTGTGTGTACGTGTGTGTGTGTACGTGTGTGTACGTGTGTGTGTACGTGTGTACGTGTGTGTACGCGTGTGTGTGTACGTGTGTGTACGTGTGTGTGTGTACGTGTGTGTACGTGTGTACGCGTGTGTGTGTGTACGTGTGTGTGTACGTGTGTGTACGTGTGTGTACGTGTGTACGCGTGTGTACGTGTGTGTACGTGTGTGTGTACGTGTGTGTACGTGTGTGTGTGTGTACGTGTGTGTGTACGTGTGTGTACGTGTGTGTACGTGTGTGTACGTGTGTGTACGTGTGTGTGTGTGTACGTGT